>NC_134852.1:118393345-119022095 GCF_049852395.1 Peromyscus maniculatus bairdii | reverse complement strand
CTCAAGCTCCTAACACGATCACATCTAGACAGTCAAGGTCAGGCTGGCCTGGACCAAGCTAAAGAGCTCCCTTTGGGGAATGGGTTTGTGAATTATTATAATTATTATAATGCTCTAGGACTTCCAGGGAAGGCATGAGATGCATGTTCCTTGACTTGTCTTGTGTCTGTAGGCCTTGACTCCATCTATAGTGACAGAAAGGGAAGGTGAAAGCAAGCTCTGCCAGAGGCCTTACAGTCAACGCAATTGAAGTAAAGGGGTCAGGGGTAGGGTCTGAGCTTACCCCGGAGGTCCTGACATCCAAAGCAGCCTTAGACAGAGGTGGTAGTTTATACTAATCCCCTTGACCTTGGCTCCCTGCCCTAGCTGTGCCCCAGCCCACAACAAAAGCCCCGGGGCCTCCTGCAGGTCAATCTGTGTCTCTCCAAGGGTGAGACTTGCAAATGAACAGGAGAGAATTTCTTGACATAAGGGAGGAGCCAGGCACAGGTGGAGGTAGGGGCGCGGGAGTGGATGTGTCAAAATTCAGCCTTGGATCCAGACTGAGGCCAAATTCCTGTACTGGGCAAACTTTAGAAAGTTTCACTAAGCAGACTCTGAAAATTCTGAAATGTGGAAAAAAAAAATACCCAGATGATTTTATTAGTGGGGAATCAGGATCCATTTATTCATTAAGAAAAAGTTTTTTCCGGCCAGGCAGTGGTGGCACACGCCTTTACTCCCAGCACTTGGGAGGCAGAGGCAGGCGGATCTCTATGAGTTCGAGGCCAGCCTGGGCTACAGAGTGAGTTCCAGGAAAGGTGTAAAGCTACACAGAGAAACCCTATCTCGGAAAACAAAAACAAACAAACAAACACACACACACACACACACACACACACACACACACACACACACACACACACACAAGAAAAGGGGAAAAGGTTTTTCCATAACAAGACCCCAAGCTACAGTAGTCGGTGTACAGCAGTAGGAGTTGGAGCTTTATTTCTCTCTTTATAACAGGTTGAAGTCCAAGTTGGGAGAGTGGTAGAAGCAGGAGGATCAGGAGTTCGAGACCATCTTCAGCTTCATATCAAGTTCAGGGCTATATGAAACTATCTAAAAAAAATCCCAATTGATAGGGATACTTCACAAGGTCACTCAAGAGCCCAGCAACCTTTCATCTTCTCTTTCTGAGTTTCTTACAGTGTCGCTCTTATCTGCACAGAACCTAAGATCCCTGCTCTGGGGAGAGGAGAGTACACTCTGGACAAGCAATTTCTTGCATGCAAGAGAGGTGAAACTAGCTGATCTTTTCTGCTTACACACAAGAGTCACTAACCTACCTAGGGAGTTGGGAAATAGGGTCTCCAGCTGAGTAGCCATGTGCGGGAGGAAGCAGAAGACAGGTGTGAGAAGCACTACTAGCGGTCAGGATTGCTCAGAAAGAGGCAGCTGACTTTAGATCTGCAAGGACACTGAGAATTTGGATCCAGGCTTTAGCCTCTGCCACCAAGATGCATGCCCCCGTAGTTGCACTTGCTGGCTCTGACACTGAATCAGCAGCCTGTCCCCCAGGTGGCTCAATCTGCTCTGTTTGGGCAAGTCTAGTGCGGGCTCTGAGTGGTGGCTGATCATGACCTCCGGCCCTGATAGGACTCAGATATCTCTGTGACTCACCACAGGAGGTGGCCCAAACACAGGGGCTCAAAGCCTGACTTGGAGGGGCCCAGACAAGCCCTAGGTAGCACCAAGTAGAAGAAATGCAGGCTTCTAGAATGATGGCTCTTTTCCCAAATTTGCATCGCTTAGGAGTTGGCAGGGTCTCTCAGATAGCTTGGGTGCTAGGTGAAGAGGAATGAATCCCTTTGGTCTCTTGGATCCCGAGTCAGAGATGAGACATGAAGACCCCATCAGAAACTAGGGAAGGAGAGAATAGGTTGGGTGGGTGTGCTCTGGAGCCAGTTGTCTCCACATACCACAGCCCCTGCCTGCAGCATTGGGGAGGACTCTTTCTGAGATTTGCGTGCTGTTGGGACATGCGGCTATAGCTTGGAGGGGACCACCTGTGTGTGGGTGTGTTCACTCTGATGAGCTTGTCGGGAAACTGTCTGTTCTCTGGGAGTGAGTCACGGTGTTCAGCTCCATGGACCAATCCATGGCAATCCATGAAGCTTGTGGACCAGCACCAGCCTTGAGAGCATTTGGCAATATCTGGCCTCTCAGAACCAGCCCAGGGTTGCTGGCAGTCTCCATTCCTCAGTGGACAGGTGACCGGGTGGGGGGGGGTAACGGGGTGGGAGGAATGGGAATAGGTGACCCCTGATTGTACGAAAAGGGAACTTAAGTCAAGATTCTGAAGTGTCAGGTCATTCTGGAGCTCAGTTGTTGGATATTTATAGTCTCAGAGGTGACCGTTGGGGCTCCAGTGACCTTTGGCGAAAGGTCCTGAAGGATAGAAGCTACAAGAACGAATCCATTTGGAGACTGGAGTTCACCCCAGCTTTTGAGAAGGCCCTAAGTTCCCCAGCAACTTAGAGACCTTTGTCGTAATCAATTGTCAGAGCAAGCTAGTTGGCTAGCTAGATCAAAGAGCAGAGGGAAAAAAGTGAAGGGCAAAGGTCATCATGCATGGAGGGCAAGGTCAGGTTTAGAATCTCTGACATGGGTTGGACTGCGGAGACCTTGTCTGATCTATTCTGACCCATTGCTCTCACAAGTCAGGGGCTGAGAGAGATGATGTGCATACTTCTAGCTTAATAGTTTTCCTTTTATCCTTGTCACACAAATAATTATACAAATAACTATGTAATTAACTAGATCGTTGTGATAAGCGCGGTGGAAGAAAAGGCTATAGCAGGGAGATCTAGCCTCGTCTTGCAGAGACAGGCCACCCTGATGTTAAATTCCAGACCTCAGAGGTGAGCAAGAGGTGGTCCAAATGAGGAGAGGAAGGACATTCCAGGCCAGAGACAGAACTTCCACATGCCTGGAGCTGGGCAGTGCTTTGGGCAACCTGCAATAAGGGCAATACATTGCATCATGGGAGCAAGGAGGGGGTGTTGGTGGTGGGAACATGTTAGGAATCAAGAAGAACCTGCAGAGGATGGAGGTGAAGATTGCTTGCTCCGAAGTACAACAGGAAGCCACTATGGGCTTGATGGTTGACAAACTCTGATGTGTATTTTAAAAATATCTCCTGGCTGTGTATTGAGCTCAGAGTGAATGTGAGGCGCCAATAAGCAGATCTTGCAGTCATGTGCAAGAAGTCATGGTCCCTGAACCGGGGCAATAGCAGTGACCAGGATTAAGCGTGTCAAAAAGAACTTCTGACAGGCTGAGGATACAGCTTACCTAGCATTCGTGAAGCCCTAGATTTAGTCTCAGGGCTGCATAAACTGGATATAGTTGCATGTATCTGTAATCCCAGCTCTCGGGTGGTGGAGGCAGGAGAATCATAAATTTGAGGATATCCTTGCTTACACAATGAGTGTAAGGCCAGCTTGGGTCATGTCTCAAAATACCAAAACAAAACAAAAAAAGGGGGCAGGGACAGGGGCATCTCAGTTTGTTTTTAATCAGAATGATAAGTCCTTTAGCCATTACAAATAACAAATTCTAAATAGTCCCTCCTCTTCTGTCTTTCATTCTTTCCCACCAAGGCCTCCAGTTCTGACAGTCTGACCAGAAGAAGCCCTCTCCACCATCTCTCATGTTTCCTCAATGGGAGGATACTACCTGTGACTCTGCAAGCAACTTCCCACTGCAGTGCATCACAGACATACTTTGTCAGTTGGTAGCTACAGCTCAAACCCGATGTTCAGGGGTACGTGGTACTCCACAGCAGGGCTGGAGGACAATGTTTTCAGGGTTTTGTTTGTTGTGGGTTTTTTGTTTGTTTTGTTTTGGTTTTGATTTTTTTCGAGACAGGGTTTCTCTGTGTAGTTTTGGAGCCTGTCCTGGATCTGGCTCTGTAGACCAGGCTGGCCTCGAACTCACAAAGATCTGCCTGGCTCTGTCTCCCCAGTGCTGGGATTAAAGGTGTGCCCCACCACCACCACCAGGTGTTTGTTGTGTTTTGAGTTAAAGTCTTCCTTTGTAGCCCTGGCTGCCCTGGAGCTCCCTTTGTAGCCAAGGCTGGCCTTGAATCCTGATCCTCCTGATTTACCTCCTAAAATCTGGGATTACAGGAGGATTATACCACACCCAGACACATTTGCGGCAGACTGTAATAGATCATTCCAGATGCCCTGTTCAATAGCAAAGTTTTAGTAAACATGAACATTTTACTCTCGTACACTTTTTTCCCCAAAATTGATTAATTTGAATAATGAAAACTTATTTTGTTTTAACTTTCATTTTCCCAGGGGATAATGAGGGTAAACATTTGATGGGCCCCTGAAACCTCCTGCTGTGAGAGGCCCCTTTGTACTGGGTTCAACTTTCTTTGGGGCTTTCCTTCTTTCCTTGAAAATTGCAGAAAGTCTTTATGTAGACAGCAATGTTTTTCTTTTATTCCCACAGATTTAGCAAGTATTTTCTTAGAAAATTACTTGGATTTTTCCTTTGTTTATATTATTGTTTGACATTCATGTCTTAAATTATCAGGTGTCCATCGTGGCAGTATATGCCTATAACTCTAGAAATCTGGAGGCTGAGGCACAAGGATCCAGGGTTCAAGGGCCAGCCTGAGCTTCAAAGCAAAACTGTTTCTAAAATGACTCACAAGCAAAAGCATGTGGAATATTTTCTCCCCCCACCCCAATTTTCAACAAATTGTATGTGTTTTTACTTTTCAAACTCATTAATTTCTTTCTCTTAACATTTTTTCTAACATTTTTGTATCTTATTCTTAAAGTATCTAAATCACTTGGGACATAAGATTTTTATATTTCAGGGAGCAAGAATCCCATATATTTAAAGATAGATGGAGCTAGGCACAACAGTGCACACTTGGGAGGTAGAGGAAGGAAAATCGGTAGTTCAAGGTTATCCTCAGCTACAATAGTGAGCTCCAACCCAGCCTGGGCTTCATGAGACGCTGTTTCAAAAAAAAAAATTGAACAGAGATACATAGCCATTTATTAGCACCATTTTTGAAACAAATTAATTGAGATGTAATCCATATTCCTTATACCTTTTTAAAGTACACAGTTCACAGGTAGGTAATCATCAGTCTGTTTTAAGATATTTCTAAGACCTCAAAAAGGGACTCCACATCTTTTAGCTGTTACCCAGCCACTACTCTCAGTCCCTGGCACCCTAAAAAATTCTGCACATTTCACAGAAATGGAATTACTTGTGTGGTCTGTGTGACTGCCTTTCTTCACAACGTGTTTTCAGCATTCATTCATCTTATGGCATCCCTCTTTATGGCCAAATGATATTCATTTTTGGTTGATATTTCATTTTCCCTCCATCTTTTGGCTTCTGTGAATAATGCTGCTATAAACATTAATGAGCAAATTTTTACATAGACACACATTGTCAGTCTTGGGTATATACAGTGGAGTGAAATTGTTGGTCAGATAGTGACTGTGTTTAACTTTCTGAGGCACCATCAGGCTGTTCTCCAGAGTGGCTATAGCTTTTTATACTACAGCTAACGGTGTGAGGAGGTTCTGATATCTATGTCCTTGCCAATATTTGTTACTGGAGTTTAAAAAAATATATATTTATTTATTTTTCTGTGTATGAGTATTTTACCTGCATGTATGTAAGTA
Organism: Peromyscus maniculatus bairdii; assembly: GCF_049852395.1. Taxonomy (NCBI): domain Eukaryota; kingdom Metazoa; phylum Chordata; class Mammalia; order Rodentia; family Cricetidae; genus Peromyscus; species Peromyscus maniculatus. The sequence goes on along the minus strand of NC_134852.1, from coordinate 119,016,390 downwards.
CATGCAGCGCTCACAGAAGCCATAAGGTGTCGGATTCCCTGGAACTGCATTACAGACAGTTGTGAGCCACTATGTGGGAGGGAGCTGGGAGCATAACCCAGGTCATCGTTAGCGCTGCAAGTGCTCTTCACCTCTGGGCATTCTCTCTAGCTCTGATCTGACTTTGGATTGGGTCTAGGTTGGAATGTCACTGGCTTTCAAGAGCATTTTCCTGATGACCAATGGGGCTGAGAGTCCTTTCACGTGCTTCTTGGTTTTGTTTTGTATGTCTTCTATGGAGATGTCTTTGCAGATAATATACCATGGAGTTGAAATGAATGTTTTGTCATATTTTAAATTCCTTTCTGTACTTGTATCCATGAATTGGCTCTCAGGCTCTCTGATTTAGTCCACTTTTCTGGCTTATACCATTAGATTATGGGTGGCTTTATAGTGAGTTCATTGTCTGATAGCACAAGTTCCTGACCCAGGCCTTCCTCAGATATGTTTTCATAAGTAACCTCAGATGTTTATTATTTTTCAAATTCGTTGTAAATTAGGACTGGGGAGATGGCTCAGTGGGTAAAGTGCTTGCTGCCCAAGCGTGAGGACCCGAGTTTAGACCCCAGAATCCATGCGAAGAGCTAAGTGTACTGTGCATGTCTTTGATCCCAGCACAGGGAAGGCAAAGACGGGTGGATCTTTGGAGCCTGCTGACCTGCCAGCCTGCTGTGTGGGTGAGCTCCAGGTTCAGTGAGAGAGACTCTGTCTCAAAAACTAAGGTGGAAAACTGTTGAGGAAGACACAAGATGTCAGTCTTTGGCCTGTACATGCACCCCCACATTCACACACCTATGGGAGCACGTATATCACACACACATACACACATACATACATACATACACAAACACACATGTGCACACACACACATATATTGCACATGAAGTTTTTAGTTCTAAAAGTGTTGAATTGGGGACTCTAAAGAAAAAGTGCATCAAATCTATATACTAATTTAGGGAGGATTGGCTTTTTATACAAATAATTCCTTCCTTCCTTCCTTCCTTCCTTCCTTCCTTCCTTCCTTCCTTCCTTCCTTCCTTCCTTCCTTCCTTCCTCCCTCCCTTCCTTCTTTTCTTTCTAAGGTGTGGCTTTTTATATGCTCAGACCTTGTCATATGCCTCTAATATAATCTTGTCACTTTCTCCAAAGAAGAACTTTACATACCATGGTGCTTCTTGTTTTTAAGCAACTCTGAGATATTCGATCCCTTTGTCACAAATAATCTATCTCTTTAATGCTTTTTATATTTTACATTTGCATTTGGAAAGGCCTACATATTTTCACTTATGTGTTTAGCTACCTTCTCAATTACTGAATTAATTATAGTGCTTTTAAGCTAAATTTTATTGGACTTCCTTGTTATACAATGATATAACTTGTAAGTAAACACATTTTGTTATTTAAAAAACCTACTATTTATTCTCATTAGTTCATTTTCTTATCTTACTGAGTTATAGTCTCCAGAAAATGTTGAATAATAGAGCCAATAATGGGCCTGGCTAAAGCTCAGTGGTAGAGCACTTACCCAGCACATGTGAGTCCCAGGGCTTGAACCCTGGCACTGCACAATGAAGTGGTTTTCCTCTATGTTGGTGCCACTCAATGTTTGGCTAGCAACACATGCTGAATCTGGTGATTCTTGGATTTTTTTTTGGCTATTTTGAGACAGAATCAAACATAGCCCAGGCTATCTTCAAACTGTCTATGTAGCCAAGGTTGACCTTGAATGCCTGATCCTCCTCCTCTATCTTGCTAGTTCTGGGGTTATAGACATGTGCCAGCATGCTGGGTCTGATTTTTTTGACATATTTTACTGCTATATTTTGTTCCTTTATTCGTTGATGTGGGTATTCATGTAGGTAGATTTTCTGATGCTGACTCAGGTTTGCAGTGTTACAATAAACCTGCCTTTTTTTATAGTATGCTATTATGTTGGTACGTTCCCCATCTCCAGTTGGTTAATATCTTATTTCAGACTTTATACTCCTATCAAGCTGTTCTGTGATTTTTCCCCCTTTCTTTTAAAAATCAATCTTTATAAGGTTAGGGAATTAAGAAATTGCTAGCTCATAAAACAAAACCAGGAAGCTCTCCAACTTTTTTATATTGCCTGGGAAGGTTTAAGTAGCATTAAATTGGGCTTTAAAATGTATAAAACTTGCTGTAATATAATCTATGCTTTGAGTTTTAAAATGTTTTAATTGTGATAAGATATATATATATATATAAAATATTCACTATCCTTATATCTACTAGGTATATAGGTTGGTTGTTCATACTTCTATGGTTGTGCAACAATTTTTTTGTCTTGAAAATCAGAAATGGTGTGCCTATTAAGCAATAACTCCACACCGCTCTTTCCTCCCTGTCCCTGGCAGCAATCATTGAGCCTGAGTACACTAGTCACCCCATGCTCCACATATTGTGAAGTTAAACAGTATTTACCTTTTTGTAACTGGTTTATTTCACTAACCATCACATCCTCACAGTCATCCATGTTGTAGCATGTTCTTTCTTTTTAAGATTGACTAATAGTTCACTGTATGGATATACCACACTTAGTTCAACCACCTCTCTATTGATGGACTCTGGGATTGCTTCCACCTTTTGACTAATGTAAACAATGCTGCCGGGGAAACTTGCTTTCAGTTCTTTGGGAGTGTATATCCAAAAGTGGAATTGCTGGAGCGTATGGAATCTTGCTATGTTTTGATGACAGAGTGTTGATCTCTTTTTAAGTCTCTTCCATCTATTGATTGAATGTGAATTTTGATTTCTGTGCTTGGTTTTCATAATTTTCTACTTTCTTGATGTCACCCATTTTCTCTAGCTTTTCACATTGACTTTCACAGGTCTATACATATGAATGATATAGCCCTTTAACTTGTTCTGTACTCCTGATGTTCTCCCCCGCCCAGCCCCCTTATTTCTTATTCATGTTTGCCCAGACAGATTTTTTTTCTATTTTGTTGGTCTTTTTATAGAAGTAAACTGTGGTTTTAATTTTCTTATTAATTACTATTTTTGATATTTTTACCATTTTCTAACTTTAACTTGACTGATTTCCCTCTTGTTTTTATGAACTTGTTTGCACTTTTTCTTTTTTAAAAATATTTAATTGCATTTGTTATTGGAAGTGGAGGGGCGTGCATTCCTCAGTGCATGTGTAGAGGTCAGAGGACGCTTGCAGGAGTTGGCTCTCCTTCTACCCAGTGGGAACCAGGGATTGAACTCAGGTCCTTGGGTTTGGAGGCTAGCACCTTGACTAGCTGAACCACCTAGAAGGCCTTTGTCTGTCCTTTTTCTGATTTCTTATATTGTGTGTATAGATCATTTATTTTAAGTCCTTCTCCCCCCTCCATTTTCTATTTTCTTTTTGGTATTAAAAGCATTTAAGGGTATAGATTTCCCCTCTGACTACAGCTGTGTCTCATAGGTTCTGCATGGTATGCTGCTGCTGTCATTTCCATTATTAGATGATTTCTATTTTAGGTTTGATCTTATTTTTGATTCAGAAGTAACTCCAGAGTGTATGCTTTCATTTCCAAGCCGTTTATGCTTTTAGCCTTGAAGTTTGCTTTGTTTGACATTAATATTGCTGTTTCTACTCCCTCTCTGCTTGCATTTGCTTGGTGTATTTTTCGCCCCTTGCTCTATTTTTGGTCTTTTTTGTCACCTTGTTTTGGGAGAATTTCTTGTAAACAGCATTTGGTTGTATTTTAATTTTTAACTTACTCGACAATCTGTTTTGCAGTAGGAAAATTCACTCTCTTTGCATTTTCTGTAACATCCTGATGCATGGAACTCCATTGCCACCAGGGGCAGTGGGCAGTGGGTCCGATCTCTTGTTATTGTTCCGGCCCATTCTTGCAGACAAGGCCTTTCCCATCCTGTCTGTTGAGCAAGTAAAGCAGTTCGGAGCATAAAGACTATATAAATGCTAAGTACTAGTCTTACACAGTTACAATAATTTACCCCAAATTCTCTTGCTCCAATTCCCTTTTCCAGAATATCTTCTCCACAATGTGCAAGACCTTATGAAAATGCTTAGGTGCACAGCTCAAGTCCCCTCTGGACACCACTAGATTTCAAGTTCCCGAGAGTAATTTCCTGACAATCCAAGGGTTGAGAGGTGGGATTGATGGGCTAGGAAGATCAATGTCTCCCTACAGTTAGAGCAGCTGTCTCATTCTCTGCCGATGCCACCATGTTGCTGATCCCTATGTTTTTTGTTTTTCCTTTTTTTTCTTTTCACCCAGCAAGGTGACACCTTAGCTTCTGGGGACAGCTGTTTCAGTGGGGGCTTACAAAGCAACACTGTAGAGTTCCAAGTGACCCAGTTTCTTACTTTCACCGCGGTCCCCTTCTCTGCCTAGCAGCCCCTCTGAAACCATTGCTTCCTCCACACTAGGTCTTGCAGACTAGCCTAGTACATTGCCTCTCCCCCAGTTTGCAAACAACCCCCTCCCCCCCACACACACCGATGCTATGGGAACCTCAGCCCTTATGGCAGGTCTGCTCATGTCCCAGTCCCAGCTATGGACTAAGTTCAGAATCTTTCACCAAGATTTTGGGCCTCATGCAAATGCAAGATGGAGCTGGCTATCTGTTGTCATCACCATGCAGTATTAGTTGGTATTCTGTGGGAGCGCTCTCTCTCTCTCTCTCTCTCTCTCTCTCTCTCTCTCTCTCTCTCTCTCTCTCTCTCTCTCTCTCTCTCTCGGGAGCGCTCTCTCTCTCTCTCTCTCTCTCTCTCTCTCTCTCTCTCTCTCTCTTTCTGTCTCTCTCTCTCTCTCTTTCTGTCTCTCTCTCTCTCTCTCTCTCTCTCTCTCTCTCTCTCTCTCTCTCTCTCTCTCTCTTTCTCTCTGACTCTCTTTTCCCTCTCAGCTGGCTCCTTAAGTTTCATACAGGCTCTTGCCACAGTCTGGATGGCTGCAAAGAGGCTGGGGCCTCATGCAGAGTTCCCCATGCTAGCCCATATGGTCCTTTATATCAGTTATCAAAAGATGCCTTTCCTTCTTGGGGTAGGTGCAGCCAGGCACACGGCTTAGGGAGTGAAGGGCAGAGTTTCAGGTCCCAATTGCCCCCTTCACCAGATGTCCTAATACAAAGACCAGCTAGCACCAGTTTTAGGCAGTGGCCCTTCCTGGTCACACAGAGAACTAAACAAAGAGTCTTACATATTGGGCCTGTAGAAGAAATACGCTGTTGGGCTCTGGTCCCAGGCCATCTCTTTGACATCCTGGGAAAACTTGGTGTTCTGCCTCTGAGTCTCCATTTTGAAATATACAGTTCAAAAAAGGAGAACTGAGAGCTGAACGCTGACTCCAGGGCTGACCTCATCCCCATGTCTCCACAGGCTCATGCACACCTCACTCAGCAACCTCAGCCTTCATATACACAGCCACTTGGGGGAATGCAGAGAACAGTGCCTTGGCAGGACTACAAGAACCAGGGAGGGGCCTCTGTGGAGAGGGGTATGAAGAGTCACCAAGGCAGGGGTGCAAGTAGATGGGTCTTCATAAGTATCATCTAAACTGAAGCAAGGGGCATGGTGGTGGCCAGGTGTCCCCAGAACATGAGGAGCCTAAACTGATAGGCTGAGCACTTCCAAGTTTATCTGTTGGACCCTGGAGAGCCATCCCAGATTGTCTGAGCAGGACCTGGGGAGATAGCTCAGTTGCTGAAGCCCTTGCCTAGCAAGGCTGAGGACCTGAGTTCTAAGAGCTGCGGAGACAGAGACAGAAGGAACTCTGGGGGCTCACTGGCCAGCCAGTCCAGCCTCAGAGTTGAGGCCTTGGTTCAACAGAGGTGGACAGTGTTCCTGGAGATGACATCTGAGATTGTTTTGTGGCCTCCAGATGCACGAGCCCACCCACATACATACATGTCCGTGCACCTGAGCATGCATGCGTGCACACACATACACACACCTGCAGGCATACGCACATGAATATATAGGAACACATACATATGCATATGGAAAGATTGTTTAAATTGTTTAAAATCACATTTATTTATTTAGTTGGTGGAGCAGAGAATACATACCATGGAGCACATATTGGAGGTCAAAGGACCACCAACAAGAGTTCATTTTCTTCTTCAGCCGTATGGGTCCTCAGAATCCAACCCAGGTTGCCAGTTGGCTGTAACTGCCTTTGCTTGCTGAGCCAACTCTCTGCAAGCCCCCCCCCCCCCCAAAAAAAAAAAAAAAGATTGTCAGAGCAGGAGAGGCACAAGGTAACATTTGGCACCAGGAAGATGACAATTCTGGAACTGCTTAGGATGGAGAGAAAAAGGAATTGGCAATCCCGCCATGGCACGGATACACCCAGGGCCTCAGCACTACTGGGCACCTAAGCAGCCAATTTGGAGGCACCCTCTGAAGAGGCTTCTTTTCATCACTAAATTGAACATAATTTGTGCAATAATTTCAGAAACTTTCCCAGATACGTTGAGACCATTTGCAAAAATGGAGGAGGGCAAGAGGATCAGTGTGACTCTCCCTCTTCTCCCCACCCCTCCATCAGAATGTGTTTTGATAAGTGGGGCCTTGAGTACAGCATAAGGGCTGCTAAGCCCCCACCACCACCAATTAAATTTTTTAAGCCTCCATGGAAGGAGTGAATATTAGTTTCCTGATTTATAAAAGCCAAATGGATTAAGCTCATTCATTGCCCGAGGAAACAAAAAGGAAATCTTCAATACCTCTGTGCACATTGAGAACTTGAACAATACCAGTCTTTGGAAAGCAGAAACCTAATTTGGGGGAATCAATTACCCTCTGTGTCCCTGCCTCTGTGGGCTCTCTCCCTGGCTCCCTCAATAGAGATTTCCTGGGAGGTAAAATGTAGAGTCGGTCCACTCTAAGCACACCCTCTCTCCAGCTTTGAGACTGGAGGGAAAAACTAGGATGGGGTGGGTGGAGCTGCTCCAATGTCAAGCGTATGTGGAAGTGGGGCTTTCACATTACAGCGGAGAGTGAGGGTAGTATTGGGGGGGGGCGGTGAGAGAGTAAAGGAGCTGGGGTGGGGGTGGGGTGGGAACTCGGGGGTGTATGTAGCAAAGCTCAGTCAGTGCAGGAGCAGGCGGGATGCAGCAGGGAATGGGTAGATGTGGCCTCAGCTGGCTCCAGCCTCCCCCATTCTGTCCTCAGTGCCCCCCACCCCTGCTCCAGCTAGGGTTTCTCTTTCCTAGTCCGCACTTTCCAGGTTTGTAGCTGCAATTCGCTGGACAATAATGAAAAAGGAAGGGGTAGAATGCCAGGGAGTCACATCCTCAAAGTCATACACAGAACCACTCTGCATTCCTCCTGTGCTGGGTCTCCAATTCCGGTCCATAGTCCCAGACCCAGAGCCACACCCAGATCAACTCACACACTGACACACACACACACACACACACACACACACACACACACACACACACACACACACACACAGAGTCCCAAACTGCATACTCCCACATGCGATGGCACAAATGCCACCCTCCCCACACTGGTCGTAAACTCTCCCAGTGGCCCACCACCCCACTCATCCCTCACTCAGGCATGCGGTCACACACGCACATACACATGCACAGAGTCCCTCACACGCACACACTCTGGCTGTGCTTTTGTGTTTTGTCAGAATTAATGAGAAAAGTTCCCGTGCCCTGCGGGTAATTAGTGTCCTTGGAGTTAAATAAGCTAATGGCGGGCACCTCTGGCCCAAGCAATTATGTTTGTGTATTGAATAATTGATTCAAAGGGGGGAAGGGCCGCTAATCAGATCTGAGCATAATGAATTGATTTAATTAACAGGGGAATCTGAGGGGCCCTGGGAAATGCAAGCTGCACTCTGCTGAGAGCGAGCGCGGCAGACTGCAAGAGGGAACCCGCGCGCACGCGGCTGCGGCTGCTGCTCCGGCCCGGGCTCCGGCCCTAGCTCGGGTTCAGGCTCCCGCTCGGCTCCGGCCGGGTCCCGGCAGCTCAACCCACGCGGCTGCGACCCCGCCCGACGCCCGCCCCCCAGCGCGCCGCGCCCTCGCTCGCTCCTCCCGCGCGCCCTGCCCGCGGCGCTGCGCTCGGGGCGCCGCTCCGTCCGCCCCCGTCGGCGGCCGCGGGGCGCGGGGCCCACGCGCGACCGCGGGAAGCAGCGCAGGCGCCCCGTTGGCGACAGTCCGAGCTGCGAGTCCCTCTGCGTCCTCCGCCTGCGCCCGGCTGGAGCCGCCTGGGGACTATGGTGTTGGACCAGGAGGACGGTAGGTGCCCGGGGACACTTGGGAGCAGTGCAGGTTCTGTCGAGGCCACCTCGACCCCAGTGGCAGAGGCCCAGACACCGGTCCCGACTGCTGCTTGGAGCCGGTTGGCGGCTTCCCGGAAGCTCGGAAGCTGGATGTGTGCCCTGGTGTGTGTGTGTGTGTGTGTGTGTGTGTGTGTAGTGGTGTGTGTTTGTGTGTGTAGTGGTGCGTGTGTTTGTGTGTATGTGTGTGTAAGAGAGTATGTGTTGAAGGTGCCAGGCTCTGCATCCCGCTGTGAGGAAGTTCCCCCCCCCCCCCCACCTCTCCGCCCCGCGTCCTAGAGCCTGTGAATAGGGCATGCTCTGGCTAGGAACTTTCTTGCTCCTGCTCTCATCTGGAGAGCATATTAGACCCATGGGGCACAGGCTTCCTCGTAGTACCCATCACCAGCCAGTTTCTGGGCCTCTCTGAGTATTTTCGTTGTTTTTTTTTTCCATACCTCGGTATGGAAGGGATCCCCCAGGGGGGTGCTCGGAGAACTTGGCAAGTGAAGGCTCATTCTAACCAGCGTGGGTCCTTGGGTTCTTCCCATCTTACTGAGGTCTGTGACTTCAGAGCCTACTTGGTGGGTGATGTTGTTTCGTCACCCTGCAGGGCAGGGAGACTGCATGCCATCAGTTCACCCAGGCTACTTTAGTGAGTGTCCTGATGGTTGGGATAGATGGGTGGACTAGCCAAGAGAAGTTTGGGATCCTCGGGGTCTCTTTCTGTTGCCAGATTCCTGGTGATCAGTTTGTATTAACAATATCATATTCCTCTTATTTTGGGCCAGGTGGGTTGGGTTGGGGGGACCAGGATCAGTTGATAGGGTCTTGATCTGCAGTCCAGACTGGTCAAAAACACTGTAACTAACCTAGGCTGGTTTGAATCATACTCCTTTTCTTAAAGAACCCCCACCCCTAAAACTACTGTAAACTTTGGGCCCCACAAAATTTAGGTCTACCCTTGGATCAAACTAACACCCCCTCCATCGTGGGTATCTTGAGAAGCGATCTCTGCATCAGGGCTGAGGACAGACACACAGTCATGCCTGGAGTAGGACATGGTAGGACAGGAGACTCAGAAATGTAGGGTTGGGAGCTGCTGATCACTAGGAAGAGGGCCTGGCTGGCTGGCTTCCTCTTTGGTTTCAGTTACTTGTCTTATCCTACCGTCTCCCCTGTGGTGATCAATGGCCCTGGCTTGTCCAGGGCAGTCTATTTTAGCACACAGACTCTTGTAGCACAGGGAACCCCTCAGCCTTAGGGCAGAACTAGGTCCTTCTAAACCCCTGGCTGTCTGGGGCCTCTTGTACAGGGGTAGGTGGTTTTCATGGAGGGGCACAGTAGATTTGTGCTGATTTAGCTTAGGCAGGTCTAAGGCCTAACAGTTTGTGACTGCAGTTTCTGAGAAGGCCTCTCTGGGCTCTCTAGAATCTCAAAGAGGGAGTTTGCCGACCGCACTTCTCCACGATAAGTTGGTTGGGAATTCCTGTGCACTGGCTGCTTCTGTGTATGAGGCAAAGGGGGAGCATCCGAACTTGGCCAGCAGGCATCCCGATGACACTGCAGATAATGGTTTACTCTGTCCTGTAACTGTCATGTGCACAGGGAAAGAGTCCTCGTCACCCTGAATACCTCTCCAACCACCACTTGGGAGGCCAGTCTGTCACCCCATCTTGGAGATAACTTCACTGTGCTGAGATCAGGGCCCTTAGGCTCAGGCATGTTGGCCAGCCTCTGAAGAGTTCTGGATTATCTCGTCTGCCTGGGCCCTTAGGCATCAAGTGAAACTGTCGTCCCCGTCCCCGACCCCCCCCCCCCCAATGCAGGCACCCTTTTCTCTAGATGTTTCTGCCAGGCACAAGGATGCACTGCGGGGACCTGTTCAGAAATATGTAAGATAGCTAGCAGCCACCCCCATTCTCTTCCAGGCAGCCTTGAGGACTGAATAACTGGTGTCCCCCAGCTGTCCCCAGAGGCATTTCAAGGGCATTTTGGAGCACTCTTGGAGTGGTGTGAAGAGAAGTGGCTCACCACCTGTGGAATGTACTGAGTGAAAACTGCCTCTGCCAGCCAGCCCCAGGGCATCTTAGGATTCCACTCAGACATTGTTGGCATGTCCCTGGACCTGGAAGCTGCCTGAGAGGGGGAGGGCAGGAGAGTGGGACCCACCTATGAGCTTAAGGCCACCCCATAAGTGAAGTCACATCTGGATCCTTCCTAGGTGTGAGCGTCAAGATTCTCTAAATCCCCTAAGACTTGCTGAGTTCTCCCCTCAGAACGAATTGGGATGCCATGCTCATAGCTAGGGTGTAAAGGAAGCATGTAAAGGAAGCCAGAGTGTAATAGGACAAGCAGTCTTCACCTATAGCACCGGTCCCCTGCTGAGATGTCCTACCTGCTTCTGTAGCTCACTGCTTGGTGTCTCAGGCTTGAGAAGCAGGGGTCCTGACTCCTCAAAGGGATGTCAGCCATGTGGCTGCCAGTTGGGTACCTTGGAAGCTGGGGTGAGTTGAGGCACAGACAAGAGAGTGGGAATGTGGTTCCAGCTAATTGAGTCCTGATTTGTGGGTCTGGGTCAGACCCCCCCAAACAAGAAGTGGGCACCTGGAAATCAGGAGGAAGACTACAGACCTTATGTCTCCAGATAGCCCAGAGGTTTCTTCTTCAAGATGCTGCCCTTGCCGGGCCCTGCACTTGCTACATTGATTGGTTTGGGTTCAGAGCGGGGTGGGGGGCTGCACCAGATGGGTGGCGGCAGCAATAATGAAGCTTCCCTCACACCTTGAGGGCACAGCTCTGGCTGCAGTGGCAGGGGAGAGATCAAGCTTGCAGTCCTGAGGGACAGCGAGTCTGAGCAAAATGATATATTTAACATCAAATATACTCAAGGACTATTAGGATTAAGTATTCAAGATGAAGGGGAAAGCGAAACCCTCTGAGCTGCAGATGAGGCATCTCATTAGAAACAGCTGCACTTCAGTTTCCTCAAAGCCTGACTTCCCTGCCTTGGAGTGAGGATGGGCTACAGCCCCTCCCCATACTCCTGTAAAGTATGGGGGCCTCCCAGGATGGAAGGGGCAAGACTTAGCCTCCAGGTCTCCTTTGTATGAGGTAGTGCCCCACCCCCACATTGTCTGGAGCACCAGTTTACCTTTTTATGACACCTTTAGAGACGGAACAGAGGGGACCAGTTCATAAACAGGGAAACTGAGGCAGAAAGTGTAGTGATTGGCCAGCTTTGTCATTTATTAATTGGCAACAAATGGATCGATTCCCATCGATCCCACCCCCAGGAGACTCAGCTTCCTACACCTTGCCAGAGCCACGTTCAGGACCAAGCTCCAAACATATCTATCTGGAGCCCTTCTTGAGCTGAAGAAAATAATTTTCACTCAATTTTAGAGCTCTATAATATTTAGGGAAACAAACAAACAAACAAAAAAACCTCTTGGGGTTTAAAAGTAGGTGGTCTTCCTGGAGTAGGCAGCCTGGACCGGGTTTTTCTGGAAATGTGGTCTAAGAGGAGAAGCACTGGGCCTGCCTTGCTTCCTGCTGTATGAGTTACAGAGCAAGAATTGTCAGCGCCACAACAGAATCTTTGTTTTGTTCTCTGTTGTATCCCCAGAGCCTTAGAATACTGTGTGGCACATAGTAAGTGTTCAGTAAATATTTGCAGAAGGAAAAACGCCTTCAGGCATCTATGCTTGCTCAGAGAGAAGCTGAAACAGGACTTACCCTCTGCACAGAATCAGGGTGCTGTGGGTGGTGGGGATGAGGGTACCAGACGCTGCTGTGATCAGGCATAGTCACTGTGGGACTCACAGTAGGAGGTTTTGTGCCCTGCAGAGGAGTTAACTTTGCCAAACAACTATAGAATCAACTAGAAACCCTCGGCAGAGCTGGTAGAGAGGAGTTATGATCAGAGAAATAGCCCTTCTGTGAGGAAGCAGAAACCAGGCTTGAAGGGGACAGGCAAGGGTCCACCAGACTGCCCTGGGAGACCAGGAAGAAACCTTGGGACCCAAGCGCAGTCATTCGCCGACCTGGAGCGGAGAGGCCTCCAGGTGGCGCTGCAGAGCCGGGCAACCGCGCGTCTCCACTCCCCATTAACCCGGCAGGGAGGGGGGCCTCGGGAAATGTGTGCATTTATTCAGTAGCAGGAGTGCAAACCTCATACATTGAGGGAGAAAGGCAGCGGGAGTCGGCCGCCGAGATTCCCCCATCTCTTTGAATATAATTTCAGATTGAGATTCAGATTAAATCCGAGGGGAAAACACTTTATGAGGCTGAAAGCTGTGTCGTTGCCAGAGCCAGGGTTATGAGCTATCAAATGCAATTACATTAAGACAGATTATACTGGGCAAATTGAGCCATTTAGAAGGTGAGAATCAAAGAAACGGCTCTGATCCTCTCTTCCCCCTTCTCTCTCCCTCTCTCTCTAAATTGCAGTTCGTAGTTCCTTGCAATTCTGAGGCACAAAAGTAGGTGAGACTGCTTTTGTATCTGCGAAGTGCTTCACTCCTGAATGTAATTCTAGCTGAGTGCAATCTAGGTTAAGAGCCGGACAAGCGGGTAATTAGAGCCCGCTCACTGCCGGAGGACCGGCCTCCCAGCCGAAGCGCGCCCGGAGTCGGCGCCCTTTTCCCGGCCGAGCCGAACAGCGGCTGGACACGGAGCGCCCGAGATGATGGTGCTGGACAAGGAGGACGGTAGGTGGCGGGCAGGGATCCCGACGCCCCCAACGCCCTCGCCACGGCGCGCGGGATGCCACGCACCGGGACCCAGGCACACAGACGCGGGGCCACGCCGGATTGTGGAGCCAGCCGGCAGCCCGGGGCGGGAGGACAGACCCGGGTGGGGTGGGCGACGTCCTGGCCTAGCACCCCCAGGTCCCGCGGTCCCCGGGCTGGCGGGCTGGGCGAGGCGGTACGCCGAGGAGAGGAGTGGAGGCTCGGGCTGCCCTCTGGTCTCCGCGCCCTGGCGCTTGACGCTGAGCGTTTGGTCTCTGCGGCTGCTCCTCGCTCACCGCAGCCATCACCCCCGCGCCCGCCGCGTAACTCGAGAGGCGCTGAGCGCCCAGCAAATCAGCAGCTTCGGGGAGAATCAATCGGACTAGAGAGCTTGGGGGCGAGCGGGAGCGCGGAGGACCGCGCGAAAGCTGGGATGCCTGGCAGAGGGGGGAAGGCCAGCTGGGCCCTCGGGGACAGCTAGCTGCCCACGGGCATGACTCGGTGAGAGGGACGTCTCCTGTGCTGGCCACTACCTCACGTCTCCTTGAATGTGAAGGCGGGAGTTTGAGCCAGAGGAAGAATCGTCCCGCCACGGACCAGTAGCACTCCAGAGGGAGTGGTTTGAGGGTGGCCCGGATGTATGATCAAGAGCCTGGGTGCATTCAGTAGGGCTTCGGAGCTGAGAGGGTCACCTGGCTATAGTACGCCACTAGCAGGTGGTCTCAAAGACCCCAAAGTCTTTTTGGCTGGGAGTGCCTTGCAGTAAGTGGCCTCAAAGGTTGGGGAATACTGGCTGCCTTGGCGGTAAAACGCAGCATGTGTCCTGTGACCTAAGACAGGCACCAAGGTCCAGGGAGTGCTGTCTCAGGCCCTTGGCCCCTGTAGGGAAGGCTTGTATGTTCTATAGATTCTGTAGGGAGAGCTGGGCAAGACTGTTGGCAAGACCACTGTTGCTGGCATTTGGGTGGGGACTGGAAAGGCTAGAAGTAATGGGACATCTCCAGGAATCCATCCCCAGGAATCCTCCACTGGGTCTGTGCCTTCTGTCCATGGAGACATTGTTGCCATGGCTACTGCTGAAACCAGAAAGTTAAGTGACTTGTTCAAGGTCATACCGGATGTTCACTTGGCTGCTGTTTCATCCAGCTATCCCAGTGTAACTATACCTTCTGAGAGATCAGCAGAAGAGTGCCTTTAAAATGTCTGACCTGGGTAGATGTATGCTGGGAAGACATGGGACCAGGAAGTCCCCCAAAGACTGCTTGGTTCTTGGCATGAATGAAGGAAGAGATAAAAAGAGGGGCTCTAGATGGTTCTGGGCTGGCTGGAGGATAACAGCAGATTCTCCTCTATTCACAGACCCTCCCCTGGAGCTCCAGAAGGCCATCAGCACTGGGCTGGAGCTGTTTTATATAGAATGCAAAGGAGAAGGAGAGGCCTGGGATCAGGCCAGACAGGGAGAGAAGAGCCATTGATTTGGCTGCTTTCGTCAGTATTTCCTTATCCTGTGTTACTTCAGATCAGTCGTGCCCAGCTCCAGAGTTTTCTTTTTTTAAAAAGGGTGCAAAGGGTCCTTTTTTTGGTGTCTACAGGGACTGTCACTATGAGAAGCAAGTGGAAATCAAGGTGCATCTTTGACCAAAGTTATTCCACATTCTTGGCTCCCCAGGCCTAGAACCCAGAAGACCTGAGTTTTGTGTGTAGGAGCCTTCTGTCCAGGTACATTAGTTGTTATGTTGGCAAAACGGCATTTCCACCTCTACCCAGGATCTGTGCCCTAGAAAGGCTTGGGCTCTGGGGACAATGCTAAAGGCAGTGGGTGTCTGCAGACCTTCAGACTGCTGTGTAATTGGATATCCTGGGCATGTGATGCCCATGCATCCCCTTACTTGTGCGATCAAACAACATGGTGCCCTTCCCCATTGGCACTGCTGGTCTCAGAGATCCAGGACAACATAAGGAAATCAGGTGCTGGGGTCCTGAAGGTTGGGCATCTTCACTGGGGGATGGAGAAAAGCTGTGTATACACTCAGCTGCCTCTCGGTACCTACTGCCTAACTTCATATACACTTCTGCCCTCCCAGAATGTGGCCACCTGGACTGTGTGGCAGATGTGGTGCCCTAGGCTCTTAGGGGTGTGTTCCTCAGTGCTGCACACGACACCCATTGTCTGGCAGCCGCAGGACCTCGGGGCTCCTATTAGTCTCCTCCAACACCTTTTTTTGTGCCCGGCAGCATCTTGTTGAGAGAGGCTGGGCTCTTCTGGTTGAAGTCGGGTCTGCCAGCTACAGAGGACCAAAGCCCTCTCTCTGCTGGGCTGCAGGGCTTTCATGTTGCACTTCTGAAAGATAATAAAATATCAATCGTTTTGCCCTAGCAACGGGTTTAAGAGACTTTCTGAAGTATTGAATCGTCAGAAAAAATTTTTTTTTTTTTTGCTTTTAAGCACAGTGCATTATTAATAAAGTAATCCATTAGGTCGAGCAGTGAAGGGTCACCACAGAGACAGAAAGATCTGTTTTGCAAATGGTTAAACTTCGGGTTTTAAGATTAATTGCTTTCATTTGGACGCTTGCTCTTGGCCTAGCCATCTCCACTTTACTGGAACTCAGTGTCTGGGCTTTCTAAATGCTGCCCAGTCTCCCTGTCAGCAAAAGGGGAGGCACGCTCCAACTCTCCTGGAAAACCAGCCCTTTCCCTGGCACCTGCAGCTGGGGCTGTCACCAGGCTATGGACTTTGAGTGTGGGCAGGGGAGACTGAAGTCCCAGGGCAGCAAAGAAAACTCCTGCCCTGAACCCTGCAAATCAGATTTGACCTTCACTGATGGAGAAGAGGCCCCCGGAGTGGGGACACACTGAACAGTAAGAGCTTGAGCTGTGGGGGCCTGGGCAAGCGAGGACGCTGAAGGCACCCCGCTGGGAGTGCCAGCATGTTCTCAGAGGCATGCTGGAGCAGGGCTGGTCTGGGTCTAAACTGCCTCTGTAAAAGCCCAGCAGGATGGCTTGGGTGACCACAGGAAGCAGCAGGCACATTGTGGAACTAAACACCAGACATGATTCCCAGAGCATTTCTAATAAGTTAAAAAAATGCTTAAGGAGGAGTCGAGCTGGGTTGAGGAAGACCAGACAGCAGAGTCTTCAATTGTTAATGACTGCTAGGAACACAGCCTGGCCAGCTGACTCAGTTTGTCTTGAGAGGTTGCTGCCAGCGGGACCTCCTGGTCTGTCCCATCATGCCCTGGAGGTGGGGAGCAGGCCCCTGTGCTGTTCCATGGCAGAGCCCAGTGGGTACTACAGCCTTTTAAGAGCTAGTAAAGGCCTGGCATGGATGGCAGGGCGAGGACTACACCTGGCACTCACCTAATGCCCGGCAGGAGGGGTTGTCTTCATCCATGCCTGCTACAACTAGTCTCAGCAGCAGCGCGCTCTGCTGAGAGGGCTCCGTCGCAAATCCAGAGTGGCAGGACAGTCACTGCCCGCTCCTGTACAAGCTCAGCCAGGCAGAGAGTCTGTGAAGAGGGGGCTCCCCCACCCCTCCTGGAACACTGGGCAAAGAGGCAGGTGTTCCACTCAGTTCCCCTGCCCCTCCATTCATTCGCCCACACAGAGGACTGAGGGGGGTGGGGGACAGGGAAACAACATAAATTGGTCTGTCGTCCAGAATCCATGTCTCACTAATGTACCCAGATTAACTCAACTGTAAATTGTCTCCTTGGATGGCGGTGTCTTGCTAAAAGTTTCCCATATGATTCATGATTTGGATTGCTTTTAACGGCTATTGGCTAAGCAAGCCGGTGACTGTACAAGGTGATGCAATTGGCATTAGCGAGGGGAGGCACGGGAGCGTGTAATGCAGTCAATACTGCATTAACTACTGATGCCCAATTACAGGGAGCCTTTCAGGAGCATTAAGACCAAGGGAAGCTGAGATCACTAGCCGCTGCTCGCCTAAAAGCTTCACCCTTTGCGCGCCGGAGCTCAGCACTGGCACGGACACCTGCTTGGCCTCTGTGGCTGCAGGGGCTGTCTCCCTTGCTCCCTCTCTCTGAATGTGCCCTACAAACATGCTTATAGCACATGGAAATATGCTAGGGTCTGCCTCTCACCTCTTCTGAGGATTCATTTCCTCCCCTACCCCCTGTCCCATAGAAATCAGGACTGGTCACAGTCCAATCTCGCTTTCTTCAATTTAAAGAGCCTCTCAGCATTTATGGATAGGACTTGGAAGTGATTTACTTTGGTCTTTCACCCTTAGAACAGAAGGATGATTGCTGATGAACATTGGTGACAAGACCCTCTGTGGTCCTGGGAGAAAGACTCAGGAGATTGAGCCTCATCTGGGCTGCCTGCTCAAGGCAACCTGTGTTGGGAAATGGCTGTGGAGGCATGGGCTGGGCCATCTTTCAGCAGATGACAGAGCTGTGGTGATGTAACTGAGGAAGTGGAGCCATGTTGGAAGAGTTCTAAGCAAATGCAGATTCAGAGATTTGGGGCTCCCCCACCACCACCACTGGAACTGTATCTTACAATACAAACCTATCTCTCTCTATGTAACAGGGAGGCCAAATTATTGCTTGGGTCAATACCCGAGGCACAGGGCCTCCCAGTAAATTCAGATCAAGGCATTAGACAGACTGAAAGTTAGAACAGATGGTAGAGAAAGGGGTATGGGTATCCACCCCAGTGTGCCAGGGCATTAGACCTGCTGTAGTCTCTACCATTTTTCTGAGTTCTGCAGTGCAATGTGTGTTCTGTGTGCTGTGTTCTGCCCAATGCTGAGGTGCTTTGCCTCCGTACCCTCCCATGTCTACAATGAGAACTGCTCCATCTACCTAGATTGTCACCAGAGTTAAATGAGGTACTGTCAGTGAACATACTCTGTCAATAGGAGACTCCATGGCCATGGGAGGCATCGCTGCCCCTGCTAGCTTTCAGTACAGTCTGAAATAAGCCCTGGGCCCAGTCCAGTGGCCTGTTCACTAATGAAAACTGGGCCCTTCTCACTGTTCTCCTGGTTTTTGGTCACTGCTGGGAGACAAACTACCTTTACTTCTTAATAGTATCTGGATTCTCAAGGCAAGTGGCATCATTGGGAAAAGCCTTCATGAACACTTTTCTCAAGTCCTTGCTTTATATGAGGGGGGAGGTAGATTGAGGGTCAGAGAAAGCAAGAGAGTAATCTAGGATTATGTGGAGAGATATAGCCCAGAGCTTTGGTGTCTTTCTGGTTTCCATGTCCTGGCCCCAAGGCATGGTGAATCTGGGCACAGATCATCAGATGAACTAGAACAACATGCCTGCCTGGGTGTCCTAGTCATGGCCCTAGGCAAGTTACTGATACCCCAGGGGACTGTCCTCAGATGTAAGGCTTCCTAGAAGGTGCCGATAGGCACTCATCTGTCCTGAGCCTTTTGGACTGAGAAGGCCCATGCATGTGTATGACATATAGCCCATCTTGTCTTCCTGCCTATCTTAGTTGCATGGAGATGAGATACATTGAGGCATGCAAGAGAACTCCCAATGCCAGGCTTGCTAGGTCTTCCTAAAACAAGGCCCCCTGACAGGTCTCTACTCATGCTACAACCGTATGAAGTGAAGGCAACTTGGAATTCTTGCAAGAGTGGATTTTGTGCATTGCTTCCAACTCTGAGCTCAATGACATGACATCAGCAGCTTGGAGTTGGTCACAGTATGAATAGTTGTACCAGGAAAACTGGCAAACAGTACATCAGGTCTTTTTCCTGGAGCGCTGATGGCCTAGCATGTCTTAGCATGTGTCTAGGTTGCATTTAAGTGGGATTTTGGACCTACCCCTCTCTCTTCTGACACTGACATCTTCCATCTCATCTACCATCTGTCTCTTGATGCTTATTACAGCCAGACAGAATGCCACTCTGACATTCATTCTGCCAAAGGCTGATTGCCACCCCACCCGTGACCCTAAGCAATGTAGACCTAATACATCCACGCTGGCTTGCGTTCATGTGGTTCCAGTGTTTGTCTCCATCCCTTTACTCCTGTTGTTCCCCTGGCCCTACACACCATTCCCCCATAGCTGGCCTTGCTCAGAGACAGTGTCTACCTAATAATAAGCTTGCCTGTCATTGGTTAGCTTGTGTTTATGTTCTAAAGCTGGAGCCTACTGGGACTGATATAGCTGGAGACAAAAGCAGGTGGTGAGAGGAGTGAGCAGGCTGGACCAGGTTTCAGGGGCAGATGCCTAATGTGAAGGCCTACTAGGCCACATCACTAGCTCCTTCCTTCTGTCCTTTCTCCTAGGGATCAGGTGGGCTTTCCTGAGGGACCTGATGATTTCAGTGCAGTCTACTAGAGCATAGTTCAGAAGACCTGAGTGGTCCTTGTTGGGAGCTATGTGACCTCAGACAACTCACTGGGTATCAGTTTTCTTGTTTCTACAACATGAGCAGTTCCTGGTATCTATTGTTCACGGATGCAATACACCAGGATGCCTCATGCCTGTGTGAACTGATATTCTTCTCTGCAGTATGATTTTCTTGGTCCTTAGGTATCATAAACATGCAGCAGCTTTCTTTTTACTGAACTCTATGTACAAGGCATTGCCCAATACATACATACCAGTGATGGCTACATCACCAACTTAGTGGTTTGAAACAATAAGCATTTATTTAGCTCACAAATCTTTGGGTTGGAGAGATTTAAGCTGGGCTCGGCTGGGGAGTTCTTCTGCTCTCAGCTGGGCATATTTAAACCTGGAGGATGGAGAATGGCTGCTCAGTTAGATGCTGGGGTAACAAGACTCAAGTCCCTCATCTTCTAGTCATGTCATCTGGCTAGTTGTCGTGACAGAGACAGGTCTACAGAGAATGAATACATACCAGGCTTCTCAGGGCCACTGTCTGGCATGGGAATATTGTCACTTATGACACATTCCACTGGCAAAAGCAAATCACAAGGTCACCCCAGGTTCAAGGGCTTGGGGAACAGACTCTACTCTTGAAGATAGTAGGTGGCAGCTTATATCATGAAGGGCATGGCTACCAAGAGGTATGGAGATCAGGCAATTTTGGAACCAGCCTACCATCCATCCCCAACATCCTCCCTAATCTCATTCAGTGCCTATAGCAACCTTAGGAAGAAGCCACTCTTCTTACCCTCATTTCTCAGATGAGAAAGCATAGTACAAAGAACTGGGTGGATTGGTCCCAGACTCCACAGCCTGCTAATGCCTGGGCTGGGCTGTGAAACCAGGAGATCTGATGGTGGATCCCTGAGCTCATTCTCTGGCTTGCTGGCTCCCTTTCCCATCTGCCACCCTTGGGGCTGAGGAGAACTCCTGGTAGAGCCCATTTGAGGATGACCTGGAGTGGGAAGGAACTCTCTAGGTGGGCTCCATGTATGTGCCCGTGTGTGTGTGTGTGCATGTATGTTTGCATGCTCTCTGGAGCCCTGGGCCCACCCCTCCAAGGGCAAGCTTGGGGGTAGGAGCATTATGAGCCCATCTCCCCTGCTTCTTCCTGCCTCCACTCTCCGTCTTGCGACATCACAGGACTGTCTGGAAGGGGGCGAAACTCCATAGTTAGCTTTACCTGGAGCACGTATGCAGATGCAGGACACACCGAAGTCATCAGTTGGCCCCTGGCCTCAAAACAGGGCAGTAAGTGGGCTGGTGAGAGGCCTGTGTACATTCATAAACCAGCTGATTGAAAAGCAATATTTCAGATAAATACAAGCCAGCGATCTATCAGTGGTTGTAATAAAACCCAGGCTTCAGGCTGTGATTTTATTTTGAAATAATAAGAATTGCTTGATTCTTTTTACTTGAGTTACCATGGTAATTCCGGCGTGGAGCGGTGTTATATTGATTTAGAAAGTGGACAGTAATATTTCTTTTGTGTTATTCTGTTTCTAGGCCTTGATTTCTAATTTCTACTTGGAGATTACTTTTATAAATTTCTTAAGTCCTTCCACTTTCTCCCCCCCCCACCCTCACAGTATAATTTTCCTCTCATGCGCCACGATGTTCTGAGCTTATTGGTTTGCTCTTATTTTAAATTAAACTTGCTGGTTTCAAATATTGAAATGACATCTTTGTCTGTGTCTGTACTTTGGTTTAGCAAAATATTACAGTCTGACGCTCTCTGCTTAATAATTTAAGGGAGGCTTTCTGTCGGCCCTCACTGGGTGCTGATAACTTATGACTCAACCGACGCAGGCCTTAAACTCGTGACATTTTAATATTGTGTGGCGGGAGCAGCCACCCCTCTGCTCTCGGTCTCTGTGGAGAGAAATCCACATGGTACCCCAGAAAGGAGTTTTAATAATTCAGCCTTGCTGGTTGGCTCTCTGTGACTCCACTGGAAAAAGGGGGGAGAGCCATGCTTTCTAGAGAAGTCAGGCAACGCTAGCCTGGATGCTCAGGACCTACAGCCAGCACCCTGCCCCAACCCCACTCCCCTTCCTTCTTGGATCTAGAAATAAACCACCATGCATAGTGTCAGATGGGTAGGGCTGCCTGTGAGTGCCAGAGAATGCTTGCACTCTCTGATTCACTGTTTTATCTTGGAAAACAAGTGCATCTCACACAGGTTTTAGCCAGATAGACTAGGTTCAAGTCCCACTTCCTCACACTCAATAGCCAGGCCTGTCCTCCAGAAAGAAGCTTGTAGCTCCAGACCACAGGGTAGGATGTGTCTTCAGGCCTGAACAGTGGTAGATTAGTTGCCACTGGGTAATGAAGAGCTTGGAACTTAGCACCTTGACACAATACACAGCTGTCATTGCATTTCTATGGGACAGGCAGCTGGGGAGGTTTGACTGGATCCTCAGAGCCTCTCGGAGATGGGAAAGAAAGATGTCTGTCAGCCATCTACCTGGGGCAATGACCACCTTTCAGCTCTCTTATTTGCCTGTAAAGATTCATTTCACAGGTGGATTGGACTGGAGGCCTCTCTGGCTGCCTACTACCATCGATTCCATTCCTACGGGCCTCAGCAGCTCACAGCAGCCTCTGCGCTATGGCAGCTTGCTTCCTGAAAACCAAGAGACTAAGAAGGGAGTCACAGTCAGCTTCTTCTACAGCTGCGCCTTAGGGCCCAGGTGTCCAGTAGGCTACATGCACTGTCCCCAGTCCTACGAAGTTCACCTTCTATCAGGAAGCCACAGTCTTAAAATCAACCAACCAGCCAACCAACCAAGCCAGGGCCTCATATAGCCCAGGCTGGCGTTGATTTCCTGATCCTCCTCCTTCCACTGCTCCATTTTGTAGAGGAATAGGTCACTCCAGGAGTAGGAAACACACTCATCTGGAGTATCCCAGAAAGTGGGTGAGTGGCAGGGCTGGAATGAGGCCCCTGCCTGTCAGGAGCATGGGGAAATTGGTGACATGACTGACTCTAGTGTTATAAACGGATGGCTGTCACACACACACACACACACACACACACACACACACACACACACACACACACGTGTACACCTCTACCTACTCATGCACACATAGACTTTCTGTCTGGATCTGGAGGTTTCTGGACTTTGGGGTTTCTGTTTTGTTTTGTTGTTTTGCTCTCTGATAGGTGGCAAATGTGCTAAGACCAGTTAGGGGCCTACAGAGCAGTTGTCTGTTAGGACTCAGTTGCCCAGAGTCTGCCCTCTCCCTCAGCACCTTGGAGGAGGTGAAGGTGGTCCCTCTTTGAGCCAGCCTACCTGGAGCTGGGAGCTGGTAGGGCTCCCATCCCTAGTGGCTTTGCTAGGAGAGGTGAGGACAGACCTGAAAGGCAGCCTAGGCAGAGATGGCTTTACAGTTCTCTGCGAGGGAACAGGACTCCTGCAGACTAGCGCACTCCCATGGGTGCCTAGGCAGCACAGAGCTGAGAGCCGGAACTCCAGCATCGCCATTCCTGGCCCATTGCCTAGTAGTAAGTCCTTGGGCAGGTCCTGTCCCCACTCACACTGGCAGGGTGGCCGGCTGCAAAAGCAACCTGGACAGTTGGGCTCTTTGCTTGTTGATGGGAGGCTGCCTCTTCCAGGCAGCTGCACACCCGCCTCCCCTACCCAGAAGCCATTTACCATCTGTGAGGCCTCTTCTTGGCAGGGGCCAGGACCCTGGGGAGCATCGGGCAGGGGGCAGGGCTCCCTGGGGCACCTGGTTGCAACCTGGCAGCCGCCCAAGTGCAGAGTGTGGCGTTTTCACCTGCCCGTTCGCCCCAAGGATGTCTTCACGCTGCTCTTTGATCTCAGGCGGACTCGATCAAATTCATGGCAAAGCTGTCTTACCCACAAGAATAATATCTCATTAGTATTATTGAAAATGCAAAGTAAAAAAAAAAAGAACCCAGGAAAAAATTAAAATCGGTTGAAATAATTAACACAAAGTAAAGCTGGCAACGGTGAAGGCTGCACCTGGTAAAATATGTTATTGACTAAAAATTGACAGAAGAATTGAATCTTCTTGACGAAATTTAGATCTGCAGAAGTTGGCTCGGGAAATATTTTTCTGTGAGAAATCGTCACAAAAGAAGTCTCAATGGTGACAAACACTCTAATTTATAAGATTTGATACGAGCTAAAAACAAGTCATAGACTAAGAAGTCACTGAAAAATTAAAAAAAAATGGATCTTGATGAAAATAATACCAATACAATTAAAATAGGGGGTGTGGCTTCATACTATTGAACAGAAAAATTGATCAAGAAATCCAGTTGACCTAATGAAGCTTATTAAGAATTACTTTCTAATTAAAACCGCCACCATTGGTATAGTTATCAAAACGCAGGGGTCAAGAACCAGGTCCTAATAGCAGGGGTTTAGTTACTTCATTTGGATGGGTAGTGAGTTAATAGGTGAAGGAGGTCCAGAGTGGAAGGGCAACATGGATCATAAGGACTCACTGTCCCAGAGAGAGAATGAGGGGGTGGCCAGAGAGATCTGTAACTGGAGCTCGCAGCGTCGTTGGGATGACCACACTGGCGATCACTGACAGAACCACACCATTGTGAGCTGTGCCTTGGTTAGGAGTGAAGAGTCGCCTTGAGGTCAATGGGAGTGCTCTGGGGGCTCTAGGCAGACTCCAGACACTTTATCAGATCATTTGGACCTCTCTGTGGAGAATGGCCTGGAAAGGATAAAACTAAAAGCAGAGAATGGGGCATAGAGTGGGAGAAAGGGGTCCTCTTTCAGCCTCGCAGACGATCACTGGCCACTCTTCCAGCTTACATGTCCTTTGTACCTGCCTTTAGTTTCCTTCCTAGCTTGTAGTCTGGGCCTGTGGAGGAGACAGTGGAGAGGAGTCTGCTTTGGTTAGGAAGGAGGCAGTTAATGTCTACCCACAAGGGGAAGAACCCCCAAGGTTCTGTGCCCAGACACTGCAGATTTGAAGTCTGTAGAATCTAAAAGAAGTAACAGCCCCATGCAGGTCTGACTACTGAAGAGGTGGCTTGCGGGCTTAGGAGGTGGGAGGTGGCAACCATAGCTTTTATCCCACTCCTGCTCTGCCACCCCATTTGTGAGATCTCAGGGAATTGTTCTGTTACCCACTACAGGGTGACCCTGGACAGACCACTTAACTTCTCTGATCTCTGGTTTCCTTACATATAAATTAGGACCTAGAGATGGGTGGTGGTGGTGCACGCCTTTAATCGCAGCACTCGGGAGGCAGAGGAAGGTGGATTTCTATGAATTTGAGGATAGCCTGGTCTACAGAGGGAGTTCTAGGATAGGCTCCAAACGCTACAGAGAAACCCTGTCTCAAAAAACAAAACAAAAACAAATTAGGACCTAGCGCATGTTGATCGTTCCCTGAATGGATCCCAGATGAGAGACGGTGTTGTCATGTGCTTTGTCATCTGTGGCACTGTGTTCCCTGGGGCACTGTTGGTGGCTTTGGAAAGACATGAGTACCCGCCATACCACCGGCCACCTCTTCTAGACATCGCCTCCTCAGTCCTAGGCTCCCTGGAGAAGTATCGAGTAGCTTTCCAAAGGTGCAGTTTCCTGAGCCAGCACCCCATGACGAGTCCATAGAGACCCACAGGAGCCAGCCTCGTGCTTAGGAAATGGACACATAGTGGTTGATATGAAAGCCCAGACATCCTTCTCAGACATCCCAGAGCTGTGCTGACCCCTTTCTGAGGCAATTTCCATAGGTGAGAGGCATGGAGACTGGCCTGCCTTTGTGGAGATGAGCTGTTGACACATTCCTCAGCCCAGATTCTGGGGCAGGTGGCCATTTCCTGCCACACTGTATGCCTGACTCCTCTTGCTGGCTAAAATGCGCTATCGTTTTGATCCTCTTAGACTGACCCCTCCAAGGACATTCTTGCCTCCTACCCTCCTGGCCATGTGCCTGGGATCTGAACCTTCACACCCTGCCCAAGGCGAGGCTCACAGGCCCCAGGAAAGGGTACCATCTCTCTCCAGTCTCCACTACACCCTAGTCATTGTGCACATATTATATACTTCTGATGGCCCATCGGGAGTATGCCACTCTTCACATACCATTATGCACAGTCACACCACCCCATATAGAACAGATTCAAGATTCTGAAAGGAACCCTCCCTCACAGGCATGCCCTCTTTGCAGACGGCATGATCCTTGAAGGACATAGAAGCTTCAATAGCAAGCCCGTCCCCGGTGGTCTGGTGGTTAAGATTTGGCACTCAACAGAGTCCTGGGAAGATAAACTAGTACAATGAGTTTATCATTCCTTTTCAGGATCCAGTAATATTCTACTGTATGTAAATATATTTTTTATTCATTTGTCAAGTGATAAATGATAGACATTTGGATTATTTCTACTTTTTTGGCTTTTATACATGTTGTTCAGACCAATGTTTTCATTTCTCTTGGACATATACTTAGGAGTGGAATTGCTGGGTCATATGGAAACTCTGTACTTAGAGATGTTTGTTGTCGGTGTGTGTACACATGTGTTTTTGAGGGGATGTGTGCATGCCATGGCACATGTGTGGAGGTCAGAGGACTACCTGAGTTATTGGTCCTTGGTTTTGCCTTATTTGAGACAAGGCCTCTTGTGGTCACACCAGGCTAGATGGACTGTAAACTTCTGGGGATCTTGCTGTCTCCACCTCCCAGCTTCCTGTGGGAGGACAGAGATTACAGATTCATGCTCCACTGTGTCTGGCTTTTATGTGGGTCCTGGTGATCAGTGCTTTAACCACTAATCCACCTCTGCAGCCTCAGATACTTGTTCTTAAATGAACAGTGCTTGGGAATATTTATGGACGAAGTTCCCTAGCTGTCTGAGTTGTGGAAGTGAGGTTACCTGCCATCTGATCCCTGCCTGGGTTCTGGGATTCACTGTAACCTTTCTAGCCTCAGTGTTCTGATCTGTGAAATAGGGCCAGTGCTCTTTCAGCTTGCCTCAAGGGCTTTGAAAAGTCATCACTACTTGTGTGGTGTATGAAGAATTACAGGATGGTCTTCTTGCTTTCACTGTTTATATTCTTTTGCCCTGTAAATTGGGTATGGCTGCTTCTGTTTTGCTGATGCAAAAGCTGAAGCTCTCAGAGAGGCTAAAGAACCAATCTGCTTTGTTAGCCCATGGCAGAACCAGAACTTGAACATAGACATATCAGAATCCTTAAACTCTGGCTGATCCCTGCCTCAAATGCATCTTGGTGGAAGGCTCCCTGAAGCTTCTGCTTACTCCTGAGCACAGGAGATGAGCGCTCAGATACAGTCAGGTGTAGGCTCCAAAGCAGAACATGCTAGAGAGAGAACAAAGACTCTGCCCAAGTCCTTATTTTTAGCTGTGAGGCTGTGGAGAAATTGCTGCACCTCTCTGTGCTGCATTTCCCCATCCCAGAAGCTGAAGTACCCATAGCAGAGCACCACCCTGGAAGGGGCACACAGGAAGTGTCCCCCACAGACGACATTAGGTAAAGCACTCGGCGCGGTTGAAGCGGACAGAAGACAGTATGGGACCATCATGGAGAAGTGACTGGCTTTAGGCTGCTCAGAACAAGCTTGAAGGAAGAGATTCTGCTCACACTGACTGGGAAGGTTGGAGGCACCTGGGAGATTCCAGTGTTTGCCAGTCCGGGGCTGCCAGAAACCTGGAGGGGTTTGCAGGAGTCCCTGGAGAAGAGATGTGAGCATCCCCCTCTGTTACCCCTGATCCTCAACCCCCCCACACACACCCTGCCTGCTGATGCCTGAGGTGAGGGGGCTTGCCTGACTGCCTCAGTTAGCCCGAGCAGTAATAAAACACTTTAAATTTATTGTGACATTTGGATTTAATTAAAAAGTACATACTTAGAGAAGTAGAACATAATGGGGAGAGAGACAGGGTGGCTTTTCCCCTCCTTTCTTCCCCAAACTAATTAGCGTTGTATTTTAAATTGTTTATGTGCCGCTAATCATCGTAATAAATCATTTATACTGAAAAAGACACACTCGGCTGTGCCCGCCGCGCGGGTTCCGCTCGCCGGGCTCTATCGCGAACAAATTGATCTAGAAGTGAATTTATTAACCACTGGGGAAGAAATCATTAGTGCTTTCTCTAAACATTCCCCAGGTACGCTTTATCGCCACAGTTTATGCTGTAACTAAAAGGAGCATTACCCAGGCCTTCCCTGCAATCTCCTTGCAAAGCCAGCAGCCCACTCCCAAGCTAGGGGGTCCCTGCCTTCCCTCCCCTATATGGTCTGGAAACCCCAGCCTCTGTTGCCAGTGTTCCTTTTTAAATAAGGAGGTCCCCGTGAAGCATGCACAAGACCCTGATGTTCCTGTGGCTGTTTGTCCCCTGCTGAGTGCTTCATGGTCATTGGGGTTTCTGCCGTAGGACCAGCGTGGTGTAAAGAGGCCTGAGGTTTTGGAGAAGTGGGGAGGCTGTTTGCAGGGATACTGGGATCAGAAGCTTGTTAGAGGGTAGCTTCCCTACCCCAGAGACTGAGAAGACATCAGCTGTGGGTAGCCTGTAGGCTAAGAGGGGCCCAGGTAGGAGCACAGGACCAAGCGGGGTTACCTGGAGCACACACTAATGATCTAGGCCCCCAAGGCCTTCCTCTTGCAAACTCGGAAGCCTTCTCCAGGGTTTGGCTGGAGTAGTCTGTTCTCCCCAGGTTTCTGGTGCCCCCTGTATTGCTGTGACTTCATGGTCCCCCAGGAATGGCCTGGCAGATGACAAGCAGCTTGACCAACAGGCAGCTCCCAGCTACAGCGACCATGTCGCACAACTGGTAGCTCTATTAGCAGCAGTCTGTTCTGCTGACTGCCACATAGGGGCCCCCTGCTTCCCCCAGGTTATGCTCCAGGCCCCCCTGCTTCCATGGGGCAGTACTCCAGGTCATCTTCCCCCATTTTGCTGGAAGGAAAGTTTGTTTTGAACAAGGCTCTTCTCCCTAGAGCCCATGGCTGGTCTGGAATCCATAGCTATCCTATCTCAAAGTCCACGTCCAAACTGCTTCCCAGATGGTTGGGCCCCTCCCAGTCCTGCAGGGAAGAGCTGTAGTAGCCCCCCAGGGTGTCAGCAGGAAGCCCCAGCTCTGTGCTCCTTCAGCCAGTACCCAGAAGTTCCCTGTCCTTTTGGTCCTGGTGACACGGTGCGGTCCCCCTCCGCTGTCCCTCTCCCAGTAGCTTGCAGGTGCTGTGCTCTGTTGCTTCAGGAAAGAAACAGAGCCCAGCAGCTAGGTAGGCTGAGCCAGGCTGGAGGACCCCCTCTTTGTGCCTGGAGAACACATTTAAAACTTTGAATTCAAAATTGATTTTGAAGGGCCCTAATCTCTGCTCCCCCGATGCTCATGGTGTGTCTGCGTCTCCTGCCAGACTCTCGTTTTCTGGTTCAGCGCGTTGGTGCGCACGTCCCTGATGCTGTGAAATTGAGACTCGTCTGAGAGTCTAGGTCCTCCTCCTCCTCCTCCTCTGTGAAGATTGTAGGCCTCTTGGGAGCCCCGCTTCATTAGATGGGTGATGCTGGCTTTGCAGGTGCCCAGGATGCAGCTGAGTCACCGTCTGGGGAACACAGCTTGCAGACACATCCTCCCTGGTCCCCCACAGATGTATGGCTCCAGGGCAGCACATCTCTAAGGAACATGGTGGGCTTGCTTCTGCATCCTGGGATGGGAATGGAAGACTCCAGATAGAAAAACAGGCGTGGGCCTGGTATTCTCTACAGGACATTCTGGGGTCGGGAGGTGGGGTGGGGTGCATTTCTTCCCATTGGCTGCTAAAGGCTCTCAGCCTAGGCTATAAGGGGAAAGTGGTCATATTAATACACCCAGAGGACCTTCAGACAAGAGCAAGGGAGGCCAGCCAGGTCTGTGTGAGGGGCCATGGGGTCCAGGACAGAGCTCAGGAGGAAAGGACTGAAATGTTGGCCGCCCACGGACCCCTGAACGTTACAGTGCTGCCTACCACCCCCTGAGGAGGTCACAGTGTTTGTGTGTAAAGGAATCATGGAGTAGAACCCTAGAATTTGCCTCTCAAAAATTCATTTCAAGAGAGCTCAGTATGAGCTTGCTGTATGAGCATGAAGACCCAAGCTTGATCCCTGGCACCCATTAAAAACACAAATCTACATGAATTCATACAGGAGGGGGAAAGTTGCCTGTGGCAGACAGGACTAGGCCCTGTCTCTTCTTTGCAATAGAGCCACGGAGCCACAAATATCTTGGGCTGTGTGGCGGGGGGCAGTCGTATGCCATCAAGGCCCCCCTCCCTGGGGACCTGCCTGTATGAATCTACTCACTCCAGCCAGAGACGCTTGCCAGTAATATCTGGATAGCTGCCATTAGGTCTCTTCATTCATTTATTGAAGCGATGCTTCGGACTGCTCTCAGGTTCAGTGCTAGGAGAACAGCGGTGGGGTAGGACAGGGCCTCAAGAATTGCACCTTCCGCGGGGCCTCTATTCACGGGAGAGAAGCCAGTCATGTTCCCAGTAAATTCTCCAAAGGAAAACAAAAGCAATGGCCAGTTGCTATTGAAAACTCGAAAGGAAATGACAGGCAGGGAATGGGTGGTTTAAATAAGGAAATGGGGGTGAAAAAGTCCTTTCTGGTGATATTTAAGCTCCAGGGTGGAAAGGCAGGAACCACGGGAGAATCTGGGGAAGAGTCTGCATGTGCAGAGAGCCTGAAGCAGGAGGGAGAGCTGGAGTGTGGTGGAGCTCAGCATGGCAGGGGGAGGCAGGGGGCCAGACCACATGAAGCTACTCTAGGCTCTGTGCAGAGCAGGTGTGGCACTGTGCTCAGTGTCCTGGAAGCTGTGGAAAGTTCCAAGCTGGGCAGTGGCCAGCCTGGTTTATTTGGAAAGGCTTCTCCAACTGCTAAGTGAAGAATGGGTTGTAGAGCACTCGGTTTGTGGGACCTATGCCCAAAGTATGGTAAAAAATGGGAGCGGGGGGGGGGGGGGTGAGCACAGTTGGTAGAGTGTTTGATGAGCATGTATAAAGCCCTGGGTTTGATGCCCAGCACTGCATAAACTGGGTAGGGTGGTACATGTCTGTAATTCCATCACTCAGGAGGTAGAGGCAGAAGAATCAGAAGTTCAAGGTCATCCTTGGCTACATAGTGAGTTCCAGGCCCCCCTGAGAGACACATGAGTCCCTGACTCAAAAAGATAAAAGTTGGCCCTGGAAATGGAAAGAAGCAGCTATGAGCTATGATAGGGAGCAGGACATGTGCGTGTGTGCGTGCGTGCGTGCGTGCGTGCATGTGTGTGGTGTTTGATGCTGAGTACCTCTAGGAACAGAGGGATGGGGTAGGGATGATGAATACTATGAAGAGGAGGTAGAAAAGGGCACAGAGGTCAGGTTTGGCTTGGCAACCAGAGCTCCTGGCTTAGATCTGTAGCTTTTAGACTATGTCTGAGCTTGCAGGGAAACAAACAAGAAGAAGAAGGAGAAGGAAGAAGGAAGAAGAAAGAAGAAGATGACGCCCATTCCTGACACAGAGAGGGAGACGTCACATTGGATATCTGTGCCATTAACTTAAGCTTCATTCCAGTTAGTGAACTCCAATGAGCATGCACAGCTTCCTGTATGTCCAGGGCCTGGTTAAGGACCTACAGAAGACCTAGGAAGACTATGGGAAGTCAGCCCATGAAGCTGCCCGAGAGTCTTGGGTGTTTCCTCCTCCTGGTCCTTCTACAAGTTCTCAGCTGGCTCCTGGAAATGTGTCTCCTCTGACTCTCTGAATTTAACCCCAAGCTCCCCACTAGTACTGTTAGGAGTTGGGGCCCTTGAGGGCAGAACCTCATGAATGGGATTGGTGTCCTCATGCATGGGACCCTAGAGAGCTCCCTCATCCCTTCTGCTGTGTGAAGAACACTGGGAAGACAACTGTCCATGAGCCAGGAGGCAGGCCCTCATCAGACAGTGGATGAGCCAGTGCCTAGGCCTCGACCCTCCCAGGCCCTAGACGGGGAAAATTAATCTGTTGCTTTACAGTCCACCACTGTTCTGTCAGAGGTACCCCAGGTGGATGAAGACTAGTCTACAAGGCTGTTGTCTCCGGGCTGTGCAGGGTCCAGCTTTCTCCCCCAACCCTGGCCTCAGCCCTTTCCATCTCTAGACATACCAAGGTCACAGTGGTTTCAGGGTGTAGATGCAAGATGCTAAGGGCAGTTGGCCGCCCCCAAAGCCCACCGCAGAAGTGCCTCCTGCTTCTTACTACTCTGCTGGAAATCGCTCTCCACCCTGCTGAACCAGAGCCAGCGCTCGGCCCCCAAGCAGCCCGCCCGTCCTCTTAGCTGTCCCTGCCGCGTGCTCCAGAGCTTTCTCCCTTAGCAGCATTCACATGGGGTCCAAGAAAAGTTCACTTTTCCCCATTGTTCAGGAAAAAGACAGTGTGATGCCACCCATGGTCCCAGGGTAGAGGAGGCTGGGCATGGGTGCATCCTGACAGTAGCCAGTCTTCGTGGCATCCTTGGTCACTCCCAGGTTTCCCTTGGGGCGAATGGCTCACAATGAATAAACTGCAGCTCTCAGGAAGGGGTGATGTGGAGAGTTGCCAGCCATCTGTGTGGGGTGACACCAGCAGCAGGTGCTAGGGTGGCTACCAGGCGGTCCTTTCTCTTGCATACTGCCCGAAGAAACTTGGCAATGTAGAGAAGGTGCGTGTTATAGGACTACATTTCAGTGTCTTGCCCTGTGCCAGGCCCCCCCTCCGGAACCCTCCAGGGCCCCCACCCATCATCCACACAGGCCCCCAGCCATGTGTTGAGCCTCCCCCGCCACTCCTGTCGCCCTGGATAGGAACCCCCCAAGTTCTCACCCCTACCCCCCTCCTCTTCGCCAGAACCTAGAAATAGAGTTGCTGGATCATAGCATAGACATGCATTCCCTTAGCTGATTGTCTTAGCTCTTGTGCCAAACTTTGTGCTAAGTACTTCAGGGCTATGATCTAAATTAATCTTCAAAATAATCATTTAGCACAATCTATCCTCATTTAGTAAATGAGTAACTGGGGGCAAGACTGGAAAATGACAGAACCAGAGTTCCAGCTGAGGCTGTCTGTGTGTCTTCAGATGTCTACTCCTACCCACCTTCCCTGACTTCAGAGGCAAGGGTGTCAGTCCCTCCCCTGAGCTGACCACCCCTTCATCAGTCAAGCCCCACCTCCCAGCCTTCCTTTTCCTCCCTTACCTGACCTAGTAAACACCTTGCTGCCAGTGGACTCGCAGAGAGGTCAGTAATGAGTGTGGACTAGGTGACCATGGCCCTGGGTTCCAACAGTTGTTCTCCTTGGCTTTTGATTCCAAATGAGTAGGAAATGCTGTTCGTTCAGGCCTCGCCCGCCACGTGCCAGGGCCCGGGATCGGAGTGCAGTGAGACGAGAAATTGTGGAGATAAAACCGGTGTGAAATGGAAGCCTTCTCGCAAGCTGCACGGGCCCGTGCAGAATAGAGTTACTTCTGAGAGGACGAGATTGAGAGAGATGCGGCAAAATTAGATGACACTTTCAAATTTCCTTATTCAAGGGGTTTGACGCCTGGGGGGGGGGGGGCAGAGATGGGCTCCGCTGGGGTACTTCTCCGCAACCCCACATCTGGGATGGGCCCCGGCGCATGGCAAGACCCCTGATCTATGAAGCTTCCGAGGCCCCCATCAGCAGTGGAAGGGAGAGAGGATGCCAGGGCTGACCGACCGCGGGAGGCGCTCATACTCGACCAGGATTCAGGCGACTTCCGCTTCCTTCTGTCTCTAAGGTGTCAGGTTTTGTTCAAATCAGCGTTTGTTTTAAGAGTGACGGCTGTGACAGCCCATGTCTGTGTGCACCTGTGCCTCAGTGTCTGTTTACATCAGCATACCAACATGTGTGTAGACCCAGCCAGGCGTGTGCACCCTGGCACGCACGAATGTGTTTTCACGTGCGTTACTGAACACCTGGTGGGTGTCAGTTCCAAGCTAATGTGGGGAGAAGAAAACAGACACAGCTCCTTCTTGTGTGGCCCTCGTGGGCCTGTGCGATTCCATGCCAGTGGAGGAGTATGTGTGTGCTCTGCCCATGTGTCCTATGACCGAGTGCATCTCCATACTTTCCAGTGTCCTCCGATTGTCATGAGGTCTCCTGAGGGAGTCTCCTTAGCACCTCATCATACAGCCCTGCCTTGGATCAGGGGACTTGGGCCCTAGGGACGGACTGCCAAGGTTCAAACTCCAGCTCTCTCACCTATTTATGGACAAGTGGGAACCTTTCTTACACCTCACTTTGCCAGTTAGAATGGCAGCCCTTAACTTAGCAGTCAGTAAAACCCTTAGGGTGTTAGGTCAGACTTCCCAACCCAGGGTCCCTGCTTATCCCATGAGTCGGGGCGCTCCTGGTGAGAAAGGGGAGCCCTGGGAGGTACCAGGCATCCATACTGTGCTATGAGGCTCTGGGCAGGGCCTACAACTATGTCTCCTCCTTCTGGAACTAACACAGAGGTCCATTAAGGGATTCTGAGAGATACCAAGGTTATTCATGCCTGGGCCCCCAGAACACTGCTCAGAATCTTGAGGGGCCTTCCTACAGCCAGCCTTTCCTACTCAGCTGGCCACTGGAGCTGCCTTTTGGGCAAACAAATGGGGCCAGCTTCCTCCTTGACATGCTCATACTGACTACTGGACTGGCCTCCGGATGACACTGAAATCTGGCCGGGGCCCATGTGACTCTAACCACAGGGGCAAGTTCACATTTGATTTCTGCTCTGCAAAGGAAGTACCTGTCTCTGTTGTGGGACCCAGAGGTGGGGCTGTGACTGAACTTTCCAGTGTGCTGAGTCAGTGACACTCCTCCAGCTTGACATTCAGGCCCAGCTAGTCCTAAAGACTCCTTTATAACTCACGGGGGCTCTCTGAGATGAGTGTTATTTTCTTTTCTTTCTTTCTTTTCGTTGTTTTGTTTGTTTGTTTTGTTTTTAAAACAGGGTTTCACTACATAGTCCTCACAGTCCCGGCTATCCTGGAACTTACTGTGTAGACCTGGCTGGCCTCAAAAAAAAAAAAAAAAAAAAGAAAAGAAAAAAGAAAAGAGATCTACCTGTCTCTGCCTCCCAGGTGCTGGGATTAAAGGCGTGCACCACCACATCCAGCAAGAGTATTGTTTTCATACCCATTTTAAAAAGGAAAACTAAGGCCCAGGGTTAATGAAAAAGTATCAAATAAATCCAGATCAGGGATATTCCAGAAACAGCTGGCTTTTCTGCCTCAGAAGTGCGGATATCTTCAGATGCCTAGGAATTCCTCTAGGTTCAAGTGAATGAGTGTCTTAGCTAGGGTTACTATTGCTGTGATGAACACCATGACCAAAGCAACTTGGGGAGGAAAGGGTTTATTTGGCTTACATGTCCACATCACTCTTCATCAGGGGAGGAGGTCAGGACAGGAGCTCAAACAGAGCAGGAACCCAGAGACAAGAGCTGGTAGAGAGGCCATGGAGGGGTGCTGCTTACTGGCTTGCTCCTCATGGCTTGCTCTCATCCTAGTACCCATGTCAAGTGGCTCACAACTTCCTGGAACTCTGGCTCCAGGGGATCCAATGCCCCTGGCCTCTACAGGCACTTGCACTCACATGCACACACCCACACACAGATACAAAATTAAGATTAATCTTAAATGGGTGGTAGTGGTGCACATCTTTAACCCCAGCACTCAGGCAGGTGGATCTCTGTGAGTTCGAGGCCAGACTGGTCTACAGAGTCTGTTCCAGGACAGCCAGGAGAACATATATATATATATATATATATATATATATATATATATATATATATATATATATATATATCTCAAAATGATAAAAAGTTTAAAAGAAACAAATACCCAAAGGAATAGCACCCAAATAGAGTGTATATTGTCCCTTACTTATTCCAGCCTTTGGGCTATGGCCTCAGGTTCCTACCCTCATCTTGACCCATAGTCTGCAAACAATGAGAATTCATGGCTCCATGCCACAGGTGCAGGTCAGGAAGGAGGGGCTGCTCCAGGCCTCTAGCTCCCCAAAGGTGTACACTCCTACCCCACAGCCTAGGGCCCATGGTTGACTCTGCCCTTTAGGGGACAGAGAACATAGCCTGGACAATGGCATTTCTCCCAGAGCAGTGGTGAGCACTACCCTTGGGGCAGAAATGAAGCAAGGTCCCTGGTGAGGCTAGAATGAGAAGGATACCAGGATTCTGCCAGGAGCTGCAGGATATGCTGGGCTGGCCTCTGCAGTCTCTATCCCCAGGTAGTAGTAGTGCCATCCAGTAGGGGGCATACCTGACGTGTGACCAGCAGTGACCTGCAGTGGGGTGAAGTAGACACACTAGGGTGGAAAACTGGCCTTGCAGAAGGTAGCTGGGGTGGGGAGGGTGCTCTCCTGTGACTCAGACCTGTCCACAGTGGAGCCCACAGGCTTTGCTATTTGGAGGAGATGAGCAGCCTGGGTGGGGCCGCATAGGTCGGAGCTGCCGAGGCTGTAGGGTCTGGTTGGTAGACAGCTTCTTATGCAGAGATCCTCTCTCCAGGGTGAAGGGAAAGGTCGTGGGGAAGGACTGATGGCCTCTGTCAGTCCCACCTCATCACTGGGGGGTGTCTGACTTTGCCCCACATTGCAGAGCTGAGGGTAAATGTAAGAGTTCTGCAGAGCCCAGGAATCAGTTTGTACAGTCCTGGCGCCTTGCACAGACCTGTTAGGTAGTAACTCACTGCTGACGAGTGGGACCTAGAAACTTCACCTGGAAGACTTCTCCCACAGCCTGGCCACCTCCTTCATCGGCCCTGCTGCCTGCCTCCTTGGGACAGAGAAAGACTGGAGTTCAGCCTGTTTCCCTTCAAACACCATTCCCGCTATACCCTGAGACCGAGGGTGACACATGGGCTAAGTGAACTGATTATTTTGCCCTGCCCAGTGTGTGTACCTGAGCATGTGCCTGGGCATGTGTGTGGGCACAAGCAGCCTCCATTGTTAAAGATGGGTGTTTTCATGCGTGAGTAGTAATTATTGGGTAATGCTTTAAAACCTTTCCTGAAGGAGTGCAAAGCTGTTTTTTTTTTTTCCCCCTGAAGTCGGGAGTACGTTAAAAGGATTACCATGTAGATTTGATTTTTAGATAACACTAAAATGGATCCCAAATGGACTTCAGCAGAGGGCTGCTATCTCCCTAATGGAAAGTGCATGGCCCGAGGCTCTGCTCCCAGAGCCAGCAGAGGAGGGGCAGGAGGGTCTGCAGGGGGCTGGCTGGCTGGCAGGCTAGAGGGGGCTGGGGAGACAGGAGTGGGAGCCCAGGCCTCATTTGGGGATCAGGAGGTTGTAAATACACCCCTTAAAGCCCCTTTCCTTCCCGGGGAGGTGTTTTACCTCTCCTAGCCTGGCTCTGCAGAGCCAAAACCACTCCAATGGGAAGCAAGGGCTTATTTCCATTTAACTTACTAGGCAGATGAGGAAACTAAGGCTCAGAGGCCAGACCATCTCCTTTGGACCACATGGCCACAAGCTTTGGATCCAGGTCCACCCACAGGCACATGCTGGGATAGGCCTCTCCCAAGACCTCAGCCTTCCTAGCATTTGGACTTGGTATCCAGAGTCTGGGTCACGGGACTCTTTAGCAGGCTTTCCACTTTTGTAAGTTATGCAGAGCCCAGCGATCAGAGTTCATTTGCACTGTCCTGGATCCTTGCACAGGCTTCTTAGGTGACCTGTGTGTGGCAGCTCTAGCTTGGGCACAGGTAGGATGGAGATGTAGGGGATGTAGGAGCAGCCTGTGGTTTCATTCCTTGTGGCTTCCATTGGGCCTGCAAGTGTGGCCAGGCATGCTGAAACCCAGGCTTGGAATGAATGCCAGCTGACAGGCAGAAGAAGGGCTGGCATGGATACCTTAGAGTTGGGGTCTCCACTGTCCCTTTTCATTTAGGAGTATAACTTAGTGGGATAGATGCTTTCCCCATTACTCACCCACCTACTGGTAGTCACCCAAGTACAGAGCTCCGGAGGGGCCAAGCCTGCTACATGCCAGGTGAATGAGAAGGACAGTAGTCTTGTTGAGGCTCTAATGGTCCTACCTTAAGATCTGAGTTAGTATTCATATGAACAACACTACTGTGCCCCTCCACAGGCCCCAGGGACAGTCTTCCCATCCTTGGAGCCCCAGGCCTCCCCCTAGTCTCCTACACTTCATCCCTCCCTGTAGGCCAGGCCTTAGAAGGAACTTGTCCTAGGTCTGCTACATGGGCAGAGCTGGGCTCTGTCAGAGGAGACACAGGCTGACCCTGAGACAGCCATCATCCTGAATACTATCTCTCATTCAGACCAATTAACCTTTAGAGCTGCATTAAGGAAATTGGGTGGTGAACTTCCCAGCTAACAGATGGTCCTACGATGACTGAAGGAGAGTGGGCTAAAGGGGGTCACCCTCTGCCTGCCGGGGACAACTGCGGGGCCTCCTCCTCCATGCCCTCACCTGTCCTTTTGGTCCTGTGCTGCCATGGATCTGAGCTCTCTTCCTGAAGAGAGGGCTTCCCTGACCGAGGGCCGATCCTCCTCTCCAATTGAAGTCAGAGGGGGTGGCCTGGTTGAGAAAGCACAGGAGAGGAACAAATTCGGAAGCTATCTCCATCAGTGGTTTACAGTCGTCCCTCTCACTACCTGAGCTTCGGTTTCCCTGTCTGGAGGGGAGAGCGTTTGCCTGGACAACTGAGGGGATTCTGGCCTGACATCTAGGAATCTAAGGTCTCTAGGTGGCAGATTCTCCCCTGAAGTTAGAGGCCATATTCCTTCTTGAAGAGGGAAAGGGAAAATGAGGCTGTGGCTCAGCAGCTGGGCCTGTGGGTGGGCACAGAGTCCAGGCTGTGCATGGCAGAGATGCCCAGGGATGGAACTGAATGATACCCCTGGGAAGAACATAGGTCTTTGGGACAGGATAAGGCCAATGGAAACAGACCTGGGCCTGTTGGTAGCTGGCCTGTTGGAAGGGTGTGCTTTGCTATGCCTTGGTCATGGATATATCTGACTCTAACCCACTCTCTGCTCTCTTAGGCTTGTTCTCCAGCAGCCCTCCTTGGGAAATCATACATTTGGTTTCTGAGGTCTCTGATGCTCACGCCTGGACACTGTGTGCCCCCATTTCCTCCTTGGCTGCCCTTCCCTGTGGTTCTGGGGGAAGGGACCACGCAGATGTGACTGTGTACTCACCTGTGTCCACACTTGCACATCATGCTGTGTAACAAGGGTGTGTGTGAGTGTTCATGCTCACCTACTTGCAGGCTTGGCCCTCAGTGACTGCACATTGAGTCTTGCCTGGTACTTGTTGCTCCTTACATGGTGAGATGCTTGCACAGGGAGGTGGTGGAGCGAGATTCCTAAACTGGGAGATTGAACCAGGCTTCAGAGGCTCTGGAGCCTGCACCCCTCCCCTCCCTCCCTCCCTCCCTCCCTCCCTCCCTCCCTCCCTCCCTCCCTCCCTCCCTCAGACAAGGCCAGATGGAGCTTTGACTTTGACCAAAGCATTCCTGAGGGCAGCCACACACCCTCTCAGCTGCCACCCTGAGCCTCCCACTTTCTTTCCAATACTACTCTTCTGTACCTGTGGATGGAGGTTGAAATGGTCCAATGCACAGTGACGGCTGCACTTCAAGAAAGAGTGACGGTGGGAATCTTAGTGGAGCTCATTCTTAGATCTAGTGTGGCCAGCTTTGGCTGTGTTAGGAGGACATGAGTCTGCCTGGATCAGCTCTGATCACACAGGGGACAGTGGCTGGGAATGGAAGGGCCCAGCAAGGCCAGCAGCCTCTGGACCTCTGGAGGGGTCTAGACAGGACAAAGGCCTGGTATGTTGCCCAAAGGCCAGACTTGGGGCCTGGGGAGGAAGTAGAAAGTGAGGGCTCCTGGGAGCCTCTACTTAGAAGAAGCGGTAGAGAAAAAGACATACCCCCACCCCCTGCCCGGTTCCCTGGAAAAGGGTGTGCCCCAGAGCTCCAGGTCAGCCCCGTGCCCATTTGTCTGTTTCCCTATCACAGGTGTGCCGATGCTCTCCGTCCAACCAAAAGGGAAGCAGAAGGGCTGCGCGGGCTGCAACCGCAAGATCAAGGACAGGTACCTGCTGAAGGCGCTGGACAAGTACTGGCATGAGGACTGCCTCAAGTGTGCCTGCTGCGACTGCCGCCTGGGCGAGGTGGGCTCCACTCTCTACACCAAGGCCAACCTCATCCTGTGCCGGCGTGACTACCTGAGGTGGGTTCTGCTGCTCTGCCCACCTCACACACACACACACAGCCCCCATCTTTCCAGGCTGGTGCAACTTGGCCCCAGGCTCTAAACCAGGCAACGTGCATGCACAGCCATGTGACTACACCTTACTCACTGTGGCCTCATGTCAGCCCTGTGAGGCACCCTAGAGCAAGCTTATGTCTTTAACTCCTTAGACTTGGCCCCACACTATCCAAGCAGGCACTCGTAGCAATTGGACACCAAGATAGACTTCCCATGGGTACCAGCCTGGCTTCAGCCTTACCTATCTCCTATGGGTATCTAGGAGGGAGACCTCAAAGGGGCCTGGAGGAGCAGATGAAATAGCCCAGACTTGCCTGGGCCTTTCTCCCTGCTGGAGTCTCCTGCCCACCTCTCCCCAGAGTCGGCCTTTCCAGGTGTGCTGGGATTAGGCTCTCATTTGCCTTGGTTGGCAGGGAGCCATGGCCTAGGACAAGGACTGCCAATGCCTTTTAAAGACCTGGGTTTGAACCAGCCCTGAGCCTTTAGCTTTGAACCTTTTCTCTGTTTGGACCCCCTACACCCCACCTAGCATTCTTCAGAGCTTTTGTCCCTCTGCCACAACCTGGATCCCAATCCCCTGGGGCTGCCTTCCCCAATTAACCCTCCCTTGGGCCATTTATGACATCAGCAGGGCTGGAAGGAGGCCATGAAGCAGGGGCCTTGGCTGAGACCCAGCACCTGCATTTGGCTCTGTCACTAGCTGCTGGATGGTGGCTGGGCAGCCTTGTGGGGAAGGAAGGCCCATCACATTAATTAGCAGGATGGGGTGAGAGCTGGTGGGACTCATGCTCAAGTTGGGACAAGTCGGAGGGGGCAGGGTTATCTGGAAATTCACTCCCACCTTCCCCTGAGAGCCTGAGATTTACCTGTCTGCACTTTTCCTTTCAATTGTTCTCTTTAGTTTCAGCAACAGATTTTTTTTTTTTTTTTTAAAGTGATGGTGTTTAGTGCTTCTAGGGCGGAGAGAGGAACTGAGGCTGGGAGGAAGGGTTAAGGATACCCTTGGGAAGTCAACACCCAAGGGCATGGAAGGGGAGGGGTTTCAAGTCTGGAGGTCTGGGACATCTACCTGGGTCCTTGAATTAACAGGCTAGGGAGAGGTGACTGTACAATTGACGGCCTGCCGTCAGGACAGGGAGGAGCACCATGGTGTAGTGTGGGCTTGTCGGGAACTCCAAGGCACCCACAGCATTCTGGGCCCTGGAATCATAGGCGCTGGAAGCTCTTTTTCCTGTGCTCTGGTAGAGGTGAGGAGTGGAGCCAGGTAGGCCAGTGAGTTAGGGAGGGGGGGCTGCCCAGAGCCTGGCCCTTTGCAACAACTGCTGGTGGCGGAAAAGGCCCCCATTGGCAGGCAGATGGTGTGGCCCAGCCTTTGTCTGCCTTTATCTGAGCCACCAGGCAGCTCAGGCCAATGAATAATGGAGCCAAGCTGGTCTGCAGGTGCCTGAGCCTGCATCGACAAATCAGGGATTAGAGGGCCCCACCGCCCGCCTCTCGGCCCCCTTGCACCATTTGGAGCTTGCTCAGCAAAAAGGAAGCAAGGAGGAGCTTGGTTTGCTCAGACCATTAGAGCACCCAACCAAGAATTGCCATGAATGGGAAGGGAGTGAACTTCCTGTCCCCGTGTCCCCAGAGTTCTGCAGCCAGCAGCTGAGAGGAGGGAAGCCCTCTCAAAGAGACCATTGTGCCAGCTTCCCTTGGAACTTGCTTTGGGGACCAGTTCTGGGTGAGAAGCATCCTTAGGCAGGCTGTGCTGGTCTAACAGCCTCATTTTACAAAAAGATAAACTGAGGTTCCAAGAAGGAAAAGGAGACATAGGTGAGTGACACAGTGAGATGACAGCAGAAAACGATTTCATAAAAGACTGTAATTTTATCTTCAATTTGAGGCGAGTAAGCTAGGCTGGCCTCCAACTCCCTGGATAGACATGGATTTCCTTCAGTTCCTGTTCCTCCTGCCTCTACCTCCTGAGTGCTGGGGTTATAGACATGGATGACCACGTGTGGTTCTGGGGATGGAACCCAGGGCTTCTTGCATGCTAGGCAAGCAGTCTAACTGAGCTACAGGCCCAGAAAGCACCATAATCTTAAAAGCAAGAAGTCAGTGGCATAGATCACTCTCCCAGAGGAGCCAGGCATGTGGCCCTAGTGAGTAGTTTATCTCTCTGTGACTCACTCTTATCTTGAATGGGGATGACACAAGTGTTGACCTCAGAGGGCTGTATTGGGATCAAATGAGGTGATTTTTCTTTCTTTCTTTTTTTTTAAAGTAAGCTCTTAGCATGTCCCTGAGCCACAAGTTCAGTTAGGGTTAAGGTTAGGCATTGCTAAGTGCATAGTCCTGTGAGCGATACGTTTTATTCTGACAGTCAGGATAACTGGTGCTCTGGAAGGTTCCAAGTGACTGTCTGAGGGTACACAGCCCATGATGGGCGGATTGCCTCTGAAATCTAGGCTTGTGTGGGTCTGGAGTCTTTGCTTTGGGGGTCAGCTTTGAGTGACTCTGGTGGAAACCTGAAATGGGTGTGGGGGATGGTGTCTGCTAACACCAGGCTGTAAGTTACCTAGCCTCCCTGGGAAGTGAGATGCCAGTTTTTTGAATCTTAATCTAGCAGGATCTTGATATGGTAGTTAGTTCTTGACTAGGCTCATCTGCTATCCCAGGAGCTAGGGAAAGGGCAGACCCCTGGGTGGAGGCAGCTCCTTGGCAGGCCCTTGAATCCTCTGTGCCCTTCCCCCGGCAGGCTTTTTGGCACCACGGGAAACTGTGCTGCCTGCAGCAAGCTGATCCCCGCTTTCGAGATGGTGATGCGAGCCCGAGACAATGTGTATCACCTTGACTGCTTCGCCTGCCAGCTCTGCAATCAGAGGTGAGTGCCAGACCATCAGCCAACCCAACACACTTCCCAGACCCTAGCCAGAGGCCTGCTGGTTGGGCTAGGAGTGCTGAAGAGGCATGCATGCAAGTGTGACTTCCTTTGTGTATGTAGTTGAGTATGCCGTGTGTGTGTGTGTGTGTGTGTGTGTGTGTGTGTGTGTGTGTGTGTGTGTGTGTATCTACACCCTCAGATG
The DNA here is from genome assembly GCF_049852395.1 of Peromyscus maniculatus bairdii. Taxonomy (NCBI): domain Eukaryota; kingdom Metazoa; phylum Chordata; class Mammalia; order Rodentia; family Cricetidae; genus Peromyscus; species Peromyscus maniculatus. Next base: position 118,973,620 of record NC_134852.1, on the reverse strand, counting down.
TGTACACTCCAGTACTGGTATACATATATGGGTGGTAACTTTCTGTATGAATTTAATGATGGGGTATGTGTATGTTTTCACACTATGTATATTGAGTATGTATACATTTAGGGGAGAGGTTTGTTTTCTTAGGGTCTCATGTATCCCAAGCCACCCTCAAACTTGTCTGTAGCCATGGTTGACCTTAAACTCCTGCCTCTACCTCCTGAGTGCTGAAATTACAGGCATGTATTACCATGCCGGGTGTACTAATTTCTGGGGATTGAACCCACTTGTGAGCATGCTAGGCAAGCACTCTACCAACTGAGCTCCATTTCCAACCTAACCTCTATTATTTTTGTTTGGAGAAAGGGTCTCATATGTAGGCCAGGCTAACCTCCAACTTGCAATGGATGACTTTGAACTCTTGATTCTCCTGCTTCTACCTCCCCAGTTCTAGGAGTGCTGGGATTGTTGGAGTAGGCCACCATGTCCAGTGTATATGTGCTTGTGTATTTATTTTAAATGTTTGTGTATACACGGATACTAGTGCTTGGGATTGGTGTGCAGTTGTGTATATGATTGTAATTGTTCATGCACAAGAGTGTGTGCATACTGCATGTATGTGATGAGATGAGGCTGTTTATGCACATGTTTTAAACATGTGTGTACTATCCTGTATCTGTGTGCATATGTTTTTGTGTCCTGTCTAGTGAGAAAGGGTTTCCAGGCCCACGGGGTGAGAGATCTCTTCAGGGAATATCACTCCCTCCTCACTCCACTCCTGTGAATCTGGTTCTAGTCCTCTCTTGTGATTTTTTTTGGGGGGTGGGGGTGGGAGTCCCACGTCCCACCCACTATCCCAGTCCTGGGGGAAGCCTTGAGGGATTTAAGGCCTTTACCTCTGACTTGGAACCCACCACCAAAAAGCAGGACATCTTCCCAGGAGCCTTCAGGTCGGGTAGGAATTCATACAAATGTTCCCAGGTTGAGTGCAGGGAACGAGGCTAGGCTGCCTGGGTGCTCTGGCCAGACTTCCTACTAGCCGGGCTCGGTGAAGTTCCATCGCCACCTGGTGGTTGGACTGAGATCCGATGCTGGGACTGAGTCAGTGACCCTGGGGCTTAAAGTCTCAGCCACCAGGAGATACCTTTGAGGGGAAGCTTGAAATCCCTCAATACTTCCAGAGGACGAAGAGACCCAAGTGTGATCTCCTTTGGGTTGGAGAATAAATTGTGAGTCGGGATCACACTTTCTTTAGAGGATGCAAGCCCTAAGCTGGGAAAGCAAAGGGATGGAAACAACCATTTCATCTCCCTCTCCACTTCCTCTTATCTCCCATTCTCCATCCCTCTCCTCTCCGTCTACTTCTGGTCCCTCTTGTACCTTCTCTGGGATTGGGCTGAGTTATCTGAACTCCCCCTGCACCTCCCTGAATGACCTGATGGTGGGAGGCCTGTGGCTTGACTGTCTGTTCCGCCACCCCAGGCTGCAGGGGTCTGCTGTGAGTAACTGATCAGGCTTGCTGTGACATTTCTTCTATGTTTCTGGAAGGTTCCTGGAGCTAGCTCAGCAGCACCACCTCCCCTGCATGTCCCACCTCCTGGGCCAGGCTGGGACATCCTCTTTTACTGGGACTTCACCTATAGCTTCTTTTTCTCTTGCTTGGATTTTTCTAGATTTTGTGTGGGAGACAAATTCTTCCTGAAGAACAACATGATCTTGTGTCAGATGGACTATGAGGAGGGGCAGCTCAATGGCACCTTCGAATCCCAGGTTCAGTAACGCCCTGCATCTGGCCTCCAGGTCCATCTGTCCGTCTGCCCGTCTGACCACCTGCCTGGCAGGGTGGCCAGCCACTCCGCCTGCGCGAGCTGGCCAGCCGCTGTCCTACAAGTTAGAACTTCATCATCAGTGGGAAGGTGGCTTTTCTCCACCACCACCACCCGTTTCTGTGGGCCCTCCTGGGGCCAGGCTTGGCCTGTACAGTCTGTCGTCTGTATATAAATGGGAACATTTATTTTATGAGAAATGTAATGCGATTTTATTACTGGCGTGGATTAAACTTATGAATGTTTCCGGGGACACGACTCTGCGTTGTTCACATGACTGACAGAGCTGCATCTCCTCACCTTCTGCCTCTGGTGGGTAGGGCATGGGGAAGCAGACTCCAGCATATGCTGTTGCCAAGCAGGGGGAACAAGCTTGACTTGGGATCAGAAGGAAGAGAATAACTTAGAGTGCCCTAGCCACAGATGAGAACTGGGGTATCCCTCCGCCTCCTACAAAGCGTGCATCCTGGTGCTATGCAGAGCCCTAAGAAGAGGGGTAGCGTGATGCTTCATTTTCTTTTAGCCTACCCCTGCCTCACTGGAATCCCTAGCAAAGTGACCCGATGGGAACCCAGTTCTGCCCTGCTTCACAGTAGAGCCCCAAGTCCCAAGCCCCATAGTGTGACAGTACCCTCCTAACCACCGTCCCTTTCACAGTGACTGACTTGGAGCCTAGAGTCTTGTTCGTCAATTAAGAACAATTCTGTTTCCCTTCAGCTTTTTTATGCAGGCTGGAGACAGTCACTCAGCAGCCCTCTGTCTACGCCAAGTCTTAGCCTTATGCCTCTATGGGAGTTAACCCCAAAGGAATCAGGCACGAGGTTGAATCATTGATGAGACACAGTCCCTGCTCTCCAGCAGTCTGCCAGGGACCTGGAAGGCTGCAGCCTCAGTAGAGGGAGGGAGAAGTAGGCCAGGGAAACCGACAGAGCACACCAGGGAAGACAGAATGCTGCTGGGGAGACCTGCGACGCGCCCATCCCCTGCAGCAGACGCAGGCTGTGATGATTCTTGCGAGTCGGAGACCGAGGAGCTAATGGACATACTGTCAGACAGACACATGTGCGGACAGGCAGAAGAGACAGGCCGGCGAGCCAGCAGGCAGACGGCCCAGGCCAGAAGACAGCAGGACCTGCAGCAGACAGGCAGACAGTGTGGCGTTTCTATCTGCCTGGCTGAGCTGGGCTCACCCAGAGTAGCAGGGATAATGTCACTGTGCCGGGCACAGTGCCTGGAAGGGAGCAGAGCAGACTCTGGGCGGCAGGGAAGGCTGTGTGGGCAGGCTCTCCACCCAGACCCTTGCTTCTCTTCCTCAGGGCCTGTTCTCTACCTGGCCATGGCCCCGAGCCCACTGCTGAAGGAGCCTGGCTCTGGCCTCCAGCTATGGCTGCCCCTCCCATAGCTCTGCATCAGCCCCACCCCTCCATTCAGAAGTATGGAGACGAGGCTCTCAGGTGCCTGGAAGAAACTCCTTCTCTAAGTCCTGGTTTTGTGGCCAGGGGAAGGAATGGGTAGAAGCAAAGATCGTGGTGTAGGAATTCTCTGGGAAGGAGCTATCCCCATGCATGTGTGAGAAAAGGGAGGCGGAAAAGGAGAGCCTGGGGGTGTTTGTGTGTGTGTGATGTGTGTTGGATGTGTTGGGGTGCTGACTGTGTGATTGATAGTGGACTGGGAATGAGGTTGAGTATATGCAGAGATGGAAGGATTGCAGTGCACAATGAACAGTTTTCTCCCTCAGCTTGAAAATGCAGATTACTTTCCTAGATTGTAGCACAGTCCTCTACACCAGACCCTCTCTGGGCCCTTAAGGTCTAGGGTACCTGCCCCAAAGGCCTGACTCCTAACTTCAGACTTTGCTGTAGATAAAGTTGTAACACAAGTTAATTACATGGTTATGGAGAGATAACGGAGCCACTCAAATGCAGTTTCTGGGCAATTACAATTGTTTCCAACAGAGTTACCATATTGCAGCCATGAAATAACATGTCATTCTGCGGTAATTATGTAATTAACTTGTCTCACCACTCTAGGTTGCACAACAATTAATTCACTCACAATAAGATAGACTCAAAATCAGACAGGCGGCATTTGAAAGCCCCCAGAAGAGGAGTTAGCCTCCAGACCTACCCTGTCCACCTCAGGCCTTGTCAGGGGACTTCCCTAGCTCCATATGTCCCAGAACATGCCAAGATCAGTGCCATGGACCTGTTATTGCTCTCTTACCACCCTGCCCAGGAAGTAAGAAGGAGCCGATTCCTAGGTGAGCCAGGAGACCCAGGCCTACACTGTGAAGGCTGTCATGAGCTGGCCTCACCACGCTGGACATCGTGAGGACCTGAGTAGGATGCACCTCACCAGGAATCCCCCCATCAGTCCACAGATACTCTGAAGGCAAATGATGCAGGCCTGGATTTAACCATGTGAAGCCACTAGGAGAGAGGACGTGACAAAGACTAAGCACTTTCTCCTGGGGCAACCAAGGCAGGGCAGCAATGACCGCTGAAGCATAGGGATTGTGTATCTGGAGGGGATTTGTGCTCTCCGGGGGTAACTTAGGAAAAGCCTAGCCTCCCTCACCCTAGCCACTGCTAGGAGAAAGTTAAGTGCAGGGTACGAATTATCCTAGGTTGGTTCTCCTTGGGGACTGCAACCCACAGATGATTGAGGGCCAGGCACAGAAAGAGCTGAGAAGAACCATTGGGAGCTGCATTAGATCTAGCCTGATTTTGCACCACACATAAAACCTTTCCATAGCCAGCCCCAGGTGCCGGGGGGGGGGGGGGGGGGGGGGCTCCATCTCCCCTCCCGATCTTCCTTGGTGGCCTAGTATCAGAAATAATATCACAGGGCTTCTGGGCCCCATGTACGATGGAACCTGTTCTTGTCCCCAGTCCTTGATCTGAAGCTGAACCACAGAGCAGTGCTCGGAAGGAACCTTGATGGCCAATTTTGATGCTGCCTATCATGGAATCTCACATGGGTCTTGTCTACTGGATCTGACCATGGTGACCTTTTACACAGGAAGCACTGACAAAACCCACATGATATTCCTGTCTGGGGGAGCTCATCTCTATGAAGAGATGATTACTCTTCTCAATGTCTGCCATCAGAGACCATTCATGACCAGGCTCACTAAATTTGGCATGAGTGATCCCCAGAACTACCTACCCGGCATACCAAGTGAGGGCAGGCCCAGGAAAAATGCTTCCTGGCTGCAACTGTTCATCACCCTCGGAGAAAATGCCTCAGAGAGAATGGTGGTGGTGAGTCAATATTTAGCCATCTATTACCTTTAAAGCTCAAATTCCCAGAAAATGAATGAATATAGATGAGCTGATATGAAGATAGGTGGGTTCAGAAAAAATATTTGGTCAAGCCTGGTTTATCATGAGAAAATAATCATATGAAACACCTCTCCTCTCCTCTCCTCTCCTCTCCTCTCCTCTCCTCTCCTCTCCTCTCCTCTCCCCTGCCATCCTCCTCCTCCTCCTCTCTCTCTCTCTCTCTCTCTCTCTCTCTCTCTCTCTCTCTCACACACACACACACACACACACACACACACACACACACACACACACACACAATCAGAAAAGAATTACCTTGCTCAGAAACCACAGCCACTTTTTATCTCTGCATGAGATCCCTGAGGGTGGGCATTCATATCGCTTTAGCCCATCTAGGGTCACAGTTTCTTGTTTCTGGGGTAGGAAGGCAAAGGATGTTCCAAATCTCAGACTATTGGTACCACCAAACTAGACTACATTTGAGCTCTTCACATCATTTTTGTCACCCACCAGGAACCAGCCCATCCTTCCCATGGTTTTGTCTTCAATTTTGTGGCACTCTTGGCTCCTGCTATCACATTTAGATTCTCTTAAGCTCTTGTATGTCCAACATGGACTCCTAGCTGAGTCCAATGTTCAAATAGTAATCTTCATGTCAAACTCTTTCTACCCCTTTAGCGATTTGTATCCCCTTCTTGGAGCTCGGGACATCCCTTGATGAAGCTCCTTGTACCTGGGTTCCACCTTCTTGACAGTCCAGGGTTTGAGTCTGACCCAAAAAGAAGGCAGTTGTTGTTCACAGCTGTAAAGGAAGGTCTGGTTCCTACTCTGTGCAGGCTCAGGGAGGATGGGGACAGGCACTCAGGAAAGGAATAGTTTTTAAGCCCTATTCCCAATGGGGTTGTGTCAAACGTCTTACATTCAGTTTGGACTCTCCCAGGTAGTTTTTGTTCTGGGCACCACCCCTCCATGAGAACTGGCAGAATCCCCTCTGTGCTGCTGAGCTTCCTCAAAACACCCATTTCCCCCTCTAGGCTACACACCTACCCAAGGCTCCCAGTGGATGCTGTCCAGACCCTGATTTTTATCAGTTCATGGGTTCTGAGTCCTGGAAAAGCAAGTACCCAATTATCCCCCAGAGCCTGGGCTTGGCAGAGAATCCAAGATGCCTTGAGAGTTTGGGTCCCTTTGGCTGGTCACGGTCCTTTGTGATGGGGATAGTCCCTTTCTCATCTTTTCCATCTTTGGCGCACAAACAGATTCCAGAAAGGAGGTGATCCAGAGGGTCTTGCCCGAATGTTCGCTACAGATTCTGGCCTATGTTTGCTGTAGTGGGATGTCTTTCTGTATGCTGTGAATATGTGTGGCTCCCATTGGATAATAAATAAAGCTGTTTGGGCCTATGGCAAGAAATCTTACAGGCAGGTGGGAAATCCAAGCAGAGATAAAAGAGAGAAGAAGGGTGGAGTCGGAAGAGACGCCAGCCGCCAAAAAAGCAACAAGATGCCAGCAGACCTGTAAAGCCATGGCCACGTGGCAACATATAGATTAATAGAAATGGGCTGAGTTAAGTTGTAAGAGCTAGCTAGCAAGAAGCCTGAGACATTAGGTCATACAGTTTGTAATTAATATAAGCCTCTTAGTAATTATTTTATAAGAGGCTACGAGAGCTTGGGTGGGAGAGATTCATCTGGACCATAGGGCTAAGCAGGACAGAGGCATTTCTGGCTACATTTGGTGGTGGCTGGTGTCTCTCTCAACTTCTTCTCTCTGTATCTCTGTTTGGATTTCCCACCTGGCTGTAAGCTTTCTTGCCATAGGCCCAAACAGCTTTATTTATTATCCAATGGGAGCCACACATATTCACAGCATACAAAAAGACATCCCACAGCAGTCTGCTCTGTAATGGGACTCTGTTGAGGGACTGGAACTTCAGGTTTGGGACAAATTTGGTTTTGTCTCTCTGAGCTGAAAGATGTTTGGAGGGACTAAGGCAGGCTCTGGGTCATACGTCCTGACGTAGTGTGTCTCCCCACTACATTTGGTGAACATAAAGACTTCCTATGGAAGATTCAGAGGGCTCCAAAGACTCTCAAGGCTCCCCTTTCTCCTGTCTCAATGTCTGTGCTCATCTGTCAACCCACAGCATAGGTGAGATCTGGGGCCAGACACAGGGAGCAGAACAAAGAAGTGAGAAAGAATCCGAGATGATGCCTTGCCTGGTGGGACACACCTGTCATCCCAGCACTTAGGGAATAGAGGAGGAAGGACCCAAAGTTCATTGTCATTCTTAGCTACATAGTGAGGTCAAGGCCAGCCTGGGCTACATGAGACTGTGTCTCAAAAACACAACAGAGAGGGGCTGGGGAGAGGAGAAGACTATGAGGTGTGGAAGAAAGAAACATGAAGAGGAGTAGAGCAGGGATGGGAGAAGGGTCCAGAAAGAAGTGTCTAGTTGCTGGGATGAGCCCAATAGAAAGGGCAGTGTGGCATGGCACTCAAGCGCTGGCTCAGAAGCCAGGTGGGTGACATGGTTAGGTTGGCAGCTGGGCAGTCTAGGGTGGGTTACTTGAGTCTCGGTATACAGAGGGCTGTCCTTTTCTTTAGAGAAGAATATTGACAATGCCTGTTTTTCAAAGTTGTCCTGAGATTTAGAAGATGACATGGACAGCACTCGTGGCTTCAGACATGATGGTGAGACCAGAAAAGCACTTGGTGTAGGACCCTTGACCTTATATAACTGTACCATGTCTACTGGTCTGACCTATGTCTACCTCCAGGACAGTTTCTGGGCCCCTCCTGTGCAAAGGCCTGACTCACTTCCACAGTCTTGGCCTCATCATTGCAGACTGTCTCTGGTACCTTCATGCTCTCTGGAGAGAGCATTGTACCCTGGAGCAGGGGGAGACCAAGGGGACCTTCATCCCATACTAGCCAAGTGGCTTTCATAGATAAGATTATACCTGACCCATTTCAGCCTTTTTGCGATGTGTCCATCATTTGGTAATTAAAAAAAAAAACACTAAAACTGAGGCCCCAGGAACTTTGTGAGTTATGCAGTCTGGATTTGAACTCAGGCCTGGTCAGACTCTACCTTCCATGCAAGTTACTCAGAGATGAAAATCTCAGAGGCAAAGACCTAGGCAGTAGAAATATCTGGGAACCCAGAAATGAATTTTACTCCTGAAAGAACCATGGGCCTGACTGGGGTGGGGAGATAATCAGTTGGTTAAATGCTTGCCTTGCAAGCAGAGAACCTGCATTTGATTCCCAGAAGCACATTAAAAAGTGAGCATGTACTATACACTTGTAATCCCAACACTGGGGTGACAGGCAGGTGGATCCCTGGGGCCATCTAGCCAGTCAGCATACCCTGCTTGACAAGTTCCAGACCAATGAGAGACCATGTCTCTAAATGTAGAGTGGATGACTTCTAAGGAATGATGCCTAATGTTGTCCTCTGACCTTCATACCCATGAGCATGCATACAGGATTGTTCTTGGGTGAAGACAGGGCCTGACATATTTGTTCTTCAGTGCATGTCTTAGCCAAACATGTCAGCTCAGCCTGGCCTGCATTGGATGCTAGATAGGATAACCAGGGCAGTCTCCTCATCTACCCCCCAGCTTGGAGCCTATCAGGGAGGCAGGCCTCAATGCAGCATTCTTCAGTCAGAAAGTAAGTCTATAGTCAATCAACTGAAAAGAAGCTAGTGCCTGCCACATGCCAGGTTTGTTGCTAAGAGCCAAGGAGTGGAGGTACCAGGTGCAAGGCAATAGGGTAGAGATTGGAGGAGGGACAGGAAACATATTCCAAGGCATAGAGCAGCAGAGAGAAGCTTATTTAGATCAAGAGGCCTTAGGATGGACAAAATGGATCAGTGAGTAAAGGAAAGGCATCTGCCATTAAGCTTGATGACCTAAATTCAATCCCTGGGACCCAGATGGAGAGGACTAGCTCCCACATGTTGTCCTCTGACTCCCACAAGCACACTGTAGCATTTGTACACACACACACACACACACACACACACACACACAGAGAGAGAGAGACAGAGACAGAGACAGAGAGAGGGAGAGAGAAGATAGATAGATAGATAGATAGATAGATAGATAGATAGATAGATAGATAGATAGATAGATAGATAGATGAATGGATAGATGGATGGATGGAAAAATGGATAGATAGATAGAAAGATAGATGGTAGATAGATAAATAGATAGATAGAGACATACATACATACATACATACATAGACAGACAAACAGACAGATATAATAGAGTGGCCTCTGCTCACCCATCCATAGAGACTGCCTTACCCAAAGGGCTCACTCTGGGGACACCGAGGTCCAAAGAAATGATGGGCAAATACACACTGGATCCATCTAGCTTGAGGATTTGGTGTCCTTAACCCCCAGCCTCTGCCTCCTCCCTGCCATGCTTTGTGCTCCAGTCTAAGACTGCCTGGACACAGTGGATGGAGCACAGGAAGCTCCACGTAGCCCTGACACCTCCTCAGTTCACCTTTCCCTTTGTTTTCCAGATTAGTAAAAAATATTTTCCCTAAAATAGAAAGAAATTGGGTTTGGGTTCTTGGCTGCCATCACCCATCTACCCATCCCATCGTGCTACCAGCTAGGGACACATTGGCTGGATCTATGGTTTCTGGAGATTCTCTTGGGGTCCTGGTGAGATTGTTCTGAACACTTAAAATTACTACCCTGAGCAGAAGGTGCATCCAGAAAGCAGGTTTCTCTATACTCTGCATGACTAGTTTTCTAGGGAAAAAGACAATTTGCTATAAAAGTGGAATTAGCAATGCCCAGAGGGCCACAGGACATTGGGAGCTGGCAGGACTAGCCCCTGTTCTTTCCCCCTAGCCCTTCTTAACCTGCCTGGTTTGCTGTGATGGGGACGGAGGGGCTGTGAGCTGAGGCTAAGCCTTGGCATGCATTCTGTACTTTCCTAGCTCCTGGAACAGAACTAGCTTGAGGCTGCTGGGTTCCCCTTAGCTGTGACTTACAGGTGGGGTGGGGAGTAGGGGTGTCCACGGGGTTGTCTGCTGCTGCTGACAGCGCCCCCTAGAGGAGGGGGCTCCTATGGACCTCATAGCTTGCTTCCACTTGGGTTTCATCCAGGGCAGTGGGTTTCCCAACTCCTGTCAAGGTGACAGTAGATGCTCCACTCCTTGTCCGGGGACACCAGACCACCTTCTACTTACCGCCTCTCAGAGTGAAGGAGTGAGGCTGTCTTGGCACAAAGGAGAGTAGGGGCGGTCACTAGTCCCCCCGACTCAGGAGCACTGAGACCCCTGCTCCCAGTTCCCACAGGCTGGCTGGCTCTCTGCCTAGGGCTCCCGAAGCCCTGGCCTTTCCTGTACTCCTTCCCTGCACCTGCCTTCGTACTTAGGGCCTATGAGGGAAATAATCCTTGTGTTCATTATTTGACCCCCCCCTCCTCTGCCCCTCTGCTTTCATTAGAGACAAGAGAGCTAATTACCACCCCTCAGAGGCCCAGCTACAGGCCATTTAGAACTGACACAGCCCTTGAAATGATTTAAAAATCCCATTTTCCTGCAATGAAATGGGCCACCCTTCCCTCCTCATTAAGGCTAATTACTAAACGTTTCCCATTCAAGGAGGAGCCTTGCTCTCACCCTCCAACCAACCCCACCTCAGGAAGTGGTTTCCCACAGAACCTTCCTGGGCGGTAGCAGAGGCTTGCCCCATCTTGACTGGATTTTGAAGACCCACTACACCACAGCATCCTATTGAGTCCCCGAAAGCGAAGGCTGGATGGAACAGGCAAGATAGGATCGGGCTGGTGGAGTTGGATGGAGTGGTGCTGAGGAGGAGGGGAAGAGCTGCATGGTGAAGGGATACCAGCATCTCTGAAGCTTGCTGCAAAGCTGCTGATCCCAGACCAGAACATAAATGTGTTGCATCCCAGAGGGAGTCCGTCAAAGCTGGGGAAATGCCCCCACGGAGCTCTCCGTGGTGCTGGATTTTCCTAGACAAGCCTTTTGGCTCAAGAGCATATGGTTCCCTCCTTGGAACCAGAAAAGTACAAATAACAACAACAACAGTAATAATAATAACACATTATAAAATTAATAGAGTTCTGTGGCTTTTCCTAGGGAGATCTGAAAAATCTAGAGAGTGCCCTACATGGGGCACAGATAACACACCAAAGAAATTATTCCACCTAAGTCTAGCTTGGGAGACCAGTGGATTTGTTGGGGTTCTTTACAGGAACAGGAGTAACTTAATTGGAGCTGCATCACTGAAAAGCACACCCCAGCTTGGATGATAGCTGACAGAAGCTGCATCCCTGATGGGCAGCTGCACCAGAGTTTCCTCTTCCTAGAAATTGTTTACTGTTTTTATAAGCTTGTGAAGTTTGAGCCATTCTTGGCCTTGGAAGCTTCGTTAGGTTCCTCAGTCTTGTCTGGGTTCAGGAGGGAATGTTTCAATTCAGAGGAAGTAGTTACAAAACACCAAATTAATAAATAAGACTACATCTTTTTTTTCCTGGGCCGTGTTTGGTATAGCTCAGGCTGACCTCAACTTCACTATGTAGCCAAGGATGACCTTGAACTTCTGGTCCTCCTGCCTCTACCTAAAAAGTACTGGGATTAGTATGTGCTGCCACATGGTTTGTGCAGTACTGGGAATAAAACCCAGGGCTTCATGCGTGATAGACAAACACTATCAACTCAACAACACCCCAGTCCTCATTCTTAATTTCAGTCTAAATTTGTTTATTTCCTAACATTTGTTCTTTGAATTTAGGGTTTCTAATTTAGGCTCTGAACTCCATCTGGCTCTGCTTTTCTGTGTTTATTGAGGACTGGGAGACACAGTCCCTAAGGTTCTTCTCCTGGCATCTATCAGAAGTCTTTTATTTGCTTTCCAGAGGACATGTGGTGTAAACTATCCCTGCATGCCTTCCTTCAGCCTCACCGGTGAAATACGCACATTAATGTTTAGCTCCTAAGTGAGCTCTGTGTAGAGGGGCAATATAAGGGAAAGTGGTGTCACCTGTTCTGTTAGGGATGCCAAAGCCTTCTCAGTGTGCACTTAGGCCAAACAGGAATCACACTCTATATTCCACTGCTGACCCACCAGCAGCAGAGACACTTCAAAGAGTGGGGTGCTATATTCTAAGTCCTCTTCTGGACTCTATCAGTCCTGCCCACATTCAAGCTTTGCCTTCTGCCAGGCAAGGAGAAAAACTCTGTGTAGAGGATGAAGCACCCATCTCAGAGTCCCCCAGTAGATGCATATTCCATGCTCCTGATCCCATTTGGGTGACACCTAGATCTCCACAGCTTCTACCTCTGCTTAGTCTAACTACTTGTCAGTGTTCTACCTTCTGTTTTACCCAGTCAAGACTGCAGATTCTCTCATGCCTCCAACTGCTGTATCTGCAAGGAGCGGCTTAATATTTATATCCTTTGGTATTTTCTGCCACAGGAATTAGCCCTCTTCAGAATTTTTGTGACACAATTCCCATTCCCCACTCTCACTATGCTAATGGTCCACATCTGCATTGTTCACTTTTGTGTCACCGCAATCATCATGCCTGGTGGGGAGAACCGGAAGGAGGAAATACTTATTTCAGCTCATGGCTTCAGTCTGTCAAGGCAGTAAATGCATAGTGCTAAGAGCATATGGCCGTTCACATGGTTGGGAACTAGAGGTCAGGCATCACCTTCAAATGCCCGCTCCTAATGACCTACTTCCGCTACATAGGTCCCACAGCCTCCTCAAACAGTGCCATCAGGGAAACATCTACCCAAAATATGAATCCAAAAGGAATACTTTAGTTTTAAACCATGACAGTATCTAATATGCCACAGAGTTCTCTGTCCTAAGAGGCAAGAGAGCTGATGTCTATTCTCTCCTGGGCACCACCTACCTACATGGCAATTTGTGGTACCTTTCACCTGTAGGATGGGAAAGCAACCTCAAGAAGAGTGTGACTGAGGCAGAAAAAAAGTGAGATGCTTTAATCCATGCCCCCACTACCATCCATCCCCCCACCCTGCCTTCCCTCTATCTTTTATTTAACCAGTGTCTAACACAGGTTAAGAGGGATGCAAAAGATAAATGAAGCCAAGGCCCTCCCCTCAAAAACCGCACAGAGAGAAGAGTCAGGAGCCAGCCCGTGGAAATGTCATACCTCTTTGTGTTCAGAACAGGCTGCAGCAAGAAGGAACGGGGGGGGGGGGGGGGACCAGCAGTCCAGGAGAAGAAAGTTTCTGAGCTCTCAAACACAGGTGGATGAGCACGTCAGGCGGCAGTAGAGACACAGAGGTGGGAAAGAGTGGGGCCCCTAGCTTGGCATGCTGGCAGCCCAGAGGCCCCAGAGGTGACCTGCAAGGCCAATAACAGGGCTCTCTTATCAGGCCAGGGAGATAGGCCTTCACCCACCAGGCCACAGGACAATGGCAAAGCTTTTTAGATGGAACAAGGACATGATTGGATCTGCACTCTTTGAGAGATCATTCTTGGATGACATCAAGGACCACCCTGAGGGAACCCAGGAGTGGGGACAGAGTGGACAACAGCCTTGGAGACACCACTTCTATCATCCAGGTAAGGAGTGGGTGTTGCATCATTTGCTTCATGAGCCCTTGATGAACATTTTTGTGTTTTATTTTTAAAAAATAAAATTTGAGGTAAGGGCTGTTCATGTAATTTAGGCAAGCCCAGAACTTTCTATGTATTCTAGCCTGGCCTTGAACTTGCAACCCTCTGCCTCAGTCTCTTGAGTGCTGGGACTACAAGCTGTAGCTTGTACTCTTTTTTGTAGGGAAGGGGTAATTGAGACAAAGTCTCGTAGCCCAGACTGGCCTAAAACTAGTTATGTTGCCAAAGATGCCTTGAACTCCTGATTCTCCTGCCTCCCCCTCTCAAGTACTGGGCTTCTATTAATCCACACCCATGGTCACCTTGGCTACTTTTTTTTGTCTTATATCCATCAAAGCCCCTTGGGAGTGTCAGAAGGTAGGTGCTCCCATTCAACCAAAGTTCCCTGGTTCTATTTTTCTCTGTTTAGAAATCATCCCAGATTACCCACTAGGGATTTCAGCCACGCTTAAGTCCTCAGACACCACCCACCCACCCAAGAGAATAACATTAGGAGAGGTGTTCATACTGGACAGATGACTTTACCAAATTATGTGAGCCATGGTTCTCTTCTCTACCCTCTGCTAGCAGGGAATTTGGGGCTTGCTGAGAAATGAGTTGAGAGTAATGTCAGTATCCCCAAATGGCAAAGATGGAACATCTTTCTGTGACTAGAGGGTCCAACTGCAATCAAAACAGGGTCAGAAATGAGGAACGCCTGGAGTAATGGCACCTGCCTACAATCCCACCACTCAAGAGTCTAAGGCAGGAGGATCATATGGTCAGTCCTGGGCCATGAAGATATTCCATTGAAAAGAAGTAAAGAAGGAGGGAGGAGGGAGGGAGGAAGGAAGGGAAGGAGGGAGGGAGGGAAGGAGGGAGGGAGGAAGGAGAGAGAGAGGGAGGGAGAGGGAGGGAGAGAAGGAGACAAACACCTAGACAACCATTCCAGGTGATGTTTATCAGACAACTAGGTGAAATGTGTATCTCTCTTGAGACCTTATTGCCTGAGGAGAGGAGCCATCAACATGCTGACTGTAGCTGGGACTAGAGTCATCCAGCTGTGGGACTAGAGTCCAGCTGTGGGACTAGAGTCCAGCTGTGGGCCCAGTGCAATGACCCAGCGGTCATCTAACAGCCAGAAGCTTCATATGTCCTGCCACTTCACAATATATCTTGTTCAAAAACCTTAAGTTCCTTGCCCCTGAGTTAACTGTTGCTTGGAGACACCTCTGCCACTCTGGGGCCACTGGCTCACCCCAGCGGCGCAGGGTTGTCCCAGCTGGAGTAGCACAGACCCTCCTCTTGCTCAGTTTTCTAACAGCTCCACTGACTGGGACCTGACTATTACTATCCACACATTACACTCAAGAACGTGACTTGTGACTTGCCACACCCCAGCCTCTGTGGGTGAATCTGAGACTTCTTAGGGCCTGGTGCTCCCAGGGGGACATAGTTATCCTTTCTGGAACCTAGGGTGCCCTGTCTGGTGAGATGATTCCTGTGGAAGGATGGGAGCACATTGATTAGGGAAGTGGGGGAGTTTAAGTCACACTGATTCCAAGAACTGGCCCAAAGGAATAAACAGAGGACTCCAGGTAGCTGGACAAGGGTGGCTGCTGGGTCAGTGGAGGCCCTCTCCATCCTCTGAATGATCATTGCCCTCCCGAGTCCATGACTAGACACTCTCCTCTACCTTGCCCTGGAGGCAGAAACTGGGGCAGTCAGTGCTCCAAGTGTGGCCAGGTGACTCGTATCTGCCCACCCCCAACTTTGAGCTCCCACTCCTCTAGGAAACTAGAAGTAATGTCCCCTAATGACCCAAGATGTGGCTTGCAGTTCCCAGGGAGGCCAGCAGGAGGCACTCCACTATGTCACACTAACAGAAAGGCAAAGTGAACTTCAGCGTTTCCCTAGCAGCTTGGCCGAAAGCCTCCTCTCACTAACCAGAGGATGGTTGTAGTTGTCAGTTCATTGCCTTCTGAGAACAGCCCTTCGTGTGCTGGTTAGTTGTTCTCAACGTGATACAAGCTAGCATCATCTGGGAAGAGGGACTCTCAACTGAGAACATGTCTCCATCAGATTGGCTGGTAGGCAAGTCTGTGGAGCATTTGCTTGATTAATGATTGTAGGAGGGTCCAGCCCACTATTTACCACCCCTAAGCAGGTGGTCCTGGTTGTTATAAGAAACAAATTGAGCAAGCCATGGAAAGCAAGCCAATAAGCAATGTTCTTCCATAGTCTCTGCTTCGGTTTCCTGCCTCCAGGTTTCGGCTTGAGTTCCTGCCCTGACTTCTCTTCATGAAGGACTGTTAGCTGTAAAATATAACCTTATAAAGACACAAGTTCTTTCCTCCCCAAGTTGCTTTTGGTCATGGTGTTTATCACAGCAACTGGGAGCAAACTAATACACCTGGGCAGATTCTGGAGCTGTGGGAAAACCTACATCTTTAGCACCTCTAGGAGGATCAAATCAAATCGTTTAAAATTTTCGAGTTGGCAAAGGGGGTTATTTTTGGCTTCTTTTGTAAATAGCAAGTCTGAATATTGGGGGATGTGAGTGGTTCAGAGGGGAATGGACCCCTTTCCAAGAACCTTATTGCTGACCCAGGGTGCTTTCCTGGAGTGTGAATGTAAACTGTGGGTAATCATGGGATCCTTCTGCTCTCCTAGACAGATTACCTCAGGCTTCTAGAAAGTTCCAGGACAGCAAAGACGCCACAGGAGATCCATTACTGTATCAGAGCTGCAGTTCCCTGTTGGAATGCAGCCTTAGTCCATGATTTTCCACCAAGGAGCAGTCTAAAGTGGCGGCTCCAGCACCTGGCAGGCTCTGGCGTGGCTGCTGTGGCTTTACATCGCTTACTTCAAGAGAGTGTCCCTACCTCCCAGAGACAGTAGGAAGAAAGGAGGTGACAGATCAGAAGTGCCTAATGCAATGTGTGGTATATAATAGACCCAAAGTTAACACTATCCTATGTACTGTTATTGTTATTATATTATTAGCAGAATGACATCACAAGGAGAGGGTGACTGGGGATTAGAGAAAGGAGTACAGGCTTTGTATAAGGATCTTCAAGCTGCTTGTATCTCATTCCTTAAGGTGTTTAAATAGAGACTGGATGACCCTGTCTCTATCTCTAAGGGCCACCACTCATTATGAGATAGATATTTGATGTCCTTCCTACAACTTTAAAAAATATAGATTAACAGATAAAATAGTATTTATGTGCCAGGCACAACACAATGTTTTGAAATACTCACACATTGTGAAAGAGAAATAACTAATAGCTAATTAACCTAATACCTTACCTGGTCCCTTCTATACCTTATTGGTCTATTTTATGGTACAGGAAAGGGGGGAGTTGAGGTAGTCCCAGCCAATGTCTGTAGTAGAGGACCCCAGAACTACTTCCCAACTCATGTCTCCATGCAGAAAATTGACCCCCGCCCCCACCTGGAATTCCTTTTTCCGTGCACCAACAGCAGGAAAGGGACCAGAATGGGGCCAGGAAGAGGTGGCTTAATAAAAAATCCCAATAAAGCTTTGCAGCCCCTGGTGGCCAGGGGCAGAGCCTGGGCATAAGCCTTCCATAGACCCTCCCACCAGGGGGCCCTAACTAATATTCCTGGAGCCTTTGCCTGCCCTGGGCTTCATTACCCATTCAGAAGGGGACGAGAGGTCCAACAGGGCTCCCCAATGCTGCCTGACAATATTGCCAAGCCGCCTACCCTAGCCCCACCCCAGCATACACCCTCCCACTCCAGACCCTCTGATGAGGAATGGGATCCATGCAATCAGCCATTTGCCTATGGGACCAACGGGGTCATCTTATTGTGGTCAGATGCCAGCTCCAGGGAGTCAGGCAACCCTGGTGTGGAATTTGGAGCAAAGACTTATTAAGGAGCCACAGAGAGGCACGGGGTTCTTGTCCCCTCCCCCAGAACAGAGAGAACAAGATTGAAGAACAGGAACAGAACAAGATTGGTTCCAAGTAGCGAAGGTTTAGGTAGATGGGACAGACTTCCAGGCTGAGCCCAGCTAGAGGCGCTTGCTGACAGAGTCTCTCCTCCTCTGGCAATTCAGAACTGGCCAGCCTCCTTGGGGGCGCTAGGTGGGGCCAGCTCTTGCCTTGTTCCCTCTCTCTACCCTCTCATAGAAAACACAATGCTTTTAAGGAGTTCAGGCTGAGCAAAGCTAAGTCTGGCTAGTTTCAAGACAGCTAGACAAAGGGCTGGTACAAGATTGCCCGGAGTGCCTCGGCCCTCAGCTGCCTACAAAAGGCAGGAAAAAGGAGTACAGACTCTGCAGTTAAGCTTAAAAAACAAACCTGTGAAACAGAGAGAGGTCCCCTGTTCCCCCTCCTCCAGCAGGAGCGGGAGGGGCTGAAAACATTTGTTCCGAGAGAGGGTGGGGGGAGAAAACCCTAAGTGCTTTTGCTTCGGTCTTTTTTTTTTTTTTTTTTTTTTTGCCAAATCATGCAGAAGATGCTGGCAGCTGCGAAGATTCAATTATGCACAATGCGAAAAATCATTTACAAAAATAATGGCACTCGAAAAAAAATGGCCTCTCCAGAAATGGCGTGGAACAATAAATCCGTTAATTAGCTAATTAATATTCAATTGGGGTCAGTGGGCTTAATAGAACCTTTCTTGGAGACCCAAGAAATTCTAAACTGCCGTGAGGCGCCTGCCCACTGCCATTATCTCAGGCTAGCAGGCCCTTATCGGACTGCCAGCTGTCCCCAAACAATGCGGGCCCTTATCAGCTGGGGCAGCAGCCCTGGCCGCTCACTCCGACTGCCTCCACCCAGAGGATGAGCATGCAGCCTCTTGGTAATTGATATATGGCTCAGCTTTGTCTGAGGCTGTTTGCTCTGCTGGTATTTAAGGCAGCGCGGGACCCCCTGATTGATTGCCATTGGCCAAGTTTCTGCTGTCAATGACAACCTGTCAATGGGGGACCAGCCAATGACAGTGGCTAACATTCTTCATGTCCCAACCATCTGGGCCAGGCCAGAGGCCTGACATGCAGCTCCGTGGCCCGCTGGGTTTGGCCTGACTTTTGCTGTCCTCCTAAAGACTTGGGTGGGTAGATGTTTGGGTAGAAGGCCACCACCTTGCCTTGCTTTGTCATCCGTTCAGACTTTCAGGAAATGGAGAGGTTGAACCAGACCCTTACGACTCCAACTATGGCCCATGAACTTGCAGCCACCGTTGTCTGAGAGCTCCAGAGAGACTTCAGACCTCTGGAATTGAAGCCGACGGAGTAAAGGCCTGAGCATCTATATTTATCTAGCTCTCTGGTAAATTCTCAAGCTGGAGTTTGAGAAGTAGTTGGAAAGATCACAGTTCAAATCCCTGGCTGTGTCTCAGGAACATTTCGGTGTGAGGGGGTTAGATGCACTCCTTCCTGCTGTTTTTAGGGTCTCTCCCTCAGTCCTGAGAGAAGTAGGTTGGCTAGCAAAGAGGCACCAGTCACTGTCATGGCCATGCCTGTGGGGAGCCTGTTCAGTATGAAAGAAGGCTGCACTTGACCAAGGGGGGTAACAAGCTATGGGCATACAGGACTCCAGGAATCCATTGAGAGTTAGAACCCAATTCCATAGAACCTGTTTCCTATGGGAAGGGGTTCCAAGGCTAGTCCCTAGATGCTTTGAGACTCATAGCAGGCTGACTCTCAATACATCTCATGGATGGACCATGCAATCAGAAAGAGAGAAGGAAGTAGAGGAAGTCTGTGAAGTGTTGCTCTGATTGGTTGATAAATAAAGCTGTTTGGCAAATGGTGAGGCAGGAAAGAGAGGAAGGAAAAAGGAGAGCAGAGGAGATGCTGCTAGCCGCCGCCATGAGAAGCAAGTACCAGTAAAGTACCAGTAAGTCACAAGCCATGTAGCAAAGTATAGATTTGTGGAAATGGGTTGATTTAAGATGTAAGAGCTAGCTAGAGAGAAGCCTGAGCCATTAGGCCATATAGTTTGAAAATAATGTAAGTCCCTGAGTGATTATTTTTAAAGCAGCTGTAGGACTCAGGGTCACAGGAGCTGGGTGGAACCAGATTGGAAATTTTCCTGTGTCCTGTCTGGTCCGAAGCCACTCAGACCCCAATAAACACACAGAGACTTATATTAATTATGAACTGTATGGTCATTAGCTCAGGCTTATTACTGACTAGCTCTTATACTTCAATTAACCCATAATTCTTATTTATGTTTAGCCACATGGCTTGGTACCTTTTCTCAGTTCTGCCTTG
Source organism: Peromyscus maniculatus bairdii (assembly GCF_049852395.1). NCBI lineage: Eukaryota > Metazoa > Chordata > Mammalia > Rodentia > Cricetidae > Peromyscus > Peromyscus maniculatus. The sequence continues at coordinate 118,953,640 of NC_134852.1, read as the reverse complement.
TCATCTTGCTTCCTCTGTGTCTGTCTGGTGACTCCTGACTCAGCCTTTCTCTTCCCAGAATTCTCCTTGTCTGTTTATCCCGCCTATACTTCCTGCCTGGCTACTGGCCAATCAGCATTTTATTTATCAACCAATCAGAGCAACATATATTCACAGCATACAGAATGACATCCCACAGCAGTGAAGAAGAGGGACCTTACATCTTACAAGGATTCAAAGCACAGGATCAATGTATCAGTTTCTTTTCTTGTTGCTGTGAACAAATACTCAACAAGAAGCAACTTAGGAAGGAAGGGTGTATTCTGACTCACAGATTGCTGGTATAATCCACCATTATAGGGCAGGCATGGCTGCAGGAGTGTGAAACATTTGGTCACATTGGGTCTACAATCAGAAGATAGAGATGGAAGCAGGTGTGCAGCTTGCTTTCTCCATTTTATTCAACCATGGACCCCAGTCCATGGGACAGTGCACCTATACTTAGGATGCATCTCTTCACCTCTGTTAACCCAATTATAGCTCTTATAGACATTTCCAGAGGTTGGTCTCCTAGGCTGATTTTCCATCTTGTCAAGTTGACAATCAAAACTGACCATCATGGTTAGGCTTCAGCTGCTTTACTTTCTAAGCAGGCAAAGTGTCTTTAGTGGTCCACATTCCCATTGCACCCCATCTCTCCCTTCATCCCGCTTGCCCATTCTCCATCAGTGTACCTTCCCAGGCCTGCTCTGAGAGGCCACATCTGTGCTCCCCTCTTCCTGGCCTCCTGCCTAAAATCTACATGTCTGGAGCTGCATGTACTAGGAGACGACCAGCTTGCTCCTGTCTCCACATATCAATAAGGAGGCTTAATCACTGCAGCTGAAGGACTGTAGGGGTTCTGGGCTTGAAAGTAGCCTAAGATGAGGCAGGTAGGGAAAGCCCACCCTGACAGTGCCCCACCTTCTTTCAGATGCTATGTGGGAGCCACTCAAGCAACAGGGACAAGAAGGTAATGAAGTAAAGAGCAAACACCAGGCAAAACTAGCCCAGCTCACCCTCAATGTTCCTAGTCTAACTCTGTCCAGGAAGGATGCTGCAGACCTCAGTGAAAGGAAAAGAGAATTGTAATCCTCCTAGAGCTATGGCCAAGTGCAAGGGAGCCTGGGTATCAATAGGTACAGGACCCAGCCATAGGAGCTATGGGAAGTTAGTGGGGCAAAGCCAGCCCAAGCAAAGCACAATTCTGTTTAGGAAAATGATACCTTGAGCCTGTGACCTGGCAGGGCCTTGAATTTCAAAACAATTAAGGCTGGAGTCCAGCAGCTATGACACTAGGTAAAACCGGAATGTGAGGGTTGGGCTACTGGGTTCTTTTCTGTCTCCAGGTACATCCAGTATGTACCTGGCAATCTGACTAGCCCCTTGTCCAATATGAAGCTGCGGCACAGGTTCAGTGGGCTCTTCTGGGAACAGATGTCACCACTTCCTGCTGTGTGGGAGTTCTAAAAGGAATCTCTAGAGCTTCCCAGGGCCTTAGGGCAGGCTCAACCACTTGCTCAGATGGGTGTGGGCTGTTAGAATCACCAGCAAAGAGCTTGGGGAAAGAATAACTGATGTTCTGGGGCCACTAAATGATCCTAAGACTGTGCCAACCCTGGGGCTCTGGGGTGATCCACAGGCTGATAAAGAATATCAGAAGCACGTATCTGTTAGTCATTGCTCTTCTAGATCCGATGACTGCTATTTGACTATGATAAATTCTAGTGAGAAGCATAGTCTTCTGCTAAGTAAGTATGGGTTATCCAAGCCTGAATCCCAGCCATTGAACACTTAGCTCTCAAGCTGCTCAGGCTACCCAAATAGTCCCTTCTTTCTCTCCCATCTGATCATACCTGGGGCTAGCTCTCCCTCCTTGAGCAAGTCTCCTCCTTTGAACAGTTTGGGTTTAGTTCATCTCACTGGGTGTTGGAACTGGACATCAACATTGTTCCCATATGGACTTGAGTTGTGATCATATTCTCTTTCCAGAGAGAATGGATGTGGTACTGTCCTGGACAAGCTGGTGCAGGGTTAAGACATCCCAAGGCTCTTTTGCCCAGGTCCAGTCTGTCTTGGTTATGTTTTAGGAGGCTCATAGGTAAAGTGTAGGTGGCAGAGATAGTGACAGAACTCCATAGCAAAGAGACATTGTGACTCAACAGTCAAATCTGAGAGAGGCAAAGGGTATCCTCAAGAGCTGGCTGGCTTGAGCAAGAGAAGAAGAGTGATAGTCATTGAACTGGGGAGGCCACTATTCTGATGAACACGGGCTTCCTAAGCCAATGGTGGCTGTTATCAGTATGAAAATGGTGGTAGACAGGAGGCCTGTAGGGTTTCAAAATTCCTACCCTGACCTTGAGTCTGGTTTCCCATATGCCCCAAGAGGCTTCTTCTTTGAGCAGGATGAGGGCTGAGATTGCTCTTTTGGGGTCCCTTGGACCATTCCACTTTATTTTTATGAGTGAGGAGTAACAAGGCTCAGAGTATAACAGCTTCTCATGTGTGTGTTGTGTGTGTGTATGCACACACACGCATGTGAGAAGGCCAGAGAACAACTTCGGGTGACATCCTCAGGCACAATACACCTTTTTGTTTGTTTCAGACAGGGTCTTTCGTTGGCTTTGAACTTACAAAATAGGCTAAGTTGGCTGGCTGGTCAGCAAGCCCCAGAAGTCCGCCAGTCTCCTCCGTCCCCAAACGGGGTTTGCAGTGTGTTATTTCACACATGTCTGCTTTGTTGTTTGTTTGTTTTTAACTGTAGGTTCTGAGGATTGAATTCAGATCCTCATGTTTGCAAGGCAAGCACTTTTCTGACTGAACAGCATCCAAAGCCTGCTTTCCAAGTATACACTGTCCACATTGGGTCAGAGACAGGACAAATCCAGGGACTGCCCTCTCTCTTCTACAGTTAGATCTCTCCCTGACATCCACCGCCACAGATACACCCCCTTATTGGACGGACTCCATTGTGGGAGCATCCAAGCCCTACCACCAGGGGAAAGAAAGTTTCTGTTAACCTGAAAACAAGGCTTAGGAGCAGGAGGCCCTGAGTGTGCCTGCGGAGTTTGGAGCTCCTTCAACTTCAGGACTAATTGCAGAGAGGCGGTGGGCGGGCTCTTGGCAAGCGATTAGCTGTCCCACTGCATGAATAATTTGCATAGAAAATGCTTTATTTTGGCAATCTATTAAAGGGCCCACAGTGCTGTGGCTTATCTCAGTCTCACAGCAAGGCAAAGGCTTGGCTATCTTGTTAAGTTCTGTTGATGCATAACAATTTGAAATGGGCACAAGCTAGTATGACATTTAAAGATGCCTTCACTTAATTATATTACACAAACATGGGGTTGTTTATCCTTGGGAATAAAGTCTTTTTGAAGTCAAAGTTGGCATGTGCATAAAGGAGGGCATTTTAACTGATTTTTCAAGAGGGGGCCTTCTCACTTCAAACTTTGGGGAGGGCGGCGTTGGATTTCCTTAGGGCCTTGTAAGGCAGAGGGTTCTATGGCTGAGATGCAGGCTTTGAGATTGGTTCTTTAGTTTTTCTTCTTTCGGGGTGGCCTACAGTTTGGCACAGAGTACAGTACTGTGGAGAGAAAAGCTTATTAGAGCAAGGAACAGAGACTGGCTGTGTGACCTTGGGCGAGTGCCTTCCCTTCTCTGAGCCTCCATCGCATCCTGTGCAACATGTGAGGTGGCTTTGGCTGTTTGAGGGCAGTGACTGGCAAACTATAGCTTATTTTTGCTTTCTCTTTGCTACTCTGTATATTGAGAGAGTACAGAAGCAGCCTTGGCTGACCATAGCGCCCAAGCACTGCATAAACTGGGCATGGTGGTACATGTCTGTCATTCTAGTACTTGGGCAGGAGGATCAGGGGTTCAAGGTTAGTCTCAGCTACACAGTGAGTTCAAAGCCAGCCTGGGAGACATGAGCCACTGTCTTAAGAACAAAACCAAACCACAATGCAGCTTTTTGTTGGGAATCATAGGGAATTCAGGGGGCCCATTGTGCTTTCTAAGGACTGGGCACACGCGGGAGGGGGAAGATGGGAAGGGCACACAGCTGTAGCAGGCATTGGCATGCTTTTGCTCTGCCAAGTCAGAAGGCCCAGGAGACTACAGAAAACACAACCTCGCCTCACTCCCTTTAACACTAGGAATTAAGTCCTGATTGGAGAATGCACAGGAGAGCTCTAGGGGAGCTTAGAGAGCCGTGAAGCTCTGTGAAGCCTGCCTGTATCTCCTTGTGCTCGAGGCAAAGCCATCCGAGAGTTGGCCAGGTCTTCACCTCTGAGCCCTGGAGCAGAGGCCAGGTCTGCCATGGAGGAGCTCTGGGCCTGGGGTCCACTGGGCTGGCTTCCAGAAGAGCAGGGCTTTGGTGTTTCCAGGGACAGGGCTGTCTATGGGTTCTTAACCGAACACACAACAAGAAGGGCTTTACCTGGGCCCTGGTTTCCTGACTCCTGTTCTGAATTCCAGCTCTAGAAAATGGGTTCTCATCCTGCTTTCCATTTCCTTCCTGTCCCTCAAGGACTGAGGACTATACACTCTTCAGCTTAGAGACATAGGTTTATGCTTCTGCCTTTCTGTCACTTGTGTGGAGGTGCATGGATGTGCACATGAGTATGTGTGTGTCTATGTGTATGTGTGAATGTGTATGTTTACATACAGATGTGTCGTGTATACACATTTGTTCATGTATGTGCATGTATAGGTTCACATGTGTATGTGGGGGTATGAATAGGTGTGCATATGTGTGTTTGAGTATGTCTCTGTGCACATGTGTGTATGCATGTGTGCAAGTGTTTGTTTGCATGAATTAGTGTGTCCAAGTGTTTGTGTGTGTGTTCATGTATGCATATGCTCACACATGTAAGTGCATGCATGCATGTGTGCTTATATGTGTATTAGCATGTGTGTTCATGACTCAACTTATGTGTATTTGAAGCTAAGTGTGCATATGTGTTTGTGTGATCATGTGTGTTTTTGTTTTGGTGCATGTTTTCACTTGTGTGTATTGTATGTTTGCGAATGAATCTGTAAGTATGTGTTTTCATGTGTATATGCATGTGTTTGCACATTTGTATGCATTAATGTGTGTATATGTATGTTTGTAGTGCATGTAGGTGTGTGCTTGTCTACATATATGTGTGCATGTATGTGTTTTAAGTAGTGTAAGCATGTGTTTACATATATATAGGTGTGTATCTACATATATTTGCCAGTATATACCCATTTTTATGAATGTGTGCATGTGTGCTGTGCTTGTGTATATGTATGTATGTATATGCATGCATATTTGCCTGAATGTGTTCAGGTGTATACTTGTGTGTACACACATGTGCATGTGTGCATACCTGTGCATGTTTCTATGTGTATCTATGTATATGTGCATTTTGTGTTTCCATGTGTATGCATGTACATTTGTGTGTGCATTCATGTGTGTATGTACATGCACATGTATGCTCTTTGTATTTGTTCATGTATGTGTATGTTTGTGTATTCATGCTTGTATGTGCAATGATATGTTTGTGTATGTTAGTGTTTGTGTGCTCATGTACATGTATGTGTGTGCTTCTTTTGTTTTTTGGTTTTTAGAGACAGGGTTTCTCTGTGTAGCTTTGTGCCTTTCCTGGAACTTACTCTGTAGCCCAGGCTGGCCTCAGACTCACAGAGATCCACCTCCCTCTGCCTCCTGAGTGCTGGGATTAAAGCGTGTGCCACCACCGCCCAGCCTGTGTGTGCTTCTTAATGTGTGTCTGGAATTCAGATCTGTTTCTTGCACTCACATCTGTCCCCTCAGCCACCTAGAAACCACAATGTCTTCTCTTCACCTTTATGTTGCCCAACCAGTGCTCAGAGTAGAGACGTTGTCCGTGGCCCACAGTGGAAGGAGGAAAAGGCATGAGAAATACTCCAGAAGGGCACCTGTGATGGTCAGTCTTCATTGTCAACTTGACTGGACTTAGAATCACCTAGGGACATCGCTCTAATCTTGAATATGGAGGTGTTTCCAGAGAGTTCAAAGTGAGGAGGGGGACTTCACTCACCCTGCGTGCAGTGGCACCATCCCACGGGCAGGGGTCCTGAGTTAATAAAAAGGGGAAAAAGGAGAGAGTGAACTGAACACAATGTGGCCAGCCTCCTCAATTTCTGCTGCCCGGCCTTCCCTTTCACCATGCAGTGTGTCCCTTCAAACCGTGAGCCAAGCAAACTCTTCCTTCCTTAAGTTGTTTTTATTTTCTTGTCATATCATGAGAACATTACTAACATAATAGTCTATGGTATAAATCAAGGTGGACAGTAGTTATCAATCTTTGGCTAAATGTAACTAAGAAATTTAAATCTATAAAATGATGCATAATAATTATAGCCACCCTGTTGAATCAAGTCCAATAACAAGAAGGCGATGTAGTTAGCGTAAGTGCTGCTTTCCATCTTGGCTCAAGCAGTGTTTCAAAAGGGGATCTTGGTGAGCAAAGGCTGATGTTGGGCATCTGCCTTCCTGGGGTGGCTAAGCCCCTACACATGGCAATTATAACAGTGGTCCACTTTGAGAGGAGCATAGAGGAAGCAGTTAGTCAATTTGGAGACTTCAGATCCCAGGATCTCTTTGAAGCTTGAGGGGTAGATGGGTGTGTGTAGCAGGAATCTTAACAGGTCTTATTAATAAGATCAAACCCAGGGCCAGTTATTGGGGTGAATGCTAGAAGATCAGAAAAGCAGAACAAGCCACAGCCAACCTCACTTGGCCAACTTCTCAGCTGATCTTGTTTCCTCAGACTGGAAGCCTCTGTGTCCTCATATCTGAATGGCTCTCAGCTGAACTGTGCTGCTCAAAACCTAAAAGTTTAACCAGCCAAATGCTTCTAGTTTCTGGTCCTCACGCCTTATATACCTTTCTGCTTTCTACCATCACTCCATGGGATTAAAGGCTTGCTTTCTGGGATTAAAGGCGTGAGTCACCACGCTTGGCTGAATCCTTGAACACATGGATTTCTGCCTCTGGAATGCTAGGATTAAAGGTGTGAGTGCCCCATTTTCTAGGCTTTGTATCTAATGGCTGTTCTGTCTCTGACCCCAGATAAGTTTACTAGGGTGCACAATATTTTGGGGAACACAATATCACCACAGGTGTGTATAAAAAGAGGAACATCTGATCCCTAAGGAACAGCAGGGGATGAAGAGCTGAACTTTCCTTGAGTCTTTTCCCGGTTCCCTGGAGGAGCAGAACTAATAAGATGACCATATATCACAGAGGGGGGTTATTACATTGGCTTACACAATAGGGCTGAGTAGTTTAACAGTGAATGTCTGAATTCGGGAGAAGCTGAGAACCTGGTAGCTGGATGCTTTGACAGTCCCAACCTGGTGCTGAAGGCCTGGGGGATTCCTGGAGAGTCACCAGTCTTCAGTCCACATAGGAAAGCCACACACTGAGTTCTGATGGCAGGAAAGGATGGTGATAACAGCAGCAGCACCAGGAGAGACACACTTACCAGCAAGAAGGGAAAGTGGGCAGGAGGGATGGCCCAGTAGTCCAAGGGCACATGCAGCGCTCCCTCCAGAGAACCTAAGTTCAGTTCCCAGGACCCACATCAGGTGGCTCAGAATTGTCTGTAACTCCAGCTCCAGTGTATACACACTCATATGCAGATACACACCTACACATAATAAAAAATATTTAAAATCATTTTTTAAAGGCAAGGGCAAGTAAGCATTTCTACTTTTCCTGAGGACCTCTGTGTGTCTGGGCCACTGCCAGCAGATGCTGCCCACTGTGAAGGGCATTCTTTCCTATTTGGTTAATCCTTCCTGGAAATGCTCGCACAGACCCACTCATAGGTGTGTCTCTTAAATGATTTCAGATATAATCACATTAACAGTCAAGATGACCTACCAAGGGGCTGAAGAGATGGCTCAGTGGTGCTCTTGCAGAGAACTCAGATTCCGTTCCCAGCCCCCACATGATAGATCACAACTTCCTGTGGTTCCAGTTCGGGGGATCTGACACCCTTTTCTGGCCTCTGTAGGCATGCACGTAATATACAGACACAAATGCAGACAAAACACTCATACGCATAAAAACATCTTTTAATGACTACACATCATACCCAGTGTGGCTGGGGAGATGGCTCACTGGGAAAAGCCCTTGCTGTACAAGCACAAGGGCCTGAGTTTGAACCCCTATCACCCACCTAAAAAGCTGGGTGTGCGGGCGTTGGTGGTGCACACCTTTAATCCCAGCACTCGGGAGGCAGAAGCAGAGGGATCTCTGTGAGTTTGAGGCCAGCCTGGTCTACAGAGCGAGATCCAGGACAGGCACCAAAAACTACATGGAGAAACACTGTCTTGAAAACAAAACAAAACAAAAAATTGGGGGCTGGAGAGATAGCTCAGCAGTTAAGAGCACTGGCTGTTCTTCCAGAGGTCCTGAGTTCAACTTCCAGCAACCACATGATGGCCCACAACCATCTGTAATGAGATCTGGCGCCCTCTTCTGATCTGCAGGCATGCACGCAGACAGAACACTGTATACATAATAAATAAATAAATAAATAAATATTTAAAAAAAAATAAAAGCTGGGTGTGACTGTAAACATACCTATAACCCTGGTACTAGGTGGGGGGACATAGACAGGATTGGGAACTCTTGCTGTCTCCCAACCTAAACTCCAGGTTTAGTGAGAGATCCTTCCGAAAGGGAATAAGACATATAATGATAGAAGAGGACACCCAACATCTTCCTCTGACCTCTGTACACACACACACACACACACACACACACACACACACACACACACACAAGGGGGGGTTGTACCCCTCCACCAAAAAACACCCCCACACTCATACCCCAAATAAATAATAAAAGATTAACCATCATTGCCAGTAAAGTCATATCCTCATGCAACATAAAGGAGCTGTATGATCTGCAAAGCTCTTTTGATTCATTAGCTCATTTAATCTTGCAATAACTTCATTTAAAAAAGATAATTACTGCTCTGGTTTGGATGTTGACTTCCTCTAAAGGTTTGTGTGTTAAAGGCTTGGTTCTCAGAGTGTTATTATTAGGAGATACTGTGGATCTTTAGGAGAAGGGGCATTATGAGAGGTCCTTAGGTCACCTGGGGTACACCAGTGATTTGGGGAATTATAGGATATGAATCCCTGCATCTTCCTTTCTGCCTGCTTCCTGATTCATGACGTGGTTTTGTCTGTCACATACTTCAGGTCACTTCAGGCACCATGATCAAAGGCCTTAAGCAATGAGACCACTCAGCCAAGGAAAGGAATCTCCAAAATTGAGAAGTAAATAAACGTCACCTTTTATAAGTTAATAATCTCAGGTCTTGCATTTAAGTGACAGAAGTCTGGTTCATACAACTGTTCCACAAGGTAACTGAAGCCTTGTGGGTAGATGATCCTCCCGATTTTACTTAATGAATCATTGATAGTTGTGGTGGTATTGTGTTCCCCAAAATATTGTGTACCCTAATAAACTTATCTGGGGTCAGAGAACAGAAAAGCCACTAGATACTTAGGATAGGCAGTGGTAGCACACACCTTTAATCTTAGCATTCCAGAGGCAGAAATCCATCTGTTCAAGGATACAGCCAAGCATGGTGACTCATGCCTTTAATCCCAGGGAGTGATGGCTGAACACAGAAAGGTATATAAGGTGTGAGGGCAAGAAACTAGAAGCATTTGGCTGGTTAAGCTTTCAGGCTTTCAAGCAGCAGTTCAGCTGAGAGCCATTGGGATGAGGACACAGAAACTTCCAGTCTGAGGAAACAAGACCAGCTGAGAAGTTGGCCAGGTAAAGTTAGCTGTGGTTTGTTCTGCTTCTCTGACCTTCCAGCATTCACCCCAATAACTGGCCACAGGTTTGATTTTATAATAAGATTCATGCTACAGATAGTGAAGGGACCAGGGCACCCTTGCTTAATTCGTAGTCCAGAATCCCCCCTTCAAAGCACACCATCCAATGGGATGGGATGGGGTGGCAGGACAGGAGAGCTATGATTCTGACATGATGGCTGTGGTGTGGTGACACTGGGGACCACTCATCTGGCCTTTAGCATCTGCTCAAAGAGCCAGGGTCCAAGACAGCCTTCCCTGTGTAGAAGAAAGCAACAAATGGATAAACTGTCTTCCAGACAATCCCAGAGTATCTGAATCATTCCTCATTTAAATGTTGACTGAAATCCTGCTATGTGCCAAGACTTGCTCTGGGTGACAGCCATCACAGTACCCAGGCTCAGTCCTCTTCTCCCGTTTCTCACAACTCAGAACAGGACTGTAGAATCTTGGTACCACAGACAGCTCAGGGCAGGGCATCAAGGAGTACATTCAACCTGTAAAGAAGATGGAAGCTTGGAGCATTTCCACCCTCCCATACTCCTTTTTTCCTGTAGAACAATTTCATTTGCTCTGGGAAAATCTAGTCGTCCCCCGCCCCCCCCGGCCCCCATAAAGAAGGTTTATGGCCTCCATCCTTCACACATTTAAGGCAATCTATAGCTCTGTTCTTTTGGCATAAGTCATTCAAAGGTCGAGCAGGATTATCTGCATATTCCAAGGCTACGTCCAGAAACCACCCAGATTCACTCTTTCTTGTTCTTTCTTTCTCGCTTCCTGACACCGTTTCCTGTGACCCAGCTCTTGTCTCACAACCCCAACTTCGATCCCTCTCCTGTTCTTTTAGACTCTGAGAGCTTGTCCTGTGACTTTGATTTTTCCCAAAATGAGTTCTGATTTAACTTGCCCTTTTCTTGCCTTGATCGGAGACCCTGATATGGCACCCAGACCTCCATGTACCTCAGGTAGCAGCTACATTTTCCTCTAGGCTGAACCCAGACAGGTAGTTGGTGTGGGTATAACTTTGAAGTGGCTCACCCAGGAGAAAAAGAAAAAGCTGCAATTTGAGAACTATTTGGTGTCAGAGTCACAGCCAGGGAGAGGCTGCAATGCGCTACTGGTACAGAAGAGCTTGAAACGATTTCCTGCAGAAAGGCTTCTATTTCTTAGGGTTTCTTTTTAATAATGAGTAGAGTGGCAGGTGATGCTGCGGGAGACGAGAGGAGAGGGGGGTACATTCTGAAATAGTCTCTGTGAAAAGCGGGAGGCAGAGATGCTGGGGAGCAAGAGAGGGAGGAGTGGGTAGTGTCAGGGATCTGAGGGAAATGGTGCCAAAATTTGTAGGATTCTGAGTCTTGTGCCTGGGCGATTGTCCTTAGTAGCACTTCGCTCCCTGTATGCAGAGACAGAAAAAAAAAAAATGGTTGCTGGAAGTTTGCTGACGGTAGAATGGAAAATGGAGGTCAGTGGAGTTGAGTGCTTTGGCCAAACAGTCAATGCAGCGGATTAGTGGAGGGAAGAGAAAAACTATGCCAGGAGGAGGCTGAAACCTTCCAGAGAAAGGGGGACATGAGAAACTGTCGGGCACAATTAGAGAAAGAAATCCAGTATATAGAATCAGGAATACATGAGTAGAGATGAGGCTTTGGCTGTCTCAGAAAATAATAGAAAGTAAGAATTTATAGGTAGCACAGCTTGGATAAGGGTCATGGCGAAGGCTGTTTCTATGGGCAAGGGCTGCCTGGTAGTTTGAGGATTGTACTGGTTAGTTTCTGTCCACTTGACACAAGCTAACATCATCTGGAAGGAGGGAATCTTAGTTGAGGGATTGTCTCCATCAGATTGCCTATAGGAAATTGTAGACAGGTTTTTCTGTCCTACTTGCCAGCTCCCAAATCATGACATGGGGACTTATTATTAATTATGAAATCTCAGCTGAAAGTTTAGGCTTGTTTCTAACTAGCTCTCATAGTCTTATAACTTAAATTAGCTCATTTCTATTCATCTACATGTTGCCATGTGGCTTGTGCCATTTAACTGTCCTCCTGCATGTCTTGCCCCTCTCTGTCTGATTGGAGACTCCACCCTTCTTCTTCCCAGAATCCTCCATATCTGTAAATCCTGCCTAGCTATTGCCATCCAGCTTTTTGTTAAACCAATAATAGTGACACATCTTCGCAGTGTACAAAAAGATTATTCCACAACAGGAAAGTCTGTGTAGCATTGACTTGATTAATGATTGATATGGGATGGCCCAGTCCATCTTGGGTGGTGCCACCCCTGGGCCTGTGGTCATGAATTGTATAAAAATGGAAACTAAGGGGGGGCTGGAGAGATGGCTCAGAGGTTAAGAGAACTGACTGATTTTCCAGAGGTCCTGAGTTCAATTCTCAGCAACCACATGGTGGCTCACAACCATCTGTAATGAGATCTGGTGCCCTCTTCTGGCATGAGGTGATACATGCCAGCAAAACACCATATAATAAATAAATAAATAAATAAATAAATAAATAAATAAATAAATAAATAAATAAATAAATAAATAAATAAATCTTTTTTTTAAAGGGAAACTGAGAAAGATGGGGAGCAAGCTAGTGTCCCTTCATGGCCTCTAGTTCAGTTCCTGCCTCCAGGTTCCTGCCTTGAGTTGCTGCCCTGACTTTCTTCATGATGAAATGTAAGATAATAGAAGAAATGAACCCTTTCCTTCCCAAGTTGCTTTTGCTCATGGTCTTTATCACAGCAACAGAAAACATACCAGGACGATGATACAAATCAGAGTCATATGTACATGGAAGGAGACTGAGAAGCTGGGAGTTCAGAATATGGAGTGGTCCCTTTCCATGACTATCTGAACCTCCTGCTTCTTCCCTGATGCTGGCTAAGAGGGTGATTTAGGGAGCATAAATCTCAGGATGAGGATTCTATGTGGATTTGTCTTATATCAATCATGAGAGCAAAGATAGGGACTCTTAGTGGAAATTATCTGCATGGTGTCTTGCCCCAACTCCTTATCCAGCTGAGCCCTCATCTCAGAATATCAGATCCATGTACAAAGCTCAAGTCCCCTCAGCCACTTCTTCCCTACCTGTGACAAAACATCATGGACAAGTTGGTGTGTGACAGATAGCAGATGTGGTTGCAAGTTAATCTTCTCCCCCCCCCCCTTTGCAGTGTGGCTTGGAACACCCTGTCAAGATTCCTAACTTTTGAATCTAGAATGGTTTGAAGACTTGTCCAAAAGAATATGGCAGAAAAGCTGGGCAGTGGTGGCAATGCCTTTAATTCCAGCACTCCGGAGGCAGAGGCAGGGGGATCTCTGTGAGTTCGAGGCCAGCCTAGTCTACAAAGCGAGTTCAAGGACAGGTTTCAAAGTTATACAGAGAAACCCTGTCTCAAAAAACCAACCAATCAATCAATCAATAAATAAATAAATAAAATATGGCAGAAGAAATTTTATAAAAGTTTTGACTTTGGGCTTATGCAAGAGGCCATATGTGTAAGGTCAGGTTAGGTTGCTAATTGATGGGGGAACCTATAGTCCCCAACTTAAATTCAGCTCACTTCTAGAACTTTGAGCAATTGAATGATGCCATCCTGGATCATTATGCCCCCATCCAAGTCTCCATGAAGAAGCTAAGAGTAGATCAACCAAACAAGGTGTCGGATTGGCCACCCATCCAGCCCATAGACTCACAAGAAATAATAGTTATCATTAGAAGGCACACTTTAGGGGAGGTGTGGTTTGTTGTGCAGCAAAAAAGCTAGCCGATACAGGATAAAATGGAGAAGACATAAAGTGAACTCTCCTAAGTAATAAAAAGATTATGATCATTAGTTGACACATAATAGGACCATTTCTCTTCTGCATAACGCTGTCCCTTTCTTCCTCTGGGCTGATAGAGTCCTACACAAGAGTGACTTGCCAAGGCATTGCAAATAGGATACAGCTCCCTTTTTTTGTCCCCTTAGACTCCCTTGTAAAGGCACACTTGCTCAAATTGTAGTAGCCTCCTTACTTGTCATCAAGAAGCCTAATATTGTCTTCTTCAGGAAGCAAGTGTACTATGCTGTCCCCCAGCATAACTAATTGGATGGGAACCTGGTATCTGACTGGAGATGGTGGGTTGTCATCTTTCTTTTGGAAATAATAAAATGAATTTTATAGCAGGACTAGATGGTTAAAAGATGCATTGACAAAGGCCTTACAGAAAAGGTCTGGGTTTGAGTCCTGAAGGGCCATGTGGGTTATGGCAAGCTGAAACCGAGAAGCTGTGAGCGATAATAATTAGCAGAGGAATAGCACACACAGGGTCTATGGATCCACTGGGTTAAGGACAGGACAACAAGGACTGTGAGTACCTGCTGCTAAGGTCTCTCAGCCACCATGATCAGAAACCAGTTTTCACCCAGGCTAGTGTCCTGTCCTTGGGGTTCTGAATACTCAGACTCCATGATTATTCACTTCCCATACTTGGCTTGATCCAAGTAATACTACTCCTTGCATGGTAAAGCTCCCAGTAACACAGAACCATATCTCCTCATAGATACAAAGGCAGCAAACCCCAACACTGCCCATCTGTGAAGCTTCTTATGTTCCTAGCTCCTTCCCAAGTCATGGTGAGACAGACCTAGGAACAAAGACTTCCAGGACCATCAGAATGCAGCTACACACCAACCTTCAGACCTCACAGTCATTCCGGAGCCTACCCACGATACCTCTCTCTCTTCCACTCTTTTAAAACCTGTTGTCAGTTCATACTAGGAGAAGCTGTCACCATTTACAAAGACCTCCATTCTACACCAGAAAGGATGCTGTGTATTCTCAGCTTCTCCTAACTTCTCCTCTTAGGACCCAGTGGTTTCAGAGCCAGAGAAGCTTATCACCCTGTCACATTTCTAAATGAGAAAACAGGAGCTCACAAAGGAGAGTACCCCAGGTCACCAGTGCTGGACAGAAACAGGAAGTAAGACATGTAAGAACTGGAGCCCTTGTCTCCTGTCTCCTTCCTATTTCAAAAGATTCCCAACCAGCAGGTCTATGAGACAATTACAGACACTAAAGCATAGTGTGCATTCACACACCAGTTTTGACCATTCGTTATCTGTCAGGCCTTACCTCAATCACAATTCCTTTAAGTAGTATGATCTTCAACATTCCCTCTGGACCAACTCAACCCAAAGTCTGTCTCAGGGCCAATGCAGAACCAGAACTCAGACAGCCTAAAATGCCAGTTCTCAGAGGTCCTTAGAGGGTGACCAAGGGATAGCCGCCAGGATCAACCTACTGTTTCCATGGTAATGATGCTGGTGGAATTCTACCCCAGAGTCCTGGACTCTGCTATTCTGAAATAAGAGGCCTGAGACAGGTGACCTAGGAATTTGCCCTTCCTTCTCTGTTTATCAGTATTCATGAGTCAGCATTCACCAAGAGCAGAGCGGCTTCCCTCTGCAGAGTCTCATCCAATGCCTCGCCACTTTTGGGGTGTATAATTCTAAGACTCTCATGCTGTAGAAGAGGAAACTGAGGCTCAGAGAGGTAGGCACTCCACTCCACAGCTCTAGCTAACTCTATGATACTACAATGGGCATCTGAAAATTGCAAAGTGGAGGCAATGGTGACAGCAGGCACAAGCTAGAGTGTCTCTTCTTGGTCCAGGCTAGCTGAAAGATCTGGGATCTCTCTGGCTGCTTCCTCCGGGTTAAACAGGGCTGTCGATTCAGTTTGAACCTGACATCCTGAATCCCAGACTGGGGTGGGGTGGGACTGTATCAGTTACCTTTGTCTCACTGTTGTGCAAACATATGGCCAAAAACAACTTAAGAAGTTCTCTCTTCCCCTCTATTCCACTCTGACTTATAGTTCAGGGAGTACAGTCATCTGCAGTGGACAAAATATGGCATTGGGAGTGTGAGATGGTTGATTGTACTGCATCCCCACTCAGGAAACAGGGAGAGATGGATGCTGATGCTCAGCTAGCTATCTCCTCCATACTCAGTCCCATGGGATGATGCTGTCTACAGTCAGGGTGGGTCTTCCCTCCCCAGTTAAACTTGTCTGGAAATGTTCTCACAGACACAACCAGAGGTGTGTCTCATGAGTGAGTCTAAATCAGTCAAGTGGACAATGAAGGTTAACCACCCTATGGCCTTCTGCCTTTGTGGGAGCTCATATTTCAGGCTCCAGGGATGTGAGGATCTGGGACTCAGAATATAGGGTAGACAAGAGCTGCTGTTCTAGATACTATTCTTTAGGGTACAATTGTGGACATGGACAGTGTTCTAGCTTCATTTTGTTATGATTAAAAATACCCTGACAAAGGCAACTTTGAGGGGAGAGAGGGTTATTCAGCTTCCAATTGGAGGTTACAGTCAGTCACTTGAGGAAGTTATGGCAGGGTCTTGAAGTAGATAGTCAGATCGAATCAAGAACAGAGAGAAATGAATGAGTACATGCTTTCTACTCAGCTCACCATCTCTACTCTTATGTAGTCAAGGGACCAAACTCAGGCTCCACTTTTAGGCTGGATCTTCCCATGATCATAATGTAATCAAGAGACTCCCCTACATGAAGTTGATATAGGAAATCCATCATTGAGACTATCTTTTCATATGAGTCTAAGAGTGTGACAAGTTGACAATTCAAACTAACCAGTGTAGGCAGTTTTGCCATTACTACAGGGTCATGACATGGAATTGAATGTGCTGAGGAAAGCTATCACAAAGCAACTTTGACTTGAGAATGCAGCCACTGTTGTAGCAGCAGAGCTAGCCAGGTAGCAGGTAGGGTTCCCTGGTATGCGGGTGCCATGAGGACTTAGGGCCAGGTCTGTCCCCCATCCAGGGCCTCATGAACCTGAGTACAGAGCAGAGCAGGGTGAACTGGACCATCTGGAGAGAGGGAAGGGGCTAGCCTCTCTTCAGCAGAGCGCACATATAGTGGGTGATTCTATAGGAGGACAAATGACCCCTGTATGACGACTGGTTCTTTGGTAAGATGAGCAGTGATTCCATCCCTCTCTGCAGCCTGCAAAATTCTCATCCAACGATCCCAAACCATCGCCATACACACACTGCCATCTGCTGGGGGCAAGGAGGAGTGCTCCCAAAGCTGCACTGAGATTGGCCTTGCCTGCCTCTTCTGGCCTTCCAAGAATGCTCTCACACCTCCTTGGGGGAGCCAATCCCTTTATCTCGTGGGTTCTCTCCTGACTCCCCACTTTAGGTAGTTACTCCTAAGGACAGACCATCACTGAGGTACAGGCACAGAGGCAGGGGCTCATCACAGGATTGCCGAGGGCTATTGCAGGGAGGCTTTGGAGTATAGGTGTCTTTAGGGTAGGGGTGCTCTCTGTTATGCATGGAGCATGGGAGAGAGGGAGTCACAGAGCCCAACCTGCTGGAGGTCTCGAGTGAGAGCTGCATGCATGCACTGCCTCTAGTCTACTCAAGGGTTGCAGTCCCAGTGGACTAGGTTGGACAAGTCCAGAGTTGCTCTGAAGCAAAGGTGGGGTTGGGGTCCTGTGCATCTGCTTGAAAACTTAGGGAACTAATTGGGGAAGTCAAAGCCACATAGCAGAGAGCCTGGAGAGATGATTCAATCAGTAAAGTGGCTCCTGCACAAGCACAAGGACCTGAGTTCACACCCCCAACACCCATGTAAAGAAGACAGGTGAAGTGGCATGTAGTTCCATGACTGTCATTCTAACACTGGAGGGGGATAGATCCAGGAGGACCCCTGGAGCTCACTGGCCAGTCAGCCTAGCTGAATCAGAGAGTTCTAGATTGAGACAGAGACCTTGTCTCAAAATAATAATAATGATGATGATGATGATGATGATGATATGGAGAATGATTGAGGAGGATACTGACATTGACCTCTGACTTCCACATGTACAGACATGCATGCTTGTGCACTTTCATGCACACATGCTCACACATGAATGTGTAAAGACAGCTATGCACCTCACATCAACGCAACACACACACATACCAATACAGAACCACATAGTGGGATAGTGGAAAAGGACAGCAGCCTGAGACTTCCAATCAGAACTGCACATTTCATGCATGAGAAAACTGAGGATCAGAAATATATTGTGTTTTGTACTGACCTCTTGATAGGAGAGACCATGGAAGCACTATGAAAGGACCTGGGAGCATCTAGTCTAATCTCTTCACTCATATAGGGGGAAACTGAGCTTCAAGGTTGGCAGCAGAGAGAAAAGCTGGCACACTGTCTGACAATATCTGCCTTTTTTTCTTGGGCACCTGACTGCTCCAGCATGAAGAGATCAGCACCCTAATACAGGGTCTGCTGAGGACAGTGGACTCCAGCGGTGGGGACCAGTGGGTGGAAGGCTCTCCAGGCTTCTGAGAGGAACACTGAGGCAGCAGCCACTGTATCCTGTCCTGTAGGTTTGCTTCCACTGCCTGCCTCACTGCTTAGAACAGGGCCAAGATGGGAAAGCTTCTTTATTTCCATGCTTTTATTTACTCATCTTTTATTCATCCACATCCTGTCACTGTATATTATTTACATTATAAATCATATGTATTCCCATACTCCCTCTTTAGGAAAAAGCCCAAGAATCCAGATTGTTCTGAAGTTGTGAAAATGGTGGTGGTGGCTACAGCTTGCTTCCTTCCCTCAGACCTCCCAGCAGGATGCAGAAACTCTTTGTGCCGAGCTGAGGACTGAGACCACCTAGACACCCCATCCCCAAGCCTCGAATGTGCATCTGACCTTCAGCTCTTCAGAGGGGCACAAAAAAGAGCAGGAAATAGTTCAGCTGGTACAGTGCTCACCATGCACACATGAGGTCCTGAGTTCAATCCCCACAATCTGTTTTTTACTTTGTTTTGTTTTGTTTTGTTTTTTGTCTTGTCAGCCAGCCTGGTGTGGTGACACTAGCTTGTCATCCCAGCAGGCTCCAGGCCAATGAAAGAGTCTGTCTCAATTAAAAGGCAAGTAGTGCCTTAAGAACAACACCCAAAGGTTGTCCTCTGACCTCCACATGCACACACACATACGTGAACACTTGCACATACATGAACATGCAAACACATACACACACTCAAAAAGGAGAAATGAAAGAGGGTGGGATCTATGGGGGAACCACAGGGTGGTGTGCCCCCTTCTTGTCATGAGGTGACTATGGAGGGTTAGATTGTAGCAGCAGCTGTTTCGGACTATCTGAGCTAAATCCAAGCTCGTCTGGAGGAAAGCCTCAAGCAATCCACCAGAGAGATGGGCTGCAGAGGCAGAGACTGAGTTCATGCGCAAAAGAGCTGTGGAATCAAGGGGTAACCTGTGGGGTGCGATGTGTGAAGCAAAACAAGTCAGAAATGAGGGCAACAGGTTGTGGTGGTGCCCAGCTTGTGGGTACAGCTTATATTTGTAGGTTTGCAACTAAGTGGGCTTAGAAGACCTGGAGTTCTGACAAGATCCTGATTTTAAAAACTGGGCTGAGCAGATGTGCCCAGCAGCTGTGAGAATGAACAACGGGAAACTGATACTGACATGTTCAAGGAGGGCAAAAGCACAAAACATTATTTTATTTGATTGTGTGTGTGTGTGTGTGTGTGTGTGTGTGAACACAAATACTTGAGTATGTGTGCCTGCACATTTGAATACAGTTGCACAGGCTTGTGTGTGAACACACACATGTAGAGACCAGAGAACAACCTTGGGAACCTTGGGTTCCATGCCTCAGGTTTTGTTTGTTTAATGACACAGTCTATCATTGTACTGGAACTCAGCAAGTAGGCTAGGGGAGCTAGCCAGCAAGCCTTGCGACCTGCCACTCTCTGTTTCCACAGTACTGAGATTATAAGAAAACAGTACCATGCCCAGCCACCGTGGTCTATGTAGTGAGTTCTAGGCCAGGCAAAAATACAAAGTGTGATCCTGTCTCAGAACAGAAAAGAAGAGGAGGAGGAGGAAGAGGAGGAGGAGGAAAAGGGCGAAGGAGGAAAGGAAGAAGGGAAATAGAAAACTGGTTAGCTTTTATGTTTTTATTTTTACAACAAAGCATTGCTCTACTGCTTGCATTCCTCATCACAAATAAATGTGACAAACAAGGAGTGTCACCTCACAACAACCCTTTATGAACATATTCTAAGAAGCTCAAATCTATTCATGGAAATGGCAAAATCATCTTTATTCCCAAGCTTTGTTTTTTAAAAGTGGGTTAACCTGACAGTACTAGACACCAGGAGTTTATAATATATTCAAATTTAATATATCCTATATCTGGATATATGTTTTATTCTCAAAATATTTGAAGATAAAATTAAGAACAGACATTGAAGGAAGGCCTGTACTTTCCATGCTGCTATGAAACACCATTTTAAAACAGCCAGCTCCATATAGCTTGATAAATACTGTTTCAGTCCAACATGGGAACATGAGTGATCCATCACTCATTGCAAACCTGTTCCCACTTCATTTACCCAATTGTGGTTCTCAGTTGCTGTGTAATGTATATATCAACTTATTTCCAGACAGATGTTTTTTCAAAGCACTCCATCTATAGAGTCTAGATACTGTCATCTTCACTCATGCATCTGACAAATATTTATTGGAGCTATATGCCAGGAAGTGTTCTACCTGTTGAGGAAGCACAAGTAACCAACAGATACAAGACCTCCTGTTCTCATGAAACTTACACTCTGGAGAGGAGGGTCAGGCAACCCAGGAAACTGGTATGTATTGGAAGATGAGAAGGACAAGATGGAGGAAGACAAAACAGGGCAGGAGGGTGAGCATTGTGTTTGCAGGAGTCGGTGGGTGCATGTGCACATGTCTGTACATGTGTTTGGAGGTCAGAGAACAATCTCGTGCCACTCCTTAGGGACTTTCCACTTTTTGTTTGAGACAGGGTCTTTTACTGACTTGTAACTTTGCCAAGTCGGCAAACTGGATCCCAGCAAGCTCCCAGGGTCCACTTGTCTCTGCCTCCCTCCTCTCCATCACTGGAATTACAGAGGCCAAGATTTTTACATGGATTCTGGAGATCCAAACTCAGATCCTCACGTTTGCAAGGGAGTGCTTTGCCTTGGCTGTATTCTTGGTTAGTCAGTGAAGGAAAGCACTCTTAGAACAAAGCCTTGGAGGAGGAGAGAGACTGAGCCATGCAGGTATTTAGGGACAGAGCATTCCAGGAAGAGGGCACAATGTAGGCTCAGGATGAATGCTTTCCAGGCATGTTTTGAGTGAGATAGAAAGTGGAGTTGAAAGCTCAGAGAGATGAGGGTATCTCACTCAGTGGGATCCAATCCTCTTGCCATTCAAGGATCATGGTTTGCCAGTTTCCTGGGGGACCAGCAACCAACATCCCCAGGGCATCATTGACCTGGGTGGACACTGCTCCTCTGCTTGCACTTATTGTACCTCAGTCCTTCACTTGCAATTGTTACTGTTGTTGCTTTCCATATGCTGCTGTGACAAATACCTGAAGAAGCAACTTTAGAAAGCAATAGTTTATTTTAACTTGTGGTTTAAAAGGGGATACAGTCATGGCAGAGGAAGCATGGTGGCAGGGACAGGAGGTGGCTGGTCACATTGCTTCCATAGTCAGGAAGCAGGAAGAGGTGTATGCTAGGACTCAGCTCACTTTCTCTTTTTTGTTCAGTCTAGGACCCCAGTCCATGGATTGGTGCCACCCATATTCAGGGTGTCTTTTCCCTTCTCAGTTAAACCTCTTTGGAAATTCCCCCACATATATTAAGATCAGAGGTATGTTTCATAGGTGAGTCTAAATCCAGTTGAGTTGGCAATGATTACTCATCACACATTCTAATACAGGGGCATCAGTTAGGGAACAAATCTATCCCATATTCCTAAGACCACTGCCACTGTCATAGGCATTTCTATGGGCTCAAGGAAAACATGCAGAAAGTAAGCCTAGATATCAGCTTGCTGGAACCCAGTCCACAGGCAATCTTCCTGCACAGTAGCTCTTACCTTCCCAGCCCAACTCTCTACAAGGCTTCACCCCTCCACAAGTCACATGACTTCAAAGCTGTCCTCTCTTTGCCACTCCCCAAGATGTCAAATTCCTGTCTCTGGGCCATCAAAGTACTTTCAGATTTTCCTTCGGCCTCTTGCTGAAGGAAAACACTCATTTAGCTGGAAAAGCTCTTCTGTCTTCATTGTCTCAACTCCTACTCCAACTCAACTTAAGATGAGCTGGAGCCTTATATGTGCAGAACCAGAAAATTCTTGAGAATGCTTCCCCACTGCCTAGATAAGCCTCCTGCAGTCTGAGAACACGGAAGCTTTCCTAAAAATGTCAACTTTTAACTCGTATAATGCTTGACACAAAAACTATGGGGCTGGGGAAATGGCTTAACTGGCAAATTGCTTTGCTATATAAGATGAGGACCTGTGTTTGATCCCCCAGAATTGCTTGTGCTTTTAATCCAAGTGCTGGAGAGATGAAGACAGGAGAATTCCTGAGGCTTATTGGCTATCCAATCTAAGCCAAATCAATGAGAGTACAGAGAAAGACTATGTAAACAGAGGCTTTTCTCTGTCCTGCCCCATCCCACAGCCATTTCCAAATAATCACTCAGAGACTTATATCAATTATAAATATTTGGCAAATGGCTCAGGTTTATTACTAACTAGCTCTTATAATTTAAATTAACCCAATTCTATTAATCTATGTATTGCCATGTGGCTGTGGCGTTACTGGTCTGCTGGCTTCTTGGGCAGCTGGCTAGTCTCTGTCAACTCTGCCCCTCTTTCTCCCTCTATTCAGTTTGGCTTCCCCACCTAGCTATAGTCTGCCTGGCTATAGGCCAAATCAGCTTTATTTATCCACCAATGAGAGCAACACATATTCACATACAGCATACAGAAAGACCATCCCACAGCATTTCCCCCTTTCTGTCTAATCAAAAAGAAAGGTTTTAACTTTAACATAGTAAAATTATATACAACAAAAAGTTATCAAGTAATAATCAATATTTAGGCTATTTATATTTGGCAAAATTAAAGGAAATACTCTATCATCTATCCTATCTTTGTGAATCTAAAGTTTCATATCTAATTTATCTTTTACCATAACTAAGGAAGACTGTAATTAGAATTATCTAGTCTTCAACTCCATCAAAGACCCCAGAAGGATATAATAATACCTGTGTAAACAGGAAGTGCAGTGCAAGCAACTTCCAAAACTCTAGAAATGACAGAGACATCTGGCTGCCTGGACAGTCACCAAAGTTCTTTGGTAACAACATTGGGGCATCCATCTTCATCCTATAGTCCTAGAGTATCTAGCAGACTTTTTAGTGAAATAAGAAATTTGAAGGACTGTCCTATCTATTTTGGCAGTTTGTCAGTTGCTCTTCTCCATGTCCTGCAGAATGTCTGGCAGTTTCTTCTGTGAAGCAGGAAACTGAAGGACCATCCTGCCTTGTTTTGGCAAAGTTTAGCAGTCATTTTCCTGTGGGTCCTGCATGTCTAGTTTATACAGCATACTTTCAAGCCATCCAGGCAAGAGCAGTTTCTTGTCCAAATGGCTAGCCTTGCCACATTGAAAGAAAAATCCATAATGAGTTTCTTTGATGCCCATCATCCTCTTTAAAGTAATTGATCCTGCCAGAAGCAGACGTGTCTCACTGTTGAGCAAAGTCTAAGTTCTTAAAACATTTTAAATGCAATATTCTGTAGGTCTTTGAAGTGTTTGAAGATTACCTATCCCATGGAATATATCTTTGTATACCTAAAAAAAACCCTAAGTATAATAGTCTCAAACTTATAGCTATATAAGTTTGACTATTATAGATGACTATTAATGTGTATTTTAATTATGTATTACATTTTAAATGAGCTGCATAAACATAATACCTTAAACAAGAATAGAAATATGCATACAGTATAACAATATTGACCTTAAATTTGTATCAATAAACAAAAATCCATACCAATGTAAAATATTTTGAGATTATTCTTCTTTTAGAAAGAGATTGACTATGATCAATAACAATTTGTAACCAAGACCCCTTAAATGAAAACAAACATTCATGAATAATATTTTGGGAATTTGGGCATAGTTCTCTAGACTACTTTCTACTGACTGGGGGTGCCAGTAATCTTATAGGGAACCTGAGAAAATTTGAGATAATGGCCAAATACTGGGAAGACCAGCTATAACCTTTGTTAATAGACATCACCTACCAAGGTTCAGGAGGTCTCCCTTGTTCAAACCTGATCCATCTTAATCTGGAACGAATCCACAGCCTCTTGTTTCCTGTGGCAATAAAAGCAGAGCCTCTTTCCCAAAGTAACATATCTTTTGACTTAAATTTTGAAGTCAAGACCTTTTTAAAATATATATAAGTTGGATTAATCCAGCAACATTTATAATCAAGTATCTCTTAGTAGCTGTTGCTCCTTCCTCAACAGTCAAACAATTCAAAGACAACATAATAACATACAGTATCCAGACTCTCTGTGTATTTTCCATCTTTATGTGGCCTTTTAAGGGCTTTATTATTTTAAAACTATATGTTTCTTTTTATGACTGTCTATATCTTCTTTTTTCTCTTACAAGCCTATGTACATTTTAAACACACTGTAGCCCATTTAGAGAGTTTTTTCTGTCTGAATCTGTCTTTACTGTGTATCTGTAATCCTTTTTTGTCTGCATGAGCAAAATTCCAAACCTACCATGCAGCATGCTGGTGGAGCTTGTGCTAGCAGCTTAAGCCCACAGGCAGTGGCTGGGAGAAGCCTCTCTGTACTGTGGCCCAGTGAGAGGTTGTGGGAGATCACCATGTGGTTTAGCTCATGGTGGTTGGTGGCCTGATCCACCTCGCAGGCAGTTGTTAGGAGCTCAGTCTCTGCACTACCACTGGCCTGAGACTGTGAGACTAGGAAGCTGCGTCTGGCTCTGTTTTTGTGTGTTTAGAACCTTCTTTTAAGCTTTTTTAGGTTTTATGTGAAAATTTCAGCCCCATGTTGGAAAACCATATATAAACAGAGGCTTTTCTCTGTCCCGCCCCATCCCACTGGTGTCAGATAGGCATGAAATTGTTGATAAGGTACGGAATTGAAGCACAGCTCTCAGAAGTTACAAGAGTCATGTTGGGATCTTCTTGGCAACCAAAATCAGTGGTCTTCCAGGAATGTCTAATCAGAAATGGTATGGGCATCCCATGAGACAGATGGACATGTACTAACTGAATCTACACAGTCATGCAAACCTAGTAATGCAATGCTACAGCTTCTGGGTCAAGAGGATCATTCTTCTCAAAATCCTTTAATCCTGTGGAGACAGGCCCACCCTTCCTTCTCCCTCTATTCAGTTTGGCTTTCCCATCTAGCCATATTCTGCCTGGCTATTGGTCAAATCTGCTTTATTTTTCCATCAATGAGAGCAACACATTCACAGTATATAGAAAGAACACCCCGCAGCAAGACCCTGCCTCACAAAATGAGGTAGAGAATGACAGAGGAAGACACTTGACAGACCTCTGGCTTCTAAACATACAAATATGTGCATGAACACAAACACCCCACAATACAAATGTATAACACCCACACACCTATAGTGTGTTGTGGAAAACATTAACTGGGAGACATACTACTTCACTGCACACTGGACTCTCTGAAGTAGAAGCTGTGGCCAAACATCAGCTATGCATTCAACCAGGCAGGGCATCTCCAACTACTATGCATGCTGCATCCTAAACTGCGTTAGTTTCTTTTAAAATCATAAGGAAGATGAGTTTTTAGGTCAAAGATTATCCTGCTACATAAATATCAACATGTTTGTCTTTATATCAGGCAAAAAGACATATATATAGGCATAAAGAATAATTTAAAGGTAGGCACAGTGGTACACACTTTTAATCCCAGCACTCGGGAGGCAGAGGCAGGCAGATTTCTGTAAATTCTGGGCAGCCTGGTCCACAGATCGAGTTCCAGGACAGCCAGAGCTACATAGTGAAACCGTTTCAAAAAGAAGAAAGAAACAAAAAGAAAAGGAAAGGAAAAGAAACAAAAAAGAATAATTTAAAATGTTTTGTCCCTGGAACCAGACAGAATCTTCCAGGAATTGAACCTGACTGGGTCATTCATGCTGGGTGGTTTGTCTCTCAGATCCTTGTGACCTAATTGCATTAAAACCCCTTAAGTAAACTAGAATGACATTTACTTGCCTATTGTTAGCAATAAGAAGACAGTACAGCCACCGTCATTTTGATAACTGGGAGGGTAGCTAGATATCAAACAACTCATGTTATGGAAAAGATGAAAAGGAGGAGGTAGAACTAAATGGACTTTCTCTGGTTCTTTTCCAGGCTTTATTTAGGTCCTTGATCCAGAGACCTTAGTCAAACATTAAGGAAAGATGTAATCCATGTAAGAGTACCGGTAGCATTTAACAGAGGCAGGCTCTAAGCAAGTTGCTTTGTGTGAGTGAGAACTCACTTTTATTCTTTGCACAAAACTTTCAGCTGCTAGCGCTGAAGATGAAACTGAAGAAAGCTTGACAATGACCCACAAATGGGAGGGACGTATTGATGGGGTGGAGGAGAGATGGGGCAGCCTAGGGAAACAGGATAGGCAGTCCTAAGAGTGTTGGGAACCTAGGTGGAGTTCTGTACCTGGTGCTCAGGCTCCCCACTCCTGCTTTCTAAGGTGCAAACTGACTTCCTGCTCCCTCCTTCAGACAGGACTGCTCCACCTGGTGGAGAAAAGAAGTTATCGGGCAAGCTCATTATATCTCTCTTTGTGTGGGTTCCACAAAGCCCTCTCGAGGCAAGAATTCAGATGAACTGCTTTATTTGGAGGGTGATCTCAAAACAGGTAATGAAGGAGTAGGAAAGTGAGCCAAAGTGGGTGTGGATGAGTTAGGAAGTGGTAGGTGGGAGTCTGTGTCAGGGAGGGTTCCGTGGGTGGGTGGGTGGGTGTGTCAGGAAGGTGGCTATAGCAGGAGCAGCTAGGGCTCAGTCTTACCAGGGTGCCTCGGAGAGAATGCGTGGAACAGCCCTCAGACTTTTCCTCCTTCGGAGTAAGAAAGCCAGCTCTCTTCTTCACTGAGAGTTGGTCTAAGGGTGATGACCTAGCTTGCTTTCCAGGCCAGAGAACGACCTTATGTTGAAAAACTAAGGAATCTCCTACCCCATAATCAGAAACTGTGTATGGATGACTTCAAGGATAGACCACACTGCTATGAATACAACTCCTTCAAACACTGTAGTTCCCAAAGCAGCATGGCGCTCTTTCTCCAGTTCCTGTCCCCAGAGAGCCTAGAGGGTGAGCCACTTGCAAGGAGAGGGCTAAGGTCATCTGACCACCGTGGACCAATCACAGGTCCAGAGGAGGTGGAAGCTGCTTTATAGGAAGGAAGGAGGGCAACTAATTTGTCGGAATAGAAAAAAAATAAAAATAAAAACCAGTTCCCCTTATTCCTTTCCCTCACGCTTTTATGGACCTAGAGCCTCATTCACCCCTTAAGTACTGAGTTATGAGAAGCGCTGACTTGGCTCTGCCCAGCAGCCAGGGCGCCGGCAGACACGAACTTGTCTGCTTCTCTAGCTTCAGCAACTTGATCCCCTTGCAGAAAGAAAACAGTCATTATCAAAAAGCCAATTGTCGTTACGCCTCTTTAGAAAAATTTCCATTAAAGATAAAGCAAATTTTAATTAGATTAAGTATCCAATTACTGTAATTACATTTTTTAAAAATTCACATCAGGAAGATGACCCTTTTTAAAAGGGTTACAGGAATAATTAGTGTATTCATATTAACCAAAATGTATTGGGTAATATTTATACCCAGAAGACAAAGTACATTCTACACATTTCACCTTTGGGGAAAGCTTGCAAATGTTTTGGCAGTGGCATGAATATTTATAGGCAAGAATGTGCTTTAGTGAGATTATGTGAGGAAGCATTTAAATGCTCACCCATTTTTACCCAGGGGTAAAGTATACAGAAAATGTAGTTCGGAGATTATGGATATGCAAAGTGTGACTTAAGCGGGGAATTTCTATTAGTTTGCTTAATTAATTGGCGCCAAAGACTATTTCTCCTTATTCAGGGCAGAAAGAAGGTATCTGGCTTTGATTTCTCTTTGGAGGCAGAGAGGTCATTGTCCCCCTGCCCACTGGTCACCAGAAAGCATCTGTTTTCATATTCCTTACCTTTGCCTAGCCTGCCCCGTTGGGAAGGAATCTGGGGCTTCTAGCAGCTTTCTCCCCACAGCTTTTCTTCTCGTTCCAATTTTCTTCCTCCAGGCCTGCCTTTCAGCTGCAGCTACACCTGCTGTTTCTGTTCCGCATGTGCAGGTTCCCCCAACCTTAGTTTCCTTTATACAGATGAGAAACTCACTGGTTCTCTAGAGCTTGGATGGCCTCTGGGTGCTCTACTACAGAACTGGTCTGCTGGGAAATTCTGATGACTGACTCCAGGCCTGTGTGGCTTCTACTCTGCCTGTCAGGAAGCTCTCCCTGAACCCTGGTGGAGGCAGATGGAACTGGAGCCTGTGGACATGGAGCCTATATAAGAATATTTGTTTTCTTCTTTCTCAGCTCTTCCCTGGTTTTCTTCTTGCTGATTTCTCTCATATCTTATTTTCACATCTCAGTTGAAATCCCTCCTCCTCCAGACTTCCCACGAGAGTTCTCTGGCCTCACACTTCTCTCTTCAGTCCTGTGTGCACCTGCCTTCCAGGGAGGCCTCACATTTAGGAAACAAAGAAACAGCTGTCACTTTAATCCAATCACTTCACAGTTACTTATGAGTAAATACCCTGGAATTATATTTCCCACTGCCTCTCTCCCTGTGAAAACTCTGCAAGCATCCTTATGTTAAGGATGTTTTAACTTCAGGATTGATTTCATGGACCTAGTGCAGCTGCTAATCACCAGGATCACCCCTTTTTGAGGACCTCATGACCAGAACCACTAACAGGAACTACCCAGGCCTCACTGAGGACTTCAGTTGTTTATTTGGTCTAATAACTGAGGGTCTCTTAGTTTCTCTCCTCTCTGCTGCCCACCTTTAGTCTTTGGGCTTGGAGGCTTCCAGTCTCAAGGGATGCTGTGGGAATGCCAAAACCAGCCTAGAATGTATTGGTAAAAGATGCTGTTTGTTTCCAGGGAAAGAACAAGTAATCTGTAGTTATCTGTGGTCCCTGGTTATCTTTATGATCTCTTCTGCCAAATGAAATGATTTCCTACACTCAAAAGTCCTTTCCAGAACCTTTTCCTCAGTTAATGGCCCGAATATATCCTTTAGCCAGGAGGACTGCTGTGTTGGGAAACACACTTCCTTGATCTGCTGTCCCTACACATTCCTTTAACGTGTACCTGAACTCACTCCTGCTCCTTTCTTCTATGCTGACTCCACCGCTGAGTCCTTGTGTGTGCTCCAAGGTCTGGCCTTTGCTCTAATATTGGTCCCCTTTGCTTCTAGATTTTTCCACCATCCTTTTTCTGACATTTCCCGATAAACACATAAATGCTTGTTCTTCCCTTAAAAAAGAACAGCCCTAGCTGGGTGGTGGTGGTGGTGGTGGTGGCGGCGGTGGCGGCAGCGGCGGCGGCGGCGGCGGCGGCGGCGGCGGCGGCGGCGGCGCACGCCTTTAATCTCAGCACTTGGGAGGCAGAGGCAGGTGAATCTCCGTGAGTTCAAGGCCAGTCTGGGCTACAGAGCAAGTTCCAGGAAAAGCACCAAAGCTATACAGAGAAACCCTGTCTCAAAAAAAAAAAAAAAACATCAAAAAAGCCTAACCTCTTTGGTGGCACATACATCCAGCATTTAGGATTTGAAGTTCAAGGACAGCCTCAGCTACGTGGCAAGTTTTATGCTAGCCTGGGCTAAGCAAGACCCTGTCTTTGAAAAACAAAGAATGAATACAAGGCCTTCCTCAACCTTCAGACACCTCAAATCACCACTGTACTCTACTCACTTCTTTCCATGCAAATCATACACGGGATGGACTCAAGTCACCAGCTCTACTTCTCTGTCATTTATTTAGTATTTAGCTCATACCCATCAGACTTGGGATCTTCGTTCTCCAATACTATATTTAAAAACCTAAGCCCTTGCTTTTTGATAAGACCTGCATTTTTCTAGAGGATTTTAATTATGGTATACTTCTGGATTCAAGATGTCCCTTGAGCAGGCTCTTGTCACTTCCAGAACTACAACTTCATCTTGCTGCAGTACTGACTGTGGATGCAGTTAGGTACTCTGAACTATACCTTGGTGTTTTCACTTTTCACTAGGCAACTTCCCTGGTCTAATATGATCATGATTATATTATATCCATTCACTGTGGCTACTGGCTGAAATTTAAGCCACCAGTTCATTCATCTCATGGTCTTCCATCCCTATACTACTATAACATATCTCCTCTCTTATCCTCCCCTGTAATGAGTCTTTCTCCATAACACCAGCTCCCAAATAATGACATGAAGACTGATTATTAATTATGAAAGCTCAACCTATAGCTTAGGCTTCTTGCTAAGTAGCTCTTATAACATAAATTAACCCATTTATTTTAATCTACATTCTGTTGTGTGGCTTGTTACCTCATCTTTTTGTATTGCTCCTGCTGCAAATCTGGCTGTCAACTTTGCCTTCTTCTTCCCAGAGTTCTCTCTCTGCCCTGAAGTCCCACCCATACCCCCTGCCTAGCTATTGGCCGTTCAGCTTTTTAGTACACCAATCACAGCAATATATTTTCACACAGTGTACAAATATCCCATAACACTCCCCTTCCCATGCTTCTTTGCCTCCTTTCTGTACTTGTCTTAACTTTCTTGTTCTTTTTGGATACTTGGCTATTTCCTCTGGGCTGTTTCCTTTGCACCTTTTTCCTAAAAAAGATCTATTTGTCTTCCTATGGCTCAAAGCCTAGGAATGTAATAAGTATACAACTCACCCCTTATTGATGCTTTCAAATAGCTGCTGCCTTATAAACAAACAAACAAACAAACAAATGAACCAGTGACATCACCACTAACAATAACAAAAATATAGTTCCAGGGGCTGGGGAGATGAGTAAGATAGCAAAAGGCTTTGTCCTACAAGTGTAAGAACTATGTTCAATTCCCAGAACCACTTAAAAACAAAAACAAACAAACAGACACAGCGGCATATGCTTTTCATCCCAGTGCTGGTACATAGGTGCATCCCTAGGGCTTGCGGGGCCAGCTAGCCTACCTAGATTAATTTACTTAGTGATCTCCAAGACCAGTGAGAGACACTGCCTCAAAATATAAAGTGGATGGTGTTCCTGTGACACTTAACATATCCCAAGGTTGTCTTCTTGATCTCCACATGCATTTGATTTTACACACACACACACAAACACCACCACCACCACACCTCCTTAAAAGAACTTACCAAGTTTTTTTTATCATAGTTGTTTGTTGTATCTCTATACATATTATGTTCCAGTCTTCTAACTCTCACTCAAGATTTTAACATCTGGGTCATTAGCTTCATCTGCCCATTTTTGTCCACACATGGGAACTTCAATATAGCATTGTTAACTAAATTTCCATTGTTACTCCATTACTTGCCATGAACACTCTTGCTAATGTCATTTTCTTACAGACTTAATTTACTACTGATTATATGACCAATTGACGTCAACCTACACATCTCTTCTAAGCTGACCATATGTTCTAGGTATTTCTATGTGAGTATTTCATGGAACATCAACATTAACACTGGAACTCATGATCTTACCAACTTTATTATGTTCCTGTTATGAAATTTTTTGTTATATAGAATTAATGCCAACCCAGTCATGCAAACAAGGATTTGGGAGATTCTTCCAGATTCCCCTATATCTCTTGGTGGCCACATCCCCTCAGTAACATCTTCCTAACCTACACCTGTTGACCATGAGCACAGAGCTTCTCTGGTCTAGCTTCTGCAGAGAGTAAAACTGGTAGTAATAGGGAAAACATCCCTGGGTTTAAATCACAGATTCCAATCTATAGCAGGTAATTGTTGGCAAGTTTCTTAAGTTTTTTTTTTGTGCCTTGTTTTTCTCATCTCTCAAATGGTCATATACTATTGCTTACTTCATATAGTAACTAGGACAATCAATTGAGTCATGTTTGCTGGTTAGTTTTTGTCAACTTGACATCCAGTAAAGTTATATGTTAGGAAGGAACCTCAATTAAGGAATTGTCTCCATCATATTTTCTTGTAGGTGTCTGTGGGAACATTTTCTTGATTGCTGGTTGATGTAAGAGGGCCCAGCCCACTGGGGATGGTGCCATCCCTGGGCAGTTATATCAAAAGAGTAGCTGAGTAAGCTGAGGAACAAGTCGGCATTCCTCTCGTCTCTGCTTCAGTTCCTTCCTCCACTTCCCTTGATGATGGACTAGAAACTGTAAGCCAAGCAATATCTGCGAACCTGAGACCATTGTAAGTACTTTACAGCTTTTAGCCATATGAATGACATAAATAAGGATGCCAGCAGGGACAAACATCCTAGGAAAGAAATTTGAAGGATATTTACCTCTTTTGTTTTTTGAGACAGGGTCTCTCTATTATGCAACTCTGGCTGTCCTTGAACTCACTGTGTAGATTAGGCTGGCCATGACTCAAGGGGATCCACCTGGCTTTGACTCTGAAGTGCTGGGATTAAAGGTGCGCATCACCATGCCTGGCTTGGATATCTGCTTCTTAACTAGACCCTCAACTAGTCCTTTTTTATTCATCTGCATGCCACACCCTGACCTTAAAAGATTACCAGTGCTTCTAATTACTAGAATTTATAGGTTCTTGGGAGCAAATTAATTTGCTTCATATAGGCTTTCCTTTTGTAGCCAATTAACTTTTTGTGTTGTAAATATTCATTATCCAATTGGTAGGTGGCTAGTGGATCACTAAAATGTAACTGACTAGTGCTATACAATCTAAAATAATATTTTGGATATATCAGTTTAAATAAAACTTACTTAAATTGATTTCACACTTTTATTTTAACCCATTTAATACAGCTATTAGAAATTCTGAATTGTGTTTCTACAGGATGGTGTTGCTGTGTGCCTTACACAGTTTCGACCCTTCTCGTCTGCTATCCTGTTTTCTAGCATTCTGTTTAGTCTTGTAGGTTTATACCCTCTTTCATTTTGGGAGGTGTCTAGGGGAAAGTAAAGATAAATGCATGTGTTACACCCTCCATGTTTAACTGGGAGTTCTCCCTATACTTTCCAGGACCTAGTTCTGAGATCTACAGTCTCAGGACTTTATGACGAGTCACCAACTGCATGGCCAGCTAAAATAAATTACTGGTAGTTCTCTGAACACGGCAGGAAACTCAACTTTCTTTGCTTGATTTTCTTTGAATGCACCCCTGGCCCCTCTCACCTGTCTGCCTATTAAATAAAGACCTCAAACTACACCCCAGCAGAGCCTTTCCTGACTCCTCTTTGCAGCTGAGCTGACTACGGAGTCCAGAATTTTGTTTAGATATCCACTTGTTTCTCAATGGAATCCATTTGATTCATCACACCCTGTGATGCTAACTTCAGAGTTTGATGTGTACTTTAAAACTAAAAGAACATTTGTTAAAGAAGTAGAGACAGGTGGCATAGGGTCAAGGTTTTGTAGCATGGAAAGGCTGGCTGAAAAGCTTCATAAGAATAGTTGTTCTAAGCTGTTTCTTCAGATGAGTTTTTGACAGATGAAGATGACATCAGGGATTTTCCAGGTACAGCAAACAGAATGAGTAAAAGTCCCCTCGAAACAAGAAAATTAGTAGCGAATGAGTCATCCTGTTTCTAAAGAGCATTGGTAAGACTAGATCATGAGGCCCTTAAGGTCAGATAAAGAAATGTGATGTCATTCTGAAGGTCATGGTAGGTTCTGGAAGGCTTTGAGCTACGGGGATAACTCAGTAGTCTTGTGTTTTGGTTTTATCGCCTTTGGTTGCAGATGGAGTTGTGCAAGCGATGTGCATGAACTGAAGTTGGGAAAGTGAGTGCCTCCTGCAAATGAGGCAAGGGTTTAGAGGTGGGTGGTGAACAAGGATAGAGAGGAACGAAAACCCGCCAGATTTAGGCACTAGGATGCCCGTGCCTGGGTGACAGCTGGGCTCGGGCGAGCGGGAAGGTGGAAGCTTGCGGTTGACACACAACCGCATCGCCCTAGGGCACTCGGCGTAGCGGAGGGGGGGGGGGGGGAGACACGCGTCTTGTCCCTCGCGCGCCGCCGTCTGCGCAGCCCACGGGTCCGTTGTGAGCCGGCTTGCGCGCTGCGGTTCCGGTTCCGGTTTCAACTCCTGGGCCCCGCGGTACGCAGCTATGGCGTACTCCACCGTGCAGAGAGTGGCTCTGGCCTCCGGGCTCGTCCTAGCTGTATCGCTGCTGCTGCCCAAGGCCTTCTTGTCCCGCGGGAAGCGGCCGGAGCCGCCGCCGGGCCCCGAAGGTGAGCGCAGGCCATGCTCGCGGGCGGTCTTGGCCTCCACACCATTCCCCTCAATGGCTTGCATGTCATCTTGTCACCTGTGCCTGAACTTAAGAGTCAGTAGGTTTCCCCTTTCTACCATGAGTCTGTAGGAACCTTAGTTGGTAGTGGAGTTTCAGCTTGTTTTGGGGTGCTCACTGGTTCAGCCTTTTGTTGCCTCTTATAATACAGCTTGATCTGAGGTTGGTGCTGCACACCTGAAATGCTACCATTCCAGAGTCAGGAGGATCACTGTAAATTCAAGGCCAGTTGGCCTCCTTAATGAATTCCAGGCCAGCCAGCGCTACATAGTAAGACCCCGTCTCAAAACAACAAAATTTTGTTCAATAATTTAAACCATTTTTTCTTCTTGAGGCAGAGATAAGCAAGTTACTGTACTCCGCATACCGGTTAATTCTTGTTTTTTGGCATGAGTGTGATGTTTCAAAATCAGTGCCCTTGACTATTACAGTCTGGCAGTTTTACAGAATCTGTAAAT
Source organism: Peromyscus maniculatus bairdii (assembly GCF_049852395.1). Classification (NCBI taxonomy): domain Eukaryota; kingdom Metazoa; phylum Chordata; class Mammalia; order Rodentia; family Cricetidae; genus Peromyscus; species Peromyscus maniculatus. The sequence continues at coordinate 118,918,830 of NC_134852.1, read as the reverse complement.
GCATGGTCCTGAATGCTGGGAGAATAGACTGGAACAATTTGCTGTTGTTCTCAAAGTTCTGCTGGTAACTTTGTCTTGTGAATAATCCCTGTAACATCCTTGAGCCATGTGAACAGTCGGTGAACGTTTCCTCTGATTTCAGCCTGTTGGTTGCTGGACAGCTCCCTTTGAACTGTAATCCTCTTTGAATTTGTGCATATTGGCTGTCCTTCCATTCTCTGGAGCATTAGAGATTAAAAATACTATAAATGCAAAGCGCCATGCTCTAGGGGCTAAAGGCAGGTTGAGCACATTATTCTGCCTGCAGAATGTGTTTGATGAGCTTTCCTTGAAAAATTGCCATCCCCCCCTTTTCTGTCATAACAGAATTCAAAAAGTCTTGCTCATTTTTCTTTCCTGTCATTGTTTTTTGTCTTGAAGAGTGATGATCTTCAAGGCCATCTTCAAAATCTGTGATGATCCTGAACAGTAAAGAGTAAAACCCCCTTCCCCCTGGTTCAAATAGCTTAAAGAAGTACTATTGAGTGTGAGTGGAAGACACTTCTGCTTCTCAGTGTTGTAGATGGTATAGAGTTCATTGTAGATGTGACTTCCTTCCCTTGAGAATCCAGGCACTTATGGTCAGTGTTCCCATCTTGAGGGTTTTGCCCTTTATATTTTTTTCATTCCTGAGATGCTCATCTCTTGCTTCCTTCTCATCAAGTTTCTGCTCAGATGCATCCTCTTTAGATTTTGCCGGATGACCCCAGTTAAAGTAAAGCTCCCCTCAGGACCACTTTAAAGGTGGTCTTGACCAACAGTTATGGTATATCCTATCATATGTCATGCACACAGTGTGCAGACACTCACTGAATTCCAAGGAACAGGAATTAGGTCCCCACCTCAGACAACTCCTGGTTTAGTAGGTCTAGTAGAGGAAAACAGATGAGTACCAATGTATCAGTTGCTGGTATTCATCTGGTCTACACTGGGAACAGTGGAGATGAACATATGCAACAATTTGTTTTTGGAACTTAACAAAGGCTTTATAGTTTTTTCTTTCTTTTCCACCCCAAGATCTAGTACATGTACCATGCAATTTGTCTGTTTGAGCACATAAGTCGATTTCTTTTGCATATTCACAGTTGTGTAGACATCACCCCATTAAATTTTTCATCACCAACCCCCAAGGTAATCTGTACATTTTAGCTGTTATCACCCTCCACATTTCCCCATCTGTAGTCAAGGGCAGCTAGGCATCTTTTTCTGCCTCTGTAGAATTACCTATGCTCTTCCTAACTGGCTTTTTGTTTTGTTTTGGTTTTTTGAGACAGAGTTTCTCTGTGTAGCCTTGGCTGTCCTGGAACTCATGCTGTAGATTAGATTGGCCTCAAATTCACAGAGCTCTGCCTACCTCTGCCTCTGAGTGTTGGGATTAAAGGTGTGCGCCACCTCTGCTTGGCCTGACTGACTTTTTAAAGCTAGCATAATGTCTCAAGGTTCATTTATCTTCTAGCATATGCTTCATCCCTTTTAATGGCTGAATACTAGTCCATTGTGTTGATAGGTCACATTTTACTGATCTCTTTGTTAGTTGAGGATTTTTTTTTTTTTTTTTTTTTTTTTTTTTTTTTGCCTTTCAGCACTTAGGAATAATGCTACCATTTGTTTAAAGATTTCTGTGTGGACTTACATTTGTGATTGGAACTCAGAGTGTGATTTTCTAGTTGTATAGTTATATTTTACTTTTTGAGATACTGCCAGATAGTTAACAAACCAACTTTACCGCTTTAAAGGCCTATTAGCAGTATGTGATGGTTCTGATTTCTCTGCATCTTGCAAAATGTAGGGACAAAGTTGAAATGACTCCAGCCATCTTGGGTCATAACCACCATGATTGCCCTTGAGTAATCCTAGTTAACTTCTGACATAGTTTGTAGACAAAACCTTTAGAGTGGTGTTTGGGACTGTATGAGCAGAGCCCAGTGCTGTTGAGAATGTGTCTGACATCTTTGACATTAGCTTGAGATAAACACGGTGTGTTCCTGGGTTTGGAGAAACCATTCTGTCCTGATGGTGCCAAAAGCATCCTTCTTCTGACCCAGATAATGGAAAGTCACCAGACTTCTTGCTGTTTTGACCACCATACATCTGTCAGTTAGTCCCAAATAAATGACATTGAAGTCCTGGGTCTGTCTACCTTGCACCTTGCAGCTGGTGTAGCATTCATTGCATGCCCTTCTGATTACAGCTGTCCTAATGAGTCAGAAGTGTCATCTCCTGTGGTTGTATTAGTACTCTCTGGTGACTGATGGCATTGAGGAACATTTTTGGAGGGGGATGTGTGTGTATTTGCTTTTTGTATATCTTCTGTAGAGAAATATCTATTCAAGTCTTTTAAGAATTGGGGAGCTCGTCATTTTGTTGTTGAGTTGTGTTACTAGATACTCCATTTACTAGTCAAATATCTTCTCCCAATCAGTGTGTTGTGCTCACTTTATTCAAAAAAGAAAAGTTTTAATTTTGATGAATTTCAGGGTTTTTTTCTTTTGTTACTTTTAGTGTCAGATATGTCTAAGACAAATCATTGTCTTATCTGATGATTTATTCCTATGCTTGCCAGTTCTATTGTTTATGCTGCTGCATTTACATCTTTGGGCCTTTGAAGTTATTTTTTGGCATATGATAGGAGGCAAGAGTCCAATTCTATATGGGGGTGTATAGTTGTTCCAGCACCATTTATTGAAAAGACTGCTCTTTCTCATTGAATTGTTTTTGGCACCCTTGTAAAACTCACCCAGCTATAACATGAGTTCATGCCTACATTTTCATTCTGTTCCAATAGTCTACCCATTGCCCCCCCCCCACCTTTTTTTTTCCCCAGAGCTGAGGACCAAACCCAGGGCCTTGCACTTGCTAGGCAAGCGCTCTACTACTAAACTAAATCCCAAACCCCCACATTGCCCTTTTGAAACTATAAAATTGCAGTCCTGTAGGTTTTTCTTTTGCAAGATGGTATAGGATTTTATGGGTCTTGTGACCAGCATTTTAGTATTAATTTAATAACCATTTCATTGATTCCTGAAAGAAAACAATAACAATAACAAAGAGCCAGATTTCACTAGATTGTGTTGAATCAGTTTTGAGAATATTGCTGTCTTACTGATGTTAAGCTTTCAATCTATGAACACAGGATTTCTATTTATCTAGATATTTTTCTTTCAAAGAACTTTCAGTTTTCAGTATTTAACACTTGTTTTGTTAAATATACCCCTCCAGGGCCGGAGAGATGGTTCAGTGGTTAAGAGCACTGGCTGCTCTTCCAGAGGTCCTGAGTTCAATTCCCAGCAACCACATAGTGGCTCACAACAATCTCTAGTGTGATCCGATGCCTTCTTCTGGCATAAAGGCATATATACAGATAGGGCACTCATACATAAAATAAAAATTTGTTTGAAAAAAAAATATATATACCCCTCCCTAACTATTTTCTTTTTGATTCTATATTGTGAATATTTTGAGATTGTTCCTTGTTAGACCATAGACACATGATGCTTATGTGTTGAGCCTGTGCTTTGCCACTTGCTGAACTTGTTTATTAGGTTTTTTGTTTGTTTGTTTGTTTTTTAAGAAATGTGAAACTTTTTTTTTAAAGATTTATTTATTATGTATAGTGTTCTGCCTGCATGTATCCCTGCAGGCCAGAAGAGGGCATCAGATCCCATTATAGATGATTGTGAGCCACCATGTGGTTGATGGGAAGTGAACTAAGGACCTCTGGAAAAGCAGTCAGTGCTCTTAACCACTGAGCCATTTCTCCATCCACATATTATTATTTTTTTAAACATAATCATGTTGTTTTCAAATGAGAGGGTTTTACTTTCATTCTAATCTACATCCCTTTTGCTTCTTTTTTCGTGCTTAACTAGACTAGCTGGAGTCTAGTACTGTGTAGAATAGAAGTGATAAAAGCCAATATCCTATCTCAAGAAGAAATTTCTTGTATTGTTAAATATAGTGTGGGTAGGGGTGACTTAGTTGTCCTTTATCAGACTGAGGAAATTTCCTTTGTGTATAGTTCGTTGAATGTTTTTGATCATGGGTTGAATATTGAATTTTATCAAATGCTTTTACACTGTCAAGGTGATTGTGTGGTTTGCTTTTAATTCCATTGAAATGGTATTTACATTAATTGACTTTTAGCTATTAAACCAACCTTGCATTCTTTGGCTAAAAATGAAGAGGCAACTCTAAAAAGTGTGTGTGTGTGTGTGTGTGTGTGTGTGTGTGTGTGTGTGTGTGTGTGTGTGTGTTTCTTTTTCCATTTTTTTTAAAACTGTTGAGAACTAGGACCTGACCTAAGGTTCCCTGAGGCCCTGATGCATGGAGAAGAACTATAGCTCCTTTTCTAAACCAGGAATATACTTGGTAGAGTCAGTAATAGCATGGGGCAGGGCCGTGGGGGAGCTATGGTTTAGGATCCCAAGAACCCAACTTGTCTACCCTAAGGGGCTATGTTTATCTATCCCAAGGCCCTTAAGATATCTTATGTTCCTTTTTTGCAACATTGCTAGATTAGTTTCCCACCATCTTTGTCCCATTGTATAATTTTTTTGCTGGCATTGTCCCATTTTCCCTTCCAGAAAAAACTGTATATAAGATAATGTACTTCTTTTTGTTGTTGTTGTTTGTTTCAAGACAGGATTTCTCGGTGTAACAGCCCTAGCTGTCCTTAAACTCACTTTGTAGACCAGGCTGGCCTCGAACTCATAGAGATCCACCTGCCTCTGCCTCCAAGTGCTGGGATTAAAGGCGTGTGCCACTACTGTCCAGCTGGTGCTATACTTCTTAATAAGCTTGCTTGGCAAAGGACATTATTTATGCAAGACCTCTGACCCCAGCTTTACTGTTTTCTTTATCTTTTCTTCTCCTGGAACTCTCCCTTAGACCCTGTCATTAACCATCCAGTGGAAGAGAATTTCAAATAGAGGAAACATAGGGTCTTGAAAAAGGCCTAAGAGTTTTGAGGTCTGAGACCAAAGATGTTGACAGAAAAGACCAAGTTGTGGAACAATTTTCTTCTGTAGTTGAGGAGTCTGGATTTTATCCTAGTCATCATAAGTTACAAGAAAAGTGTTGTAAACTGTTACAGTCTTGGGTGACTGATCATTTACCCCAGTGGGAACAGGGAAGAAGAAAGGCCACGAGATGTTGTCCTTTTTTTTAAATGGTTGCTTCCTTTTTTTATTTTTTATTTTATATTTTATTTTTTTTGGTATTATTTTATTTTATTTTATTTTACAATACCAGTTTTACATATCAGCCACGGATTCCCTTGTTCTCCCCCTCCCTCCCCTCTCCCCTTCCCCCCAGCCCACCCCCCATTCCCACCTCCTCCAGGGCAAAGCCTCCCCCCTCCAAGACTGAGATCAACCTGGTAGACTCAGTCCAGGCAGGTCCAGTCCCCTCCTCCCAGGCTGAGCCAAGTGTCCCTGCATAAGCCCCAGGTTTCAAACAGCCAACTCATGCAATGAGCACAGGACCCGGTCCCACTGCCTGGATGCTTCCCAAACAGATCAAGCCATTCAACTGTCTCACGCATTCAGAGGGCCTGATCCAGTTGGGGGCCCCTCAGCCATTGGTTCATAGTTCGTGTGTTTCCATTGTTTGGCTATTTGTCCCTGTGCTTTATCCAACCTTGGTTTCAACAATTCTCTCTCATATAAACCCTCTTCTTTCTCGCTAATTAGACTCCCGGAGCTCCACCCGGGGCCTAGCCGTGGATCTCTGCATCCAGATCCCTCAGTCCTTGGATGGGGTTTCTAGCATGACAATTAGGGTGTTTGGCCATCCCATCACCAGAGTAGGTCAGCTCGGGCTGTCTCTCGATCATTGCCAGCAGTCTATTGTAGGGGTATCTTTGTGGATTTCTGTGGGCTTCTCTAGCACTTTGCTTCTTCCTCTTCTCATGTGATCTTCTTTACCATGGTCTCCTGTTCCTTGTTCTCCCTCTCTGTTCTTGCTTCCTTTTAAGCCATAGCTGTCTGAATCAGCAACTGCAACTCCGCTACTACCAGCAGCAGTTAAGCCAAGGGCTGTAGCTGGAGGGAATTCTGTTCCCTCGGGCTCCAACTCTTTCACAGCCACAAGGGAGCTTAACTAAACCTTTCTCCCTCTAAAGAACTCAAGATTCAAAGGTTAAGGTGGAATTCTGCGCTGTAGAGGCTGAATAGCAAGTAGCTCACCCCCTCTCCTTTCTCGAGTCCTCCAAAAGCTTCTCACTCCTCCTTTTAAAACCTTTCTCACCTGGCTCCTTCCTACCACTTCCTGTCAGCTAGATGCTGACTCACCCTCCTGACCTCCTGACCTCAGGTGAATTGTTTTTAATCAAACATATTTTTGCATCATTAAACGTTCCAGAGCATAAACAAAAGTAACACACCTTGAAATAATATTCTACCACAACGAGACTTTATTACTTGTATCTCTGGAGTTTTTTTTTTTCTTCCTGCTATGATATCTCTAGCTCCCTTATCCACTCCTCATAGAATGTAGTTGGACTCAAAGATCCACCAGCTTCTGCCTTTTGAGTGCTGGGATTAAAGGTATGCCCCACCACACCGGGCTTTAAGTTTTTCTTTAGTTTCTTTTTCCAAGTTGGAAACTTAGCTGGGTAGGCTCTTGCCCTGAGGTCACCACTCCCTTTATTCCATTTCTTAATCTGTTTATCTCCTTGAACACAGGGTTTAGCTCTATTCCACTTAACTCCATTCCTTTTCGTTATAAATCTTCATTAGAGTTATCACTAATAACTACATGACAGAGTCTGTACTAGGTTGTTTTGAGATTTCCTCTGCCAACAGAATTAATCTAAAACTTTTCACTTTAGCCTCAACTAGACTCTTTGGACAAGGGCCAAAAGCATCCACTTTCTTCAATAAAATATCACAAGAATGACGTCTAGGCAACATACTAAAATTCTTCTCCTCTGAAACCTCTTGAGCAAGCCCCCCCACAATTCATCAAATCACACTCAGCACCACTGCCTTCCATGCTCCTACTAGTATGGCCCACTAAGCAGCACTTAGCCTAAGTTGACACACAGCTCTCCCCTCCTCAGAACCCTCCAGTGGCTTCCACACTTGCTGGGATAAAGGGGCAAAGTCTTTATGTGACCTAAAGCCTTTTGTAAGCCTTGTCCCTAGCTCCTTCTGCTTTCCCCTTTCTCCCATGTTGTTTTGGTCACACTGGCCATCTCCTGGCTATTTCTTGAACATTCTGGACATGCTCTTGCCTCAAGGTGCTTTTATGTGTGGTTCCCTCTGCCTGATGGGCTCTACTTTGCTCTATCAGTATGTCTTTTCTTCCTCCTCCTCCTCCTTTTTTTGGTGTACCAGTGAGTTTATTGGGGTGACTTGCAGAGGCATAAGTGACTCAAAGACAGTTGTGTGACTGAAAGTCCACCTATATGAGTCACAAAACTCAAGAGGTAAGGCCAGCCTGAGCTGCACAGCATGATCCTCTCTGTCCCTAATTGCCCCAAACTGCCTGCCCCCTTCTTTCCTTCTCTCTCTCTCTCTCTCTCTCTCTCTCTCTCTCTCTCTCTCTCTCTCTCTCTCTCACACACACACACACACACACACACACACACACACACACACACACACAGATTTTTGAGACAAGTTTTCTCTGTGTAGCCTTGGCTATCCTGGAACTTGCTGTGTATACCAGGCTGGCCTTGAACTGACAGAGATCCATGTGCCTCTACTTGCCAATGGCTGGGATTAAAGGTGGGAGGAGCCACCACCATGTGATTTAGCCTAATCCTGTCTCAACATTTTTTTTTTTGTAATGGGTTTGTACTGAATTTCATTAGAATGTGCTTTGACATTCTATTTATTTGAATTTATCCTGGTTAGAATTATTTTCTCAATAAAAATCTCTTGGCTTTATAAAATTTGGAAAAATTTTAGCTATTATTCTTCAAATATTTTCTGCATCCTTTTTTTTTTTTTAGACTGTAATCGCACTTATTTTAGACTGTTGTCTCAGGTTCATACTTTCCTTTAAATTGCTGAGCATATTTATGACTCTTAACATGTGCCAATTCCAATATTCCTATCATTGTTGTCTTCCAAGCCCTTTTTTCTTCTCTTGGTTATGGATCACATTTATTTGATTCTTCAAAAGTCTAAGGATTTTGAATTAGATGCTGAATTTTTCAGGTATTACAGTTTATCTTAATTAACTTCCTTTTTTTTTTTTTTGTTTCCCAAAAGGCATTTGACCTTGTTTTGTGGTTACGTAAACCATGGACTAGCACGATCCTTTAGGGGTTGCTGTGGGGATCTGTTAGCATGGGTTTAAAACAGTCTTTTTTATTTTTATTTATTTTTCTATTATCAGCTTTATACAATACAAATTCTTATCCTAATAGTAAAATGTTTCATTGAGGCTTGCCCAGTAATTGAGTAAAACCAAAACTTATTATAAGCAGTCATCCTAGGGACCCTCCTGCTATGTAGCCTTCCTGGTTCTGTGGGTTGTAGTCTGATTGCCCTTTGCCTAATAGCTAGTATCCACTTATGAGTGAGTACATACCATGTTTGTCCTTCTGGGTTTGGGTTACTTCACTCAGGATGGTATTTTCTAGTTCCATCCATTTGCCTGCAAATTTCATGCTGTCATTGTTTTTCTCTGCTAAATAGTATTCCATTGTGCATATCTACCACATTTTCTTAATCCATTCTTCAGTTGATGGGCATCTAGGTTGTTTCCAGGTTCTGGCTATTACGAATAGTGCTGATATGAACATAGTTGAGCATGTATCTTTGTGGTATGATTGAGGATTCCTTGGGTATATGCCCAAGAGTGGTATGGCTGGGTCTTGAGGTAGATTGATTGCCAATTTTCTGAGAAAATGCCATACTGATTTCCACAGTGGTTGTACAAGTTTGCATTCCCACCAACAATGGAGGAGTGTTCCCTTTGCTCCACATCCTTTCCAACATAGACTGTCATTAGTGTTTTTGATCATAGCCATTCTGACAGGTGTAAGGTGGTATCTCAGAGTTGTTTTGATTTGCATTTCTCTGATGACTAAGAATGTTGAGCATTTCTTTAAATGTCTTTCAGCCATTTGAGATTCTTCTTTTGAGAATTCTCTGTTTAGCTCTTTAGCCCATTTTTTAAATTGGATTGTTCAGTATTTTGATGTCTAGTTTCTTGAGTTCTTTATATACTTTGGAGATCAGTCCTCTGTCAGATGTGGGGTTGATGGAGGTCTTTTCTCATTCTGTAGGCTGTCTTTTTGTCTTATTGACTGTCTTTTGCCCTACAAAAGCTTCTCTGTTTCAAGAGGTCCCATTTATTAATTGTTGTTCTCAGTGTCTGTGCTGTTGGTGTTTTATTTAGGAAATGGTCTCCTGTGCCATTGCGTTCAAGAGTACTTCTACTTTCTTTTCTATCAAGTTTAGTGTGACTGGATTTATGTTGAGGTCTTTGATTCACTTAGACTTGAGTTTTGTGCATGGTGACAGATATGGATCTATTTGTAATCTTTTACATATTGACATCCAGTTATGCCAGCACCATTTGTTGAAGATACTTTCTTTTTTCCATTGTATAGTTTTGGCTTCTTTGTCAAAAATCAGGTGTTCATATGTGCGTGGTTTAATGTCAGGGTCTTCAGTTCGATTCTATTAGTCTGTATGTCGGTTTTTTATGCCAGTACCAAGCTGTTTTTATTACTATAGCTTTATAGTAGAGCTTGAGGCCAGGGATGGTGATGCCTCCAGAGATTGCTTTATTATACAGGATTCTTTTAGCTATCCTGGGTCTTTTGTTTTTCCATATAAAGTCGAGTATTTTTCTTTCCAAGTCTGTGAAGAATTGTATTGGGATTATGATGGGGATTGCATTGAATCTGTAGATTGCTTTTGGTAAGATTGCCATTTTTACTATGTTAATCCTACCTATCCATGAGCATGGGAGATTCTTCCATTTTCTTATATCTTCTTCAATTTCTTTCTTTAGAGACTTAAAGTTCTTATCAAACAGGTCCTTCACTTGTTTAGTTAGTGTTATCCCAAGGTACTTTATATTATTTGTGGCTATTGTACAGGGTGATGTTTCTGACTTTTTTCTTATTCTTTTTATCATTTGTGTATAGAAGGACTACTGATTTTTTTGAGTTGATCTTGTATCCTGCCACTTTACTGAAGGAGTTTATCAGCTGTAGGAGTTCCCTGGTAGAATTTTTGGGGTCACTTATGTATACTATCATATCATTTGCAAATAGTAAAAGTTTGACTTCTTCCTTTCCAATTTGTATCCCCTTGATCTCCTTTTGTTGTCTTATTGCTCTAGCTAAAACTTCAAGCACTATGTTGAATAAATGTGCAGAGAGTGGACAGCCTTGTCTTGTTCCTGATTTTAGTGGAATTGCTTTGAGTTTCTCTCCGTTTAATTTGATGGTGGCTGTTGGCTTGCTGTAAATTGCCTTTATTATGTCTAGGAATGTTTCTTGTATTCCTGATCTCTCAGACCTTTATCATGAAGGGGTGTTGGATTTTGTCAAAGGCTTTTTCAGCATCTAATGAGATGATCATGTGTTTTTTTTTCTTTCAGTTTGTTTATATGGTGTGTTACATTGACAGATTTTCATATGTTGAACCATCCTTGTATCCCTGGGATGAAACCTACTTGGTCATAGTGGATAATTTTTTTGATGTGTTCTTGATTCAGTTTGCCAATATTTTGTTGAGTATTTTTGCATCAATGTTCATGAGGGAGATTGGTCTGTAATGCTCTTTCTTTGTTGCATCTTTGTGTGGTTTGGGTATCAGGGTAACTGTAGCCTCATAAAAAGAGTTTGGTAATGTTCCTTCTGTTTCCATTGTGTGGAACAATTTGATGAGAATTGGAATTAGTTCTTCTTTGAAAATCTGGTAGAATTCTGCACTGAAACCATCTGGTCCTGGGCTTTTTTTTGGTTGGGAGACTTTTAATGACTGTTTCTATTTCCTTAGGGGTTATATAGGTCTCCACATAGTTAAAAGGGAGGTGTATTTTGTGGGGTAACTTACAAGTGAATGGATAGTTTACAGAATCTGGGAAAGGCGTGGCACAGTCCGGTGGTGTTCTCTGGAGAACTCTGCTCGGTCTACCTCCAGCGTCCAGGGTCCAGCAACCAAGAGAGTGGTGCATCTGGACCTTGGGTCTTCAGGGTCCTCCTTTGGCCCCGCCTTGTAGGTGTGACAGTTACCAAAGCCTCAATGGGGGTTGGAACTTCCAAATCAAAGCTGGAATGGCTACCCACTACAAAATTGTTTATCTGGTCTTGATTTAATTTTGGTATGTGGTGCCGCTCCAGAAAATTTTCCATTTCTTTTAGATTTTCTAATTTTGTGGAGTACAGGTTTTTGAAGTATGACCTGATGATTCTCTGTATTTCCTTGTTGTCTGTTGTTATGTCTCCCTTTTCATTTCTTATTTTGTTAATTTGGATATTCTTTCTCTGCCTTTTGGTTAGTTTGGATAAGGGCTTGTCTATCTTGTTGCTTTTCTCAATGAATCAACTCTCTATTTCACTGATTCTTTGTATTGTTCTCTTTGTTTCTATTTTATTGATTTCTGCTCTCAATTTAATTATTTCCTGGTGTCTATTCCTCCTGGGTGACTTTGCATCTTTTTGTTCTAGAGCTTTTAGGTGTGCTGTTATGTCACTATTGTGAGATTTCTCCATCTTCTTTATGTGTGCATTTAGAGCTATGAATTTTCCTCTTAGCACTGCTTTCATAGTATCCCATAAGTTTGGGTATGTTGTACTTTCATTTTCATTGAATTCTAGGAAATCTTTAATTTCTTTATTTCTTCCTTGACCTTCTTCTTCTTTATGTCTTCACTGAAATGACATCTGATGTCTTCTCTGGAGAGTTCTGAGTAAAGTGTGTCTGTAGACTTCTGGCTACTTCAGTTAAAGTTTCAGTCTCCTGAATCACTATATATACTCTTTCTGCTTTATTTTTCTTCTTGGTATTTATCATTATCTTTATTGTCTCTTTTTCCACTTAGAAAGGAGGCCCCAGTAGGGCAGGGATTTATGTTCATCTCCTCATGGCTTTATGTCCAGCTGTAGATCAGGGACACATAATGTAGATAGTATTTACTGTACACATGGAAGAATAAGTGAATTAGTGCATGCTGCCTCCTAGGTATCAAGATTTTCACTATTAGAGTTTGTGAGCTATAATCATTGCCATTAATTGTGTCATTCTTTATGGTTACATAATTGGTATTGCCTTCATGTGCTAAACTAGTATGGATTTTATAAGTTATATTCACAAAGAGCTTTAAGAGAGATGAGTATGTTGTATGATACAAACAAAAATAAAAATATGTATTCATTAGAAATAGGTCCACATTTTAACAGTTGTTATATCTGGACTGTAAGATCATGGGTGGCTTTTATTCTTTACATGTTTCTGTGCTTTTCTTATATGGGTATATAGTTCTTTTATGATCAAAAAAGAATATATAATGGCTCTTTCTTTCCATATCCCTAGCCCCCCAACTGGAAGACTTCTTTTCAGAATCTACTGGAGAGCTACAGCATGCCTGCTTCTCTATAGTGTTAGAGTTCACCAACTGCTCTGTGTTCTGCAAAATGCAGCAATAATTACCTGGATCTTTTTCAGACTTCATCTTTACTTTTGTAATTTATACATTTTTCTTTAATTCAGTGGCTTTATTTCTCAGTTCTGTTGGTAGAAATTATTTGATGAATAGACTTGATCATACCTTCCTCTGGAACTTCCCCGCTTAGTATTGTTAAGTGTCCATTTAACCTGAAGATTGCCCCTGTTGATAGAATGCATAGAAATTAAAAGCCAAGAAGTTCTGCTTTCTCTGCATCATGTTTATCACCAGGCAAGTTCCCTTTTTGCTCTAACCTCACTAAGAACACTGTTTATTTTGCTGACATTTTTGCAGATTTCAGCTTGTTTTGGACCATAGCCTCCTTGCCTAGCTTTTGGAAGTCCGAGTCATTCATGCTGATTGCTTCTGTGTTTGTTCATCTTTCTGACCTTTTACAAGGACTTATCTCCTGACTTCACTTTATATTTACTTTTCCATCTTTTTTTGCCCTACTTGTTGAGATTTTTTGAAATGTCCAGCCACAAATGTACTTGAAGAGCTTTCCAGGTCTCATGACATGGAATTGAGTCTCTCTGTTTTAAAAACTTCTTAAACCTGTCTTCCCGAGCTTGAACTGCACAGCTCCTGCTCTGGTTACTATAGCCACTAAGAGGGTATTCATTTCTTCTTGGTCATGGTAGCGATCCCTTTGCTTATCGTTCGTACCTTTTGTAGAACATAAACATCAGCACAATGAGTTAAGCTAACACTCTGTCCAGTGTTAGTTGAATCAGACTTTGAATGACTTCAGGGTAGTAGAATGCTCCAAGATGCTAGAACTGGCATCAGCAGAGTCTTGTCCACCACCTCCACTGACTGGGAGCCTTTCCTGCTCCCAGTCATGTATCTGAGCATGCCTGCCATGCTGTCCTATAAGCCCTTCACTTTCATACTTAAAAGGGATGGTTCCTTACTGGCCACTTTCCAGGGCACTCATTCCCTGGAATAATATCTCAGTCTCTTTTGCCACTATGTACTTCAGTGATGTGGGGCTCATTGAGTCTTGATTTCTCTGAGCTATAGAAGTGCCTCCATATGCATTATATGCCACATATATCTGATTACTCTTTGTTACTTTAATTGGTAGTTTTGTATTGGTATATAAGTGCCCAAGGACAGATGTCTTAACATGTCTGTTATCTTTATGAAACATCAGACATGTGCTCTGAAGGAGTGTTCAAAGAATATAGGAGCCCAGCAGGAGACTGGAAAGGAAGAAGTCAGAGCTGTTCCAGCTCCAACGTTAAGGCCTGTTGTGTTAAGTATTGCCGCTACAACATTAATGTTCAGGGAGAAGCTTCTGCATCTTAAGGACCTGGCCATTAAGACCATTCTTGAATTGTGGTTAGCAGAGATACAAACACATCCAGTTCTTTATTGATTTATTTGCCCCATTAAGACCTTTCATGAACTGCTCTAATAAGAAATATAAACACATCCAGTTCTTTATTGATTTATTTGCTCAAGAATGAAATGCTACAGATGGCTAATGCTACTTTCAGAAAATTCTTTTGTTAATAGTGTGAGAGTGTATTTGTGTTTGTCTCATGAGCAATATGGTGGTTATTATCAAGTGAAAGTAAAACTCAGCTCTGGAACGCCATTAAGCTTTTAGCCAAATCTAAATGATACACTAAAGGAAAACTTAATGATCAAATAAACCTAAATATGGGAACGCTTTCAATAAACTGTTTGGATTGAGTCAAGTTACATTTTATTGAATATTTAAATACTTTTAGAGGTTGTCACGCAGCTACTTTCAGTGTTAGAAAAACTATAAATTTTAATGTCTTTAGTATTTTTATTCTGCTCTTTTCATCTGCTTCTTTAAAATCTTTTATTACATCTATTTATTTATTTAGAGGAGTAGGTAAGAAAGTGTGAGCCACAAGACAGGAGCCAATTCTCTCCTTTCATTTTATGGATCCTGACTCCAGTCATGGGGCCTGGCAGCAAGGACCTTTGCTCACTGAGCCATTACTGGCCCTCATCCATTTCTTTTACTTGTGTATGATGCATGTGTGTAGCATATGTGCATGCAAACACACACACACACACACACACACACACACACACACACACACACACACACACGGAGGTTAGAGGACCTCAGATGAGACACGGTCTCTCTGCAGCTGGGTACACCAGGCTAGCTGGTTTGCTAGCTTGTAGAGATTTTTGTCTCCATGTCCCATCTCATCAAGGGGGTGTTGGTATTACAATCCCAGGCTGTTGAGTGGTTCTAGGAATCCAGACTGAGGTCCTCACTCTTGTATGGTAAGTGCCTTTATTGCTGAGCCATCCCCAAGCCCCATTAAAGCAAGTCTTTAAAAATAACACAAATTGGGGTTGGGGATTTAGCTCAGTGGTAGAGCGCTTGCCTAGCAAGCGCAAGGCCCTGGGTTCGGTCCTCAGCTCTGAAAAAGAAAAAAAAAAACCCACACAAATCCTATTCATAACTTAAAACTTTGTAATAATAAAAGACTGGAAATAATCTAAATGTTCTTTATGTGGAGAATGGGTAAATAAACTGGAGGTTTATTTAAGATACTGGTCAACAGTATTGGTGAACTGAGCTATACATATCAGCATGGCTGCATTTCTGGGCCGAGATATTGAATTAATCATTCCCAGATAAAAAGGAAGTGGGGGTTGAGTAGCATGAATATACTATAGTGTCATGATGTCAGGTTTTTTGTTGTTTTGTTTTTTAATTGTGATACAAAATGTCTGAGACAGTCAACTTATAAAGAGGAAGGTTTATTTTTGGCTCTTAGTTTTGGAGATTCTGTATTGGTTTGGCCTGGTATTTGGAGCCTATGTGAGGCAGTGCATCGTGGCATAAACATATGAAGAGCAAAACCTCTTACATTAGGATACAGAAAGCCAAAGAGTGAGGAGGGTGCTGGGTCCCCACAGTCACCCTTAAGGGCACACCTCCAGTGACCTAAAGACCTGCCACCAGGCCCCCACTTCTTAAAGGTCCCATAAGTTCCCAACAGCACAAACCTGGACACCAAAGCTTTAACACAAGTTTGGCCTTTGAGAGACATTTAGGACCCAGTAATGATCTTCAGTGACCAAACCTCCAGGCTCCTCTTCATGGCTTTGATTTCTAACCCTCAGTAAATGTACCAACTCTGCTACTTTCCAAAAGTCTTGGTAGCTTAATATGGGGAAAGGCCAGAGGTCTTAATGCCAGTTTCCTCTCCAACAGTAGGCACTGTGGCTAAATACTAAATGTTAAAATATTTCAGGCAAGATGAAGACTGGAACCAAAGCAAGAAGAGCTCAGAAGAGGGGAAGAAGCCATCTCAGTGACAGCCAGTTAGTACCAAACTAAGTAGAGCATTTGTTGTTACATTCTGACAGTAATGTTTGCACTTTGAAACATGTCAAGTATTTAAGGCAAGGAGAAATGAAATTCATGGCAACCAGTTAAGGTCAGATATTTAGGGTGAAATGATAAAATATTAAAATGAAAGACATACATCTTTCTGAAAAAAATGTGGTAGACTATATGTGTGCAACAAAACTTAAAATTTAAAAAATTTAGGTAGCAGTTCAGTGTCATTAAGTACATATGTACAACTATCATCTCCCTTCATTCATATATGAAATTTCAAAACATTCAAATCATATTGTATATATATTATGAGTTATTTTATGTATATGAGTATAGGCAGTGCTTATGGAAGCCAGAAGAGGGTGCTGGATCCTGTAGAATGAAGTTATAGATTTGTAAGCTGCCATGTGGGTGCTGGGAACCAAACTTGGGTCCTCTGCAGAGCAGCCAATGCTTTTAACTACTGAAGCATCTCTGCAGCCCCAGCATTACATATGTTTTATGATTACTTTTCAGTGAAATGTAAAAGCACACACTCTAATGCAGTTATGTATTAGGTGTTGTATAATGAGTGCATGAGACAGGCCCTGTGCCAAGCAACTTAGACACATAATAATTTGTTAGGTGAATTGGTTATGGGGATGCTAACAAAAGTTTGGGGGAAAAGACCTGGCTCAGTAGCAGAAAACATTAAAGTAGTGAACAGCAAATGAGTTAGATGGAAGGGGAATGTGAGAAGTTGGGCCCATGGAAGCTGCATAAAGTCCGTATAGACTATGTTTCCATAAGACAGTGGTTCTCAACCTTCCTAATACTGCAACTCTTTAACACAGTTCCTCATGTTGCGGTGACCCCCCAACCATAGAATTATTTTCATTACTACTTTATAACTATACTTTTGCTACTGTTATGAATCATAATGTTAATATTTGTATTTTTTGACGGTCATTTGGGGGTTGTGGCCCACAGGTTGAGACCACTGCCATAAGATTGCATTGCCTAATGATGGCATCGTCAGCTTAATTTGTGTAAGTATACTTTGATGTTCACACAGCAGAGCTGCTAACGCTGCAGTGTCAGAGTGTGTTCCCATTGCTGATGGAAATGATTGTAATGAACACCAAACTCAGAGAGTGAGGGCAGGAGCCCTGGGGGCTAGGTGTGAACGTGATATGTGGTTTCCATATGTCTTATTGTTGTTGACTTTTAAAACATTGGAGGTTATTCTGTTATAAGAAACTTGGTTCACCAAGCTCTGAGAGGTGAGGCTTCCCTATGGAGGCCATTTATCTGTATAAAGAGAAGAATCCCTTCATCTTCAGTGTTCTGACTGCAGCCTACTGGTCAAGTACATCCTTGGTTTATAGAGGTTTTAGGTCAAAGTCAAAGTCTGAGAGAATGAATCTACAAAAGCAGGGTTTAGAAGGGGAAAAATGAGTTTCATTTTCAAGTTTGAGATGATAAACATTTAAAAAGACATAAACTGACTGGTATTGGAGATAAAAGGAGCTCAGGGGAAAAGTCAGAATTATGGCTATGCATTTTGGAAATTATAATGAATTCCTTAAGAATGAACACATTTGCAAAAGGAAAAGAGAGAGTGATTGAGACAGAATTGCTGTAGGATGTCTTTTTGTATGCTGTGAATATGTGTTGCTCTGATTGGTTGATAAATAAAACACTGATTGGCCAGTAGCTAGACAGGTGGGGCAAGCAGACAAGGAGAATTGTGGGAAGAGGAAGGGCTGAGTCAGCAGTCAGCAGCCAGACACAGAGGAAGCAAGATGACAAGGCAGAACTGAGAAAAGAAACCAAGCCACATTGGCTAAACACATATAAGGGTTATGGGTTAATTTAAGTGTAAGAGCTAGTCAGTAATAAGCCTGAGCTAATGGCCAAGCAGTTATAATTAATATAAGCTTCTGAGTGATTATTTTATAAGCAGGCCATGGGACTGCGGGGGCCTGGCGGGACTGGGGAAACATACAACTACACAGAATCTTTGAGGAATTAAAGAACCACTAGAGAGACTGAGAAGGGCCATGTTGAATAACCAGGCAGCTTGGGAGAGTGATACCCCATACAGACCAAGGCAGGAAACTTTGACAGAGGTTTGTGCAGATTAATATTTATTGAGTGACTGATATGGGACAGTTGATAGCCACTTCCTTGTGCTGCAGAGTGTGTATGTACACTAGAACTGAGAAAGCCACTGACTCGGCTGAGGCAGGGGGAGCATGTGCTGTGGTCCTCTGCCATCTGCAAGTGCTCTGGGGCTGGGGCTTAGTCTCATGTCACTTTAGTTAGTCTGTCTGACACAGCACCAGGCATGTTGTAAAGTATTCAGTGGTGAATATGTGAACTGTTAGAATGAAGAATTCCTTCTAGGTTGTAAAAGTTATTTTTACCATCTAGCCTGTATGTGCCATTTCTCTCCAAATTATCTTTCCACTTTTCAACAGCTCTGTGATATGAGTAATCTCTTTTCATTCTAAAACAGGTTTTGTCAATAACCTTTTGGGTTAGTTCTAATAGATGTGTATTCACTTCCTGCCTTGTCAGGATTCATTCAGTGTTGGTGTTGAGACTTACTCCCATGAGTCACTCCTTAACTCCTTGTACAGAAATTCTGGGGCACTGGGGAGATGTCTCAGTGGTTAAAACACTTGTGTGTTTCTATAGAGACATCTCCATTCAGACCTTTTGGGCATTTTGAATTGGGTTGTCGTAATAAGAATTCAGTAATAATTTGGATACTAGCCCTCATCAGAAAAGTGAGTTGTAAGTCTTTCCCCCTCTCAGTGTGTTGTGTTCATTTCCTTGATGGTGTCTTTTACAGGACAAAAGTTTTAAATTTTAATTATGTCAAATTTATTATCTTTTTGTTAGTTTGCTGTTATCTTTGAGAAACTACTACCTAATCCAAGGTCATAAAGACTTAGATCTATTGTTTTCTCTAATTAAAATTTTTTTTACCTGTTATACTTAAGTCTTTCATCTATTTCATGTTAATTTTTAGTATGGTGTGAAATATAGATCCATTTTCTTATTTTTACACATGACTATGGAATATGGTGTGGCTGTCCCTACATACTTGTTGAAA
This sequence comes from Peromyscus maniculatus bairdii, assembly GCF_049852395.1. Classification (NCBI taxonomy): domain Eukaryota; kingdom Metazoa; phylum Chordata; class Mammalia; order Rodentia; family Cricetidae; genus Peromyscus; species Peromyscus maniculatus. The sequence goes on along the minus strand of NC_134852.1, from coordinate 118,899,703 downwards.
GACTGGATCCTTTCTCTTCCCCACTTCTTCCAAATATGTTTATTTATGTATGTGTGTATATTTTCCCAGCACATATGTAACTATGAGGAAATTTAATTTATAAACTAGGTATAGTAATACATACCAGTAACTAATAATAAAATAGAACAATTGTAACAATATGCTGCAATGGTAGCATCACTACTCTTCAGTTTTGTGACCATTACTAAGTAAAATAAAGGTCACTTGAGCAATGCTGCTGTAGTCAAGCCTGATAACTGAGAGAGTACTAAGTGATTAGCAAGCAGATAGCCTACACCTCATGGTTACTATGGATACAGGGATGATTTACTTTCTATGCAGGATGGGGTGAGGTGGTATGACTTTATCGTACTACTCAGAATGGTGTGTATTTTATAATGTTTATTTCTGGAATTTTCTACATATATAATATTTTTAGATCATGGCTGTCTATGGGTAACTGAACTTATAGAAAGTGAGACCATGTATAAAGGAAGTAGACTACCATACTTTGGTTTCTGTTACTGCCTAAAACAATCAGCAGTCAAACTATCATGTGATAATCCATCTGTTACTCAAGAATATGTTGTATCAACAGGCAGTGGTGACACACACCTTTAATCCCAGCACTCAGGAGGCAGAGGCAGATAGATCTCTGAGTTTGAAGCCAGCCTGATCTACAGAGTTCTAGGATAGCAAGGGCTACACAGAGAAATCCTGTCTTGAAAAACTTTAAAAAAAAAAGTTGCATCTGAAAACCTGCCATGTAGTCTTTAACCAGGTGGGTTTTTGAGACAGTCTCACTGCACAGGCCAAGGTGTCAGGACAGCCAGAGACTCTTGATCCTCCTGCCTATGTCATGAGTACAGAGATTATAGGTATAGCCACACCCAGCTGTCATCAGTTCATTCTTCTAGACTTTTCAGTGGCCTTTTCTGTCCTCTGACTTTTATGCTATTAGTTTGCTTTTGTTGTCTTTGATCACTCCCTCTTTGTGCATGGATCGGTCTGTTCCTCTGGGCTTTTTGGTGTTGGGAAGAGTTGATCCAGTTTTCCAGCTTTGCCATTTAGGTTGAACAGGGTTGCTGCTCAAGCTGACAGCAGTCAGATAACATTTCTTGCTGTGTTCCACCAATGCCTCGGATCCAAGAGTGTGCAGCCTTACCCTAACCATGGGCCTCTCCGTCCCTTTCTTATCTTCTCCTAGTAAACTAAATCTTGGAGTAATTTGACTCTCTCCTACCTCTCTGCTGTGTTTGCTATTAAATGCTTCTGCTAATTACATGGTGATCGCCTTGGACTCCTCTCTCTCTCTCTCTCTCTCTCTCTCTCTCTCTCTCTCTCTCTCTCTCTCTCTGACCTATCCATCACCTCAGCACTTGAACCTCACAGCTAACTTACTGTAATAGCTTTCGGCTATTTTTTCTAGACTCTACTTTCTTTCTTATTAGGCCCTGTACTCAACTGCTAGATTAACCCCTCTCAAGCACCTTTCTCATTAAATTGGTTTCCTGATCCAAGATCCAGGTATCAAATTCATGTACTGCACAGTAGTGTGCAAACTCTTCTTGTCTCTACTACCCTTTCCTTAACCCCTGTTACTTCCTCAATGATGCCAGACTCACTTGGCAGTGTTTCCTTGTTCTTAGTCTCTCGTTTCCTTAAGCAGTTGACCCCATTTGATGGCCCTTTCTTCTTTTTAAAATGTTTGTATCCTTTTAGTGTTTAAAAGTGGAATCTGTGTAGTAATGAAAACCTTGGTGATAACCTTGCTTGTTGTTTGCCATTGTTGTGGACATGCTCCCTTTTATCAACATTGTTCCATGAAAGAACTTCATTTCTATTTTATTTATGGCTCTTTTCCTTTTTACCTAGGCAGACTCTTGAACAAAATTCATGTTTAATAAATCTTTATGGCCAAGAAATCTTAATAGCATCATCAGTATGTAGGCAGAGTTTTCTGTCTAGACTACCTATCAGGTCTCTCTCGCCAGCTGCTCCCCAAATAACCAGACTGAGACTTATTATTAATTATAAATGCTCAGCCAATAGCTTAGGCTCATTTTTTAGCTAGCTCTTATAATTTAAATTAACCCATTTCTGTTCTTCTGTGTGCTGCCCCAAGGCTCGCTTACCTTATGTGTGTACTTCCTATCCTGATCGATCTACATCTCATGGCATCTCCCCAGACTCTGCCCTTCTCCCCAGCATTCTCTCTGTCCTGAAAATCCTGCCTAGCCATCAACCAATCAGCTTTTTATTAACAATGAAAGCAACACATCTTCACAGTGTACAGAAGGATTATACCACAGCATCAGTCTGCAGTTTAAAATGATGTGTTTTTTTTTAAATCTCATTATCTGATTTTATTTTTTATTTTTGGCATTTTGGAAGGCCTATTAGAACAGTAAAAGAGTTTGAGAGCATGTTGCTACATACATTAAATTAGATTATTGATCAGTAGCCATCTGATATATTAGATTGTGTCAAGAGAAAGACTGCTTTTTTATATACTGGCTAGGCATTTTTTATTGTATAATTTTCAGAAGAGAGATTTTTAACTAAGTGAAAACCATTAAAGACAATATAAGAAACTAAAATCATAATAGTCATTTTCCTAGCTTTAAATAACTAGATAGACCATATAGATAACTATTACAATATAGTAATAAATGTTATATATAATAATTATATTACCATTTGTATTCTACAGGAAAAAATGCTTTTCTATGGCATAGTTTACTTATACAAATTTAAGAGAAAATCTCAATATATTTTGAAAAGTAAAATGTTTACAAATCCTATTTTGTACTGAATTAGTACAAGAAGTACCTTTGTGTTTGCTTAAAAGGAATACAAAGAAATTATGTGTGTTCAACTTGCATGCTATTATCATTCACAGCAAGAAATGCAATGCAGCATTACTGTTGTATTGAACTAAGAAGTTCCTCAGAGATACTCTCATTGGGTATAGCCAGGATCTTCACTTGTGTCATAGGAAAGAATTTAGGAGTTGTTATAAAGTGAAATTGAGTTTACTAAGAAAAGGATACTATAAACCCAGTGTGTAGGTGTGGGCTTCTTAAGAGAGTCACATTTAAGTACCTTAGTTCTGTGTGCATGCATGCGTGTACACTTATGGGATGTGATTTTGTAGCTTTTGAAGTTACATTGTTCAAATGATGTCATTGATATCTAAGTTTAAAAGATTAAGTGAAAATATTTTGGTATACTTTTGGGGGGGATAGTGTTAGGGACTTACCTTGGAGCCTTGGACATGCTAGGTGTTTTTTTTTGTTTGTACTCTAACAAATAAAATTTGCCTGAGGATCAGAGGACAGAACCAGCCACCGGATTAAACATAGAGGCCAGACAGTGGTGGCATACACCTTTAATCGTAGCACTCAGAAGGCAGAGGCAGATGGATCTCTGTGAGTTCAAGGCCATCCTGGACTGCATGAGATTAATCTAGTCTAAAAGAGTAACAGAGCCAGACAGTGGTAGCACACACCTTTAATCCCAGCACTTGGGATCTCATGCTTTTTCTCCCAGTATTTGGGAAACACACCTGCCATTAATCCCAGCACTAGGAAGGTTGAGACAGGAAGTGATATGGCTGGGCAGAGAAAGGCGGGAGGAGACAAGATCTTCCCCTTTCGGCAGAGGAGTTGGTGAGGTGAGAAGTGGCCGTGTCTTGTTTCCTCTAATCTTTCAGCATTTACCCCAATATCTGGCTCTGGGTTTTTATTATAAGACCAATTAGAATTCGTGCAACAGGTAGGCAGCTGCTTTGCCAAATAAACTGCATCCCTAGCCCTGACTTTTTGTTTAGAGGAATTTTATCCAAAGGTGGCTTAAGAGGTAGGTGGTACATATTTACAGATAAAAAAGGACTGCTGTTAAGATAAAAGCATAGGTCATAAAAAGTCAAAGTAGTCCTTACTGTACAGTAAAAGGTAGGTTCAGGCATGTGTTTTGATTATAAATATGGTTTATAAACCTGCTTGTAAGATTGTCTCAGGAAAATACAATTCAAAGACGAGGAAGGAGTGGTGATAAAGTTTGGGGCTTAAGCATGGTCATAAGTTCATCTATCATCTGTCTCTCTCTGTGCCCCTCCCCTTCCCTGACCCCACTTTCTTTCTGAGACACTGTCTCCTGTAGCCCAGCTAGTTATTTACCCAAGGATGGTTTTGAATTCCTGATCCTCTTGCCTCCACCTCCCTAGTGTTGGAATTATAGGGACATGTGACCGTGTCTGACTCATTAGATGATTTAACACTCCTATTTGAGAAATCTCAGAGAGTAAATCTTGCTTCTGTGCAAACCATCTTCATAGTGGTTTTGCTAGTCCAGTCAAAATTCTTGACTCTCAGCCAGCAAGAAAGGCAGAGCAGACTGGGAGGTGGTGAGGCATCCTTTTCCTTCCTGTCTCTCTTCTTGCTCTTTCTATCCTGCCTCTGTTTGCGTGTTTCAGCTGGGAATTCAATCTAGAGCCTTGGGTATGGCAGGCCAACTGTTTACCCGTGAGCTATTACACATGCTCCGTTCCCTTTCCCACTTTTGAGACGGGATCTTGCTGTGTTGCCCAGGCCAGTTTTACCCATAATCCTCCTGCCTTATATTCCAATTTCTGGGTTTATAGGTATGTGCTACCATGTCTGTCTATAGACAATCTTATAATATAGTTTCTAAAAATATAAAATTCTGCATTTGTATCAAATCCATTTCAGTTTTTTATTTCCAGTTATGGAGGTCAGTTACTTGAAGCTCCTTACTACATCATCATAGTGAGCATTCCATCACAGATCTGTAGTGAATAATTCAGCCCACCTATCTGTAGCTTGAGTTTTCCTGCCTTGGCCACAGTCAGGACAAATCTTTGTCACCCGCCAGTCCCCACAGCCGCTCAGACCCAACCAAGTAAACACAGAGACTTATATTGCTTACAAACTGTATGGCCGTGGCAGGCTTCTTGCTAACTGTTCTTATAGCTTAAATTAATCCATTTCCATAAATCTATACCTTGCCACGTGGCTGGTGGCTTACCGGCGACTTCACATGCTGCTGGTCATGGCGGCAGCTGGCAGTCTGGCATTCTGCCTCAGCCTTCCGCTTCCCAGAATTCTCCTCTCTCCTTGTCCCACCTACTTCCTGCCTGGCCACTGGCCAATCAGTGTTTTATTTGACATACAGACCATCCCACAGCACCTATCGATGACTGTATTTGAGAACTTTTCCCAGATTGACCCACCAGGGAGGGACCACTGGATCATTCAGCCTGTGTATAGTGTCACAAAGACAGGTGTGCCACTTAGCAGGATGGTTGTATGTGTGCACTCTTACCTCAGTGCACAGCAATTCTTGCCTTCCCATATCTTGGCCAACTCTTGCTACTTTCCACCATCCTGCTGGGTAGAAAGTCCTTTCTCACTAGTTTCTCACTTTGGTCACACAGCCTGTTAGTATTGCTGACTCACCACTTATCAGCCACTGTCATACTTGGAGTTTCATCATTTATGTGTTGGCAGCCATTAGGCTTCTCTTTCTGTAAGTTCCTTCCTCATATCTTTGGTCCCTTTGCTGTGAATTCCTGTGATGGCATTGAGTAGCAGACTCTTCCTCTATAGTATAGATATCTAATGCCTTTTCAGTTTTAAATGTTAGAGATTTTTCCTGGATTTCCTTCCTCCTGATTCTGTTCATGGTCTTCTGTATTGGATGGAAATCCTGAATTTTGTTGGAGTCTTATATAGCAAATTTGTAGTTTTGCTGTTTCCTTAAGGTTCTTCTGTTTTCTGGTGTTCTGTGCTTTAGAGTGTTACCCCAACACTGTTTTTCAAACACTTTTATTTGTGGTTTTTTTGAAGACTTATCGCTTCCTCTCGTTGTTCCAATTGGGCTTGTGGTGTTAACTTTTGGCCGCTCTTAATGGAGTTTTAAAAATTCAAGAAAATGGATGACAACCCTCCCCTTCTCTAAGCTCTTCTTGGATTGGGCCTTTGACCCTGTTTCTACTGTATGAATCCTGTCTGCTCAGTTATAGCCAGTTCAAAGGGATGCTTGCCTCCCACAGCTGCGCACTCAGTCTTCCTCCAAGGAATTTGGAATTAGGGCCAGGTTTAGCTAGTTTCTTGAAGGAGTTGCAAATTGAGAGGCTTGGGATGACTGTCTTCTACTGTGGGCACAAAGAAATTAGAGGAGCTATCTGAAGAAAGGGATTGAAGATGTGAGCAAAGAAATAAAGGGGAAAGGCTATGGTCCCATAGAGAGGAGAGGCTTTGAGCTGGAATGTGAAAGTAGCCGGCCTGGATCCTGATGGCTTTCCAGTTTCTGGTTCTGTGCTCTCCTGAGGCTACATTACATTTCCTTTCGTATTAGATAGGGGTGGCTAAGCACTGTAACAGATAGACTCCAAAGTATATAATGGCCCTCACACAATGAAAGCTTGCTTCTTACACAAACAGGACCAGATGGCCCTAAGTTAGCTGGGTGGCAGCAGTAGAGGCCTGTGCCACAGTTACCTAGGAACCAAGGCTGATGGAGGCTCTGCCATTTGCAACATATGACTTTCAAGGTCTCCCTGGCCATTAGTATCCATCCTATAGAAGGAAATGATCATGTAGTTGAAAACCTATGGGAAGCTTTATAGGCCAACTTCCTTTGGCTGGAACTCTGTCACATTTAACTATACAGGAAGCTGGGAAATGTAGTTTAGCTATGGACCCAGAAGGAAGAGGAAATGGGTTTAGTGAACAGACAGAGATTACCACAACATATTTGTATCTGTATGATACTTCTATCTTTCTACAAATTCCTGTTTTTTCTTAAACATGTTTGAGTTGCTTCTATTATTTGAACTTCAATGCATAAGATGTTTTTGAAATACCCATATTTAAAATAAAAGAGATAAAGCTGGCAGGGCAGTGATGGCGCACGCCTTTAATCCCAGCACTTGGGAGGCAGAGTCAGGCAGATCTCTGTGTGTTCGAGGCCAGCCTGGTCTACAGATTGAGTTCTAGGACAGGCTCCAAAGCTACAGAGAAACCTTATCTTGAAAAACAAACAAACAAAAAAAAGAGAGATAAAGCTGAGTAATTTTTTTCAGGAAAACTGGGCCGATTTCCACCTATGATGCATCACCACTCAGCACCTTCAGATGGTCAGATGCCTGGGGCTCATTTCCAGAGGTCCCACCTTGCAGAGGCCTTCGCAAAGGCCAAAGGAGCAGGTGGAGGTGCTGGAGGAGGGGGTAGTGGAAGAGGACTGATGGGCCAGATCATTCCAATCTATGGCTTTGGAATTTTTTTGTACATACTGTACATTCTATTTAAGGTAAGTGGAATTCTCTTAGACATATGTCAGTGAAAATCTAATGTTGTTGTAATAAAAATCATCTCCAGTAAAACCCTGTAAAGGTCACACAGCCCTTTCAAATCCATCGTCTCTTTAAAAACCCATCTCTTTGAATTCGTTAAGATTGCTATATCTCAGTTTTATAGGTAAGAAATCTTAGCCTAGATTTACAACTAAAATGTAAGGCCAGGGTTTAAACCTGGATCTTTTAGTTCATAATCCAATCAGCACTATAATTCAAAGGAAAAGGACAAAAGACTAGGCATCTTTGCAAGTTGATAGACCATAAAGATGCTCTAAGAAAAGCCTTGTTCATAGGATGAAAACCAGGGTTTCCATATTTAATGGTTCCAGAGTATAAGATACTGTGTCTAGTGTCATTTCTGTAATTCTCCCAAGACAAAACTGTCATATATAGACACTAAGCCCAACATTCCTGGTTCTGGGGTGTCTTGCTGGGTCTTTTAAGGCAGACCCCCTATTTAGTTCCACCTCCAAGCAGGTTTTTGTAGGCTACAGACTTGTTCTTTGTGAAGAGGTGTAGAACCTTCACCTTACACTCATGCTTAGAGTAAAGTGAGAAGATTTTAGTTTCTTCTCACCCAGGAATTCTCCAGGCAGCCTGAGTTGAGCATGAGAATCCAGGATGCCGCACGTCACCTGTCACTTGGATGAGCATGGGTAGAGCAGACAATTATAAGATTTTATTTCCTTTGTGCTTTGATTTTGCTTTGATCAGTTTTACCTTCTTGACTCTTTTGGTGGCTTTTAAAAGGACGTTTCTCTAATGTTGATACTTGGTTTGATTTCTGACTTAATTTTTGTCTCCCAGCTTTTTGGTTTTTTTCATTTAACATGCGGTGTTCCATGACTTTGAGGTTCTGAGCTGCTGTTGATGTGCTGTACCTCCTTCATCCTCAGCTTTCAAAGGGGAAAACCGCAGAGGATCGGAACTGCTCCACTGCCCCACCTGGGAACTCTCACAGGAAGATTAGTAAGTGCTCCTTCCCATGCATTCAGTTTTCTGAGTTGGAGTGGAAAACAGCCAGGGGGACAGTCTATGGCTATGTCCCAAAAGCATTTCTCAGAAGTGTATGGATATTGGGCCTTAAAGGGCTAATGCTGCAAAAAGTACAAGGGTGCTAGTTCTTTGGTACATGTTAGCAAATTAAACATTTGGCTTAGTTACTTTTCACTTACAGACTTCAAAATATTTGTAGCAAATCTCTTTATTTCTCAGAGGAAAACTGAGGGAGAAATTGCATCAGTGACACAGTCTATTATTAGCTCTTGACCCTTTAGAGTCTTGAAATGTGCTGTCAAACAGTTTCCAACAGAGTATGCTGTGCTGTTAGGGGTAATGAAATGTATACAGCATAGTCCTTTTCTCTAAGAATTTGTAGACTAGAACGATGCCAGGAAGTAGGATCTGTAAGGTAAAGCACTTGCTACACAAGCCTGAAGGTCTGAGGTGGAATCTCCAGCACTTAGGTAAAAAGCCAGGCATGGCTGTGCACACCTGTAACTGCGGCACTGGGGAGCCATCCATCCATCCATCCAGCCAGCCAGCCAGCCAGCCAGCCAGCCAGCACAAGGAGCCTCTGCTTCATTGTGAGACCCTGTTCCAAGAGAATAAGGGAGAGAGTGACAGAAGAGGAGGACACTGTGTGTCAGCCATCTTCTTATATGGCACCTGCATGCTTAATTCACACATATTCTTCACACAGAGGGAAAAATAACTTGTGAGGAGGCATTACCTACAAAGAAAGGACTTATGGAATCATGTCTGGATGTCTTGAGTAAAACTTAGGCAAGCATGAACTTTTGAGCTTGTTGAGGGCTCGATGGTGTTCATGGGCAGAAGCTGTGGAGCCCACACACACAGAGGTCTGCCTGCCTCTGCCTCCTGAGTGGTAGGGTTAAAGGTCTGTTCCACCTCAACCATCAAAGGTTTTCTTGTTTGCTTTTAAATTTATTTTTAAGATTTTCAAATTAAAAGACATTTTTCTCATAAAAAGTTTTTAAAAGAAAGACATCAGTAGAATGAAGTGAGGATGAGCCACAGAAGTGTCTGCCCTAGGCTGTATCTCCTTTTGGAATTATTTCTGGATTCACTGTTGTGTTAAATCCTCAATCACATTCCACATCCTTTTCAGAAATCCTAAACAGTCAAGAATCTAATGAAAGCTGCTATGTCTCATCATGAGATAATAATGGTACATATATCAGTAATTAAAAGAAATTGTAGACAGTGAGAAGTCTTGAACTGATGAGAGGATTCACTGGGTAAAAGAGCTTGCTGAGTTTGATCTCCGGAATCCATGTATAAAGGCAAGATGTTGTGGTATGCTTCTGTAATGCCAACATTCCTTTGCTGACATGGGAGGCAGAGACAGGAGAATCGTCCAGAAGCTTGCAGGCCAGCTAGGCTAGAGTATGAAGTGCACCAGAAATAAGACATACCCTGCCTCAACAGAGTGGAGGCCCAGAACCAACTCCTGCAAGTTGTCTTCTGACTTACACACACACACACACACACACACACACACACACACACACACACACACACACACTCACACACACTGTGGGGGGGGGGCATCCCACCCCCACTTTTCCCCAGGGTGCTCTTGAGCAGGAGCAGCAGGAAATATTAGATAGAAGGATAGAAGGGAGAGAAACAGAAAACACAGGATAGCCTTGAGAAGGCCTGGATCTTAATCCATCGGGCCCTGACTGTCTCTGCCAAAGGGCTTTTAAAGGAATGCCAAGGGGTGGAGCAAAAAGCCTCCCCGCAGCACAGCCAAGTGCAGACCATCTCAGACACCTGGTACTTAGGCCTGTGGTCCTAATCATCCTCTTTATGCGGACCTGCTGGGTAAAGCCACTAGGAAACCTACATGGGTTCCAATAACACACACAAAAAACACAAAAATAAATAAAAACAAACCAGAAATCACACTCTGATAAATAAAATAAAAAACAGACTGTTAAGACTATTTCTTGTCAGAGATAGAAAGAAGTACATCAAATAGTAAAATGGACTCCTAAGACTGCTTTTTATAGCAATGGCAATAGCAGTGAGCCAGCTTTATCCTTTAATTAGGAATCATGTAAAAATAACAACCTCAGCACCACACAGTGCAGTTTGCACCCACTTGACAGGTGTTAACTGCCTTAAAAGGCCTTTTAGAGCCAGGCAGTAGTGGTGCACACCTTTAATCCCAGCATTCAGGAGGCAGAGGCAAGCGGATCTCTGAATTAGAAGCCAGCCTGGTTTACAGAGTGAGTTCCAGGACAGCTAGGGCTACACAGAGGTATGAAATAGAAATCTAGGTCATTTATACTGAGCAGCATTTAATTGTCCTACTGCCTGAAAGTTTACTTCATGTTTTGAGTATTTATTTATTTTTGTTGTGCTTTTAGTGTCTTAGTCTCTCTCTCTCTCTCTCTCTCTCTCTCTCTCTCTCTCTCTCTCTCTCTCTCTCTCTCCCTCCCTCCCTCCCTCCCTCCCTCCCTCCCTCCCTCCTTCCCCCTGTCTCTGTGTGTGTGTGTGTGTGTGTGTGTGTGTGTGTGTGTGTGTTTGTCCATTGTACTGACCCTGTCTGAGAAAACTGCATCTAGGGACACCCTAGCATGATCTGTTCTTTATCCTAGACAACTAGGGTTAGAAAACTTTGGGCATGGAGCTCTCAACCATAGTTTAGGATTTCCAGACCATAAGTAGAGGTAAATGGCTCACCTCAGAGTCCTGATCCTTTTTTCTAGTACTGTCTAGGCTTGGTGCCTTACCCAGAAGCACTGTTTGGATTGCACACTGTCATCTGTCTACCTTCTGCATTTACTCTGGGGTGACTTTGCAGGGTGTGTTTTCAGTGTTGGATGTTTTCTTTAGTGCACTCTGCTGGATTACTGTGTGGGAGGGGGAGTGATTTATTTATCATTCCCTAAGTTAGTATGTATCCTGTTGATCCTGGTGGCCAGACTGCCAAGCCTTTTCTGTGCTGATTGTATTAGAGAAGCCTTTGTCTATTCTCTTGAGTCTCTGAAAAAGCCTGGATTATCACAGATCTTTCTGGCTAGCCATTTCTTGGAAGGGTTTAGGGAATTGCATGTAATGGTTCTTAGATTGATGCTTGTCTTTCAGCCAACTTTGAGCTTATACAACTGCAAGAAAAACTAAAAGAGACAGAAGAAGCCATGGAAAAATTAATCAATAGAGTGGGACCTAATGGTGAGAGGTAAGTTTTCTTTTGTGTTTGTTTGTTTGCTTTTGAGACAGGATTTCTTTGTGTATTCTTGACTGTCCTCTGTAGACTAGGTTGGCCTGGAATTCACAGAGATCCACCTGCCTTTGCCTCCTGAGTGGCAGAAATGAGGCAGTGTGATGGCTCCTCAGGAAAAGGTTCTTTTTTGTTTGTTTGTTTGTTTGGTTGGTTGGTTTGGTTTTTGAGATAGGGTTTCTCTGTGTAGTCCTGGCTGTCCTAGAACTCACTCTTGTAGACCAGGCTGGCTTTGAACTCAGAGATCTTCCTGCCTCTGCCTCCCCAGTGCTGGAATTAAAGGCATACGTCACCATGCCTGGCTTGAGGTAAGTTCTCATCAAATAGGACTCAGTTTTCCATGTTTAGAGTAGCTACACTTTTTGCTTTTGATATACAGACTACATGTTTTTGTCTTATGTAAATGTCAGCTTAGGTGTAATATATGTTTTCTTTCTCAATTGACACATTTCCATTTTCATATTATTGAGAAACTGTTTTCAAGCATTAAATGTGGTACAAATTCTTGTGAAATCTGTAAATCTTGTAGGGTCAAATAACCTAGTTTTAAGAAGGAGCTTTCCCTAGTTGTCTAATGTAAACTTTTAAGTAAAACCTGGTTATTGAATGTTTTTTTTTTTTCTGAGACCAAATTAAAACAACAACAATAACAGCAACAAGGGGCTAGAAAGATGGCTCAGAGGTTAAGAGCACTGGCTGCTCTTCCAGAGGTCCTGGGTTCAATTCCCAGCACTCACATGTCAGCTCACAATTGTCTCCAGTTCCAGGGGAGGGGATCCATTGTTCTCTTCTTGCCTCCCTGGGCACTACAGACATATATTCAGGCAAACACTCATACACATAAAATAAAAAATAAAATATTAAGGAAAAATAGCAGCTGTCATCACATTAGGCATTTGTTTTGTGTTGACTCACTCCTAGTGCAGAATTAGATGTGCAAAGTCAGTGTCAAGGGCCAAACTAATCCTTAGGAAGGAACACTTCTGCTCTGCCATAATACCAAGGATCTGAAAAGGTAGGTGCAGGAGGTTTATGAAAATGGGAACAATTGAAAAAACAAAGATATTAAAAAAAAAAAAAGCCAGCCCCGGGTGAGGTGGGATATGCCTTTAATTCCAGCACTCGGGAGGCAATGCCAGGAGGATCTCTGTGAGTCCGAGGCAAGTTTGGTCTACAGAGCAAGATCCAGGACAGGCACCAAAACTACACAGAGAAACCCTGTCTAGAAAAACCAAAAAAAAAAAAAAAAAAAAAAAAAAAGCCAGAAAGGAGAAGCCAGAATGTGATATTATGTCGGTCTCAGCTGAGCCTTTTAACAGGGGAGGAGGGAATACTTCACGGTGGGCCGTAACAATCTCATGCGGAATATTGAACAGTCTCTCCCACACCTTCATGTGCAGCTCTGGAGTCTTTATGCAAGGAACAGGCCTTGGCCTCTTCTGTTTGCATCTTTCAAGTACTTGTGCTCTGTGCCTCCTCCTTTGCTCAGTGACATCTAGTTTGCCCATCCTTGGTTGCATATCAGAAGAGTAGGCAGCTGGGCAGTGGTGCCACATGCTTTTAATCCCAGCACTTGGGAGGCAGAAGAAGGCGGAACTCTGAATTCGAGGCCAGCCTGGTCTATAAAGCAAGTTCCAGGACAGCCAGGGCTATGCAAAGAAACCCTGTCTCAAAAACAAAACAAAACAAAATAAACAAACAAACAAAAACAAAAAACAACAACAAAAAAGAAGAGTAAGCATCCTCAAATTGCTGCTTTGTGGCCTGGCATTTCCTTGTAATATCTCCTATGCTGTTGTGCTCTACATGAGGATAAACACTGGAACATTGACTATCTACGTCAGGAACTTTGACCTTTTCGCAGTTCAGAAGCTAGACTTACAACTTAAAATGTTTTGTAAAGTCACATATATACGTGACTGTATCTGTGTGAGTATATAAAGGTTGACTAAACTTACTAAAGACTGTTCTGAGCTAACTGCTTTTATAGACATTATCTAATATACAAATGTATGTGTAACTATATATACTATTGTGGCTTTCCTGTCTGTGTGGAGAACTACCCTGACTTTTATAGACCCTTATGCCTTAGATAAATATCTGTATCTTGGTCTGGGCTGTTGACTTTCTCAAGCAAGCCTAAGGGTCATGAACTCCATAGATGAACATCTATGGTTAGAGCCCCTTACTTGGGAGATGCAACCCCAGGGTTAAGAAACTACATGAAGATATTCATCATTACCCACTATTACTCAGGCTCAAATTAAATGATCCATCACTTGTCCAGTGTGTACCATCTCTCTCTTGGCCTGGCAGGAATTCAGTACTGTAACTCCTACAACCTTCTGTCTTCTTTGTGCTGTATGTACAGAGCCAGAGGAAGTTGTCCCTGTACTGCAGCTAGAGTTACTCCACCTCTTTGTTCCTGGGGACCCAGTCTTTGCTTCTATAATGTCTTATTCTTTACAAGATGCTGAGGTGTGGACCACTTGAGAACATACCCATCCAGCCTGCAAAGCAACAAGTATGTAAAGTGTTATCTGTAATACTTCTCAGGAGCTGGAAGGCAACTCTACTTCCGTGAAAGCATATTCCCTGATGGCTAAGGATGTTAAAGACTTTTTAAAGCACTTATTGGCATTTGAGTTTCTTTTTTGGAGAACGGCATATTCAGTTCAGTAGCCTATTTATTGATTGGATGATTAGATTTTGTTGTTTAATTTTCTTTTCTTTATATAGTCTTGATATTAGTCCCCTGTCTGGTGTGTAGTCTGTATAGATCCTTTACCATTTTCTGCAGGCATCTCTTCACTCTGGTGATTGTTTCCTTTGCTGTACAAAAGCTTTTTAATTTCACATGTTCCTATTTGTCAGTTCTTATGGAATTTCCTCTGCTATTTGGATCTTTGAAACAAAATCTTGTGCCTAGATCTTGAAGTGTTTCGCCTACTATCCTCTAGCAAGCTCAGAGTCTCAGAACTTAGCATTATCTACCCAGTCCTGGGTGGGCAGACCCTACAGCCTTTGGATGGGCTCTCTTTTATTTTCACCCTCTCCATAAGGCTTTTGATCTATTTGAATAGGTTCTTGGACAGAGTGAGATGGGTACCAAATTTCCTTCTGTGCCTGACTCTGGCGTTTTTCTTCTGCAGGTCTAATTTTCACAATTATCAGAGGATCTGTGGATGCTCCAGTGTTTTCTATTAGTTTATTTTTTTAATTATATCTTGACTTCTGTGGGGCAAGGAGAGGATTTAAGACAAGGAGCACATGCTTGTTTACAGGCTCTATCCTTTTGTGTAGTATTCATACACTGTATGCTCCTGACTGCAAGATGTTGGCCTGAAACTGAAAAACAGTCAATCCTGAAACTGTACCTTGCATATGTCTGTGTATGAATAGAAACGTGGAAATGGTTCTTGATGTGACTCATAAATTTGTCAGCCACCTTTCACCTCAGTGGTATAGATCTGTACACATGCAATGGCCTCTATGTTATGTCTGAAAAATTAAACACAGTATCAAACTCAGAGATACAGGTTAAGGAACCAAGATGAGATGTTCTTATTTCTGCCTTTAGAATTAGCAAGGTTTCCCTCCAAGAATAGTATATCTGGTAGAAATAACTTACCTGCTAGAAACATGGTGTGGCCTGCGGGAAGCACTGGTTGGCAAAGAGCCTCGTCCTGAGTGGCCTGGCTTTGCAAACCTCCTTACATGCTGTCTTTACACCCTCCCAACCCACATAACTACTCTTTTTCCCTAAAACATCCTTTGCATCTAGGACCTTGCCAATACATTTTCCTTTGCTGAGGCATTGACCTCCCACCCCTGCTGCATACTCATTTTGATTCTAGAGCTCTCAACAAGGACATCATTTCCTCTGAGAGTCCTTACCTGACCACAGAAGCTGCCAGGGTGGTGCTTTGTGTTCACATCTCCTAGGCTTCTCGGGTGCTCTCTACAGCTTACTGCCATCTAAGCTTGTCTTCCCTGATGTCCTGTAACCTTTGGGAGAACAGAATGTCACTGTTGGAGCCCTGATGATGTCTGCACACTCTGCAATAATGACTATTTTAAAGCAGGGTCTCCAGCAACAGTAGCGTCTTCTTTGGAACCTCATTTTGTTTGTTCTGTCCTATATGGTTGTTAATTGCAGTTAGTAGTTTCTCTAGAAGTAACTGTATCTGAGAGAGTAAAGTGTGCTGCTGCAGCAAACAAACTCAAATCTACTGGCTTAAACATTGTAGACTTATTATGCTTGAGTTCTGTGGGTTAGCAACCCTATATTGAGTGAGAATCATTGGTATTGGCAGGATTTCTTTTGCAAGGCCCTGCGTCACAATCTGTTTCCTTGAAGTTTTCAGCTTCTAGAAGTTTCCCACACTCCTTGGCTTATGACTCCTTCCTTTATCTTCAAGGACATCAATATTGGGTTGATACCTATTCAGATTATATCACTTTGACCTCTTCTACCCCCTTTTCCCACTTCTAAGGATCCTCTTAACAACATGGTGCATTTTCAGATAACCCAGGATAACCTCCCATTGTAATGTCAGCTAATTAGAAACCTCAAGTCCCCCTTACAACCACAATCTTTTTACAGGAAATTTTATAGATTCCAGGGATTAGAACCTGTTTATCTTTGTGGAGGTGAGTGGGGTCTTAAGCTCTGATGGGAAGGGGAGAGCTTGAGTAAGCTTTATAAGATTGAAGGGTTTCCTCTGGCAGAGTTCAGAAAAAGAATGTTTCAGGCGATAGTAATGGCCAGTGAGAGAAGGCAAGTCAGTGTTTGGGATAGCGAGGCGTTAGGAGCTGGAGTGGGTGGTTGCACTAAGGATAGGATAAATGGATAGAGAAGTGGGTAATGGGAGAAAACTAGACAACTAGGACTGTACCTGAATGATAGGATGCATTTGGTATGTATTGTTTTTGTGGAGGTTTTCAGAAGAAATGTCATGTTTTCCTATGTTGAGAATAGAGCAGACATATGCTAGAAGCCTACTGAGAACCTTTGATCAAAAGACAGTAGGTAGTGCTGGGCACTTGGGGGTGGCAGGAGGAAGACTACAGGGTCCCAACCAGCTCTTGCTACTCAGATAGTTCTAGGACAACCAGGCTTATATAGGCAAATCCTGTTAAAAACAAAACCAATGAACATAAACAAAGTGATAGGCCAATGAAAATAGAAAAGAGGGGTGCAGATTATGGGAATCTCTGGCTATTGGATGCAATCCAATGCTAATTAGCAGAAATTCGGTGGGGGTGGGGGGGAGGTACAGAACTTAGAAGAATATGGGGTATTTCACAGTATCAAAGTTTCGAACCTCCAGCTTTTAGGAAGAGGGGCAATCACAGTAGTTCTGAGGATTTAGGGAGCAGGAGTGAAGGGACTGCTCCAGGATGAATTAGCATCAGAGATCTCCACTTCAGGCTTTACTTGGTCAAGATCCAACTGGTGAAAAAGTACAGTTGGTTCAACCTAGGTCACAACTCTCAATGAACCAATCACAACAGACAGGAAGATGGGATAGGAAGACTGCCTCTTGACCACCCTCAAAGGAAGGTAAAGGGATGAATGGCTTTATCCTAACCTAGAATATGAGCATAAGGGAAACTGTGCCCTCAAAGAAAACTAAGTAGATAAGAACGTGGAAGGAAAAGAAAGATACAAAGATGCCTGAAGATTTATAGTACTTCCTGGGAGATTCTGGCATTAACTAAGATAAAACACAAAAGAAGAGAAAGAAGATAAGGATTCTGAGAGTGAAACATGGACTGAACTTTGAATGTGGTTGAGATGCTGTCGCAATACCTACATATAATATATAATAGCAACAGGACTATGTGTTGTTGGGGCTAAGATCAAGGTCGCGGTGAAGGATGAGATCACCAAATCTTTGAGGCCATCATGTTCCTCTGTTAGTCTTGATCTTTCCTTTCTGTTTTGTTCTCTCTGTGTTTAACTCTTGGATTTGGACTTGATTCCTTTGGTTAAAAGTCAGGTGACATTATTTACCACCTATGGCCTTATACTTTTCTAGCATTTTGGAATTTGCCATAGACAACCTATTATCCTGTTCTGCTTGTTCATGTAGCTTCTTGTGATTCTTGGCCATATGGATCCTGGTTTTGAGGGATTGTATCTAAGGTTAATTTGAAATTTAATGTGGTGACAGGCCCCAAGTAGAGATGCTGAGGAAATAATTGGGCAACACAGATATCTGGGTAAAAAGTAAAGACTAAAATTAGGACATCGTCTCTTTAGGATAATAGTTTAATCTGTGATACTGGAGTGTGACTGTAAGAGCAGAGACATGGTAGTCCTGAGATGAGCCTTCATGATGGCCAGGCTTTAGTAAATGGAGAGAGTGGGCCACAGTCTTCAGAACTAAAAGAAATGGTTAGAGAAGTGGGAGGGTGAAGGGGTGTTCCTGGCTAAAGCAGGAGGTGTCCGAAGGGTGCTCTCCAGAAGAAGAATCAAAAAGAGCAAACTAAAGATGAAGACCCCTAGACTTGGGAGTAAAACAATCACTGATGATTTCTGTAAGTTTTGGAAAATGATAGTGTGGAGACCACACTTCAGAGAGGTAGAAGAGAACAAATGGTGAGGAAATGAGAAGCAGCCAGACGGACACGTGGCCATGTTGTCATGTGTTGTGAACATGTCTGACTACCCTTCAGGAGTTTCAAGGCAGGCTGAGACAGTAAGAATTCCATAAAAATGTTTGTTGTAGTAAATCCAGAAGATGTGATAATGTATATCCTGCACTTTGTGTTTAATGGGCAGCATAGACACACGTTTTCAAACTTAAAAGGATGTTTTAGTTTGGAATTTTATCTGTTGTATTTTAGTTAAAGGTTTCCATTTTCCATGAGTTAGGAAGTAGAGGTTCAATTTTGTTTCATTTAGTGTCAGAATATTCCATGTACAGTTAGAGAAATGGACTGTAAAAACTGCTAGCTAGAGCTTTATAAAAGCAGCCAGAGGTTGTCCTATTCTGCCCCTGAATTCTCCCACAAAATGGGTCCTTTTCATTTAGAGGGAGTTGGAGATCTGAGCTGGTTTTGTTTGTTTCCCAGTGAGGACGGTGGAAGCTGCACACCCTCCTTTTCCTCAGTTACAATCTTAATGTTGGAAGGAGAAGCCCGTTTTTCCTGTTAGGTGAAGTTTGTTAGGCTGAACACTGAGAGGAGCGCGATGTAGACCACACTGAGTAGATAGAGTAACTGGTGCATGGCTTTCCTCCTGAGGCTCTGCTGACTTGGGTGCTTTGGGCTTTAAGGAGAGAATGAGCAGTTCTCTTAACTCCTCCCAGACGAACTGGCCTCAAGGCAGGTTTCTGTTGTCTGTCCAGGACCCCTTTCTGTGTGATGCAGTGTTTTCCTCTCAGGTGTGTCATTCTCCTCAAGTCGTGTGCTGTGCTCACGGGTATTTGCTCAGAACCACTGCTGGTTGGCAGTCAGATGAAGTTTTCTAAACTGTCGAAATTGAGTGCTGTGGTGGGGCTCATTGGTAGAGTGTTGGCTTACTGGAGTCTTAAAACAAAGAAGAGGAGAGGGAGTGGGAAAGGCGAGAGGGAAAAAGAAAAGGCACGAACTGTAATCTCCATGTGTAAATTCCAGTTTGTGGATCTCAGTTCTTCATTTCTCTATCTACATGATTGAGTGTTCTGAGTTATGTACCTCTGAGAATAAGCCTTCTGATTCCAGTCCGGTATTTTTCTGTGGTTGGGACTAATGGCCTATTTTTCTTTGACATCCTTGCTTCAGAGAAAATGTCTCAGAGTAAAGGGAATAATGTATGAGTTCGAGGGAAATACCAGGAGGCTGGGGACTCAGACTGGTGAGGTGTACAGCTGAGACCACAGGGATCTTGTTTCCATGTCAACACACCATGGACTCAAGCAGTCACCTGAAGTACTCTGGAGATTAGATTCCCTGTTTATAAGATCACAACATGGAACTAACATCTCTGGTGCCAGCCATGACATTCCAGAATCAATTCTAGAATAATCACCTGCTGTTAGACCTCCTCTTTGAGGATCCAAACAGGTCATGGTGAAGTTTCTTCCATTGCTTAGGAGTGCTGACCACCAAATGGCTGGATTGTCTGATGTTTCCCAGCAGAGCACAGACTGTGACATCTGACCAAGAGAAACGATTATTGCATCAGCTCCGAGAAATCACCAGAGTCATGAAAGAAGGCAAGTTCATTGACACTTCTACTCCAGAGAAGGAAGCCGAGGAAGCCCCTTACATGGAGGACTGGGAAGGTAAAATGCTGCCTTACTTCTTTATCAGCTCTCATCCAGAAAGGATATCTTTTGCCAGTTTCCTTAAAAATCAGTGTGGTACTGAGACATGACAAATCTCTGTTCTCACTTTTATGTTTACTTTTATAAATGTGCAATTGGAAAGTTTGCCAAATGTGTACAGTTGTAACCACACTATAGCCTCAGAATAGGACCATTTTGTCACCCTAGAAAGTCCCGGCCTCCGCCTCTGGCAGCAGCTGAGCTGCTTTCCACCACTGTGGTTTGCCTTTTCCTGTATAAATGGATGGTATTGCAGATGTGCTGTGGTGGGTGTCTTCTGTTTAGAGTAATGCTTTTGAGATTCACGTGTGTTGTTGAGTGTATCACAAGTTCTTTCTGAAATTGCTGGGCAGTATTGCATAAATACACCACAGTTTGTTAATCTACTTACCAGCTGATTAACACTGGGCTCTTTCTAGCTTTGAACTGTAGGATCTGAGCTGCTGTGAGGATTGCATGCAAGGCTTCACAAGGCTTCTTTTGTACATACTGTATTTCTCTTTCAATATATGCTTAGGATCGGGATTTCAGGGTTTACAGTGAGTATATGTTTAAATGTATAGATACTGTAAGCTAGCTTTAAAATGACTGTACATTTCCACCAGCACCTTGTGAGAGTCAGTTATCCCATATCCCTGCTAATACACTGTCTTTCTAATGTTAGCCATTCTATGAGATTACAGTGGTATTGCAGTCATAACTCAAATAAACATTTCCCCAGTGACTTATGATGAACATTTTTTCATGTGCTTATTTTCTTTTTCTTTTTTTTTTTTTTTGGTTTTTCGAGACAGGGTTTCTCTGTGTAGCTTTGCGCCTTTCCTGGGACTCACTTGGTAGTCCAGGCTGGCCTCGAACTCACAGAGATCCGCCTGCCTCTGCCTCCCGAGTGCTGGGATTAAAGGCGTGCGCCACCACCGCCCAGCTTCATGTGCTTATTTTCAAACCATATATCTTTGTTGAAGAGCCTGTTCAAATTATTATTTTTGATTATTGGTTTGAATGTGTTTTTTTTTTAAGTTGCAACATATTTATTGCATGGAGGTCTTTTTTGAGACAAGGTTTTGTGATACAGTAGCCCTGGCTGGGCTATATTCCCCATATAGCATCCAAGCTAGTCTTGAATGCATTGTTCTTGTGCCTCAGCATCCCTAGTACTGTGATATATTATGTGCATCACCATGCCCAGCTGCAAGAGTTTTTATGTATCTTGTATGGAAGTACTTTGCCAGTTAGGTATTTTATATGTTTTTTCATATAATCTGTAACTTGCCTTTTTATTTCCTTAAGAGCATCTTTAAAAGAGAAGTCTTAAAATTTTTATGAAGTCACATTGTTCTTTTAATTTATATTTTTGTGTGTTCTCATTAGACATCTTTGCCTAATCCAAAATGTTTTCCTCTAGAAATCGTATAGCTATAGTGCTTACATGTAGGCTTATTTTGAGAATCTTTTTTTTAAGTATAATTACATCATTTTCTCCCTTCTCTTTCCTCCCTCCAACCCCTTTCTTGAGTTAATCTTTATAGATGGTGAGGCATCAGGACTTAAATTTGCTTTTGCATATCTCAATACTGTATTACACTCCTTTAATTTGATTTAATTACTTTAGCACATTGGTTGAAAATCAGTCGACCCTCTTTCTTTCTCTCTCTCTGTATGTGTATGTTCTTAGGTGTGAAACTTAGAGCTTTGCACGTGTGGGATCATACTCTACCACTAAGCTCCATTCTAAGTTCATACCAAATGTCAGCCCTGAACATATGTACATACAGGTAACATACAGATTGAGCAGGTTGTATTTATATTTATTTATGTATTATATATTTATTTATATATTTTGGAATGCACACACACACACACACACACACACACACACACATACATATGTCACAACAATTAAAGAAAAAGAGTCCTACATTGGTTTTTCAGTTCTAGAATAGCTACAAACATTTGTTAAAACCTACTTTGTCATGATAATATATGGCTAGACTCAGTTTGCAAAGGATTTCTCCCCTTTTATTAAAAATAGATTCTTTTCTCATACAATATATCCTGATTACAGTTTTCCCTCCCTCTACTCCTTCCAGTTCCCCCCTCCTCTCTGCTTCTGATCTACTCCCTTTCTGTCTCTCATTAGAAAACAAGCTTCTACGAGATAACGATCAAACAGAAGAAAATAAAATATAATAAGATTAAATAAAAACCATCACCCTGAATTGGACAAGGCAAACCAACAGAAGGAAGGAGCCCTAAGAGAAGGTATAAGAATCAGAGACCTGGCAGCTGGGAGAGATGGCTCAGCGTAGGACCTGGGTTCAATTCCCAGCACCCACATGGCAGCTCACAACTGTCTGTAACTCCAGTTCTAGGGGACCCGACACCCATGACAAAACAGCAATGCACATAGAATAAAGTTAAATTTAAAAAAATTTAAAAAAGACAAAGACTCAGAGACCCATTGTTCACAAACTCAGGAGTCCCCTCAAAGTTCTAAGCTGAAAGCCATCATATGTATGCAGAGGACCTGGTCCAGGCCCGTGTCAGCCCTGTGCTTGCTGCTTGAGCTTTGCTTAGTTGAACAAGAGGGCCTTGTTCTCCTGGTGTCCGCCATTCATCCCCTCTGGTTCTTATACTCTTTCTGCTTCCTCTTCCCTGGGGTTCCCTGAGCTCTAATGGGAGGAATTTGATGGAGACATCCCATTTAGAGCTGTGTATTCCAAGAACTCCCTCTCTGTATAATGTCTGGCTCTAAGTCTCTGTATTTGTTTGCAAAAATTATTTTTTTTTATGCTGGTGTTTATAAAGTGTACTTACTAATGATTTTCTTCTATTCTAAACTGTCATTGGACTTTATTTCAGAGTAATGCCAGACACTGCCTCATAAAATACACTGGGGTTGCAGTCTTTTCTGGAAGAGTTTGTGTAGAACTACTGTTAATCCATAATCATTAGTAGAGTTTATCTGACCTGCCTGGGGAATTTTTATGTTTTGGAGTGTGTGTGTAGGCACATGTGTGTAGACTTGCAAGAATAAGTTGAATTTCTTTAGTATTTTAAGTGAGCTTTGAAAGTAGTTTTAAAAGTTTTACATACTTTATACAAGTGTGGTGTTAGAGAAAAGTTGTTCATAATCTTCACTACCTGCTTACTGACTGTGACAGGAGGGAGTGTGTCCTTCTCTGTCCTGATAATCTTCTCTTCCTCTCACTTCTTTTCCCTGTTAACTGTGCAGAGATTTAGAACTTTGATCTTTCAAAGGCCTGTGTTTTGTTCTCATTGTTAGGTTGGCTCTGGAGGATACTCGAGGGCTGGTTTACCTTAGTAAGCCTTGTTTGAACCTGGTCTCCAGTCTTGTGCTCTGGATAGCAGAACACAAACTGTTCCTACCTATTTAGGAACTTAGGATGTTCTTCCTGCTGATGCTTAGTGGCTTCTGGTTCTTCCCATGTCATCACTCAGCTACAAACATAAGTTTTCCTCTCCATGTCTCTGAAATGTTTAAGTAAGAAGCTCTGTAGTTCTCAGCAAATTCTGACTGCCCTTCCTTCTCTGAGCTCTCATATCTGTTGTCTTAATTCAAGGAACTCGGGGCCTCTTTTCCTTCTCATGGACACTTGTTCTGTAGTATTTGAAGATGTGCAGAAGACAGAAACAGACATTTCAGCAAAGAGGATATACAGATTGCAGATACACACATTAAAGTATATTCAGCATGATTCTCCTCTTAGAAAATACAAATTAAAATTAGAATAAGATAGCTGGGTGTACAAGTGCCCAACTTTAACCTCAGCAGAAGCAGAAGCTTAGGCAGGTAGATCTCTGTGAGTTTGGGGCCAGCCTGGTCTGTATAGCAAATTCCAGGCAAGAGGGTCAAATAGTGAGACACTGTCTCAAAAAAAAAAAAAAAATTAGAATAGGATGCTTCTCCATACCTTTCAGAATGACTGAAATAAGAAATTGCAGATTGGGATACAAAGGAAGTATTATGTATACATCGGTAGTGAAATATAGAAGGGAACGCACGTGTATCAGTTACTTTTCTGTCTCTGGGACCAAATTACTTCCCTTGCCAATGGCAGGAAGACTTAGTGGAACATCCCATTTCACAACAGGGAGGGGCCAGAAAGTAGAGGAGTGGCCAGGGATCTGTCCTCAGCAGTCTATGTCTTCCAGCTAGGCTTCACCTCCTCCACAGCCTCCCAAAATAGAACTGCCAGCTGGGAACCAAACATTCAAAATATGAGCCTGTAAGGGACATTTTGTATTCAATCTGCAACAGGATGTTTTGGAAAACAATGTAGTAGTTTGTTTAAAAAAAAAATTAAAGCATGTAAATACTGTGTAACACAGCAGTTGCAGCCTTGACATCCTCAAGAAATGAAGACAGGGACATGTAGAACTTGACATGAATATTCTTAGCAGCTTTATCTAATAGGCAAAAACTAGAATCAACTTGAATGTCCTTCAGCAGGTGAATGGTTAAATGGTGGTACATATATTACATAGTAAACCACTAAATAATAAGAAGGAATGACTTATTGATACATGCAGAGAATTATGCTGAGTGAAGGGTAGAAGCTTCTTCAAAAAGATATGATTCTATATGCATAATACTCTTCAAATGGCAAAATTGTGGGAATAGATAACATACTAGTAATTGCTAGAAGTTGAGGAACAACATGCCAGTAGGAAGGAGTGGGTGTGGTCATGAAGGGCAACAACATAAGGCAGCTTTATGGATGGATACATTCTCTGCTATATTCTTTTCTTTTTGTGTATGTTGAATGCATGCATATGTATGGGGTATATTTGAAATTGCCTTGTGGCCTAGGTAGCTATGCTCTCAGGCTTGAGTAGCAAGCCTGCTACCACTTTCTTATATCTAGCTTCATAGTTACTGAATTTAACTTATGATGAATTTTTGTATGTGTCAAGACAATATCCTGCCATATTTTTGATGTTTACATGTTAAAGGATTGGTCCCTAAACTGACATTACTGGGATGTGGGGCCTCAGAGAAAGTCCTTAGTTCATTGCATGGATGCCCTCAAAGGGGACTGTGGTACCCCATCACTTCCTCTCTACCTTCTGACCCAGGTAAGCAGTTTGGCTCTGCCTCTTGCTTCGGTTGCAATGTGCTGCTCTTGCCAGAGGCCTAAAGCAATGGACTTCCCAGTCTTGGGTTGGACTCTCTAGAACCTTCAGCCACAATAAACCTTTCTCTTTATGAGCTAATTATCTTAGGTGATGCAGTGATGTAGAGCTGACACATGCACTTGAAGCATTTTTCTCTGTGTAAAGTGCCATAGGTCAGAATACTTGGATATCTATATGGCGTTTTCATCTTGCTGCTAGAAAATTCATGACCATGCCATTTTCCTTAAAAGTTGGAAAATCCTTGTTCATTCTGTACTTTCACTTGACTGAAAACAAATCTTGTTCTGGTCTGATCCCTTCTCAGTAGGTAGCCTGTTTTTAGTTAGCTGTTTGTTTTCTGACTGGGAATTCATTTTCATTTTGTATTTTAAATCTGAATTTGGTCACAGTCATTGGTTCTGTCTGTGTATACATGAATGTGTTTTTACTTTTGCCCAGCAGTTAGGGAGCCTTCCATCAGTGAATAGATGTTTTCTTTCATTTTTTATTAATGCTTTGATCTGTTTTCCTTTGCTTTCACAGTCTAGTAATTCAAAATGGGGTACAATGATCAACCTCCACAATTTCTCAGAATTTCCATCTCTTTGTCATCTGTATTTGTTACAGGAGAATTCTTTAGTGGGAACTTTTAATACATGGATTTGTTTTTCAGCCATGTTTATCTTAATCTTGTGACCTTTATTCCTGGGAATAAATTTTTCATCTTGTGAGCATGCTTTTCTGTTTATAGGGATTCTATTCATTTGTTCTGTAGCCTCTTGGATGTCACTAGGGATAAGTTGACATGTTAAATCCATTCCCCTTGTTGACTGTTTTATTGGTGGCTGCTGTATAATTTGCTTAGTTTGTTTTTCATGTTTTGAACTTCTGTGTTTTTCATAGAAGCAGTGAATCTCCGTTGTTTGCTTGTATTTTTTAAATGAAGTTTTAAAGTATTAAGTCATTTGACATGAGCTACTTCAGCATTCTGGTGGGTCATTAGTGATAGTTTGGGGTTTAACATTAGTTTTCCTTGAGCATAAATACTTGGTTTTAGTTTTCCATTTATATGGGATATCCTTTCTCCTTCACTCTATCTATGTTCTTTGAGTTGAAATGAGTGTCTCATAGGCAGCATTCAGTTGGGCCTTTTTTTTTTTTTTTTTTAAATCTATTCAGCCATTCTGTTGATTAGAAAATTTAGCTCATTTACTTTACATTCAGTGTAACAATTGATAGGTAAGAACTTACTAGTATCATTTAAATTTTGTATTACATTTATTTGTGTGTTTGTGTGTGTGTGTTCATGTGCATGTGGGTATGCACCAGTGTGTGTGTGAAAGTCAGAGGACAGCCTGTTGAAGTTGGTTCTGTCCTTCCACTATGTTGGTCCTGGGGATGGACCCCAGGTTGTTAGGCTTGGTGGTAAGGTAAGTGCCTTTACCCACTGAACTGGTCTCAGGAGCCCCTGACTGTTACTTTGATAGTTGTTTTCTGGTCCTTTTGTAGATTCTTTGTTCTTTTCTTCCCCATCAACCTCCTTTTGTGGTTAGATTTTGTTGTCCCAATCAACCTCCTTTTTGTAGTTAATTTTGTTGTTTTGTTTGTATCTTTAAGTGGCTTGCTTGAAGCCTGGATCTCCAGTAGATAACCTGGAGTTAGAATGGGCCACAAGACTGAGTCTGCAGAGGCTAAGTGTTGGGATGGGCCTGGAACCTTGAGTGTATAAGGTCTGGTGCTAGGGCAGTCTAAGGGCCTGTTTTGCATGAGAAAGCCTTGTGGGCCTACTTTAGTGCCTGGGACTGTAGGATCCATAGAGGTGATCTGGAAGCTTGATGCTATGCATTGGTCTAGTGAAATGAACATGGGTCCTGAATCCACTAGACTAGTGGAGATTAGCTTCAGGACTGCACCATCAGTAGGTAAATCTAGAGCCTGTGTCTGCATTTAACAACTTGGTTTCTGACTTCAGAGCTATCTTGATTCTGGGCAGACCTAGAAGCTGTGGCTGGGTTTGGTAACTGGTTCAGGGCTGGTCTGGAACCCAAAACTTGCCTGTTGCTGTGTGGACCTGGACCCTGTTTCTGTGGGAGCCAGTACAGAGATTGCTAGGTGTAAGCATTATAACTAGGGTCATGGACAGCCCTGGACTTTGTGCTAGAGGAGGCCTGATGCCTTGGGTAGCTAGTGCAGTCCGTTTTCTATTGCTCTAACTGGATACCAGATGAGGTCACTTAGAAAGGACCGAGGCTTCTTTAGTTGATGGTTCTAGGAGTCTAAGAGCATGGTGTCAGCATCCACTTGGCATCTGGTCAGAGCCTCCTTGCTGTGTCATTGTATGTCAGAGGGCATCACATGGTCAGACAGAGCAAGCTTGATATCTTCAGTTTTTCTTCTTACAAATCCAGGAATACCATCATGTGGAACCTACCTTCAGACCTGATTTAACCCCCTCCTAAAGATCTCTCCTCAAAATACCATTAACATATGACTTTGAGGATTGAGCTTCAACAAGAGTTTTGAAAGTGACAAACATTCAAACCACAGCGGTGGTTACACTCTTGCTTTACCTAGCACTCTGTCGAAAGTTGTCCTGGGAGTGAAGATTGCACGGGCAAGATTCTGATACTCATGTCAGTGCTGGTGGGGATTTGGTAAGAGGGAGTGCTCACATCTCTGAGAGAACTGAAATGCTATGTGGCTCTTCTGGAAAGTAACTTGGCAGAAGATACAAAGTCTTTTAAATGACTGTTCTCTTTGGCCTACTCTCCATATTTCTAGAAGCCCATCTTTAAGAATTGGGGTAGGTCTGGGTTTATATTCAGAGCTCCTCACTGCCACATAGCTTACAATTGGAGAAGTTGGAAGGAATCTGCTTGAATGTCTTATGTAAGAATAGTAAATCATGTCAGTTGTATAACATGGAGAAATAACCATGACACATATTAAATGAAAAAGTATAGGACAACAGTACATACTCAACATGATCTTTCTTTATTAAAAAGGCAGGAAAATACTATCTATATATGATTTTAAAAGCCATGATAAATTACCAGTGATAGGATTCCAAGTGAATTGTGTTTTCTTTTTAAACTTGTCTGTAACTAAAATTAGTAGGAAAAATATAACAAAATAAAGGCTATGCTACCCTCCTCAAAAATTCTGCCAAGTCTGTGTAACTTCTATAATCAGAAATGTTGTGAAAATGTCTCTAGATACCTCACATTGTATCAAAAGGTTGCTGTTTTTCACAACTGATGGTGTCTGTCCGAGCTGACTATATGGTTATCGTCACCATGCAAATGGATTTTGAATTCTCTAGCTCCCCACACTGTGCGGTGAGCACTGCCATTGCCAGAACTAGCGTATGCGCTCCAGCATGGCCCATCTGCTGCTCAGGCTGGGCTGGGCTGGGCTGGGTTGACACAGATTTATCTTGTTTCGTTCCTTATTTGGCAGCATAGCCTCTTTCTCGTGATCATAGCTGAGTTTAGTGCAGTGTTACTCATTTCATTACCTGTTTGTTGTTTCGTCCTTTTGTTCCATTTTGTGAAATGAAGATGCCAACAATGGGAATTCTGACCCTGAAAATGCAGCTCTTGTCCTGTGGGGTCTTGGTCATGTCTTGCTAACTTGCCCCTGCTTCTGACACTCACAGAATATTTTGGTTGTTTTGATAAGTAAGAAGCACCATGGTTTATTTTTCAAAGGATTTAGCATTCCTTTTCCCAGCCCCACCCCCGACAGATTTGGAGCCGGTTCCAAATAGAAACTGTAAACACTAGCCTTAAGCTAAGCCCTCTCCATCTGGTATGGGTGCATTTTTTATGCTGAAGGCTCATGCTGTTTGCTTAATCTTCATCAGTGCTGCAGAAACACGAGGGGTGAGACTTACCTCTACCCCAAGCACCTTACTTAAGAAGGATTTTCCTCTGCTTTGGTTTGTATTTCAAAGAGCACAGGGACAGTCAGCCAGACTGCTAGGAATTTGTTGAAGTGAAACTTTAGGACTATTAGAACCATCTTAGAGATTTATTGAATGGATTTGTTAGGATAGGCTAGCTGCTGCCAGAGAATCCTCTCTGATCCTGACACTATTTATTTTCGAAGCTGCTCTTTCTAAGACTTTGTTCTACTTTGCTCTCTAGGTTACCCTGAAGAGACTTATCCAGTGTATGACCTTTCCGATGGTATCAAGCGTAGGCAAGAAACAATCCTGGTGGATTACCCTGATCCGAAAGAGCCCTCTGCTGAAGAAATAGCTGAACGGATGGGAGTGATGGAAGAGGAAGGGTCAGAGCATTTGAGCTGGGATCATTTGCCCACTGACCCTGGAGCCCAGAAAGATAATTCTGTCACCCTGTGTGATCCTAAACCAGAATCATGCTCCTGCTGTTTTCATGAAGAGGAGGATCCTGCTGTCTTGGCAGAGAATGCTGGTTTCAGTGCAGATGGCTACAGTGAGCAAGAGGAAGCCACCAAGGAAGACTGGCCCCAAGACTTTACAAATGAAGGGTCGGGGATCAGCACTGATAGTACACACATGGGTGGCATGTTGAGGAAGCGCAACCCCCAGAGTTTAGAGTGAAAGCAGCCTGTTTGATGAAGTATCCATTACTCTATTCCCAAGGTATCTTTCCTGAATTTCATCCATGGCCCTGTGCCCTCTACTTCCTTCTCAGTGTTCAGAATCATAGTTGTTGGGCCACTGCCATGGATATTATCTATCCTTCCTGGTGCTTGCACACCTGTCACCTTGTAAAGTAGACATGAGTGTGAACACAGGACAGCAACCTTTCTCTTCCTGCCTTTCCACATCAGAGATACTAACTCATTAGGTAATTATACTTGGTTGATTGTGCTTGGAGGTGGTACCACCTGTGCAAAGATCTGACCCCTCATAGGAATAACAGATGGTTTACCTGTGAATGAGCATTAGATTAGCAGATATTGGGACTTAAGGTTTTAAGAATGAAGATTTTAGACTCTCAAATGCCTTATTCTTTGGGCCTTTTGAATAGGTTAGTAGTCTCCTGAGGAGAAGAGCATGCTCAATTGTGAGGATAAGGGGCCCAGAGCACAGAAAGCCAGCCTCCCCTCAGAGCCTTCTAGGTTAAGATACCCTGGCTCCTTGGGAGCAGCAGGCTATGAACACACAAGCCCATGTGGAGACCGTTTTGCCTGTATACTGCCTTGATCCCTAGCCTCCTCTGTCCTTCCTTACTCATGTAACAGGACTGCCAAACCCAGAAGCACCTTTGTACGACTGGTGGTCGGTGGCTAGGGCTGTCTGAGGCATAAGTACTAGTCTGTGTCCCACAAAGATGGAGTTTGAAGCTGTTAAAGCTACAGAGTGGCCTAAGTATAGTAGTGGTCCTTCCATGAGTTCAGGTGGCCAGGGAACCATGTCTTTGTGAGACAAGATGAAACCTGTGAATCCTAACAAGGGGGAGTCAGTTCAGTTACATGTGAGACCTGCAAGTTGAAAGAAGGCGTCTCCAAGGACATCCCAGGCATGAAATGGGAAACGCAAAAATTAAGGAATCCTGTGAAGCTGGATACATTCTTTAGAGTTCTATTGTGCCTGGCATGAATATGACACCAGAAGACACTTTGGTCCCATCAGAAGGTATGGGACCACACTAAGATAGTTGGCTGCTACAAAGCTTTACGTGTTAGTTGAACTAAAAAAGGCTCTGAAGATTGAGTCTAAAAATACACTACACTGCATCGATCCCTGTATAAACCATTTGACTAAAATTGTGAAGAATGCAGTTACCGTGTACTGAAGATAGTCTCAGCGTAACTAACACTAAGGGTAAAAAACAATGTAAGTACTCTTGTTTTGGTAAATTATTTTCTGTGTGATTCCCTCATCCACTGTGTGAAGTTGATTTAGGATAGCCCTGGATCCTCACTCTTGTTCATTTGTCAGACAGTTGCCTGTGCTGAGTACTTAGAAGACTGGATTTGTCCCTGGAAGAGTTCCAGTTTAATATGGGAGCCTGACAGATGCACTGTAGACTGTAGGAAGGCTCGAGATTGGGGATTCTTCTGGGTCCTGATCCTCTCCTGCAACGCTGGCTGTAGAATTTTGGATTGGCTCCTTAAGCAGTCTGAGCCTGGTCTGGGCATCTGTAAAGTGAGGGTAGTAAAACACAGGTCTCACAGGGTTGTAAGCTGTACATGAACTCGTCAGTGTGCATAGGGCAGCCTGACTAGCTCATGCATAACAGCATATCATGTGGTAGCTATTTTATTAGTGTGGACCCAAAACTACAGGACCATGGAAGAACAGGAATGTTTCTGCCAAAGTACCAAAAATTTCAGAAGAGACACTGTGGCATTCTAAGAACATGAGCAAGGAAGAGAAAGGACATTTTAGCAGAAACAGTGGGTTAGCAAGGACAGTGGAATGTGTAGATGGATATTCAGCTGAAAAGTGTTACAGAGTCAACTCTGTTGTTATTGGGGATTAGCCATGGAAACAGTTCCTGCCAGAAAGACCAAATGCATATAGGAGTATATTTGTCTGTATACACCTGAAACTTCAATGTACCTTTCAGTAATTTAGAATGTAGGCATTAATTTATTAATTAATTTATTTATATTTGTCAGAATGCTATCCTTTGGATATGATTTTACATGTATATCCAGTCCAGGGGACTGGTTTTCATTGTGATATTCATTTCTCAGTATTAAAGGCTGCAGTCTTCATCAAGGCCTTGCCATTAGGTCTGCAGTGACCTCTGGGGCACTGTAGCAGTAGCTGGCCTAAAAAGCCACTGCACATCACCTAGACCCATGCTTGGTGATCAGCCAGATCCCTTACCATGGTCATAGGAGGAACCCAGGACAGTGCCTCATTATAATGCTCAGGGACTAGGTCTGGAGGTATGCTGAGGGATAGAGATGGATTTAACCTCTGGCAGTAATGGCTTATCAGAACCATGTTCTTTGTGCTTAAACTTAGGTGATAATTTATGGTCTGCACTCAGACACTTTGAAAAAAGGAACTTAAGTAACACATATGGCATACTTAATATTTTCATATCACTGTGACAAAATATCTAACAAAGGCAACTTACTGCAGGAAGAGCATATGGTTTGAGGATAGTCCTTCCTGGCAGCAGGAGCCATGAGGACTGGTTCAGTCAGGGAGCAGAGAGATTAATGCTAGCACTTGGCTTGTTTGCCCTCTTTTATTCAGTCTGGGACCCCAGCCAGTGGGATGCTGCTGCCCACAGTGAAGATGGGTCTCCTCCTCAACTACATCATCTTGTAAAGTGTCATAGACAGGTGTGTTTCCATGGTATTCTGAATCCCATCAAGTTGGCAACTGAGATTGACCATAGAGGCAACAGGTGTAAACCAAGATCTTCCTGGACATGTGTTCTACAAATTTAGGATTTTTTGTAGACTAAACAAAACTCTTTCCCCTTTTAGAACATCTTGTATATTGTCTTTCTTCCTCACAAAGGCAGAAGCTATAGGAGTCAGGCCATGGTTCAGGTAGAGAATGCATTTAAGTCACATTAAAAACACCTAGAGAGATGGCTCAGCCGTTAAGAGCACTGGCTGCTTTTCTAGAGGTCCTAAGTTCCCAGCAACCATATGGTGGCTCACAACCGTTTATAATGAGATCTGGTGCCCTCTTCTGGCCTGCAGGGATACATGCAGGCAGAACTTACACATGATAAATCTTAAAAAAAAAAAAAAAAAAAAAACCCTAATTATCAATCTACTCTTCAATTCACCTTTTGACAATTTGTATCTACAAAGAATATTTTGTGTTCCACCTGTTGAACAGTGATAACAGTGAATCAGCTATCCTGTAACCTTGGCCATAAGCATGTCTAAAAAATACTTTATTATCAAGAAAACAGGCCATTCTTTCACTTCATAGGGCACCAGTTTCCTTGTGGATGGACTGGGATCATGCCCACCTTATAGGACTGTCATGGAGTGTCTGTCCCAGAGTGAAATGTGCACCTTCACTGTCTTGAATCTCTTGCTGCTGGACTGTCCCACTTGATACCTTCTGCAAGGCCACTCTTGACTACCGGGAATGGTCCAGGGTCACTCTGTGGGGTATGTGTGACTTTGTGATGACTCCCTTCAAGAGTAGACCATTAGCTTTGAGGCTTGCTTTCAGTAATAATTACAGGCTTCCTTCCATCATTTTGGCTTCATATCCACCACAGACTGAGATTCCCACACATGTAAAAATCCTGTTTAAATGGTTCCAGCTCTGGACATGGCCTGGAATCACATGGCTGGGCCTTTTCCACCCTTGAGTCCTACATCCCAGTTCTGTCTACAAGGACCATGCCCACCAGGCACACTTAGGGACTATTGGCCAGTTCCTTTGACAAGTGACCCAGATGACCCTGAAGTATCGTCTAGCCTCATTTTTCCACACTGGATGTGGCACCACATGAGAAGATAGTGTTGACCTGTATGTCACTGGTTTTAAACACACATGAGAAGACAGTGTTGACCTGTATGTCACTGGTTTTAAACAGACACGAGAAGACAGTGTTGACCTGTATGTCACTGGTTTTAAACACACATGAGAAGACAGTGTTGATCTGTATGTCACTGGTTTAAAACACACTCTGCGCCCTTTTTTGCTGCTCTTACCCACCGGACCCTTTGAAGCTCCTAGGAATGCATGGAATGGAGAACATTTTCAGGAGAGACGCATTTTCTCCCTCTATGAAAAACAAGGACACAGCAGTGAAACAGTTCAAGTTTAATTTGTTGATACACGTCTTTACTTAGACAAACACTAAATTCTATAACATACATAATGTCATTATGGGAAAATACCAAGTTTGTCATTGCACATACCAATAAATAAATACATTTGCTTCAGAATACCAAAAAGTTTATTCAAAAAGTCACTTAATAAAAGCACAGTTTTGCAAGTTTGTCTAAAACTCCAGATAATTTTAAATAAAAATAAAATGTCTGACCACTCCAAAATAGGAAAAGACAGTCATGTGCAAATCGACATACATGTTCTAGGCGTTGTGAAACTGGCTAAGTGTGCTCCCAGCAAGAGAAATGCTGCCCGTCCTCACCAAGCTGGTCACATCCAGGAGGCTGGAGCTGGGCTTCCCCTTCTGTGCTACTCTGAGGTGCTCTATAGAAGACTCTAGACTTCAGCCTCATCTCCAGCTCTACCTGGACCTCAACGGAGGGAGGAGGGGCAGGAGAGGAGAGGAGAGGGGTGCAGTATCTTTCTTAGGAAAGAAAGAAGGCACAGTGATGAGCTAGGAAAGGTAGTGATGAGAGCAAGGATTAACCTTCACCAACCCAGCTTTGACAGGCCTGCATCTTTATCTTAGGGTAAAGAGACGGACACAGGATTATGTAGTTTGCTCAAATGCCTTAGCTGCTGTAAATGCAGTTGTATCCTCTGTGCTGAAAACCCAAACCCATCCCAGTACTTAAGATCTTGAAATGACAAAAAATTGCAAGCTGGAGTGAATAAGGGCAGGTGGTCATAAACTGAAGTAAGAATCCATCCCATAGCCTGTCCTGGAGACTGGGGCAGTTCTACAAGCCAGAGCCTAGGGCAGTGTAAGGTCCCAACTCTGCAGGGCAGTTGGGCCCCAGTCACAGTGCTAGGCACCACAGAAAGCATGCTTTGATGGCACCTGGCATCCTGAAATCCCATGAGGATATCACAGCTGGGGCAAGGAGTACAGAGAAGGGAAAGCCAGGGCTGCTGCTCAGGGGGAACCAGGCTGTCCATCGAGGAGATGGCTGTTGTGCTTGCAGAGCAGGGCTGTGGACGTGGCTCCTCCCTGCAGACCCCATCTGAGCAAACTTAGAACTACTTCTACTTCTAAATAAAATTTGGAAGCAAATACCCTGCCATTTCCAGAAAGAAGGAAAAAATAAACCACTTCTACAACATTGTTGCCTCATCAGTGAAGGTAGGTTTACCACAAGTTCTCTTCCAGCCTGTCATCACACATCTTGGCTCCCCTAGGCATGTACCTGACTTGCTTCCCCTTAGTGTCAA
The DNA here is from genome assembly GCF_049852395.1 of Peromyscus maniculatus bairdii. Taxonomy (NCBI): domain Eukaryota; kingdom Metazoa; phylum Chordata; class Mammalia; order Rodentia; family Cricetidae; genus Peromyscus; species Peromyscus maniculatus. The sequence goes on along the minus strand of NC_134852.1, from coordinate 118,864,574 downwards.
GATTGTTAAGGCACCATCACCACACCATGTTCATTTAAAAGGATGCACATCTCAGCTCCTCCTCCAGTGAGACTGGCACTACATTTCCTTGATCATCTCCTGCTTGGAACCATGGAAGAAAGAGCATGGAAAGAAGGGACATAATCCACAGTGGTCACAACTGCCTCCTTATTCTTTTCCTACTCAGATGTGATCTTAAATGTCTGTTGGTTGATTGCAGATTGCCCTTTCCTCCAGACACACGTGCACACGCACACACAGACAGACACAGAGCACCTTGGAGCCAGAAGGACAGAAAAAGCTAGACTCGGAGAGGACTTGGGGAAGCTAATGTCACCACTCTGCAGAGGAACTGTTTTGAAGCAGAGGGTGGAGAGTTTTAGGGTGGAGAGCCAGTAGCATACAGAGGAGCTGCCTAAGGTTCCAGCTGCTCCACACTCGTACAGACTGTCCATTCATCCCATCATCAATTTGTTGCCTAGTCAAGGACCACCTAGGAGAAGAGGGTGTGAAAGGTAAGAAATCTTACTGTGGGAGAGGCTGAACCCAGGTGATCCCCAGGGCCATGCTATCTGAGGTCCATGGCCTGTGCTCAAGAAAAGGCAACATCACCAGGGGCTGTGTCCCAAGATCTGAGCTTGGGAGGCTGGTCTGAAGCAGGTTACTCAACTACTCTTGTCACTTGGTGCCCCATAGAGGGTCTTGTGCTGACGCTGCCGTTCTCCATAGTGGGCCTATTTCCTGGTGCTACCAAATTTATATTCTAATAGCCAACACCCCCTTTTTTGTGTGCTGAAGCAGAGAGCAGAGGCCAAGAGTTTCCCATTGTGCTTCCAGTTCCTTCCTTCCCACCAGGGGCTCTTCCACCCACTAGACTCCAGAATCAGCCTGTTCAACCTCAACATTGTAAACCCAGAGAAAGGGCTGGACTAGAATGAAGATCTGCTTTCTGTCACCTCTAATGTCAGCAGATTGCTCCTTATAAAGTCAGGGAAGGAGGGCAAACACAGAACTACGGGAAGGACATAGATGGCACTGTAATCTTTCATCTGGAGATAGGCCAGCCCTAGCATAGACGTCCCAGTGCCCTCTCGAAACTAGACTGTAAACAAAGGCTAACTCACTGGAAGGTCCTCTCGTGGAGATGTATGGCTCAGGTGTGTCAGATCCTACTACAGCGGGTGTGCCTTGCTTAGAAGGAAATAGGAGAATCCAGATGTTTTTCTTAAGTACTATTTCCATTTACATCAACCCAGCCTCCTGACCTGTAGAGCCTCGTTTACATACTCAAAGCATGACTTTACTTTTACTTAGCCTTTTTGAGCATATCTATTTTAAAGCAATGCCTAAATGCTCTTTGCTTCCCACTGGTTTCTTATCTCCATCTAGGCAAGAAGCTTCTTTCAAATGACACAGGCAAGGCTTGGCGCTCCCAAGCCCACTAGATGAGTGGTGCCATCCAAGGAAAAGTGGCAGTGGAAGGGATGTCCAGACCCAGCCCCTGAACCCTCAGGCTGCCTGTCACATCTACACAAAGGTTTGCAGTGGCTCTGCTGAGGTCTGTGCACAGCTTGAAGCCCTCATAGAGGGGCCAGGCACAGGCTGGCCGGATCAGATCAGACAACTTTCAACATGGAAATGCCTGATGCCCTACCGAAAGGTTTTCAATCAGAGTTAGAGATTAACTCTGAGGGTTCTAAGTCTCTGGAATGGGAAGGGAAAGGGCATGCAGAATGGACCCCAGAAGGCCAGAGAGTCTAGTTTCTGGGAAACAGTAGAAACAAAGGACCTTGAGGTTCTGAACTCTGTCATTAACCAGTTAGGTAACCAAGAGACAAGTCCCATATTCTCAGGGATCAGCATTGCTTTTGGTGAGCCATACAGAGTCCTACCACCTGAGCTCTTGTGGCCCTAAAATATTCTCCGCTCTTCTCACCCCGCTCCATTCCCCAAGAACGGCACACAGCCCTGAATGATCTGGGCATGCTAGTAACAATGGGAACTGGGTCTGCCCAGAGAGGACATTCTTCCTGAAGCATGCCATTACTCCAGTGGTGAGCTCTACCCTACGACGTGTCATAGGAGTTGTGCTGGGACTGCTCAACGTCAGCAAGCCCTGGTGTAGGGATCCTCCTGGACGACTCCTGGAACCCCCATCCACTCAGATATTTGGCTTGGAGAGCTAGGTTCTTGCTTCTAGAAGCAACAAATGAGTTACCATTCTAAACTACCACCTAATTCACACAGCCAGGCCCCTGCGATCCTAGCAAGGCTCTGCCACTCACCTATTCCCACCCCTCAACTTCCCTTAGGCCTGATGGGCCCTTCTGAGGTGGAAGGACTTTCTGCTGACCACCAGGCCCTTTCCTACATAAAGAGCCCTCTATATACACACATCGACTCACTGTACCCTACCTCCTGGGACACCCACTGTCCCCCAACTTGTAGGCTGAGTGGATGGCTGGGCCACAGCAGCCCTGCTTGTGCTTCCCGCCCTCTGCACCTCCTGCTGAAGAGCTTGCCCTGTGTGGTAGACACAACTGTGGCAGGGTACTGACCCAAGACTGGTCAAGTGTGTTGACCTGGGGGCACAGAAATACTCCTTTTCCCTTCATACCCATTTGCTATCCCCCTGCTTCAGCAGCAGAGGCAGAGCAGCCAGTTTCTGGTTGGTAAGGCCAGAAAGCCCGCTGAGGGCCTATGAACAGAGGGGAGGCAGGGCTGTCTCGGCAGGCAGGCAAGCTCCACTCCGGACTGGGCCACCCTAAAGGCTGAGGAGGCCTCTACTCACAGGCCAGCTTGCTGTCAAAGCTGGACAGCGCGATGGCAAAGGCCTGCAGTGCACACAGTGGGTAGTTGTAATCCATGGTGAACACGTCTTCTGCTACCCGGCCAAACTGCATGACGATGTAGTCCGCTGTGGCCATGCACAAGCATGGGTGGTGGAAACAGAAGAGCAGATGAGACACAGGCCACAAGAGGGAAGGAAAGGAGATGCCAAGAGATCCCAAAGGATAAAAAAAACAAAGGCTCAGGAGAAGAGACAGGTGAGGAGCAAGAGGGTAAAGGGGGGGGGGATGCATACAGACAGCAGGGAACAGGGAAGAAAAGACATCATTTAAAGGGTGTTCCCAAGCCCCAGATTCGGCTGGGCTCACAGAATCTGGGGCCAGAGCTCTAATCACTACAGTTGGAAAGTTCTTGCTAATATAAGCCATATACCCACATCCTGCAATCTGGCTGGTATGGACCGGGGAGTGAGGGCTAGGTACCACATGTCCAGTGTCAATAAGGAGGGCAGCAATACTCACGGTCATTGCCATGGATGATCTGGAAGTTCTTCACAGAAGCCTGGGTGACGCGCCCATGGAAGTTGAGTACGTAGGACTGTGTGTCATCATTCCAGACTGGCGTCTTGTTTTGCAGCTCAATGATGGTCTCCGTGTTCTTGTTCTGCCAGCGTGCCAGCAGTGTCTCGTGCTCCTGGTGGTAGGGAAGTGGGGACAGCCTTGCTTGAGCCAGACCCAAGCCTTGGCGTCACAGCCACCCAAAGAGGGATCTTACCCAGGAATGAGTTCCCCTAAACTTCCAGAGTTTCTCAAATTGTATCCCCTACACATACACCTTGGGGGAATTCTGCCCTTAGAAGCTCATTCAGAGGCTGGGGTCTGGGGAAGCGTTAGAGACTCACATTGCGGGGACGGATACAGACTCTCTCATGAACCATGTTCATGCCTGGAACAATCACACTCATCTTCCGAGGCCCCTTGAAGCCTAGGACATTTGTCTCCTGGGAAAACAAGAGAATTTATTACTGGCTACCTCGAACTGCTTACTCATAGGGAGACTAGGCCAAGGAGGTAAAGACAAAGAGGAATAAAATGTCTGCAACATCTATACTTGATAGTCTAATGTCACCTCCAAATTTTACAGCCTAAACTACTCCCATTTACAGCCCAGCTTGCTTCAGTCAATGGCAGCTCAGCACTTACATTTAGTCATGTGAACTGGAGTCACACTAACCCTTACCCTCTCACTCCCCACCACCACCACCGTCCCCTACTCCTAGCCTGTCCACAATTTCTATCAGCTATATGTTCAGATTACACCAGCATCTAAGATCACCAAACAACCACTAAAGCAACTCCTTGTTTCTGCCCTGGGCCCCCACGGCTCTCCTCCCCACCATCTGGTCTCAACACCACACCCTCGCTGTCAGTCCTATTAAAGGGTATGTTTTCTTTCCCCGCTTAAACCTTTATTCTATCTTCAGGGCCTTATGTGATTTGGCCCCTAGTCCTTAGTTTTCTTGCTATCTTAACTCCCTTCTGCAATCATTCTGCCCTCGTCAGACACATGCACAGCTGGTTTTCACTTCTGGTCTTTACTGGAGTTACCTTGGCAAGACCTTCCCTGCCATCACCCCGAAAGGTCCACATACACCTTGACATTTCATATATCCGTATCTATAGCTAGATTTTTAATTCTGAGCATTGATCAAGAACATACTTATTTCACTTACATCTGTTTTATACCTTGTCTCTCAATGAAGATTTAAATGCCATAAGGGTTTGCTTCTATTTCTGATGTCCTAAGCCTGTCCTTCCAACAGTACCTGGGACACAGATGGACTCAGGCTGCTTCTCTAAGATTGGCCAGCAGGTGGCACTATGGGATCATCCAAAATGGCTGAGGCATTTAATAGGTTCACAGGACACCCATCCTTTACTTTTAGAAATGAAAAACCTAAGTTTGTAACAGAGAATACTCATATATGTACATTCCAGTCTTGTTCTTGTTGGTATAATGTTAGCAAGCAAGCTTCAGTTTCCAGACCAGAGGGAACAGAATCTCTGTTCTGAAATGATTCTGAAAGGGCCCCAGATCCATACAAGTGCCTGGCGCTGCAGCTGCAGCAGGGAGATGTGAGTGAAGTCTAGAACGGAGCCCAGGCATCTACTTCCTCCTGTCCAGGGAGTGTTCCCAGAGCTCCCTAGGCAGTTAGCCTGCTGTGGTCGGAGCCCTGGAGACAGGTAAGGTCTAGGTCCCTGTCCCACACAAGGTCACTTCTACAGAGATCCCCACCCCAGTCAAACTATGGTTTGAGTTTCATGTCTACCTAGAAACAAGACTCACATAGCACACCGCTGCGAGCTCCTGGCGCAAAGTTCCACTTTCCAGCGTAGACGATGACGCCTTCTGAGGGTTGATGCCATTGTCGTACACAGTGAACTTCGTGCCCATCAGGTTGGACCTGAAGGAAAGGCACAGTCAACAGGCTTGTATACCTCTTCCCATGGCATGGCCCAGCCCATTCTTACAAGAATCCTACAGAGCATTATGGGCAGACCTGGGGACAGAGTGGAGGAACCCCATAAGCAGTCAACTCTAAAGTCAACTCAACTCAAAGGGCATCTCATTTCGGTGAAGGAAATTCAGGGAGTGAGTCAGTGTTCATAGGCTCCTATGAACCACAGGAGGGGACAGAGGCACTGCTTTTTCTGGAAAGTAAGCAGAGTGGCATCTAGGAGGCCAGAGAGGACTCTGCACCTCGTGGAGAAGGGCTGTCTCTGTCCTTTCCAGGGCTACGTCCAGCTTTAGCTATTCACACCTTCACTTACTCTTCCTCAGTGAAACCTCACTTGAGGCCTCCCCACCTCACCTCCTCAGGGCTTCTTTGCCTCTGGGTCCCTTGCCTCTGACCAGGGAGCTAAAGCAACTCTTCCATGGTGGCCTACATCACTGACAACATCCTGGTTGGACCTGTCACTTATGCTGGGCCTATACCCAATACCTTCGAGCAGCTTAGTCCCGTCTGACTCAAGGCTGGCATAGACTGGCCTGTGGTTGGACTTGAGGGAAAGGATCTCATTCAGAGATATCAGAAGGCTTTCTGGTCCCCTCCCTCGCCTTCCTGAAAGAGCACTAGTACCGCAATTTCCCAATATAGCTGTCGCCTCCCCGAGACAAGTCTGTTGGGTCCACAGAGATGAGGTAATTGGAAGTTTTGCTCTTCTTTCTCTTCCTTCCCGCCAGGAGGAACACCTTAAAGAGTAAAGCAATATCACATTCCATATCTAGCCTCTGGCCCACAATCGTGGTGTCCACTCACATATCTGGGTACACACACAAATGGTCACTTTGCTTCATCTCCCCCATTACATCTATGTGTGCACACATACAAGCACTGATAAGCCCTTGAGTCCACACAAAACACTTATTTCCCTGGAGAACTGAGAGACCAGTGTCAGAGCTAAGCTTCCCTCATATTCTAGCCTCTAGGCCTCCAAACTGAAAATACGTGCCCAGAGGAACCTCACCTTCTTGCCATCCTCACGGTCTAGGTGCAGAAAGTAGGTGGGGTACATGCCCCTGTCCATCCCTTTTTTGTCCCGAGTGATGCGGCATTTGACGGTGATCCCTTGTGGGGCTGGCCTCAGAGCAAATTCCTCTAGATCCTGGACCTCGATTTCCACCGGTGGCTCTGGGGCTGCTGGGCTGGGGGCTGAGGCTGCCTCCTATGGAGAGGAGAGTAGAAGACTAAACTGAGAAGGCTCTCCCCTTCAGACTGGTGGTCTAGGATAAGTCTGCCTCCTGATTCAGTGAGGGGAAGGAGAGGTAGGTCAGGATCCCTGGAGTGTGGATGTGGCTACCATGCCCCAGGGTCAGGAGCTATCTTCTAGCCTCTCCCTTTCCTCAGCAGTTCCTGGAGGTGGAGACAGGGATCAGAGCAGGTACTCAGGAGGTCATCCTGTCCAAGTCCAGCTCTCCCTGCATCCTAGCCCTTTAACCTACTGAAGAGATAGGAAACAGCAGACAAGCAGAAGAGCTCAGAGAAGCTTCATACAGACACCTAACCCAAGGAAAGCTAGCACCCCATAATGTTATCACATACACAAACAACTACCTCATGTTGTAGTTTATCAATCTGACATAGCATAGAGTCAAGGGGGTGAAGAGGGTTGTGCTTGCCCATACCAAACTGACCTGTGGCCATGTCTATGATGGATGGTCTTGATGTGAGAGGGCCTGGCCCACTGTGAGTGGCACCATCCTTGGCAGATGGGCTCAGGCTGTCTAAGAACGCTAACTGAGCATGAACCTGAAGTGAATGGTCTTGTGCATGAAGTGAGTGAGCTAGCAGGCAGTGTTCCTCCATGGGTTCTGCTTGAGTTCCCTCAACGATGGCTTGTGATCATTGTGACAAAGATGGATGTGGTAGTGTAAGCCGAATAAACCCTTTCCTCCCCAAGACGCTTCTGGTCAGTGTTTTTATCACAACAGAAAACAACTAGACCACCACCCAGAGGCAGACCTCACCACCAGTGTCAGCCTTCTGCAGGAGACAAAGGCTCCTTCTCTTCACTCACCCTGATGGACTTTCTGCTAGTGGCGGAGCTGGGGCGGGTGTTGCTGTTGAGCTGGGAGGAGCTAGAGCTGTTTTCATCTTCATCCTCTTCCTCATCAAAGCTCATGCTGCTGGAGATGCCTATGGTGAGCAGAGAACATGGAGGCTGAGCAGACAGACAGGTTCTATAGTGAGAATCTAGGTGGTCACATGGAAATGCACGTTCAGACCCTGACTCACCGACACCCAGGCACTCAGACAGCCATCTGCACACACCCTCACATTGCTGTATGTACTCCCACTCATCCAAACACATACAAGGACACATGTTCTCGTTGGTACACACATGAACTGGGGCTTGTCACGATTCTCTTTGGGATGCATCCCCACCACCCAAGTTTAGCTCAGTCCCTACATCACAACTCTTCTTCACTCTCAGTTACGTCATCCCTATCGCTTGTGTATCAAAGCCTGAGCTGAGCAACCTGCACGAGAAACCTCCACTTCGGATGCAAGGCCATGGGTGGCATAGACCACAGACTCTGATATGGACTCTGACTTAGGTCCTCACTCAGTCTGTGGACGGGACTGACTCTGCTTTCCCAGCTGTCTTCCCTGACCCAGAATGCCACTGTGGGTGGCCTTAAACATTATTTCCTCAGGAAGCAGTCTTTAGCAGGTTCTTTATGTGTATGGATCTGCCAGGCTACACCCAGGGTTCCCTGGAGTTAGGGCCCATGCCAGAGAAACTGGGCAGTGGGTTTCCAGGGAGGACCTGCTCTGCCTCCCAGCAGCTCAGCAGACAAATGGACAACTTCTTGTTCAAACAAAAGGGAAAGAAAATCTGCACGTAAACCTGGGCCCACAGGAGCTACAGAGAGGGTTAGGCTGCTGGCTAGCTACCCCAGTTCATACTTTTTTTTCTTAACTTGGTCTTATCAGGGGCCCTGGCCCAAAACTTCTCCTCTAACTCCAATAATTCCCCTCCATGATGACATCCAGGGAAGGACCGGACCAAACATAAGAAGGCTATTTTCTTGGAGAAGAGTGCATCTAAGAACCTGGGACTGAGCTTTGGTCCCAGCTGGGCCCCCATGGGGCTCACCCTTCCTCTGCATCGTGGCACGGAGGTCCTGCCCGCTGGGCCGTGTGCCCCCACCGGCTGCTGTCTCCCCTGCATCCTTGGCGTGGTCTGACTGTCCCACAGTCAGGATCTGCACTGGACCTTGGGCCTCAGACTTGTCTTCTGCCAGAGTTGCTGGCCCGCTGGTGCCTGCAGGCCAGATACTCCTGAGTTACATCCAGAGGGAGAGGAAAAGCCTGGATTCTCAGGTGTCCATGAAGGGAGAGGGATGGATGACAGGGCCCTCTGAAAAACCTTATTTGCAAAACTGGTTTAAAAAAAAAAACAACTAATGACTACTGTCAGCCTGTTGATACTTGGTAAATTGTAAAGGGACATGGGCTTCATTTCTTCTGTCCTTCACCCCAAGGTAACTGCCAAGGGTGGGTTTGAAATACTCCACATCCTTAAGACAGACAAGAACCACCTACAAAATCAACTGCACAGTGGGAAGAACAAGACAGAAAACAAAGATCAATCCAAACCATAGTTTCAGCCAGTTGTCCTTCCTGGACACAGACATCTACAAGCTATGCATGCTGGTGTTTGTTCTTTACACACTCACACATGTACAATACACTCACATATGCCATTAAAAATAGGGCCCTCTCTCAAAGACGGTGGCTGGCACCTAGTCGCCTTCCCACGCACATGGCCTCCCGTCCCATGTGCCCTGTCATCTGCTGGCACAGCCTGCCTTCTTTATACTTCCTGCCCAAGGAGCTGCAGCCTGAGTGACAGAAAGACCCAGCCCACAGGTAGCAGCTTCTCTGCCTGCCTGAGCTTTACTCAGTGCTATAGCCAGCTCCAGAAACCCAAGGATCCTGACACCCCACTGTTCAACTATGACACAATGGTCTAGAAATCAATGGCCATGAACAAGGATTAAAGAAATAGCAGCCAGGAAAAAGGACTTGGGGAAGTGGCCACCATCACTGTCATTGATCCCTAGGATCTGTTAGACTGAGGGGCAGAGGGACAGACAGACACTGGTCTGTGGGTCAGAGAGTTCTGGGGACAGGGCAGGAAGTTGGGAGAAATCCACATGATAAGGCACAGTTGACACCTGGCGTGGGAGCAGAAGCTTCCACCCAAGGGAGCATCCTGGCTTGGGACTGGATGAGGGAGCTCAGGCTGAGGTAAGCTGGGAGGAAGGGGGTTGGTCCTGACCCACAGCTAAGCTATACCTCACTTCCTGGCAGTTTGACAAGGCCTTCCATACCCACAAACTAGCCAAGGTGCTCATGAGCTAGACAAGGCTTAGTGATGGGCACCCTGAGTACACCTGAGTTCACATTCAATGAGAATACTCATGAAGGATAAGCTCCGCCCCCACAACGAGGTCAGTCCTCCAGGAGGTCTGAGCAGAAGTCAGGCTAACCTTTATGCTTTCCCTTCTTCTCCTTCCTAGGGGCCCCACCCTGGCCCCCCGATGCAGCCGCTGCCTTGGTTTTCTTGGCTGAGGCTGGTGCTGGTGGACGGGTGGCTCCCAGTTGCACACTGGCAAGTGAGTCGGCCTCTTGAACTGCTCAGGAGAGAACCCAAGACAGAAAAATGGGTATTGGGTGAGATCGGCACTCCCACTCGACCACAGTTCCCACCCCAGCCCTCATGTAGCCCTTCACCCGTATCATCAACCAGGCAATGGTCAAGGACGGGCCAAGCCTGCTACGGTGAAGTCGACAGCTAGGAACCCAAGTTCTAGGTCAGCCAACTGCTCTGAGCCTGGGCAAGTGCAGGGGGAGTGTCGTGAGAATGTGCCACGGAGGATGGGAAGGACACAAAGGCTGTATCTTCTGAAAGAGACGACAGCCACGATAGATACTCCAGAAAGCCTGCAGAAGTCTTGGGTGCTGAGCCCATGGGATCCAGTGTAAGGGAGGAGGGGCTCTGTGGGTACACCAACAGGGAAGTATCAGAAAAGGCACACCCAGTGCCCTCCATGGTCTCCACATAGTAGGACCCTAATCTGCTCAAAATCTATTGAACAGCGCCTGAACGCTCCAGATGACAACCAACAGCCTCCAGCCTGGTAGGCTCCTTCCTCTCCTTCCTCATCCTCACCACACACTCTGCCACCCAGCATGCATCCAGCCACACCGGACTGGTTTAGTGCCTTGCATGAACCACACTCCTTTTAGGTTATGGTGTCCTTGCCTGCACTATCCTTCCCATCTGATTAATTCCCACTTCTGATTTCCTGGAAGCTCCAGAGAAGCTGTCCCCCACTGCCTAGTGAGAGCCAGTGTCCTGCCACCTCCTCACACAGCCTGGCTTCTTCCCACAAAATACACTGCAACCACCTGCTGAAACCTTCTCCCACGTAGAACGGAAGCTCCATAGAAACAAAACCGCATCTGCCTGCTTACTCTGTACCCACAGCCACAAGTCTGCATCCCTTCACTGAATACTTAAGGAGATTTATGGACTTGTACCATGAATGAGCACCATGAATGAGCTTGGCAACAGGTCAAACACTTCCACTGAGAGTGTCAGTTCTTCGGTCACTCCCTTACCAGTGAGCCCCTGCATTAACACCAACAGCCAGCAGGGGGCAGGGCAAGAGGCAGTTAAAACTAGGGATGTTAGTGGGCAGGCTCAGAAGCATGGGTCTTGGTCAAACAGCAGGTGTGCAGCAGCCTCTCTTGGCTTTGTCCATCACTCAGAGCTGGACAAACACTTTGGGTCCCAGAGAAGCAGCAGGGACCTCACACACATCCAGTGTACCCCATGGGGAAGGCCCCTAAAGACGTCACCTATTCTGATCTCAGTGGGGAAAAGCAATCACCTGAGTCTGGGTCCTGGAACACATTGTGGTTTCTTCCATTTTCCAAGCTCTAAGGCTGATTCCCCCTTTTTATAAGTGAAGCAAAAAGTACAAGAGAGGATAAGTGACTTGCCACATCCATGAGCAAGTCTTGCCATGGTAAAAGGCAGTGGCATGGCAAGCCAGGCTGCACAGGACCAAAGGCAGTGGGTATCTTCCCAGGATGAAATTACCACACAGCGAATCAGGTACCTAATGCGATCGTCAGCCTTGACAAATGCCCAGAGACAGCCTTCATGATCAGGAACAAATGGGTTTCCTCAGAGGGGGTGTGTGCACATGGAGACCCATCTTACTTAGTGTGCTAAGCCTCGACCCATGCAATAGGTGAAGGACACATAATTCCTTCCCTTTACAGCATCAGGATGGTGTTGGGGTGAGTGAAGAGCTGAGATAACAGAACACAGGGAAGAACCTGAACATTGAGGGGTAGTGGGGGCAAGGCCAGTGGTCAGAGGAAGAAAGTTCTCCATGAGCTGAAAACAACTCCAGCAGCTGACTGTGGCTGGAGGCTCCAGGTCAGAGAGGAACCGCAGAAGGAAGAATGCACTGCTAAGATCTTTTCTACCCTAGCTACAAAAGCCAGGTAGGTGCCCATGGCACAACTCCCCATTACTACTGTACAGGAAGCAGCCACCTGCATGGCTGGTGCCAGCCCAGCAGAGGGCAGTAAAGACTGAGTGTGTCTGGCTCCTATCTCTTGCTTTCTCTCTCACAAACCCTGTGGCACTGAACCCAACCTAAGCTGGGGAAAGTCCTGGACATCTAGATGCAAAAGAGTCACACCTGGGTAGGATGGGCTCTGAGACAATGTCCAGATTGGGCTCTGCTGAGCACCAAGTATAAGGAAGGCAGCCTGGGGGGACTCAGTCCTCAGCCAGGAGCAGTGAGCGAACCACAGGTCAGAAGCCAGGCATAGTGAGGAGGCAAGAGCTCAGAGAGGAAGGAGGCAGGTGACCCGGGAGCTCCTAGCCTGAGCAAGGCAGGAACGCGGGAGAAGGATTCTTCATAGGAGAGCATGCTGGGCACAGGATCTCAGGGACATGCTTCAGATCAGAAACCTGGACCTTGGAACTCCCCAATCCATCAAGTTTGAGCCTTTTGGCCTCAAGACCTAACACAGGAGGTGACCATCTGAACATAAACAGGAGCCCAAGGCTAAGGCTGTCTCTCGGCCTGCTTCACTCAGCTGTCCACCTGAGCCAGACACAGCATCCAGCCTGGGCAAACCCCTACAGGATGAATCCGCAGTCCCCCACAACCCTCTACCACCCTGATCCCCGGGGTGTGGTACCCCAGGGCTGGGGACGCCCTAGACTGGCTGTCCCTGGGGCAGAGGCAGGGTGTACCTTGGTAGCTGGTGCTGCCACTGCTGCTGAGGTAGGACTCCACCAGGGGGGCTTGCTCCTCTGACTGCCTGGCCCGCCGGCTCCGGGGCCGCCCATCTGCATTGGCCTGCACCATCAGGGGCTCCTGGCGCTTCTTCTTCTGCTTCTGCTCCAACAGGGCCCGCTACAGAGGCACAGGGCAGGCACAGAGGTGGACTGGCCCACCACCTCCTCCAGGAGGAAGGGGTTCCCCCCACAGTAGGGTCAAAGGGAGCACCCCGATCTCTGGGCTAGGTTCCAGAAGTTGTACTGGAGTCTCTCTAGCCTTCTCTGGGTTAAGGACTCATGCTGCTGGCAGCTGGTGACTAGTTGCCAGCCTGGCAGAAGAGGCAAGGACTGGGGTAGGGTTAATATAATAATACAGAGCTGAGAAACCAGAGAGTTCACTTCTCTACCCATGCGACAGGGTCATCCACAGACGAGGGTCTCACTGCTCCCGGACACCCCTGCTGAGAGGCTGCCTTCCCACCAGCCCCGGCCTCACTTACCTGCCGGTCAAGCTTCTGCTGCCTCAGGTTGCTGCCCTCATCATCTAGGACACTGCAGAGGGAGAGAAAGGTATTCAGGGCTGCCCAGTGAGGTTCCAGGAGGTAGTCCACAACCCACCCCCATCTTTTAAGCTCTTTTCATCATGGTTCCCAGTGAGTCCATGTGGAGGGAGAAAGAACGGAGGCTGCCATCTAGGAGCTAATTCAAGACAAGAAGGGAAAATTCAGTGGTAGAGCACTCGCCTAGTGTACATAAGGCCCGGGATCTGATCCCCAGCACAAACTAAACAAAGCCTCCCAAGACTGGGTGTGGTGGATCATGCCTCTAAGCACAGCATTAGGAAGATTGAGACAGGAGGATGGGAGTTCAAGGTCAGCCTGGAGACCCTGTCTTTTTTTTTTTTTTTTTTTTTTTTTTTTTTTAAAGATTTATTTATTATGTATACAGCATGTATGACTACAGACCAGAAGAGGGCACCAGATCTCATTACAGATGGTTGTGACCCACCATGTGGTTGCTGGGAATTGAACTCAGGACCTCTGGAAGAACAGTTAGTGCTCTTAACCTCTGAGCCATCTCTCCAGCCCCCGACCCTGTCTTTAAAACACAGAAAACAAAGGGCCAAGCCATATTTCTGCCATGTTGGTGGCTTATCCTCCTCTATTACCTTGAGGACTTTCAAGCTAGCCTGGCCCTGGTAAGAACAGGATGAAACCCCTTCAGATGCCTGAGTAGAGCCAAACCTGACAGAAAACCAGAGGAGCCCAAGCAGGGGCATCAGTCATTAGCCAATCCCAAGAATGCTGGCCTTCATGCCAGGACTTGCTTCTGCAGTTCCTTACCATTTTCTCATCTGCTTCTTTCCATCCTTTTTGAAAAGAGCTGCGTCCTCTAGGGCAGACCATCTCCCTATCCCAAATTCCTGGCTCTCAGGTAGGACTTGGGGATGTACTGACACAACCCTGCTCCCCTAAAGAAGGCATAGTGTCCTCATTTGGGAGAGGCTAAAATGTCCAGTTTCCCCAGGACAAGGCCAGGGCTAGGTAAGAATAACCACAGGGTAGACACAACTAGCTAACGGACAGCCAAGCAAATGGCTTTTAGCCCTTCCCTGGCCATGGACACAGGACCAAGGTAGTACCAAGAGCATCAGATCCTTGAGTCCCATCAGTCTCAGGTCAGACAGTTCTTCTCACACAGACTGCTCCTGCCCACTAGGAAGGCAGAATATGAACAGAGAACTGTTGTGGAATAGTCTTTTTTCACACTGTGAAGATGTGTTGCTCTCATTGGCTTACTAAAGAGCTAAATGGCCAATAGCTAGACAGGAAGAGATTAGGCAGGACTTGTGGACAGGGAGAGATAACTGGGATAATGGAGTGACCAGGAGATGCAGGGAGAAGCAACATGAACATGCCATGTAGAAGAAAGATACTGACCCATGTGGTAGAATGTAGATAAGAAATAGGGGTTAATTTAAGGTGTAAGAGATAGTTAATAACAAGCCTAAGCTATTGGCCAAGCATTTATAATTAATAATAAATCTCTATGTGGTTATTTGAGAGATGGCTGGTGTGACAGAAAATTCTGCCTTCAGAGAACTAGTGACTTAAACCACTTAGTTTTCTTGCTAGATCAATATACCTCTGACCCAAATTCTATGAAATGTCAACTCAGGATGCTACTAGGGGTGGAGATGGAACCCGAGGCCAGGAACCCTGGAAACTCCAGGCTGCTTCTCCTAGTTATGCTGGAGCCTGGCTGAACCAGACCTGTGGGTGGGGACATGCTCAAGTAGGCCCAAGTGCATTGGGTTTGTGGGGAGACTGTAAGGAAGTGCATGAGTGGATCTCATGTATGTGCACATGTATGTGCAGGCATCTGTGTTAAGAGGTAGGTTTGCTTGTGTGAAGGTGAGTACAGTGTATGTGGACAGGAAAAGACAAAATCAAAAATCACTCCAAAACTGAGGTGAAGTTGTGCTTGCCTTCTGACAGCTGAACCTTATGTCCCTTAAACTACTTGAAGAGCTAGCCACCCAGTGCCACTCACCTCCCTGGCCATCCATGACTATTATGCACCATTTTAACTGACAGCTGCCCTAACTACTTGACAGGAGAAGGGATGGCCTCCTCCTGGTACCCCTGGACTGATCTGCACATCAGAACACATGTAGGGCTGTGTACAAAATGGCCTCATTCACCAAACTCTTGGCTGCTGGAACACAGGAGGAAACACATCTCAATGACAAGTCTCTAAGTTTAAGTCTTCCCAAAACAGCCCACATGCCCAAGAGCACCTGAATCCGGGGCTCCCAGACACATTACCAGGACCCAAGGCCTTAACAAGCTGCCTAAAACTTCAGTCTGGTTGAACTGGTAAACATCTTGCCATGAACAGCACACTGACTCTGTAGGGTACCTCTAGAGACCTAGGTCTCTTGGCTCTCTAGAGAGAACACGGATGTCAGGTAATCAAGACACTAAGGGCCTTGAATGGCTTGAGAGGCCACAGCTTCCCACCACCTCCACTACTCACATCAGTAACACAAGGGCAGAGCATTCCCTGCAACTGATATCCAAGCCTCACTGTCCACCAAGGTCCCCAGCAGTGCATACTCACTGCTTCTAGAATATGTGTGAGAAATGCAGAAAGGGCTCTATCCAGTGACTGGCAGGAGCAGAAAGGTCTGACACCCAGGCATGCTCTGGTTGGGCCCAGCAGCCTCTGATCCTGGCATTTGTATGCTAGTGGCCTGGCCTCAGAAGTCCCTGTGTGATCTCCAGAGGTCAGGTATTGGCTTCTGCTGTGCCAGTGGGAAAGGATATTTACCTCTTACAGGGATGTCACGGGCTACATTCTTTCAGAGGGCAGTGCTGGGGACAGAGGCAGTTACCTGGGTCATCCCAGAACAAAGAATATGCTTTCCTCAGTGCCAATGAAATTTCTAGAGACATCTAGAAAAAGTAAGGTGTGCATCAGCAAAGCCATCTGCAGACAGGCTCTGAGGCAGCAAAAGATGTTTCTGAAGTGGTGACCTCACCGCTCTGTGCCACACAGGGAGGTGTTTTCTTATCACAGGAACTGTCACACTGCCCTGGACCTTCCATGCAGTTGTGTCTGGGGTCAAATGCTATTTTCCATGAGCACAGTACTTCCTCTCCCACTATCCCCACATTTCCTGTTTGGGAAGATGGACAAAGAGTCACAGGTTGATTACCAGATAAGATACAGGTAGTGATAAACCAGCCAGCCTCCATCTTGGGCTTGTAAACCATCCTATAGTAAAGACACACTAGATTTATTCCTGTTTATGATTAAATCTGTTTCTCAAGGATTGGGCTATGCCCCACTTTTAACCTTAACAACAAAAGGTTCTGTACTGCCTGTTCCAGGAAATGGCAACTATGTATGCCTTTGTTTCAGAAGGTTGTTATGACCAACTTGCACCCATGCCTTTGTTTCAGAAGGTTGTTATGACCAACTGGTTATGCTTGTGTTCTGCTTCTGTAATCCCCCACTTAATTTGCCTGCCAAATATCCCCATTTGGAAACCTCCTACTCCTAAGCTATAAAATATTATCTTTTCCACATTCAATGTTGATCTCTTGAACCCCGCCTTAGGGAGAGGTAGCCCATGTACACAAACAAAGCTTCCTTTAATTAATTTGGCCGTGATTTGGGTCAGTGGTCTTTCTCCTCAAATCTGTGGGATTAACAGCAGCAGGAACTTAACTGTGGCTTTCAGAGAAGGATGAACACAAGGGTACAGTCTCTGAGAGATTCTAGAAGTCACAGATGTATCAGAAGAGCCCAGAGAGCCACCCACTACCTCACTCGGCATCGGGGATGTTCAAAAGGAATGGTGCATGGCAGCACAAGAATTGCTGTTAGAAATGACCCTCTCTAGGCCCAGCAAGACGCACACAGGGGGCCCTATAATGACCCACCCACCACCCATGTAACACACAGAGAAAGCTGGGTTTCTCGGAGAGTGGCAAGGATACTGGGAGATCACAATCACGGGCAGTGACAAGCTTGTACTGGGGTGGGGTGGGGGATGGGGGGAGTATTCTAGTAAGGACGATGCATCTGGACAAAGACAAGCTCCCGGGTGAATAACAAAAGAATCCCCAGCACAGCAGCTTGTACTGAGGAACAGTAACAATAATGATGGTTGTCTCGAGGGGGAGCAGAACCAAAGCTCCCTCCCTGCCCGCACCACACCGGCTAGCCCTGCCTCTTCAGTTCCACTGCAACAGCACTCCTAAGGTGTCTGTCTTTCTTACACCACCTCCCAGGCCTGCCTTCCTGATGGGCACTGTTCTGGGCTGCACTAAATGATAACCATGCAAGGAGACATTAATGGCTTTTTAATGACTTTGGTTCCAAATATGGAATCACTGCCAAGCCTAGGCTGCCAGCTGCAGCCCCGCCAGGAGGCTCAGACAGAGACAGGGCACTGATGGATGGGTCTTCCAGCTGACCCTGGCGGCTCCTTCATTATGGTCACCTCCAACTGGGAGCCAGACCTAGAAGGCCAAGGAATGTTCGAATGTTCGAGTCACTGGCTCCGGTCTAAAGTATCCCCCGGTTTGGCTGCTCTACCCAGGGTCAAAAGGGTGGCAACTTCAACTCCCATGGAGCCAGGCTATCTACAGTCACTCACGCCCCTGGAGACAGGTGTCTAGGGACTTGTGCTGTGGGCTGGAAAAGGGTAGTATGACCAGTATTATTAGGAAACCTGTTTCCATCCTTCTCTTCCTACACCCCACTTTGTAAATGCTAGCTAATCACTACCAGAGGCCCAGGCCAGGACAATATAGAGATGGACTCAGCCATCTGGATGCCCCATCCAAGCCCACTTACAACCTGCTCCTTTCTTCCTACCTTCTTCCTTCCCTCAGCCACAGCAGAAGCTGCTCTGAACCTAGGAATCAGAGCAATAGGCTATAAGGAGAAGCCACCCAGAATGTCTGCCTGCAACTAACCCTGTGCCAAACACCAGAATGAGGGAAGTCCATATCCATGGCTCCCACTGCCTAGCAGCTGCTTGGCACACAGTTGGAAATGGGGGCAGTCTCTGAGGGATGGGTCGTCTCTTTCCAGCCAGGAGTTCCCAAACATTCTACGTGAATTAAAGCTGCTTTGTGGCCTTGGCCTTGGCTTAGCAATTCAGAACTATCGGGGAACATGCTCAAGAATCAGTCTTGTTGTTTTAAGCAAGCACCATGGGGTTCTCTAATAATCAGCCATGCAAATGACTCTTGTGACCACAGCTGGTGATCTTCAAAGAGTAAGAAACTGGAGTTTCCAGAAAGTTCGCCTGAGGTTGTCAATACAAGGCACCTGAAGCTAAACCTGGCAGCAGAACTGAAGGGGTGTGTGGGTGTGGGTGGGTGTGGGGGTGTCTAACAAGAGCCCAAAGGACAGGAAAACCAGTCTTGCTTAGACTCAACCCAAGGTAGAGCTTGCCAGTCCCAACTGGCTGGAGGAAGATGTTTGGAACAAAGAAATAGTGAGAGGCCTATGTGGACCCTCGCAGCCTGAGATTCTCTATGGCCTGGAGCTGTACCTCGCAGGAGTTCTGGAGGCTTTGTTGTGGTGAGAGAGCACTTTGGGTGTGCTCAGAACCCAAGAATGGGACCAGGAAGTCAAGAGACCCCTAAATGTTGTCTGGAGTGTGACATCCCTTTGATTTATGGGGTAGCATTTTATCTACGCTGGGGAGTGCTGAAGGCTCAGCCAGACACACATGAGGTCCCCGCTCTCCAAGAGCTCGTGATTTGGTGAAGGAAGCCCTGAGCACCACGGGCAAGAACACTGAGGCTGAGTCTAAATGGATGGCTCAGCAGGTAAAAATGCTTACTGCTCTTGCAGACGGCCTGAGTTCAGTTCCCAGCACCCACATGGCTATTTACAACTGCCTGTATCTCCAGTTCCATGGGACGTGATGCCCTCTGCTGGCTTCCACCAGCTCCAGAATGCCCACAGTGCACATAAATTCACACAGGCACACACAAACCCACACACACAAATAAAAGAAAGGAGGACTAAAGACAATATGCCTGAAGCCACAGTCCTTCCTCAGAGCTCTACGCACCTACAACCTATAAAAGGTGGCAGAGTCATAAGCTACAGGCACCGGATACTCTTCAAAAACACTGGTCAAGAGAAATGGGCAGAACTGAAAACGACTAGTCAATGGGAAACAAAAGGCAGACCATGGCTCTAATGGTTGATCTTTATAAGTGAAATGGCTCCCTTTTAAGTCAGAATGTGAGCTTAATCCACGATCATTAGAAACTGAGCCAAAATTACCCCTAAGAAGATTAGCACCAACTATCACTGCTTTGAAGAAATTGAGTGGAGCCTAGGGAATGCAGGATGCAACCATCAGAGAAAGAGAGAGAAAAACCCTACGAGAAGAGCTAACTCGTCAGTCTCTCTCAGTCTCTCTCCCCCATACGCCACATTCCAGTCTGACGTGCTGCTGCATTAAGGAAACCTCATGCTAGTCAAAGCACGTGTACACACACTGCCCCCCGCCCGGCTGCCAAGAAACATGCCGTTTCTTCTGTCCCAGTTTTCCGCCACCAGACAGACCTGTGGCTTTGCCTGCAACCAGCAGCCTAGTAATGCAAAGGGTCATTTGAATCTCCTCTCAACACGCCTCCCCTACTGGGAAGTCTACGCAAGTCCAGTGCTTTTCCAGGCTCTGTACATGCCCAGAAAGACTGGACAGGGCAGGGGACGACCCTTCTGATGGCAGCCCACCCCCAGCTGAATACCTACCCTCCCTACTCTACAGAACAAGGAAGCAGGCGACAGGAATGGAGAAAGGAAGCAGGTTGGGCTGCCAGGGTGCCAAGTTGCTTTCAGGGCTAGGCTTCCAGGGTGGCAGGATTCTGTGCTTTCAGCTGAGTGTGGGAGGGAGAATGGGGGGGGGGATGATTAGGCTTGGGCTGGGTTGAATGTCAATCACCCATTTCAGGCTACCAATGCCCTGGGCACTTGCAACAGATTTCTCAGAGATAACCCTACCTCCCAGAGGCATCTTTTCCCAGTAGCAAGCAGAATCCTCCCTAGCTTGAGGTAGATTTTTCTCTACAAGCTTTGCAAGTTGCTTTAGTCCTTGGGTCCCTGGGACAATCAGCCTTGAACCGTGACCAGCCCAGCCTTCCATCTGTCGATACCTAAGCATGCCGTTATCCCCACAGTCACAGTGTAGCCTATGGTTGGCCACCATCCTACAACTGGATCCCCTTGAAGGTACTTCTCACAGCACTGTTGTCTGCTCAGCCCACAGGCACCACCTTCCACCGCTGCTGGCTGACAGATGGTCAGTGATACTCTATAGCGCT
Organism: Peromyscus maniculatus bairdii; assembly: GCF_049852395.1. Lineage (NCBI taxonomy): Eukaryota > Metazoa > Chordata > Mammalia > Rodentia > Cricetidae > Peromyscus > Peromyscus maniculatus. Next base: position 118,844,035 of record NC_134852.1, on the reverse strand, counting down.
GCACCAACTTCTAGGAGGTCCTTGGCCCACAGAACTATCTGCACCTCCAGCCTGGATATATGTATGTCAAAGGCAGATAGTCTTTTGGGTTAGTGCGGCCCAGTCCCCAGTTCCCAATCAGTATTCTCCCTTATCCATGTGAGACTGAGGTACCGGCTCACATGTCTGCAGGAGATCCTGTGTATGGTTCTGTGCACGTGTGTGTGTGTGTTGCTGGGAAGATAGAAAATAACTCAAGAAGCTCCCACAGAAGCCAAGCTCAGAGGCAGTACTCATTCTCAAGAAAATCCCTAAATTTCCAGGCCTATGGCAGGTGCCTATTGGTAGGAAGACCTGCTTTTAACAAGCTTCAGGCAGTTCCAGCTGGTTTCTATTTGGGATTTTATCTGGACAGACTCCTGGAAGGGCTCTGTCAGAATCACTTTCTTTCAGTGACTGGGCTCAGCATCCTTGCCTAGGGCACGTGGGTCCTGAGTGTCTGATTTTGCAACGCACTGAATGTGCACCTGGGTCAGAAAAAAAAAAAAAGTGGGTCTTGGCAGTCCAGCACCCTTTTTACACACATGTCTCTCTAGGAGGCTTTGAGAGCCTGGTAGCCCATGGCAACTAGAGAGCCAATGAGTGGCCACGGATGTGGCGCTGCTATGGCAATGAGCTCTTTTCCCTGGTAATAGAATTGAGTAGAGTGGATGGAGAAAGGCCTGCACCTGTGTGAGGCTGGAGACCACCCCTCCCCCACCTCCCCCACAAGAAAACCTGGGCCTGCCTTAGGTTAGACCAACCAAGAATCCAGGAACAGGAGGTGGGTCAGGGCTCTTGAATCCACGTGAGCGTGTAAGAGCAATTTTCTGTATTGTGAGCTAGTCCCTTTAACAAGCAGATTACTATCACTGAATCTCTGAAAGGTACTGAATAGTACTTGTAAGTAGGTAGTAAGGTGTATTTCTATAAGGATGTGAATATGCACAGATTTCTAAGTAAGCACCCCTGTGGTCCATGTCAGCTGCCTCGTGGTCTGGGTTCTAACTGTCTCACAAATCCATGCTTTGGGGATGTGAACTGAACAGCATGGGCACCTTTGGCCCAGCGTGCAGATGCCCTATGTGTGCAAGCGTGAAGATGCAGGGGTGTGTGCGCACAAGCTATCCAGGCGCATGTCCTGGGTGCTGGGCCTAGGAGGCGGCTCAAAGCAGTTCCTTTCTCCGTATGCTACCAGATTCAACAAGGCCAGAGATCCTTTCAGAACCCTTGGGATGTTGAGGAGGGTGGAGAGGGCAGGCGGCTTCGAGAACCTCAAAGTTGGGATGAAAAACCTCGGCACCTCCAACCCGCGCTCTCGGTGTTGGAAAGGATGTGGAGGGCATCAGAGCCCTGCCTCCAGGCCAGATGACCTGACCGACGCTGCATCCCGATTTGGGAGGTGGTGTGTGCCCTGGCAGCGAGCTACCGCCCTCCCCCCGCCCTCAGCGTTGGAGTGGGGGTCCGCACGCGCCCCGGGGCCGGGGAAGCCGGGCCCGCGTACCTGTAGGGAATCCAGTCGGAATGCGGCTTGGAAGTCATGTCTCCCGGGGGCGGGGCGGCGGCTGCGGCTTCCAAGGCCGGGACCGCTCGGGGCTGGCGCGGGGACCCTGCTCAGCTCTCGGGCCGCCCCGGGCCGCATCCTCCCGGGCCCCGCCGCTGGGCCCCGCCGAGGCCCTCTCTGCACGCCAGGGCCCCGGCCGCAAGCTCCCAGAGCGGCTGCCTGTGCGGCGCGGCGCGGAGGGACAAGCGGCGGGAGTGCGCGGGGCCGCGGGAGCGCGCAGGCTGGAGCGCGCCCGAGGCGGGAAAGGTAGGTAGTCCGCACCGCAGGCGCCGGGTCTCGCGCCCGGGGCTGAGCTCTGCGTGGCAGTCTCCGCCCCGCCCCTGGTCCCGCCCCAGCGGAGACCCCACCCCGGCCCGTGGATGCAGATCACGCGTGGCGCCCACCTTCCTCTGGGAAGGACGCAGTCACCCAGCCCCAGTTTCTCCCTCTAGGACCTCGGCTATCTGAGATTTATCCGGGATAGGGCAGAGTAGGGGGGCTCCAGTTAGAGGTGTCCGAAGAGCCTCTGGTCTGAGTACTGAGGCCTGCTTCCTTCTCAACCTTCCATTTCACGTGCCTGCCCCCAGAACCTTCTGATCTTTAGTTTTAGTAAAAGTGTTTCCTCAGCCAGGGTTCTTTTGCACCTGACACTTCCCGTCTTTGCTTCCACAACCAAGAGGAAGGTTATGTTAGCTGTTGCACTCCAGGCCCTGAGAAAGTTGGAGCATTAGTGGGCACAAGAGCTTTGAGAAGCAAATATTTCATCTCAGTTTCCCTGAGAATGAACTCTGAGAAATACTAACGGACCTAAGGGCAAGGAGCAAGGAAGTGTTGGAGCTGAAATTGAACCAGTATCTCTTGTCCTTCAAAACCCTTTTAGAGGACAGTGAGATCTCAAGAAAGATCCTCTTAACCTTGAATGCTGATGAGGTCCCGACTGTGACCAGGACCCATTGTTAATAACAGGCAGGGGAAAGAAGGGTGGCAGATCCATAGCAGGGCTAGCTGGGAGCGCAAGAGGCCAGGTGCTCAGCGATGTAGCAGGCCTAAAGGCCAGCCTGAACCTGGGCTGGGGATCAGGGAAGGGGTTACTTATGAGCACAGTCCCTGCACAGCTCTTGGGTGTCCTCAAGTGTACCTTGGGCTCAGCAGCACCAGACAGCCAGAAGAGCACCCATGGGGAGATGCCCTGGCAGGACTGGAAGAGGATGGGAATGACTCTCATGTTTAGGGTGGTGTGGAGGGCCCCAGAGGTCTCCTAGTCAGATCTGAGCTTGCTTTACTCAGCAGGACAGCATTAGAGGATGGCTTGACTACCAGGTGACTGATTACCAGGTGATTGGAAGGGTCTGCACTTGGCTGTGTTAGGGGGAGGTCTTTGCTCCTCCCCTTGGCATTCCTATTTAAAACAAAACAAAACAAAACAAAACAAACCTTTAGAAGAGACAGGATGGGCCGGTGGATAAGGACCCAGGCCCTCCCGAAGCTATCTTGTGTTTCTGTCTGTTTCTCTCCCCACTATATTTCTATCTAACCTTTCTTATCTCTCTCTCCTCAAGAGTACCCCGAGGAAAGAGTGGGGGCTGGCTTCCCACAGGGTGGGTCCCATCTCCACCTGGGGCTTCTTGCAGCTTCTCAGCCTTGTCTGCCCCATAAACTCCAAACAATAATAACGATCAATGGACTGCAGGAGTTGGGGCTTTGTTAGGTGAGGTCTGTATAACTTCATTAATTCTTACCACTACTCTAGGAAGTGTATTCATATGGTACATATTGCTTTCAGCAGAGGAAACTGAGGCCCAGGGAAGACAAGCATCATGCTCAGGGTCCCATGGGTGGTTCTTGGTGAAGCCAGCATTACATACTAGCTCAAAGTCCGTATTCCTCACCCTCTGCTTCTTATAGCACATGCAGTGCTTGTGAGTACACTCCCAAGCTCCTCTCTTAGCTCCCTAAACACTGTTATCTTTGAATATTTGTCAACTTCTTAAGGGCTATTACTGTCACCATGGACCTCTAGAAAAAGGGGAAATCAGCTGAGGGTAAGGTGCAGTGCAAAGCTTGCCTTCAGGTCTCCTACCTGGTCTCCACATGGCCTCCCAGGAAGGGCAGTAGAGAGGGGCTGGTTGGCACCCCTTCCCTGGCAGCTCATAGCACAGCAGCAAAGCTACTCCCCAGAGGCCTCTTTCCTTTGGGCCAGAACTCTGCCTAAAAGATGTGCAGGAGGCTTTGACCCCTGAACTCCCCGTTGTCCATGCCACCTCTGCCAGAGTTATAATTATTTGCTGTCTACCTCTTCAGGATGACAAGCGTCTGGAAGACTTTCCTGTCATGACTTTGAGGCTGCATTTTCCCCCTTCTTCCCAAATTATCTGACACCTTGATGCAATCAGAATTAAGTTGGAAGGTCTCAGGAGCCTGGAGTAATTGAATCTATTAAACAGACTCTTCAGGCTCTGTCCTAAGGGAGCAAACTCTGGAGGTAAAGTGAGGTGCAGAACTAAGACAGTTTCCGTGGCTTCTCTTTCGGCAGGAGCTGTGTGTACACATGGGATTCAGAAGAACCAGGAAGACTGTGCCAGTCATGAGTGTGTGTATGTACCAAAGAATATGTATGTACATGAGATGTGGAAGGCTCAAGAGCTTGTGTGCATTCATGAAGGTCTGTGCACCAGTGTGTGAACATGTGTCTGAGTATGTGCGCACATCCTATATGGGGAAGCTGAGGATCTGTGTGCCAGTGTGTGGTGTGTGTGTGTGTGTGTGTGTGTGTGTGTGTGTGTGTGTGTGTGTATGTGTGTGATGTTCAAGAGAAAGGGGAACCGTGTGCCACTGCATAAGTAAGTATGTGAGAAGCCATTGGAGACTGTGTCAGTCTGGGAGAGGGAGACAGAGAGAGAGAGAGAGAGAGAGAGAGAGAGAGAGAGAGAGAGAGAGAGAGAGAGAGAGAGAGAGCGAGAGAGAGAGAGAGAGAGAGAGAGAGCCCTGTGAGCCCCTCTATAGACAGAGCAGGCTTGCACAAGAACATTGGTGAGATGTGTTTTTTTAAGTGGTAGGAGAGGAGGATGTGGGTGTTCTGCAGGGTTTGCAGTGTTCACACTCAACTCACAACTCATGGAGGATTTTCCCACTTGAGTGGCATCCCTAGTTCACTTTTTAGGTTAACCTTGATGCCTCCCTCAAAAAAGCTACTCTAGAAAATCATATACACAATATTACTAGGCCATAACTAAACATTGCAGTTTTTACAATTGTGCTATATAAGTGACTTTGAAGAAGGGCATCTAGCCCCAGGAACAAGGTCATCTCTACTTAAACACTTCTACACAGCAAACCTAACACACCTTCCTCACCACTGGTCTAAATACTGTGAGCGTGGAATATTTGTTAGAAATTTAAATTCTCCTCATTATACTTTAGGCATTTTTTAAAAAAATAAACTGGAGACAGTGCGTGAGGGGGAATGCCATCTAAGCTTGAGGAACCCAGCCAGCTCTTCTCACAGATCAGTTCACCTGGAGAAGAGTTTGCATTCTGGCGCTTTGTTACTGCTATGTAGAATCTTACCTCTTCTATGCTTAGGACAAGTTTATTGAATGAGGCCACCTCTTTCAATTTTGGAAGCAAAGGGGTATGAATAATAAGTGAATATGTATGCAGATTGGGCCCTGTCTGGTGGCTTGGCATTGAGACCCTGCAGTCTGACAACAGCAGTCCAAATCAATCAGACGTCTACAAGACCTTACCGGGCTAAGGCTGCTGCAGGATTTGGTGGCTTTGGCAGGGATAAGGGGCAAGACTGCTCTTAGGGAACCGTCACTCTTGCAGTGGAAAAAGGGAGAAATGATGGCTGTGAGTAACCAAGTGCTGGGTGGGGGTGAGGGGTGACCGAGGAGGAACAGCCAGTGGTACTGGCAGGAGAAAGAGCACAGAAAGCTCTCCTATGGATAGAAAAGGGTAATGGTTGATTTGGGTCTTGAAGAATGAGGAAGAATTTTGTAGACCGGTAAGAAAGGAAAGAGGGAAATAATAGTTACCAAGAGTCTGTGAACTCCAGATACTATGCTCACTCCAAACTAGGTGTCATGAGCAATGTCACGGACAGAGGAGTGTGTGAAGCAGTGTGCTGAATGGTCTCCGGTGGCAGCAGATGGGCCTAGAAAGTTGAATAAAGCTAGATCATCTGCTATGGTGTTGGGCTTTATCCTATAACCAAGGGGGAGTCACTGAAGGGCTTTAAGCTGGGAATAAACTGCCCAGGAGTAACCTTTAGATAATTATAACTAGGGACAAGATAACCCAAAGGAGACAAGGATAATAAATAATATAGAAAACTCCTAGATATACAGTAGGAAAAGAGAGTAAGGGGTGAAATTAGGGTGAGGACAAAATGTGTATCAATAAGAACACAATTCTGCTTACAAGATTAAGTATCTTTGATGAGCTTATAATGAGAAGAATGGGCTTATGAGATGGGACATCCTTCTGAGCACTGGTGTGCTCAAACATTCCAGTGCTTTTCAAAGCTGTGCAGTAGATGGTAGCATGTCAGCAGCCAGACAGTACCCCATGTAAGTCCTGTTTCAAAGAGCTACAAAGACTGTCAGCTCCATTGTGGATGATGAAAATGAAGATAAACAGGTGTACAGCTGTCTTGATACCATGTAGGGTAACAACTACTAGAGAAACAGCCCATGTATTTTCCAAAGTGCTGTTGAATACAATAGCAGATAATCACATAGACACAAGCACAGTGTTCAGGGCTCTAAGCTCTGAGGGCGTAAAACAAAAGAGTTATGAAATCAGTGCATGATAAATAGAGAACCACTGGGCTTGGACATGCAGGACTGTCATTTGCTTTGTGTATGTTCTTTACCAGGCAGTCCTCTGTGTAGTTCGTAAAAACACATCTGGGTGATGGGTGATGAAATGGAATTCTGCTCCAGGTTCCAGTCAAAGATCTGAATTCATAGACTGTACATTCAAAAGAGGAGGGTAATACACTAAGCAGGACTTGGAAGAGCCTGGATCTGTTCCGTGAGCTGACACCCATCTTGGCACATATAAGAGGGGCTGCAAAGAAGGCCCTGGGAGGTTTAGAAGGAATTTTAGAGGGCCTAGTGATGCCTAATGACTGGAAAGTGTGGAGGAATCTATCTCCTCCTTCATCTCAAATCAGGGGAATGAGGCTTTGCAGAGACCCACAGTGGAACTTAGTGTGTGGCCACAGTGGTCTTGGGGGACAGTGGACAGACAGTGAATGCATGCCTGACAAATACACAGAGCCAGTGGTGACTTGCCTCTTCTCTGACAGCAGAGAGGGTGCTGGGGACTCAGTATAGGCTTGTGCCCCAGGTTTGTAAGACAAAGGGCACAGGAGTGGTTCCTGTATGTTGACCCTGACCTCAGCCGGACAGTTAAGTGTGATTGGCTTAGGCTCAGGCTAAGTGGTCTCCCGATGTGGGAGGTGAGGATACCACAGAGGGGGAAAGCGTGAGTTTTCTAGGGCCTGAGAAGGGAGCTTGAGAAGGAGCTATAGGGAGGGAGTATACCTACATCAAGGACTCTGCTAGAAGGATCCACAGTGATAGCATGGTCTCCAGGACCCTACAATGGGTCTCTCCAAAGTGAGAGAAGGCCAGAACATAACAGCAGCTCCTCAGTACAGTCACCGAAGAACCCTGACCCCATCTCCTCCCACCTCTTTTGCTGTGGGATGGTCTGTATGTCAAATTTCTCTGATTGGTCAATAAATAAAACACTGATTGGCCAGTGGCAGGAAGTATAGGCAGGACTAACAGAGGAGAAAAGAAAGAACAGAAGGCAGGAGACACTGCCAGCCACCGCCATGACAAGAAGCATGTGAAGATGCTGGTGAGCCACGAGCCACGTAGCAAGGTATAGAATTATGGAAATGGATTAATTTAAGCTATAAGAACAGTTAGCAAGAAGCCTGCCACGGCCATACAGTTTGTAAGCAATATAAGTCTCTGTATTTACTTGGTTGGGTCTGAGCGGCTGTGGGTCTGGCAGGTGACGGAAATTTGTCCTGACTGTGGGCAAGGCAGGAAAACTCTAGCTACACTCTTTCCTTCCATCAAGAAACCAGAAGATAGTTCTTTGCAAGCTCTCCCACTCCCCACAGGAAGCTGTTCTATGTTAGACTGTACTGGGAAAGAGTTGTTAAAGTAACTGAAGTTCCAAGGACTTTTTTGGGGCTGGGGATGCAGTTCAATGGTAGACCCTTTCCTACCAGGCACAAGATTCTTGGTTTGATCCTAGCATTGCATCACACACACACACACACACACACACACACACACACACACACACACACACACACAGAGTTATTTTTAGTGTAATAGGACAGATGACAGATAAGACAACTTTGGCCTGAAAATGGCCATAAAAGCCTGAAGATTTAGTCTTAGGACTAAATTTCATCTAATTCTATGGAGAAAGAGGCTGCATAGAATAAATGTAAAGAGATCATAGGGGACAAAAATAAATTTGCTTTATGATGTCTCATGAGTCATGCCCATTCAACTTAGTTATGCATGGCTCCTCTCATCATCACTTGAGATAGCTACTACTATGGCCCCCATTTTACAGATAAAGACATAGAAGGGTATAAAATTTGCTCAAGGTCATGCACATAGTAAACAATAGAATCCAAGTTCCAATTTAGGCAGCAGAGAGTTCCAGAGCCCATAGGTTCAACTGTCATTCTCTAGAAAAAAGGAAGTAAGAGGCTGAGCTCTTGACTCATTCTTGTTCCAGAATTCTAGCTAAGGGAAACATGCCTATTGACGCACAAATGTATTCATTAACATTTTATTTAGAATAGAGGAAATCAGCAGGGGTGGGGATGAATGTCTATTGATTGGGACTCAGATAAATAATTCTGAGTTCACTGGATGGATCATAAAGCATCTTTTATGGGAAAGTTCTAAAGACAGAGGAAAAGATTAATGTGCTAGGATACTGGCAATATAGGAATGGTCTCATTAAAAATAGAACGGCCCAGGGTGAGAAAGGCGCAGTCTAGGGCCATTGGCTATGCCACTCGAGGGAACACATCCTCCTTTATCTTTGGTTCCTCCTTCCAGATGCTCCCAGCGCCTCTTAACAATGCTTTTGGCACCTGAGACCTAGTGATCCCAGCATAGCAGAGACAACATCCCATCTCCTAGGGCTAGGGAGATAGACAAACACTGTCTGTGCACAATACACTCGAGAAATAAAACAATTTAAAACCATGTAGGTGGATACACCCTGAGTCACCTTGGGTGAAATGACGCGGCACTAGGATGACATTGCAGGTGGCTCTCCACCAATGCAAGCCTCGGAGGAAGAAGTGTCCACAAGTCTTAGTCTGGTTATTTATTGTGTGTGCATGGGTGTGTGCACATGTTCCCACGTGGAGGCCAGAGGTCAAGCTCCAGTTGTTTCTCAGGAGCCATGTATTTTATCTTTTGAGGCAGACTACTGATGGGATCTAGGGTTCTCTTTTTTTAGGCTAGACTGATTAGACAGCAAGCCCCAGGGATCCTTCTAGCTCTACCTCCCTAGCATGGGGATTACAAGTACAGGCTACTATGCCCCACCTTTGACATTACTGGGAATGAAGCTCAGGGTTTCTCACTGGTGTAGCTTGTGGTTATTTTTACTGGAAGCCAGGAGGTACCGGAAGGATGCTAAATCATTGTACCTGCCCTTCATCTAGCACAACCTTGCTCCATCTTGAGGCACTGACTGAACATCCCCTGGGCAAGGAGACCCAGAGCAGAAGCACCATGTCCCTGACCTGGGGCGGCTTGTGTTCCCCCCAAGCAGATGAGCCCAGCTCTCCTAGGAACTGAGGCTAGGGTTCAAAATAGAAGATAAGAGGCCCAGGCCCCTGCGCCCAGACTCCAGGAGCGCTTGTTTTACTGGCATTATTGGATTTACAGATAAGCAACATGGAATTAAGCTGATCAGGAAGGGAGGGGGGAGCCCTCATTTGTTCAAAGACAGGATTTATCTGGCGGAGCCCTCTCCTTTGTCAACAGGGAGCCCTTCCCTTTGTATCCTGCAGCAGAGGACGTTTTATTCCATAACCTTTCTGCTGCAAAGCCCATGAGTGGATTTTTGACCTGTTTTTTCCCCTTATCTAAGAAAACCAAGGTTATTGAAAGGTTAGAATGCATTTTTAAACAGTCCTCTCCTGAATTTACAAGCTAACTAGAGGAATCAGTCTCTGAAATATAATGTCAAATCTTTGCGAAATTGATTATTTCAAATGCCCTGTAATTTTTTTTTTGAGGTGGGGGAGTCCATACCCCTTCTTTATGGCTACTGCTGACGCATAAATATCAGATTCCAAAGCCACTGAAGATGCTGGGTCTCACAGGGTAGCACCATGGGAGTGGAATTAAGCTGTTATTCCTCACTGACTGTGTTTTGCCATCTATGGGATGGGAATGACAGTTCTATAAAAGGCCTATAGATACCAAGCACACAGGGGAGAGAACACAGTCCTGGCTCTGTCATGACTGTCATTCATGTGCTATGACCTTAAGGAGTCTGCTCTCTGCCTCAGGAAAAGCAGGATGATTCCAAAGCTTCCATCGAGAAGTAGCTTTCTCAGACATTTTGGTGTTTCACAGTACAACCACTGGGAGGTAAAAGATGGTGGTAGTTTGCTCCACCCTGCAGTAAGGATAGAGCCCTCCTCATCCACAGAAGAGACGCTGGTAGCAAACACAGGCGAGGTTCAGTGAGGGGGATTTAATTCTCGTCCTCTTGGTATTGCTATTTCACAGGCGCCAAGGACCACTCTCATCTGTGAAGTGGAGAGAGTGTGGCCTTGTTTCCCGTATGGCATGTGAGGTAACATCATTTGCTGCGCCCTCAGGGAAGGGCAGCAAAGCCCCAGTGTAGACCTCATTGACGGCTCACAGGAACCCGAGGAGCTATTACACAGGAAGAAGCAGATGTGCTGTGGGTGGTCAGAATGCAGGGATTTACTCAGCCTCAGCCAAGGTCTAGGCCATAGGGCTGCTACCCACAGAGGAGACAGGGATGACCAGAGGTGATCCTAGCTAATGTCCCGCCTGGCACTAGGGGGGAGTGGGGCAGGTTCCTTTCCTTTCAGTTTGTCTGACTTCTGGCACGACGATGAGGCACTGTGCAACTGGTTTCCAGACTTCCTTAGGTGAGATCATGCCCAGGGTGGTGGGCATGACGGGGAAGCACTTCTCAGGCTTGCCTGCCTGCCTCAAATCTCTTCCGATCCTGGTCCTCATCATGGTCTACCTTCTTTCCAGGCCTGTGTTTATTCTAGAGTCCCCCCCTCCCCCAGTGCAGGGCCTTCCCCTTTCTGCCCTGAGCCCAGCAGGGGGTGGGGAATAGGGATGAGGGCTATACACTCAGCAGGACGAAGCCCCTGATTCTGAGCTGTAGATCTCAGGCTAGCTGGCTCTAGCCCAACCCTCACAGGTTGTCAGGATTTCTGGGGATCTCCTGTGGAGGTAGATGAGCTGGAACGCACTCAGAAAGAACTACAGAGGTTTCAGGCTGTTCCCTGTGGGCAGAGCCCTCAGAGGCATGAAATTCCTCTAGCTCAGGCCACACTTCGCTCTACTACCCTGATGATTCCCCAGGCTCTGTCCTGTGTCCTAGCTCCCATACTTGCGTTTCAGCCCATCTGCTTTCTGTGAATTATTACCACCCATTTATCTTGCCAATCTAATGTCTCCCCCTGTCTTTTTCACTCTAGTGGGCTTAAGGACCCTCCTTCGGCCCCCTGTAGGTGACTAGACACCTGCTAATGTCATGGCCTGATATCTTCACATGCTCTAAAAATGCAACCAGTGTCTCACATCAGGAAGAATAAGTTCTAGGCCCGAGTTTCTAGCCTTCTCTGTGCCCATAGGAGTGTCTCTTCCCAGATTCTTTGGCCTCGGTATATAGATCGGTGGGAAGGGGGGGATTAGATCACTAAGCCTCCAGACCTGTAGGAGTTCCCATCTGACAGTTTAGGACAAATATTTCTCCTTTCAGCCTTCAACTGCTCTGGGAGGGCAGAGCAGGAAGCTCAGACCCAGTAAGAGGCTCCCACATGACACCCAGAAAACAGGTAGGTGGGAAGGGCAGAAAGCATCCTGGCAACCAGCCTCGATTTTCTAACTCTCCATGGGAAGGAGCAGAGCGACAAGACAGTAGGAAAAGTCCAGTGGTCAATAGATATGTGGAAAACCCACTGTCTCCTCCTCTCTGCCATCTTCTGTCAACAACTGATCTGTCACCAGGTCCGGTTACGTTTAATCCTGCTCGCCATGCCCAGTGCCACTACCTTTGCCCACGATAATCTGCGCTGGTTTTAAAGCAGACTGCCATGAGCTTCCTTGGTGTGTCCTAGGAGCTGAACAGTTAATATACAAAAGCCTAGGCTGTGTGAGTTGTTATATAAGGAGCTGCACCCCCTTTCCCTCTGGCCCCCCTGCAGTCTGTTCTCACATGGCAGAGAGTGATCTTTGCAGAATGCAAATCCATCCTTGCACCTGCTGTTTAAAATCCTTTGCCGACTTCCTTGCTCCAAGGCCAATTTTTTTTTTTTAAGTGCCTGCGAAGCTGATGGTTTCTGCTCCCCAGCCACACGTGCTTGGTTCTTGGTCTGTCTACATTTGTTACTGTTCTCTGATGAGTCTGGAGTTCACCTGCCATCCCACCCTTCCAGGCCCAGGCTCTTGCTCCAAGTTGAGGTTCAGTGGAAATGGCCCACTATTTACATAGGCTACAGGGCCAGACTACCTGCATTTCTCTAAAGCTCCTGAGGGGGGCACTGGTGAGCACTCACTAGCCTATGCTATTAGAAAGGCAGACTATTTACATGACAGCAAATGTAAATTGGGGTCCCAAGAAGACCTGAAGAAATCAACAAGAACAGTATAAGAATTGGAGTTCATCAGAGGTGTCAGATAAAAAGAAAACAGTCAGTACTATTTTGATATAGACAAATATTACAAAATGAAAATGAGAAAAATCTCATTTATTTATTTATTTTTTCAGAGCTGAGGACCGAACCCAGGCCTTGCACTTGCTAGGCAAGCGCTCTACTACTGAGCTAAATCCCCAACCCAAGTTCTCATTTATAATGGCAAGACTAAGGAAACATTTTAAAATAATATAAACAAGGCTCTTTGTGATACATAGGAAGAAAACCATAAGATGTAATTGCAATTTATGTGAACAACTCAGAGACATTCCTAAGAAGACTGTTTTAAAGACAAAATTCTTCCTAATGAGACTGATTTACTCAAAGGATAGTTCCGGGGGTGGGGGTGGGGATTCTGAAGCTCAGTAATATACAGGGATTTCTTAAGTCCCGCTTTGGTAATAGTGTGTGTGTGTGTGTGTGTGTGTGTGTGTGTGTGTGTGTGTGTACATGAATACATGTTCTGCTGTGAATATATGTATATGCTGGTGCACATGGATGCCAGAGGTTAATGTTAAGTGCCTTTCTAGAGAGATTTCCCCGAAGAGGGAAGACTCCCCCTGAATGGGCAGCAGCACCCATGAGCTTGGCCGCTGACTAAAAAGAAGGAAGTGAACCTAACACCCACTGTCATCTCTCTCTCTGCTTCCAGACTAGAGATGAACTAGAGACTGGCTATCTCAGGCTCCTGTCCCCCTGCTGTCCCTGTCATGGTGCATTGTGTGCCTTCTTCAGCTGTGACCCAAATTAAATTCCTTAAGTTGCTCTTGTTGGACAATAAGAAAATTAACTAACTCGCCGGGCGCTGGTGGCGCACGCCTTTAATCCCAGCACTTGGGAGGCAGAGGCAGGTGGATCTTTGTGAGTTCGAGGCCAGCCTGGGCTACCAAGTGAGTTCCAGGAAAGGCGCAAAGCTACACAGAGAAACCCTGTCTCGAAAAACCAAAAAAAAAAAAAAAGAAAATTAACTAACTCATCCCCCCCCCCCACACACACACACACCATTCCACCCAATCACTGGGCCTCTCTGTCATGTTGAGAGCTAGGTTTAACTGACCAGGGTTACAGCAGCCTGGGATAGTCTCTTCCCCTGGATAACCCAAAATAATATTATTTAGAAGGGGGAAAAGTGAGCCAAAACTAAAGGACATGGGTGAAGAAGGTGAAGAAGGAAAATTCTGATAATGATTAACAAGAGGAACACCAGTTCTAACAGTTATCAAAGCATAGAGCTATAATTAGAAATACTAGGATTGTGGACCTAAGTCTCACATGGATCTTCAAATTGATGAAAATAAGAAACCCGGGGGCTGGAGCAATGGCACATTGGTTAAGAGCCCTGGCTGCTCTTCCAGAAGACCCAGGTTTAATTCCTTGTACCCACATGGCAACTCAAATATCTGTAACTACAGTCCCAGGGGATCTGATGCCCTCTTCTGGCCTCCATGGGCACCGAGCACATACATGGAGCACAGATATACATGCAGGCAGACTACCCATCTATACACATAAAAACAAAGCAAATAAATAAATAAAACCAAAACCCCTAGAAAGCTATGCTCTTAATATTCATTTCTCTATCAGAATTTAATCATCAATCACCCCTGCCCTCCCCCCCAATACCAAGAATGCTAAAGAAAGCAGTGAAATGCCAAAAGCTTAAATTAATGTATGGTTGTTATCTTCAGGGGAACAAAGAGAGATTTAGAGCTATGAGGCCAGGGGCTGATTTTTCAGTTCAAGTAACTGTTACCATTGTGGTAAGAGGTTTATGCAGAGAAAGACAACAAGATAGAATGGTTAGAACAGGAAGACCCCTGGGCTACAAGCCAGGGGTCTGAATCCCAGCCACAACTTCTCCCTGCTGAGCAATCTTGGGCTGGGCCTTCCCCCTTTCTGGGCCTTAGTCCAACATCCCAGAGATGAAGATTAATGCAGATGACCTCTCGTGGCCCTTCTAGCTCAGCCGTCTGGGATGCACAGTTTCCACCGCAGGTCTAGAAAGTAGCACAGGAAGACATTTGGATCTTTCCTCCCCGAATTATCAAGGGACCTCAGAGGCCAGATCTGTTTGGTGAGGCTCACTGTGTACTCAGCCCTGTTTTCATGAGGATTTAGAGATGAATGGGACATGGCCCAGGCCTGGGCTGTGAAGGCTAAGGTCAGTGAAGGACATTGAGAGCTGCAGACAACAGTCTCAGCCTCGCACAACAGATCCTTTGGTGCCAGTGGTTGCTCTAGAGGTGGTTGAGGAGAAAAGTCAGTAATGGTCTTCCCCAGCTTTAGACCTTGTATGCCACAATAGCAACTTGTCACATACGAAGTGCTTATTGGTATGATCATGGCATGACTGTTCGGGGAGGTAACCAACTCCTTTCTGATTTAATCTGAGGCCTACTCTGTAGGTGGGAGCTTATGCCCAGTACAGCCGACCCAGTCAAAGGCCCATTGCTGAGGTAAACTCGACTGCTTTTGTGCCGTTAACTGGATGTGTCAAAATTACTCTTAAATATTTATGTTTATATCCAGAGACTGGTGTTGTCTTCAGCCTCCATCAAGGAAGCGTCTGTTTGCAGCAAATGGTGGTTAAGGCAGAGAGTCAAGGCTGGTCAGTGTCCAGAACAAATAACTGTTGAATGCTCAGCATTAAATAGGGCCCCCATGCTACCCTCTCCAAGGCTCAAGGGATATTGTGGAAAAAGGGAGCAGGAAGAGCTGAATGATAGAAAAGAGGTCTGTGAAAATGCTGTCTTACAGGCATGACAGAGCTATGACACTAATGAACTCACAATAGCTGTGCACAAAACGGAACTAGTAAATATTCAGTCACAGGTGGGGGAGGGGCTCATGGGGCCCTGTTCCCCACCCCAGGGTAGCTAATGCAATTGAGGGCTGCTGTAGGTGAAGTCACTGTCTTCAGTGATGTATCTAATGGTGGTTACACATGCTCTAGAGGCTAGCACAACACCCATGCTCTTGCAGGTAGCCCTGGTTAGACCAGTGGGTCATAGAGTAACAACAAAAACAAAAAGACATGGAAGTGGGATGGAGACTTGGTGGAGTGGGAGGCTGGTAGATGTGGGCAGAGGATAAGAGAGGAGGTATTGGTGTGACCAGAATTTATTATATTCATGCATGGAACTGTCAAAGAATAAATTCAACTGCCATAACGCAAAATGAACGGTTATTAGCATGACAAGATTAAAAAAACAAAAAGAGGAGAGAAACGCCATGACCTGAAGGGAGATCCCCGGAAGCCATTTGAACTGCAGGCTGTGCAGGATGGGTGGAGGAACATTGGAGGTGCTCAGGACTCCAGGCAGGAGGGCACAGGGGCAGGGAAAGCACATCCTTTGGAGACAGCTGCTGCAGCCAGGCTTCCTGGTCTCCCAACCATAGCTCCAGCACTGACTTGCTCTGTCACCTCAAATCATTTCTCATCTGCAGACAATTGCAATTATTTCCTAGGGCATATCAAGGGGTCGTGAGATTTAATAAATGGAAGTCATTAGATCAGACTTCCATGTCTGTCAGACTCCAAATTGGACACGCTGAAGTCTATGATTTGTAGGACAATGAAGGTATCTACAGCCACAGAAACCTCCTACTCTGTGCCTGAATCGTGTTAGGGGCTTCCCATTATTATTGCTAGCTCACATACAATTCTGGAAGTTAGGTGTTAATGTACCTACTTTTCAGAGAAAGAAACCAAGACTCAGCATTTTTTCAGGCATTTGCTCCTTCCTATGCTGTATATCTGCCCAGCTGAATTCACCAATACCCTAGGCTAGACTGTCCCAGAAGTCTGCCTGTTCTAGGCTTAATTCTGGTCATATCATAGAACATGCTGACCCTTACCACACTTTATCTCCACTTCCCCACTTCATGCTCACAGGTTTTTTGTTTTTGGCCTAGGATGGAGGCTGACCTGGGCTTTCATACCTGCTTTAGGTTTTGGAAGAGGCAAAAGGAAGACAACCGGTATTAACTGGCTATGAAAACCAGGCATGGTGGTGTATGCTTGTAATCCCAGCATTCAAAAAGCCGAGGCAGAAGCACAGCAAATCTGAAGCCATGCTGGGCTTCAATATTCTGCTTCAAAAAATCAAAAGGTTCACAAAGAGTCTTTTTGTGCATTCATCTCGTTTATTCTTCTCAGTGACCCCATAAGACAGTTACGAATGTCTCTGTTTTCCAAACAAGGAGGCCAGGCTCAGAAACGTTAACCAGAGGTTACACAATAAAGCGCAAAGTCAGGCTCAGAATCCATGACCTACACTATTGCACCAAACCACTTCTTAACTGGTTCTGGGCTACCTGCCACAACTCTTCTGCCTATAGCTGTTTAGCCCAGCCCCACCCAAGCCCAGGTACTATGAACAACAGGCCAGGAGAGAGAGAGAGAGAGAGAGAGAGAGAGAGAGAGAGAGAGAGAGAGAGAGAGAGAGAGAGAGAGAGAAAGGATTTTCTGTTGCCCAAGGCCTGACATTTGTGAACCCGAGACATCTGTCACCAAAGCAATATGTATACTTTTCCCTTAGCCTGATGTCCACAATCCTGGCCTGCTCTCTGCAGACAACTCTGCCCCTGTCTAGATAGGAGGTGGGAATGCTGATCTGGTAGCCAGTTTCTACTGCTTCTCTAAGAGTTTGGGCCCCCATGCTCATGGATAGGTAGGATTAACATAGTAAAAATGGCAATCTTACCAAAAGCAATCTACAGATTCAATGCAATCCCCACCAAAATCCCAACACAATTCTTCACAGACTTGGAAAGAAAAATACTCAACTTTATATGGAAAAACAAAAGACCCAGGATAGCTAAAAGAATCCTGTACGATAAAGCAACCCTTGGAGGCATCACCATCCCTGACCTCAAACTCTACTATAGAGCTATAGTAATAAAAACAGCTTGGTACTGGTATAAAAACCGACATACGGACCAATGGAATCGAATTGAAGACCCTGACATTAATCCATGCACATATGAACACCTAGTTTTTGACAAAGGAGCCAAAACTATACAATGGAAAAAAGAAAGTATCTTCAACAAATGGTGCTGGCATAACTGGATGTCAATATGTAAAAGATTACAAATAGATCCATATCTGTCACCATGCACAAAGCTCAAGTCCAAGTGGATCAAAGACCTAAACATAAATCCAGTTACACTAAACTTAACATAAAAGAAAATAAGAAGCACTCTTGAACGCATTGGCACCGGAGACCATTTCCTAAATAAAACACCAACAGCACAGACCCTGAGCACAACAATTAATAAATGGGACCTCTCGAAACTGAGAAGCTTTTGCAGGGCAAAAGACACAGTCAATAAGACAAAAAGACAGCCAACAGAATGGGAAAAGATCTTCACCAACCCCACATCTGACAGAGGATTGATCTCCACAATATATAAAGAACTCAAGAAACTAGACATCAAAATACTGAACAGTCCAATTAAAAAATGGGCTAAAGAGCTAAACAGAGAATTCTCAAAAGAAGAATCTCAAATGGCTGAAAGACATTTAAAGAAATGCTCAACATCCTTAATCATCAGAGAAATGCAAATCAAAACGACTCTGAGATACCACCTTACACCTGTTAGAATGGCTACGATCAAAAACACCAATGACAACCAATGTTGGAGAGGATGTGGGGCAAAGGACACTCCTCCACTGTTGGTGGGAATGTAAACTTGTACAACCACTGTGGAAATCAGTATCGCGGTTTCTCAGAAAATTAGGAATCGAACTACCTCAAGACCCAGCCATCCCACTCTGGGGCATATACCCAAGGAATGCTGATTCATACCATAAAGATACAAGCTCAGCTATGTTCATAGCAGCACTATTTGTAATAGCCAGAACCTGGAAACAACCTAGATGCCCATCAACGGAAGAATGGATGAAAAAAATGTGGTACATATACACAATGGAGTACTACTCAGCAGAGAAAAACAATGAAAGCATGAAATTTGCAGGCAAATGGATGGAACTAGAAAAAATCATCCTGAGTGAGGTAACCCAAACCCAGAAAGACAGTCATGGTATGTACTCACTCATAGGTGGATTCTAGATATAAAATAAAGAACAATCAGACCACAACCCATAGAACCATAGAGGCTATATATATAGCATGGAGGTCCCTAGGACAACTGTGGCTTATAATAAATTTCAGTTTTACTCAATTATTGAAAAAAAATAGCCAAATGAATGGAAACACATGAACTATGAACCAAAGGTTGAGGGGCCCCCAGCTGGATCAGGCCCTCTAAATAGGTAAGACAGTTGATTGGTTTGATCAGTTTGGGAGGCAACTAGGCAGTGGGACCAAGTCCTGTGCTCATTGCATGAGTTGGCTGTTTGAAACCTGGAGCTTATGCAGGGACACTTGGCTCAGTCTGGGAGGAAGGGACTGGACCTGCCTGGACTGAGTCTACCAGGTTGATCGCAGTCCTCGGGGGAGGACTTGTCCTGGAGGAGGTGGGAATGGGGGGTAGGCTGGGGGTAAGGGGAGGGAGTGGGAGGGGGGAGAATAGGGGAACCCATGGCTGATATGTAGAACTGAATGGTATTGTAAAATAATATATATATATATATATATATATATATATATATATATATATATATAATAGGAGAGAAAAAAAAGTTTGGGCCCCACTGTATACACATGCTGACCCTTATCCTCCCTCAATCCCAGAATACCTGCTTCAACTTGGAGAGGCCCCTGGCACTGGGCCTATAAGATCCCTTGGTTACATATGTCATTCTGCTGCTCCACTCTGCCACAAATACCCTTGAGGATCCTCATCTGTCTATTTGTTCTCAAGCCTGCTGAGTCCTAGGGAGCCAGGCTTTAAGCTGCTCATCTCCCATGCTCTGCTAGTTCCTCCTGCTCCATTAACTCTGCCTGCTCTGACTTCTCCTCCCTCATTTGGTCTGTCTGCCCTGAGATTCCAGGAGGCTCCACTGCCTGCAACATGATGCCACTCATCCATGCCCAGGTGCTGTGCCTGCCCCTCAGTCATCGTTTTGAGCCAAAGTGTTCTGATGAGCCTTCCCTGTCATTACCTGAGGGTAGTCTTGGGCTCTTAATTAGATCAGCATTTCCTAGTCCTTTTGTCCACAATTACCACACTTAGACTTCAGCCAAGACATCAGGGTTCAGACCCCAACCAATGCTACAACCTTACCCAGGCTGGTTTCTCTGCCCACTATCAGAGCCCTGACTTTACAAGCACTGAATCAACTCTTGGTACTGACACATGATGGTCATTAGGAAGCATAGACAAGTGTACTCCAACTCTCCATAGACACAGCTGTAACTACAACTTGCATCCAGAAGGCCACAGCTGTGTGAGTGATGCTCCAGTTCTCAGTAGAGCTCAGGCACAGCCCACCACCCTGAGGACAGGCAGAGGAACGAGACTCTCCAGCCTCCCCTTCATATTAGTCTTCTACCAGGAACAAGTGGTGCTCTTTTGAAACCACATTCATCCCTTGGTCTCCACACATTGGAAACTGTGGTCTTGGAGTGCATCTTGGCCTATCATGAGTAAGTCTAGCCAAGGACAGCACACTTTGATTTTTTGAACTGGGGTCTCTCCATATGTTGTCCAAGTGAGTTTGATTCTCCAGCCTTAGCGTCTTAAGGAGCTGAGACTACAGGGATACACCACCATCCCCTGTTGGTCCTGATCCAGCTCTTTGACTGAAAACAGATTCCTGTCAGGTCACTGTTGTCACTGCTACAAGACAAATGATACCCATCAGCCTCTCAAGAGTCCCAATCATGTCCAACTTTATATATCCTTACATCACCACATGTATAAGAACTTTACAGCACCACTCCTAACAAATATGGCAAAACAGGGGAAACCTGTAAATAAAATAGCTGCCAATACACCAAAATATGAAGCTCGATACACCAGAGTGCCATAGGGACACTCATATGTAATTGGTACTGTGGAAAGTGGCTTCAATATATCTGAGTAACTATTTAGTAATGTGTGACAAGAACTATAAAATTGTTCATGCCCTTTGACCTAGCAAAGCCACTTGGGGGAATGCTTCCCAGTAAAACACTAAGAAAGTAATTTGTTCAAAGATATTCATAGCTGTGATATTTATAATAGCAAGAGGTTGGAAGGAACCCAAAGGCTCAGCCCTTGGGGATTGACTAAGCAAACTGGGTCAGGTGAACACTTTGGATGCTCTCCAGCCAGGAGGTGTGGACATGTGCGGTCTCAGGTGGAGTGAATGCTCGACCCTGGGCTGTGAGATGGGACATAAGCCAACCCTGCCTCTGACTCCAGCTTCCACCATGGGAAATGCACAGCAAATTTGTGCTGCCTTCAGGCTAATTCTGTCAGTCAGTAGCCTGCATGTCAATTATGAGGGTTTTAAAGGTCATTTATTTTGTCTTTTGTAAAGATCATTTTGAATTAACTAGGCACTTTTTAAAAAAAGTTACTTAAGATGCTGAAAAGGAATTCCACCCAGATTTCCCAATGATCCTCAGTAGACTCAACTCCGGGAGCTCTCTCCAATCTCCTTCATGTTTCTGTAAGAGGTTCCAGGCTCATCCCATGACAACAGGGATGTGGAAATTCGTGTGGACCTCAGGGTCTTGGGAAAGCCATGAGTGCCACTACCTCCGTGAACCCAGCCACTGTGCCTGCTGCAGCAACCCCTTGTCCATGGCATCCAGACCTCCCCTCAGCCTTCCTCCTTCAACTTTTCTTTCTCTCCTGGGTCTCAGGAAGGTTATTCAAAAGCCTCTGGGTCTCTCCCCTATACGAAAGTTCAAGTGACCAGAACATCTTCCAGAACCAGGATAGGTATACACCAAACATATCCAGGGCAGGTAGCCTCCTAGAGTGGTCTAGGAGAGCTTTGAAAAGTACATTCATGAGCTCCACCCTGGACTCTCTGGGACTGAGGAGGAAATGTGCACTGTTAAAACTCTCCAAGGGGTTTTTCCATGCTGCAAACCATCACTGGAGAGCCTAGTTGCTGAACAAGAGTATGAGCCTATTCTGCTGGACTGTTAAGTTCTAAGGGCTCTTAGCTTTGCAGAAAACCAACTTGTAGCTGGCAGTCTTAACAGAGACACCCACCCACACAGGTAACACAGGCACCATTCAAGGGATGTCTCAGCTAGTAACCTGAAACATGTCCCAGAGAGTCCCTCCACAGGTCCAAAGGAAAAAGAGCCAGCTTGTGCCTCTGCCAGAGCCCAAGCCTTGGAGTTTCCCACTGCCTAATGCAGGGTCTCTTAGTCCATGCCCTTGTCCCAGGTGGAGAGTGGGGGCCTGTGACCCCACTCACCTTGGCCATACTTACGGAGTCATTTTATAAAGCTGCGTCCGCCTCTCAAACAGCGACCCTCCCCAGGCCCAGGGCCACAACCCGCCCACTGGTGTGGCCTGGGCAGACTCGGTCTCACCGACCCCTGTCTCCAGGACTCTCTTCAGCTTCACATTGGTGCTTGCGTCCCCCGGCCTGTTGTCAGGAAACACCATGAGTCGTCACCCTGTCCCCATCCAACCTCCCTGCAAAGTGAGAGCCAGTGGCAGCCTCCTTGTGGTCCTGGGATATAAAGAACAGAAGAGGACAGAAAGGGACTGAGGGGACATGGTCTTCCCAGGGTCCCTAGGGTGACTTTCTGAGCCCGGAGGTGCTGTTTAAGGAATGGGAAGAAGGCCACTTGGTTCTGAGATTTCCCTCTAGGCTGTTCCCGAGGGAACAAGAAAGCTGAGAAGTCCTAGAGCTCCCCTAAAGTACTGTCTTGGAGCCTGGGATTATGGAGCCTGCAGCAGACAGGCCCCAGACATCTGGACCCCGTAGATATCAGAACTAAGATGGATTGCCTTCCAGGCAATAGGATATGACCTGGGGCCAAAAAGACACAAGGCAAGCAACACAATCCCTTATCCCTCAAGCTGACCCCCATCCTCCTTCTCCCTCACAGGGCCCCGGGTCAAGGCTGGGGGTCTGCAGCCCATTCCAAATTCTGAGCCCACACCTGAGGACTAAGAGCCAGGTACTGGCTTCTCTGATCCATCATGGGGGCTCTTCCCTCATCCTCCCTCCCCACAACATAGTCCTCACTCACCGGTGGGTCAGGCCCCACCTGGTACCTAGCTATCAGCAACCCTGGAGGAAAGCTTCATGGGCTGAAGGGGAACTGAACACCCTCTGAGGAGTCCTCCCACACATGCGCCAGGCCTGAGAACTAAGTTCTGGTTTCCTGTTCCAGGAATCTCTGCTCTGTGTTTGTCGAGACGGAGTGGGAGTGTTAAGGCAAGGGAGTCAGATGGGCGGCTTCCTGGCATCATGCTGCAGTTTGCCCTGAGCACAGGACCAGGGCCTCACTGGGGCGGCGGGGGGGGGGGGGGGGGGGGGGGGGGGGGGGGGGGCACTCCGCTGATACATACTGATACATACGCGGTGACCTACCAGCCAAGGGAGGGAGGAAGCAAACTCCTGTACCCTAGATAGAGATGACTGCTGTGACTGCCATGCTGGAAACAGGCCCAGAGGCTCACATGGTGTCTGAAGCCCAGCCGGGCTAGCTGGCTTTCCTTTCGCGTTTCTTTTTCCATCCCCATCAGGTCTTCACAGACCCCCCCGCCCCCACTATGGGCCACAATGTCTGGAGTTCTCTGGCCCCGTGGCTTTCAGCCGGAGTAAGCCCTTTCATAGGCAGGACAAGAGGAAACTTAATTGAACAGCTCTGCGTGCCGCTGGGGATGGGGCAGCGGTGGGTGTTCCATACCTTCCCTTCCCCCGCACGACACCCCTTCAGAGATACTGCCTGAGACCTGCGGGCTCCAAATGTCATTTGAAAATCATTGGTCCAATCAATCCAACCTTATTTTCAGATGAAGAAGCTGAGGCTCAGAGTAGGTAGTGATTGGCCGAAGGTCACACAGCAAGTTGGTAGCAGAGCTTAGACTGGCCTACCCATTGTGGCCTCCAGGTCCCGCTCTAAGGCATCCAGTAGCCTCCCTGAAGGCTCTGAACGCCCCTAACCTTCTCCTTTTAACCATTCTCTGGTTCTACTGCATGGAGGGATGGACCTACCATCCATAACACATCTCCCAGAAATGAAGCCCATGGGCTCCCGAACTGGCCCTCAGCATTAGGTCTTAAAGCGTCTTCTGCAGCTCTTCTCATTCTGTGAACTCCCTGGTGATCTTGGATCTCCATGGCTCTCCCACCTACCCACGGAGGCTCTAGCTTACTTCCCAGTCCCAAAATGCCTCTCAGCCCCTCCAGAAACACTCTGAAATCTTAAGGCCCCGAACTAAGGTTATCCCGGCCTGCTCTTCCTCTTGTGCTTTGGCATCCAATCCCCCATCATTCCAGCAATCTAGATGGCTATCCCAACCCCATCTCCCGCCACCAGCTCCATGCTTGCCTGAGTCTTCCTATGTGTTCCCTCCCCTCTGCCTGGGGGCTGCTGTTTGGGCATAGTGCTTGCATACCTAGCCTCCTTCCAGCCTCCCTGCCTCAGGAATGTCGGCTTTGAAAAATCAGTCTAAACATACCACTTGTTGGCTAAGCTCTTCCCTCAGCCACAGACCCCTCCCCACTGTGGTGAGGCCGTGGATCCATCCCATTTTCCGCCTCTGCTGCTCTCTCTCTTCCAGACTGTCCCACCTCAGCTGTGCTCCAGCTTTCCAAATGCCCCATGCAGATCTCTGCTTTCCCTCTCCCTGCCTTCACATACCCTCTTATCTCTCTCCAGACAGTGTTTCTCCAAGAGTCCCCTGAGAGTCCCTTTGTTTTCTGTCTCCTAGTCTATAGTCACGTTCCTGAGCACTGCCCTGCCTAGACCCTGGAAAGAGGATCAATGCATTTTCAATCCAGATCCCAGGAGTACTTTGTCCTCAATGTAAAATACACACACTGGCTCCATCAGGCCAGAGACCCTTGTCCTGCCACCCCCAGAGCATCAGCTAGGTCCCACCCCCCCAGCATCAGCTAGGCCCCACCCCCACAGCATCAGCTAGGCCTTTTCTGCCTGTACACTCTGAAGGGAGAAACTTGACTGTGACTTGTATCTCCTGTTGTAGAATATTATTTTAAGGTGTGTTACTTTTGTTACTTCACTCTGTGAAGCTGTGTTACTGTGCCTGTCTAAAACACCTGATGGTCTAATAAAGAACTGAATGGCAGGAAAAATGACAAGGCAGGAAAAAGGATAGGCAGGGCTGGCAGGCAGAGAGATTATACAGAAGGAGAGATCTAGGAGTGAGAGAAGGAAGAGGACTCCAGGGGCCAGCCACCCAGCTACATAACAAGCCACGGAGTAAGAGTAGGATTTACAGAAGTAAGAGAATGGAAAAAGCCCAGAGGTTAAAAGGTAGACAGGATAATTTAAAGTTAAGGAAAGCTGGCAAGAAACAAGCCAAGCTAAGGCCAGACATTCATAAGTAAGAATAAGCCTTCATGTGTGATTTATCTGGGAGCTGGGTGGCTGCCCCACAGAGACAAAGAGTAAGAAGACAAACAACAACAATCTCCCTCTGGGCTGTGAGCTCCCTGCACACAGTGAGCCTGTCTTCTCCTGCATGTAACTCCCATCTATGCCTGGCACAGAGAAGGGACTTAATTATGAGTGTTAAACGACTGGGATCCCCAAGTGAGCCCCCTCCACTTATGACAGGAGACGGTCACGGCTGATCTGGTGACAGGCCATAGCTTGTGGGAATCTGATAAGCTGTTCCCACTGCTGCTTGCCACTGGTATCTGTCCCCCAATCCCCATCACTCGATCCCCTCTACCATAAAGAAAGCACATTGAAGGTGAGGGTAATGCCAGGCCTACAAAGTGCTACCAGACAGCGTCAAATAGTGACGCTTAATATCCAGCTCTCCAGAAAGTGTTTACATGTATATACACATAAGTTACTATATATTTTACTGACATAAATGATGGACAGTGGGCAGTTTATAAATACAAATTAAATACCCAATACCCAGGTTGGCAAGATGGCTCAGTGGATAAGGGCTCTTGCAACCAAGCCTGATGACCTGTGTTCAATTCCCAGAACTCCCATGGTGGAAGAAGAGAACTGACTCCTGCAAGTTGTCCTCTGACCTCCAGATAAATACTTCTCTCTCTCTCTCTCTCTCTCTCTCTCTCTCTCTCTCTCTCTCTCTCTCTCTCTCTCTCTCTCTCTCTCTCTCTCTCTCTCTCTCTCTCTCTCTCTCTCTCTCTCGTTTTACTGTCTGTGCCTCGGGCCTCTCCCCCTAAACCTACTACATTATTTGATATATACCATGCATGTATTTTGGGTACATGTACATGTACACCCCGATGCTCTCAAACTACATCATACACAGTAGCATATCATACTTCTCTTACACAGGAGAGAAAACTGACCTGCAGACAGTGGTCACCCACATATCACCTCCATCATTCCAAATTTTCCTAATGCCCATACACAAAATTATATACCACAAATACACATGCCAAGTACCTGGAATTTGCATGCTTAATTAATACATATTCCCCATCAAATATTAATTTCACCTTCCCAGGTATTCTGTATATGTGCCCACAATGCTTCCAACGAGAGAGAGAGAGAGAGAGAGAGAGAGAGAGAGAGAGAGAGAGACAGACAGACAGACAGACAGACAGACAGACAGACAGACAAACTGGCCCCACCTTAGCCTTGCCTGTTATCTATGTAGTCTACATCCTGCTGCTCCAAAGAGATACTTATTTCAGATTGCCATAGCAACAAGTCAGCTTCCCTGAGCCTAGACAGTAGATGTAAGCTCAGCATCTGGGCCTGCACTCCAGGCTTGGAGTGGTCATGACTCACCTTAGGGCACAGAGCACAGCCCCAACTCTTTTGCCTCAATGACGGCCCAATGATGATGAGGCTACTTCTTGAGCCTGAAGCTCAGACAACAAGGATTCTAGGTCAGGGTCACCTCTCTTCAGAGGATTTCTAAAATGGAACCACAATTAGCAGAGGATTTTCCTTCCTCCTCCACACTCCACCTTGCCCATGGGGCTTCCACTTCACACTCTGGGCCTTTGACAGCCTCTTTGTGATGACAAAAAGCAAGTCACATGAGCATCCAAGGCTCTGCTGAATAACTGCCACTCCCTTAGCCAGATATATGTGAGATGTGCTTTCTGGCCATGTTTACACAGACACATGTGCCCAAACATGGGCACAAAGGTAGGATACACTAAGGAACATGTATACAATGTACATACAAAGCAGAGATAATTCTAGATATTATCTGTGTATACATGCTGGCACAGCTACTGAAGGACATACATACATGTGTACACATGGAATGCTATATGAACATGCTGGGACACATGTTTACAATAGGAAAGCACAATATATGCATCCTAGTTTGTGGATTACAGATGGGGTTATCACCATAGCTACTTCCTGCTTCACATGCAGAAACACACACACACACACACACACACACACACACACACACACACACTCACTCACTCCCTGGCCCTGTCTCTATCCAGACCCAAGAAGGGACATGTGGAATGTCATTAAAGAACTTGAAGCCCTTGAAAAGGATTTTACAAGCTCAGAAGAGACAGAGCATATCTGAACATCTGCTAGGCTTTGGGACTAGCATCTCAATGAAGTGAACTTCCCATAAAAATCCCAGTCTTTATGATGGCTAGGGCTGTCACCATAGTGATCACTATAGGATACATGTGTCTCACAGTATAAGATCTGCTTTTTCACATTAAATAACAGGTAAATCTCTAAACTTAACATGCTACATAGTGAGTAGGCCAGCCTAGACTACACTGTGAGGCCCAAGGTGGGAGGGGGGGAAGAGGGGAGGAAGAAGAGGAGGAAGAAGAAGAGAAGAGAGGAGAGGGGAGGAACAGAGAGATAGAAAGGGAGGGGAGGGAGGGAGGGAGGGAGGGAGGGAGGGAGAGAGAGAGAGAGAGAGAGAGAGAGAGAGAGAGAGAGAGAGAGAGGAGTCCTTAGAGTCCTTAGTAAACTAGGAACAGCATTATATTCACTCGACAAGACACAGTGCATTGGATACAACTAAACATTGTCCTGTTAGTTCTGGCCAATGCAAAAATTTACAGGGTATTTTCATATAATTACTAGAAAAAAAGATAAACTGATTATTATTTATATATCTAGTAAGTCTCTGAAAACTATTAGAACTGACAGTTTAGTGAAATTGATAACCATAGGATAGCTGTTCATAAATTATTACTTTTTCCACATAGCTGAAACAGCTAGTTAAAATAAAACAAGAAATACTGTATTCAAATAATCCTTAAGTAAATAATATCTATAAAACATCTCAAGACATGCCTTAGTTGTATGTGAGAATAATGAAAATCTAATGACCTCCCCATGTTACCTACACAAACAGCCTAGCTGACATGATCACCCCCTCTTCCTGCCTGGCATTAGAACCGCATGCTCTAATCACAGCTGAAGGGAGCTTTTCTTACAACCAGAAGAATTTATTTCAAACTTCATCTGGAAGAGCAAGCTAATTTTCTAAGACAACCAAAGAAATTTTGTGAAAGTACAACATGAAGGGACTTGCCAGGCCAGCCACCAAACGGCACTATCCGTTTTCCAGCATCTTCACACATAACACAAACCTGTACCCCAACTGGGAACACAAACACGAGAAGGACCAACTGCAGCGATGTAGCAGAGAGACAGGCAGTATACAAAGTCATTTTTTTAAAAAGGCTCATATCTTTCAAACACACTCAAGGAACGTCAGGTGTTTAGCAAATGGTTTAGAGATCAACTTGCTACCTCTCAGAAGAAAAAAAGTCTATCCCTATTTCCTATTACACACAGATACAAGTAACAGGGGAGATAAAGATTCATTTGCAAAAGGAGACAAACAGGAAAGCAGAAGCCTCAGCATCCAGACATTCTTTCCATCATCTGCAGGGAGCTGGATATCTCACTAAATCCTGTTTCTAAATCCAGAGGCTGTGTTTTTATCAGTTTACCAAAAAAAAAAAAAAAAAATCACAGATTTTTTTTACTAGGTTAAAAAATTTCAAATCCTATCTCTTCAGCCACAGCCACTCCAACTGAGAGCATGCAAATTTGGTAGCTACACTGTGAGGGAGCCATTTCCTGTTCTTCAGGGAGAGTCTACCGATATAGCCTTCTGGAAGCCAATATGAGAATATGAACATTATCAATGATCTCTAAAGACATTTATTCTTTGTGAACCATTAATTTTCTTTCTCTGAAGTCATTCTAAGAAAATAACCACAAGAGCATGAACATTTATGCCCTATGCTTATCATAAATTTAGGAATTATGGAGATAACCCAAATAAGGAGATGTTTAAATTTCAATAAGTCTACAAAACCATCAGACAGTCATTAAACATATTTGATATATTTAGCCCCTGGAAAATCTATTACATGAAAACTTTACATGACAAAACCTTTTACAAGACTTCACTATGTTTGTGTGTAGACATATACAAACAAAATTTCTACTTAAAAACAAACTCAGACTGCATAATCTTATAGATAATGTCCAAGATAGTTTTTCAAATAGCACTTAATAGGAATTTAAGCCTATTAAAAAAAGATAGCAGTTTTCATCAGTGATGAAGAACAACCCCGAACAAACGATGTCACTGTAGGCTCCATTCTGCAGTGTTCACCACTCATCCCCAGAGCTTCCCCAAGACAGTTCCCAGTAGGACCACACCAGCACTAGCTCTGAGATAAGAATCTGCCAGGGAAGGCTTCCACCCTGCCTCTAAATTTAAGCTTTTCATTCATCACAATGCCTCTTCTGGAGCAATATCTGCACAGTGTCTCATAAAACTGCACTCAAACAAAGACATAAGCATTGTTGTTGGAGCAAGTGGGAAGCATAGAGAGCAACAGCAGAATACACATTTTCTCTTTGGGCTCTGCTAGTTCCATACAACTGATTTAAAGAGGTCATATTTCACCAAGTGGAAAAATAGAGTGATTTTATTTTTTTAAAACAAGAATGTTTTGACTCCATAGTTAGAGTCTTTGGACTTACTTTCTTGTCTCTGTAGTGAACTAAGGACTACGAGAACTGTCCACATAAGTCATGTATTGGTTAAGAAATGCATCAATGAAATAATACTCGATTTTATCATTCTCCAAAGTCTTACTTTGCACACTTACTAACAAAGACAAAGCATCGGCAGGGGCTTCCAGCCACCCAGACTCACCCTGCAGTGGAGGACACTGGCAGGAGCATTCTGGAGAACTGTGGCAGCAGCCACTAGAGCTGAACTTAAGTAAGCCTCTGTAATCCTGCTCCTAGTACACATATGTGAGAACCAAGAGATACATACAAGAATGTCCATGGTGGCATTGCTAACCATCTCCAAGCATCCCAAATGCCCATCAGCAGAATGGATGCAAACCTCGTGCCATAGTCACCTGCCTGAATACTATACAAGGACAATAAATGAACTGCAGTAGAACTACATGCCTAACAGACAAATCTCACTATTGAGCAAAAGGAGCCAGTTTTAAAGTGAAGATAGCAAACCATCCCATTTGCATGAATGTCAAACAGAGGGTGAAATTAATGTCATGTTAGATGTCAGGATAACTATTGGATGCAGTTTCCAGAAAGGATCTCCTCAGGGGGTTCTAGGGTGTCAGTGCTCTTCTTATCAGTACAAGTGGTGTTAACCTGACTGTGCACATCTGCAGACATTCATTAGAAGCTGTGAAGCTTGTAATTTGTATATGGTGATGTACAGCATAAATACTCCAACGAAAAGTTTAACACGGAAATTAATCACCCATCAACAGACTTTACCTCTGAGTGTTGCGAGTACAGGTGGTTTTACATTTTTTATTTTATTTTTAATTATGTGTATTGTGGTGTCAGAACCCCCCTGGAGCTGGAGTTACAGGCTCTGTGAGCTACCTGAAGTGAATGCTGGGAACCAAATTTGGGTCTTTTGTAAGAGCAGTATGTACTCTTAACCAGTGAATTCCATAGGTAGTTTTGTTTTTCTTTATATTGTTTCAGGTAACCTATATTTACTAAAATGAACATATGTTTTAAAAATACTATTTTACATATGTATATATATGCATATATACAATATATATAAACGCACATATATACACACTCCCTGAGGCCACCATGGTTCTAAAAAGTGTTGTGAAGTTGGTGTAGGCATCAAGAGGTCACCATTTCTTTTCCTAATAGTTATTTATTGTATTCTTCCCAGACTTGGGTCAGTGGTCCCCAATCTACCTGGATATTGAAAACACCAGGGGAGCTATTGAAAGCTTGGGTTCTTGCCCCTCTCCCAGTGTCTGATTTAGTTGGTCTAGGATGGGTTCCAATAATGATATCTCTTGAGGTTAAAAACACCAGCACCATATACCAAAGGGGCTGAACTAGGAAAGCTGCAGCTTTCCCTATTGGACAGGGATGGGGAAACATGTCTGGGGGTTCTCTTGGGTGAGGCTGTGAAATGGGAAATGTTCTAGGGTTTGTGTAGGAGAGCAAGTGCTGGAGAGTCTCAAGACAGGCCAAGTTCAGCTGGAGCACTGGAGATGGTGGGCTGCAAGGAACTTAAGAGCAAACACAGATCAGCAGACTGGCTATGATCCTGCTCTGTGCTCAGCTCTGTGACTTCAAGGTTTAAATCTCAGAGCCTCAGCTGCACCACAGGAATCCACAGGGAGTCTAGCAGCTATTTCACAGTGTTGTGAATATTAAGTGGGATAATCTACCCAAAACACCTGAGCTTGAGCTGACAGCCCAGGGACACCCAGGCCACTGAGAACACTGAGGCCTTGATTCTCCTTGTCCAAAAGACACGCCCTTTTGCTGAGTGCCTACTCGGTGCATGGCTCTCCACTGAAGGTACAATGTGAAGCAAGACATCCTGGTCTCAGAGAGCTCACAGCTTAGTAGAACCCAGGTATAATCCATGGTTACGGAGAGCAACCAAGGTGGGCACATGTGACCCAAACTGATGGCTGGAGTTTCCAGGCCACAGCTTTGGGGCAGAAAATTTGAACAGAGCCTGGTGGTCTTCCTGAATGGAGAAGATGGAGGCCAGAGTTCAACAAGACCAAGACAACTAGAGTTTGGTCATGAGAATATCAGAAAAGAGGGAGCTACACAGGCGAGAGAAGACAGAAGACAAGGACAGACCACACGCTTCAGACAGACAGCTCTGTCAGGCCTGGCTGAGGGCTACTCTTCGTGTACATGTGAGAAAACCACTCGAGGACAGGGAGTGAATCACCAGAGAGTAGACAAAGAAATGTTGGGGACTCAGAGGGATGGGAGCAGTTTGTTCCTATAGGAGTGGGAAGACCCCCTACTACCTAGGACAGATCCCTGGCTCAGAGGAGCACTGCCTTATTAACAGTGGGACCAAGTCAGTCCCTGCAGGCTGCCCTGGTTCGGCTTGCACAATGCAAGAGAGGAAACCCCAGGTTTGACTAAGCCCAAAGGATTATACTGTGTGTCACAACACTAGATACAACATAACACTACTCAAGGAATATAATGGAGTCCATCACCTCAACACAAAGTTCACAGAAAGTACTAGACATGGAAAAATAAAGAAAACAGGATCTACAACCAGAAAAAAAAATCAATCACTTGTATAGTGTGGGAAGAAACATATATTTGGACTCTCCCCCACCAGCCCAGTTCCTGTCACAGAACTTTAAAAATCCTTGGAATTTCCCCAGCGACAGGAGTATCTTTTTCAGAAGCTTGTTCTAATCAACCTGGCCTATGCCAGCATAGCTCAGTAGCTCCCAGATCACTTCAGATTATAGGCTGGTTGCCAAAGGGACCAACCACGTGACTAGAGGGTTCCAGCTTTCAGTCCCACACCCAGATCAGGGGAGAGGAAGGGAGCTGGAGTTCAGCTACCAATCTCCAAAGGCCTAATCGATCAGCCATGTAACAGAACCTGCACAGATCCCTAAACAGTGGGGTCTGGAGAGCTTCCATGCTGGTGAACATCTGAGAGGGTGGTACACTGGAGAAGACAGAGGCTACCTCCACACCTTGTCCTGTGCATCTCTTCTATTTGTCTGTTCCCAAGTTTTGACCTTTACAATAAACTGGTAATAGTCAAGAAAGCAGCTTCCCTGGGTTCTGCCATCCATTCTGGCAAATTACCAAGGGGTCACGGGGCTGCCCAAATCATAGCTGGTTGGCTAGAAGTACAAGAGGCAACTGGAGACTTGTTGGCCTCTGAAATAGGGGTGGTGTTGTGGGGCTGAACATGGGGGGACACACTGACACCAGGTGGCAGCAGAACTGAGTGGTAAGACAGCTGGTTGACATCCAGAGAATCGTCAAAGTGGTTGTTGGTGTGGGAAAACAAACAAACAAACAAATAAAAAACAACAAGCACATAAAAAAACAGACCTTTAAGTTTAGAGTGTTGAGGGGAAATGCGGCACAAGGAGAAGCCCACAGGTGAGACTGATGACAAGTCTAGGAGAGATGTTAAAAGTGTTTCTGCAAATTTACTCCACCTAAGGGGAGTAAGAGAAACAATAAATATGACAGGTAGGAAGAACGACAGCTACAGTCCATGCTTAAAATGCATCGCTAGTATTAGATACTACAAAGAAAAGATTACTCAATTCAAAGCCACAGAGAGACCTACTCCAAAGCTAAGTCAGTCATACCTCTTGCACCTTCATCTCTAGGGAGGTGGGGACAGGAAGCTCTCAAGTTTGAGATCTACAGCAAGAACTACATAGACACCTTGTCTCAAAAATATATGTATGTTAAAGTAAAACAGAAAAAATATTGAAAAAATCCACAGTATCAGTGAACTGAGAAACAGTGTCAAACAGTCTACACAGGTGCAATCTACACAGGTGCAATCATCTACACAGGTGTAATCATCTACACAGGTGTAATCATCTACACAGGTGCAATCATCTACACAGGTGCAATCATCTACACAGGTGCAATGATATACACAGGTGCAATCTGCACAGGTACAATCTACACAGGTGCAATCATCTACATAGGTGCAATCATCTACACAGGTGCAATCATCTACACAGGTGCAATCATCTACACAGGTGCAATCTACACAGGTGCAATCATCTACACAGGTGCAATCATCTACACAGGTGCAATCTGCACAGGTGCAATCATCTACACAGGTACAATCTGCACAGGTGCAATCTACACAGGTGCAATCATCTACACAGGTGCAATCATCTGCACAGGTGCAATTATCTACACAGGTGCAATCATCTACACAGGTGCAATCTACACAGGTGCAATCATCTACACAGGTGCAATCATCTGCACAGGTGCAATCATCTACACAGGGGCAATCTATACAGGCACAATCATCTACACAGGTGCAATCATCTACACAGGTACAATCATCTACACAGGGGCAATCTACACAGGCACAATCATCTACACAGGTGCAATCATCTACACAGGTGCAATCATCTGCACAGGTGCAATCATCTACACAGGTGCAATCTACACAGGTGCAATCATCTACACAGGTGCAATCATCTGCACAGGTGCAATCATCTACACAGGGGCAATCTACACAGGCACAATCATCTACACAGGTGCAATCATCTACACAGGTACAATCATCTACACAGGGGCAATCTACACAGGCACAATCATCTACACAGGTGCAATCATCTACACAGGTGCAATCTGCACAGGTGCAATCATCTGCATAGGTCCAATCTGCACAGGTTCAATCATCTACACAGGTGCAATCATCTACACAGGTGCAATCTACACAGGTGTCATTATGGTTGGGGGGTCCAGAAAAGGAGGGGACAAAAAAAAAATCTGAAGAAATAATAGCTTCAGTCGCTCCAATCTATAGATCTGACGCACTCTAAAGACCTCAACCAAAGAAACATGCAGAAAGTACAGCAAGACCCCTCATAATCAAATTGATGAAAACTAGTAATAAAGAGAAAATTTTAAAGGCATCTAGAAAACCAGAGGCAGGGTAGACATTGCAAAAAGAACGAGCAAAAGAAACTTCTCCTTCAAAACACTACAAACTAGAGTAAGCACTGAGAGAAAATTTTATGCAAATGCCTGTTAATTTAGACTCTCCTGATGGCCAAAGTATCTTTCAAAGATGAAGGCAAGATAAAGACCACTTCACAGAAACAGAGAGACTAAATCAGCACTAGAAGAAGTCTTAACCTAAGTCCTCCAGGGACAGAACAAAGGATAGTAATATGGTAATTTGAATATGTAAAATAAATAATTTGAATATATGTCTAAGTATATAAAGAACACTGGAAATGGGAAATGATAGGTACATGCAAATTTTTTTTCCTCATTAAAAAATAACTAGCAAATTGAAACTAGCAACATCAAGATTATACATCTTGACTAACTGGGAGTTATCCCAGAAATGCAAAATTGACTTACCTTGCAAAAACCAATTAACAGAAAATACAATATAAATATAATGGAGAGTAGAGCCCATATTATCACTTCAGTAGATGCAAAACAAAACACTCCAGCAAATTTAATATCTTCTCATGAAAAAGGCCACTCACTCTGTTCTCAAGGAACAGAAGGGGACTCCTAATTTATAAGACAAATCTATGAAAAACCCACATCTAACAAGACACTAAAGGTGAAAAGCCAAACGAATCTGCCCCAGAGACAAATCTCCTCCCCCACTTGAGGGTCTACCCAAGATGGTTAGGAAAAAGGTGAAGAGAAGGTACCCAGACTAGACTGGAAGAAGGAAAACGGTCTTCTACATGTAGATGATATGATGCAGTTTTAAGAAAATTGATTGTGTCCACTAGAATACCCTAGAATTAATAAACAAATGCAAAAAGTTTTCAGAACACAAGATCAACATAGAAAATCAGTTATGTTCTTATGCACATTCAACAGTCTAAAATGAAACAATTCAATTTATCAGCATCAAAAAATAAAACACTGTAGGATAATTTTTAAAAAGAATTTCAAAACTGTACATTGAAAACTTCAAACCTGGGCTAAGGAGATGGCTTAGTCAGCAACAGTCTGCCATGAAAGTGTGAGGCCTGAGTTCAGATCGCAGAGCCACATAAAAGGCGAGATGTGGCCACACACATGCCCATAACCCTGGGGCTGTGAAAGGCGGAGACAGGAGGCTCACTGGGACTTGTCGGCTGCCATCCTGGCTGCAGGTTCAGTGAGAGACTCTAGCTCAAGGAGATAGAGTAGAGAACAATATAGCAGGACATCCAACATTCTCCTCTGGGTGCTGCTGCTCCCATATGAGCATGCACACCACATTTAAAAACACACACACACACACACACACACACACCAATTGAAAAAAAAAAAAGAAAACTCCAAACTTCTGTAGAGAAATTAAGTCCTAGATACATAGAAAGTCATCCTGTATTTATGGATCAGATGACTACATAGTATCAGGATGGCAATGCTCCCTAAATTGATCTACAGACTCAGTGCAGTAACCCTCACCAGGTACCAGCTGGTTCCTTTGCACTGTGTCACAAATGTAACCTTCAAACATATACAATAATAATAACTAAAGTAATGTTGAGGAAAAAAATTAAAAATCAAATGCCAGCTAGGTGTGGTACCACACACCTTTAATCCTGAACAGAGAGCCAGAGACAGGTGGATCTCTGTGAGTTTCAAGCCAGTGTGGTCCTCATAGCAAGTTCCAAGGCAGCCAAGGCTATATAGTAAGACTCTATTTCAAAAGCAAAAAACAAAACAAAACAAAAACGGATGCCAGAGAGAGCAAAGGAACCAAAAATGGGATAGATGTAGCAAGATGGATCAACAGATAACATAAGAAAAGATTAAAAAGAACAGGCAGACAAATAGAGTACTAATAGCAAGATTGGAATTCAATGATATAAATAACATAATAAATGTAAGTGGTCTAAACACCCCACTTGACAGCCACGTTTACTAGGTTGGATAAAGGTAGTGCAGTTATCTGTTGACTACAGAAAAAAACAAAAACAAAAACGAAAACAAAACAACACTTCAGGTATAAAATTGGTGAGGTTAAAAGTAAAAAGCATGAAGAAAGATGCCAAGGCAAACACTAATGAAGACAAAGCTGGAGTGATTATATTCATCAGAGGCTAAGTAGACTTCAAAGCAGTCCACTCTGGAATCAGGAAGGGTGTCCATATCGATACAAGGTGAACTTCTTGAGTGCTCACAATGATCCCAAATATTTGTAGACCTAAGAAGGGAACTTCAATACATAGGAAGCAAGAAGTGATCACCCAAAAATGCAAAGGAAGGGAAAGGTTCTTGGGCATGATGCAGTTCTCAGCCTAAAACCAAAGCAGAAGCTATTTTTACTAATAGGATCGCCAGAAACTAGGGGGAGGGAGAGAAGAAACCAAGATAGAAATTCTCACATCAAAGATGAAGAAGTGAGCATCAGAAAGGTGGGCAGCAAACAAGGAGAGGATAGCGTCACAAAGAGCAGAGGAAGAGGGTCCCAAGAGGTGGGATGTGCTTGGTTATGTCCAGAATTGCCAGGAGCTAAGACTGGAAACAGGAATTAGTTGCAATAGTATCACGGGTGGAGGAGTGGGAACAGAGGCTGGAGTTGGCTCAGCAGGTGAGGAAGTGGAGCTGACAGGCCCTGAGGAAAGGAGAGATGGGACTTTATAAAACTGAGGTACTGGGGACTGCTTTTAACTGTGTTACTGAGGAAGGAGTCAGGAAAATGGAGCATGAATATCTGCTGGAAGGGTGGATAGGAAATAGAACAGGCTATTTGGGGTACCAGAGGACATGGAAAGGGTTTTCAGATCTCCGATGACGAGGTTAACAGGAAGAGTGGCACCTATACCTCAGTGTGTCAGCGACTAGAGGCATAGATTGCTATAGATGTGGGGAAGTTGGGGCCCAGGGTAGCATGTAGAGAAGTTTCCTCCTGATGAGCATCCTTCTCTCTGCAAAGTCCGAGTCTTCTGGCAGCTGAAGATGAGTAGGGAAGTGTAATATATGAAAGCAGTGTTCTGTGAGAGCTTTGAGACAGCTGTGGGGGACTGGAGTACTGCTGGGCACTGCTGGGCATTGCTGGCGACTCAGAGACAGCTGTGGGCACCTGGAAACCAGGACTACAAAGGCAGACAATTACCCTCTAAGGATGGTGAATTGCTGTAACATTAAGCTAGAGCATCCACATAGAAAAGGAACAAGAGTTGACTCAGAGCGAAGATTAAAACTAGGAATTTTGGGAGCTGGGGAGATTGCTAGGTGGCTAGAACTAACTGCTCTTCCTGAGGACCTGGGTTCAATTCCCAGCACACACATGGCAGCTCACACCTATTTGTAAACTCTAGTTCCAGAGGACCCTACCTGTAACCCCAGTTCCAAAGGATCTGATGCCCTCTTTGGGCCTCCACGGGCACCAGGCATGTAAGTGGTATACAGACATGCATGTATGCCAAACACCCATACACATTAATAACAACAACATCAATAGCAACAAACAACATAGGAGTTTGAAGGCTGAAGGTCTCTATGAACTGACAAAGCTTCATTGAGGAAGAAAGCATTCCTGGGGTGCAAAGAAATTAAGGTTTCAGAGGTATATTAAATAAGAAGAGGGTATGGAGCTGGGAAGGGGACATATGAGAAGTTGGAAGTGAGGGCGGATATGATCAAAATACATTGCATGCACATATGAAACTCTCAAGTAATAGATGAATAAAATACAAATTAAAGATGTATTTATTCTATGCATATGAGTGGTTTGCCCATGTTTGTATATGCACCACATGTATGCCTTCAGAGGACAGAAGAGGGCACTGGATCCTCTGAAACTGGAGTCACATATGGCTGTAACTCACCATGTGCCAGGAACCAAACGTGAGTCCTCTGCATCAGTGGTAAATGTTCTTAACTACTGAGCCAGCTCTCTATCCCCCAAAATATTTTTTTAAAGATTTCAGAAGTGGCATCTTTTTCCATGCCTTTATTTTTAACTTCAGTGACTATATATCTGAAATGATTTTCTCCTAGGCAGCATATAGTTGTCCTATTTTTAGCCAATCTAGTAAGTCTGGCCATTAATAGGGAGTGTTTAGACCATTTACATTTACTGTTGTTATTAATATTGTTGAGTTCCATCCATCTGCTTTTTTTTTTTTAATTTTCTGGAGCTGAGGACCGAACCCAGGGTCTTGTGCTTGCTAGGCAAGCACTCTACCACTGAGCTAAATCCCCAACCCCACGAAGAAAGGCTTCCTGACTGGGAATCGAACCCAGGCCGTGGCAGTGAGAGTGCCGAATCCTAAGCACTAGACCACCAGGGAGCCCATCCACCCTCTATTTATTATTACTCTATTTGTCCATTCTGTTCTTTTAAAATTATTATTGGTCTTATTATTATCAGTTATTATTATTGTGTGTAGATCTTAGGCACTTTTCATCAAACAATGATGAGATGCCAGTGTGAGTAGATGAAATGGACATGATATTTGAGGTGTTGAAGATAAAAAAACTCAAAGGTCATGCATGATATGACTGCACTATGATCACAGCCTCAGAAACTTCTTATACAGTGATAAGACCTAGAATGAAACATGGTAGGCCAAGAGCCAAACTGCTATTGCTTTGCTTTCCTAAATCCCTAACTGGCTCTAGAGATGTCTGACCTGTGGCCTACAGGCCACATGAGGCCTAGGTAGTGCTGTCACACAAGATACACACAGCTGTGCTCTTGCATCGTGTGGTCCATGGGGTAAACACCCCTGGATTTAATGTGTGGCCCAAGACAATTCTTCCTTGTCCAGTGTTGCCCAAAGACGCCTAAAGGTTGGACACCCCTTGCTGACTGTTCCAAACTTATATGTGATCCTATAGCTCAGTTCCCATCCCTGACACTGCCTAGCTACTTACCTCCATGTCCATCTATGGACAGGTATGTCCATGTAGGTACTGGTCATCATTGGTGAAATGTGGAAACCGTTTTGAATTATGAAGTTTGGCCCAACCTTAAGGGATATTGAAAGAGCCAGGGTGGTACTACGGGACATGAATAAAATAGAGATGTAGAAAATTTCATAACCAAGTCAGCCTAGAAACATATTATGTCCAAGAATCCTTGAAAGCCCCAGCCATCAGCTGTAGATGTCCACATATTATTCAGGGTCTCTCTTTAGCTAAGGCAAGAGCGCAGTCATGAGGCCAATGTCACTCCCAGGAAGCCCCATGTCTCCCACACAGTAAGTTTTGCTCCCTCATCCTCAGTGCACAGGAAGAGCCATGAGGAGATAGCCTGGGTTCCAGTTCTGACTCTCCCATGAACTTGCAGTGTGACCTGGCCCCAAAGCCCCGGTTTTGCCAGTTAAACAAGGGGTTGGATGTAGGATCTCAAAGACACTGGCAGACCTGATGCTTGGATGTGTTGGATGTAGGAAGAAGACTTGTTAGCTCATATCACTCAAAATACAGGAGCTGCAAAATACAAATGAATGGAGTCCTGCAGGCTACATCAGTCATGATAGCAGAGCCAGCCCTTTGGGGCTCTCTATCGCACCGTCGTCCTCCTCTCCTTCCCAAAAGACCATGAACTAGGCTCAAGGGATACCTTTCTCTTCACGAGATTCCCCAGGCTACAGAGTTAACCTGCACTGAGGCTGTGTATAAAAGAGGAGAGCATGGGAGGCCTCTGCCACAGGGCCATAACTGAGACCTCCAATTCTGTACAGAATCTTTAGGGTATCATCACCACACAGCCCATCAATGGTCTATGACCAACATCCATGGGATAGGGGGTAGGGAAGAGAGCCCCAGATGCCCCAATTTCTCTAGCCCTTTTCCTTGGAAGGGCAGGCAGATTCCCTAGGTTCTTGGCATTCCCGCAGGCCCGCAGGCCCTCCTCGGCTGGAGAGGGGATCCCAACCTTCTGCCTTTTGTACAGACAAGGCTCAGCTCCTTCCTTTGCAGGTAGTTATTTCTGACCACCCTTCTGGCTAAGAAATGAATCTTGGGGATCCCAATACCAGTAAGCTACAAATGATGTGCTGATCAGGAGTCCTGGGTAAGACTCATCTGCTGTTTGCAAAAGATAGGTGTAGAGAGGCCAGCCTGGGGCCAGAGACTGCATACATAGATAATGAAGACCGGAGTCTTAGCTTCATGATCCAGTCAGTAGTGCCCCTAGGCCACAGACTGGCTACACACTGATGGTAACTCATCCCTGGGGAGGTCTAGCTGAGAGCCCCAGGGAAGGCTGGTAAACAGAGCTGGGCCTCTGGGCATTCCATCACTGCTACCCGGATGGCAAAGGGGCAAAAGGACCACAGGGGAGCGACAGGAACAAATCAAGCCCCAATAGTCAAAATAATATCGACTTTACCCAGTGGCCACACCCTTCCCTACACCCCACCTCTCACACACACCACAGCACGACTAGAGAGCCACCCATACCGTCCCACCTCCCCACAAATCTCTCTTGTGGATGGCCTTCTCCAGGGCCAGCTCTCCCTCCTCCCCGGCCAGCTCACCCAGCGATTTCCCTTCCTTCCTTCCAGTACTTCCTCCGGGATGTTCTCCTGAGGAGGAAAAGAAGAGGTAACTCTCCACACCCTTGCAGGTTCGTCGCATTATCCCCACCTGTTGCCTCGCCACACTGTGGTCGCTTAAGGCCTCCTTGAGTGTCCCGGTCTCAGTAGCCCCAGAAAGTAGATGAAGTGATGGATGAGGGTGGAGGGATTTCTGCAGGGTTGTTCACTCTGTATGTCTAGCATGGAAGGTAGGCAGACCAGAACAAAGACGGCAGTGACTGGCTGTGGTAATGAAGCTGGGCTGGGGGGGGGGGGGATGGAGAACAGGCGGAAGCTGTGTAGAAGAGCCCACCAGAGGAGGCAGAAGGTAGAACGTGGAGGGACCAGAAGAGCTGAGGCATGGGAGGGGGGAGGTCCTCCTTTGAGGGGTGGAGGATCCCTGAGGTGCTAGGCAGATCCCGGGGGTGCAGACCTCCTTCCTTGACCACATGTTTAGAACCCAGGAGACTCTGTGGTGAGAGTTTGGGGACCCCGTGTGAGAAGGGGGAAGAGGAGAACTCAGAACAGAAAATGGTGAGGCCAGTGAGTGGTAGGTGGAGCTGGCGCAAGGGCTGGTCCACGGGCCAAACGCAGAGTGTTCAAGTGCTTACCTATCTCTCCGGTGGCCCCGTTTCAGGGGCCCAGGCTTCCTGTTCTGCTTTGAATGCCGAGATCCCATGGGCCAGGGAGTGCCTCCTGGGAACAAAATTCTTGTCTGGGTGAAGGAGTGCAAACCCAGAGAGAAAGAAAAGAGATCCTGGTCCCATGATGGCCAGAGACTGGGGTGAGTTTGGGGAATGGTCTTGCATCAGACTGTACACAAAGATCCGGAGTCTGTTGACAATGATGTCTTCCCTCATCACCATGCAACAGTTAGACTAACAACCACCAGCACTGGTTAACTGGCACACAGAAACCCTTCGGATCTGGTATCCCTTCTAAGCTCTTCAAGATCAGGCTAACTTCTCAAGGTCTAGTGGCCATGCCACATAGGGACAGCCAACTGCTGATTTCCATGGCAACAGAGATGCATGCATGCATCTCTGTGTCTGTAGATTACTATGGCAAACTGGGCTGCACAGAGTACACTGAAGTAAGAGACCTCATTTCCTCATTTGGAAGGTCCACGGATAGATGGCACCGTCACTGATGCCCTGTATGTGGCCAGCTCTGTGTCAGAGAACAGGTTCTGGGGTGGGAGTACACACAGTATGCCTTTCAAAAGCCACTGAGACAGATTGAC
Organism: Peromyscus maniculatus bairdii; assembly: GCF_049852395.1. Taxonomy (NCBI): domain Eukaryota; kingdom Metazoa; phylum Chordata; class Mammalia; order Rodentia; family Cricetidae; genus Peromyscus; species Peromyscus maniculatus. The sequence continues at coordinate 118,801,677 of NC_134852.1, read as the reverse complement.
TTGAGTTCTCAGCCTCTGTCTCCTTACTCCACTGGAAGTACCCCCAGCTGACCACAGGTCTTCACAGCTGCGTTTCCACTAACCCCCTAACCTGAGAGTACACAGTCTGACGGCTGCACAGCCTCTCCCTGTCTGCAAACCCTTTTCTCTACCTGCTCTGCACACCTAGCACCCCACATGTTGCCCAGCACTTCCCACTGTAGGGTGCCCTTGCCGATTTCCTAGGTGCCTGACTATTCAGTCTGCACCTTATACCTCCGTGAATGATCTTAGTCAGGCCACGGTGGTACCGTCTTAGCTTCCTGCTTTTCCCTATCTACCTTTATCTACCATGGAACATTCTGATGTTCTCTCCTGAGCGAGCATCTCTGAATTCTACTCCTCCCCCAAAGCCAAGTCTGGATTAGGGTGTCCTCTCTAGCTGCTCAGCATCAGGATAATATTTGCCACCAACTTGCTCCTCTCAACTCCATCCTCCAGTGGCACCAGGGGAAGTTGTCTGATGCCAATCTGATCATGTCCCCTCTTTGTCCTGCTGAACCCCTCAGAAGCACCCACTGCCTCAGGGCAGACTCTTCAGTGCTCAGCTCCTCAGATGCTCCTGTCAACGCTCCAGGCTCCTCCTAGGGACACTGCCCCTGCCTTTCCCTTCCCTAATTACTTCCTTAACTTCCAACCTATGTCCTTCTTCATTATTCTTCCCCACCCATCCTCCTGTAAAGATCACATCCTGAATTTCAGCAAGGGTTAGCAACAATACATTTTCTAATACAATGTAGATTTCATTAGAACTTCTAATAAAAATTCTAATTCTAATAAAAATAGAATTTCTAATAAAATGCCTAAAACATACCTTTGGGACCTAACTTCAAATTTTGAGTGGAAAAGTGATTCCCAGATATGTTGCTGACCTCATCCCTAATGGGACTCTGGAGACCCGGGTCTCTAGTCTCAAAGCAAACAGATGAAGTCTTTTAGAGAAACTAAATGGCCAGGGGAGGTATGCAAACAGTGAGCCTATTCTACCAGCTCTCATCCACTGCAGAACACAAAAGCATCATAGACGTCTACTGAGATGAGTCTGCACCCACTCCAAATGTTACAGATGGAAAGTGTGGCGCAAAAGGAGGAAAGGTCAGAGCCAAACCTCTGGATACTGCAATAAGTATGGGCACGTTCTGCTTGGGGAGTGTGAAAGATACAAGCCAACCTGCCACCTCCTAGCTTCCTGCTTTTCTCTCTCCACCTTCCTCTACCACTGAACAGTCTGGTGCGTGTGCTTGGACCGTGAAGGGAGAACTCATCTTTCATAACCATTCCCCAATCCCAGATGTTTTCTGTCCTGTCTCAGCAGAACAGAAACTTCTAGTTAGAACCAATAGGCTCTCAGAACTGATACTCAAATTGGCACTTTCTCAAGTCCTCCCTGGCCTCTTCCTGCCCTTAACCACAGGATTAAGCCAGGAGAAGTGGACCACACAAAAAGGTGACCGTATCAACTGGAGCCAGCTTCGGGGGTGGTGGTAGTGGGGAGCCCATTCTTCTCACCTTGAGGCTGCTCCGTGGGTTCAACTGCTACTGAGGCTTCTGCCCATGACACCTTGGGGAGGATTAGGGAAGGATGGTCAAAAGGAAACTTGGGGCTGGATAAGCTGCATACCTCCATGTACATACCTCCCAGGGGCTAGGTAAACTGCATACCCCCAAGATCACACCTCCCAGGAGCAGGTGTTTCCCTGACCCTGAGGAGATGGACAGTGGTTCCAAAACCTCAACTTGCATACTTCAGCATCAAGGTGTATACTCAGCAGGATTTTCTTCAAGCCCAGAAAGACCTTTTTGTTCTGGATCTGCCCTCCTGGGCCTCACAGAACACGAGTCTGAGCTGTCACAGTATTCTGCCTTTCCTTCTTGAGTAGGGAGCATAACCCTCTAAGGTGGGCACTAGTAATATTTCACAGGCAAGCTGAGGCTCAGAAACCCCTTCTGTACGTAGCAGAGTGGGCAGGCAGAACATGATGCTCTGTTCCTACATGTGAGGGACAAGTTGACCTCCTACCACCAAGAGGGCTGATGAGCCACCTCAAAGGGGAGATCACTGATTAGCAGGCAAGACAGAGAGGTTTCTCTGCATGTCCCTTGAGACTGTTGCTCACCCCCTCATAATGACAGGCATCCTGACCTGAAGTGGCCAAATGACCCAGGCCCAGGACTCCCCATAACAAGGCTTCAAGTATTGGCATCTCGGCGACACATTGACACTGATCTTTCTGAAATGCCATTCAGTCCTTAGATGAGCTGAGTGCAGCCTGGGGATGGCAGGGAGAGGGTATTCTCTAGTGACAGAGGTTCTTCGCTGATAGAGACACAATGGGAGCCCTTCAACAAACAAGACCTACCCTCTGCAGAAGGCTGGTTAGCAGGCATCCATGTCTTTTTCCAGTGCTTCACCTCCCTGTCACAATGAGATCCTCACTGTCTTCTTTCAGCCACATGCTGGCCTCTCCCTGGGAGGAATTCAGGCAAGTGTAATTTTCTCCACTTCTGCACACACCCAGGGCACTTCTGTCACCCTTTATATACCTGTGCCAGGGATGCTGTGTGCTTTCCTGTACTGCCCCGCCTGGACATGCTCACAGGAGGGGCAAACAACCAGCAGGTCCGGCCTCCAGTTACTATGGAAACCTGCAGGCCTTCTTTGAGGTGTCTCAAGGTTGAAGCAGGGTCAGATGGATTGGTGGGGGATGGGCACACAAGGACAGCTATGGGGGTGGGGCAGGCACTTTCCCGGGATCCCTGCCACCCTGGGCCCTCACTCAGAAGAGAAGTTGAGCTCCTCTACCCAACGTAGTAGACATGAGTGCTGAAGAGAACAGGGGTGAGTTCCCTGAGGGAAGTGAGGATGGCAAGGCCAGGGACAGCTGGCTGATACTTTAAAACAATTAATTAATTAATTAATTAATTAATACGTGGGCATACTTGTGCACGTGGGGAAGTCAGGTCTCTACTTCCACCACGTGGGTCCTGGACATTCAGCTCAGGTTATCAAGCTTGGCAGTCATCTCCCTGGTTCTTGATTATTTTCCAGAGATTATATAAAAATACTATTTATTTTTATTTGTGAGGGTTTGTTTGTTTTTGAGATGGGGTCTTTTATCTCGTCTGGCCTAACCTGGAACTCACTGTATATACCAAGTTAGCCATGAACTTGTGGCAATGCTCCTGCATCAGCCCCCGAGTGCTGCGATTACAGACTTTTGAGCTATAATATCTGGTTTGATTAATGGGCTTTCTAGAGATCCCTTTAGTTATACACGAGAGATAAATGTCTCTCTTACTTCATCTTTGTCTGGGCCCTGAAGGAGTGGGACAGTCTGAGTCTCCTCTGGGGACTCTGACTCTGTTGAAAACACATCATGTGACAAAGTGCCAGGACATGAGCTACCATCTGCCAAGTGCACAGATTCAGCTCAGTTCTGAGTGTATTGGCTGCAGACTCACATGACTCTGATAGAAGAGGGCTTCTGGGAAGCACAGGTGCCTGGCATGCACATGGCCCCCCTACACATGGGTGACGGTGACTCATAAGGTAGCTCCCACTTCCTGCCCTCCCTCAGGTTGGCTGCTAAGAGGGGAGGGAGTAAGGGGGGGCAGGGGGGAGGCTGCAGTCTTGCATGACTTCCCTGGAACAGCAGGTTAGCTGTAATTGCTCGGAGCTGAGAAGCTGTTGATAAATGTTCCTAATAATCAGCCTTCAGATCTGACACCAGCTCAGGCTGGGATGACTGTTTTGAATGGAAATCGAACCCAAACCAGTAATTACCCGGGTGAGTGACGCCAGTCTTCTCCTGGAGCCCGGTTCTAGACAGAAATGGCACCTGCATGTCAACGAGGGGCTCTTTCGTGGGGCCACACTCAAGAGAACAGGATGTCCTGGACTCTGCCAATGTGATGGGACACAGTGGACAGAAATACCCACCTTTTCTTCCCAGGAACTGCTGCCCCTGAGGTACTCACCATTGTCCCTAGTCTCTAAGCAGAGTCCCACCCCTGGCCTCACTCCCCGTGTCCTTTCCCTACCTCTTGGTCTAGGATCTCCAATGACATTACCCCTCCCTGTCAAAAGTGGTGCCTCCCCCACCCCCCACACAACACAAGTACAGTCTTCCAAGGTGGCGCCTAGGACCACTGGACACGGAGTTAGATGAAGAGCCTCTTGTGCTGGCTTGAGCTGTGGCCAGGTGAGAGGAGTGGACTCATGACAGGCCCCAGAACCCATCCCAGCTTATGCCTCTGGTCCCTGTTTGTTCCTGGCTCCAGACAGGGGCTAGAAAACTGTACCTGGAAATAAGCAGCCCCCTCTGGCCCACCCTGTAGTGCCTCAGAGCTCTTCATTTCATATCTAGACCTCTAGAATGCTGGCACCACTCAGACCCAAGGCAGAGGGGGAAAGACTGCTCCCGGGTCTTGTGTTCTTTGCCCTGATTCTCACAGGGCTGCTGGATACTCAGGAAGCATATGTTAGACAGCTGAGATGAAGTGAATGGTGGCTCATACACTGGACACACCAACTATCTCCATTGTCTATACTGTGCCTGGTCGAGGCCGGTTGAGAGGTCTAGAGTTTGGGAGTTTCTAAGGGAAGACAGATAAGCAGGCAGCAAATTACAACTACAGGTGGCCCTGATGGTCTTTACTCAAGGAAACACTCTGAGACACAAGCCTGGAGGTGTTTGTGAGAATCCTCAAGAGAGACAGAGCTGGTCAGGCCAGTGAGATTCAGAGAGTGAGACCACTGCCTTTCAGGCTGTAACTGGATCTCTGTGAAGGGTGGCAAGCACCAGAAAGAGTAAGGAGCTGGCACCTTGGGCGCCACCTAGTGGTGTCACAGCAGGCATGCAGCTTCAGGCCAAGTGGTGTTTCCCTCTGTACCTGTCCGAGTCCCTGAACTCAAATGTGAACAGAAAGCCTAGAAAATGGGTTTTGTTTTGTCCACAAAGACTCAGGGCTTTGAGGACCGGGTGCAGCATGGGGCCCAGGGTATTGAACAGCAGAGCAGCAGGTAGGGAGAGGCTGAGCTCCAGGTTCCCTTTCAGGACATCCTGCAGCCTTCTAAACATTTCTCCACTCCTTCAGCAAGACCCCAGCTGTCATCAGCTCCTGGCCTGGCCCACAGGAAGTGACCAGAGCCCATGTTCAGCTGGCCTGCCTAGCCTTACAAGTACCAACATCGACTTGGGGGTCCAGAGAAGCTACAATGGGCATTGTCGAATTATCTGATTTGACAGCGGGAAAGGGTCCTGCCTCAGCCCTGTTACCCTGCCGGGTTCTGGAGTGCTCACTTCCCTATTCACTTCCACTTCTTGCCAGAGAGAAGTCATCACCAGAGCTGACTGGTCCCTGGGGTAATGTTCCCCGAGTGGTGAACACTCAGCAGAGGGTACATCTGCTGTGTGGAGGGGGCGAGGGTTGCATGGGGATGAGGGAGGCAGCTGTGAGAGGACCAGAGAGAACGGCCACCACCGTGCCATGCGGCAAAGCAGGGCAGCCTTGGGGAAAAGCTCACAGGGTTGCAAGCTTTTTCTTAAAGGGCCAAGGAATAAATATTTTAGACATGTGAGCCAGATTAACTCCACGATTGCTGAGTGAAAGTGCCTAGACAGCATTTAACCAAGGAGGTTCAGTAATGCCCCAATAAACTGTTTACAAAAGCAGGAACTTGTCCGCTGGCCATAATGCCCTGATTCAGTACATCTCGAGGACATAGCCTCTTCCTACACACTGCCAACAAACATAGGGTGCCCAGAGACTACCAGCACACTCACTGAGATCTCTTAGGGCTTGGCCAGGGTTAGAGGAGGAACAGTGCCGGAGTCAGGAGCCTAGCTCCTCATCTTGGCCCAGAGCACTGGGGTGGGGGACACTCACCTTCAGTGAAGGCTCTGATGCTGTTGTTATTCCCCTTCCTTCCTCTAGGGGGGGGTCTCTCTTGGTCTAGCAGCTGCCCCTCCAACCTCTTCTCCAGCAGGAAACCCCCAGAGCAAGGGGTGGGGATAGGGGTGAATGGGGCTGAACTGCCCCAGGGACAAACCAACAGACAGATGACACCCGGGGAAGGTGAGGTGGCCTGAGGCGGGAGGAGGAAGTGTAACCCAGCACCGAGAGCCAGGGGCCAAGAAGAGACCAGGCTGGCACTACTAGCCCGGTGAGGCTGGGCCCCACTGGACTCGCATCCCAACCAGGGACACACATAACTATCAGAGGTCTGTCCAGACTTCCCACCCCAGCCCCTGTTCCCTTGTAGGTGACTCTGGGCAATAAGATCACAGGTCCCTGGATGGGGCTGGTACACTTGTTCTCAAGTTACACTAAAAGTGAGACTAAGGAAGATGGTATCGAGGCTATGCAGACACAGCACGGGCTCATCCAACATTGATGCAGGCCCCGGAGTGCCCCAGAGCCCCTCTGAGAAGATGTGGGATCCCAGGTTTCAGCTTTTGGTGATGGGCTGCCAGAAAGGGAAGGGTCCTCTGCTCTGCAGATGACCGCCCAAGGTCACGTGGGGATTGTTCCCAGCTCTCTTATTGAATCAGACCCTTCTGTTGGCTCTCCCTGACAGTGCAGGCACTTGCTTCTGAGCCACTGGTTTTTGTTTTTGTTTTTGTTTTAGACATTGCTGCTTGGCAGAAACTTCCAGGAAAAGCCAGCCGTTCAGCAGGCCCTCATCACGCCCAGTAATGGGGCTCAGGGGAAAGGAACCGTATCCACACTGTCCCACTCCCCAGTCTCATCCCTTGCTCCCACCAAATGCAGAGGCAAAAGAAAGGGCTGGCCAGTCTCCCCCCCTCTTCTGTTTTCCTTACATACATTTCTACTCAGATACACAACACGGAGATACATGGCCACCCTGGTGGCATGTGTACACACACCTGTCTCCAAGGATGCGCAAACTTATCTATCTGTATCATGTGCACACACCTCGGATGATTATTGGTGTTCGCTGAGTGCATGCACAAATGCACACACTCAGAAACTTTCTTCCAGAGGAGCCCAACCCTAACAGCTCTGTTCTGTGACAGCTGGTGATGGCTATGAGGACACTCCCCAGGATGTCAGCCTGTGGGGAAAGGGACATAACCCCCCTGGCAAGCCCCTGGTCTTCCCAGCATGGTGTTACACTGATCTGTACTGTCAGAGGAGTGTGGAGGCAGAGCCAGGTGGGATCCAGTCTTTACTGCAGAATGGAACCTTATAAAGAGTCAATCCTGGGCCACCATGACCCCAACTTTCCTAACTACAAAGAAGCCCCCAGGTACTGTGACTTCATCATTTGACCTGAGTTCTGTGCCCATCACTCTTACATTGGTTCCGATCTGCTGGCTTAAGTTTCTAGCAGGATTTACCTGACAAATGCCTCTGGGACAAAAGCCTTGACACCAAAGCCTGCACTACCACCCCAAACCCAACATACACACACACACACACACACACACACACACACACAGAGAGAGAGAGAGAGAGAGAGAGAGACAGACAGACAGACAGACAGAGACACACACAGAGACAGAGACAGAGAGAGAGAGAGAGAGAGAGAGAGAGACAGACAGACAGACAGACAGACAGAGACACACACAGAGACAGAGACACAGAGACACAGACATACACAGGCACACAGACACAGACACACACACACACACACACACACACACACACACACACACACACACCCTTTGAATTCTCTTTGTTCATCGCCATTTCAGACACCAGAATACCTGCCTGCTGCTGCAGAGGAAGGATGACTGGGAATAAGCTCCTGAACCCCAACTTGGGCACTGTGGCTTTAAGAGAGTCCTTACCACCAAGGGCAGAGAGAAAGCAGCTCTCTCCGGACTCACTGCCTTTTAAGATAGATCCCCACCGACTCCCTGTACAATGAATCCCCTTTGCCTCAGCAGGTTCAGCGGACCTGGCCCTGTCCGGCTAAATACCCATTAGAAGAGAAGCTTTGGAACACAGCAGAGTCTCCTGTCACCTGCCTCTGGAGACCCGCCCTGCCCAGTGACTCCGAGATAACTGTCATAGGTGGGGTCTCAATCCTGCCTTCCCTGACATCATCCCTCCACCTGGCCTTTCCACTCATGGTACACACACTAAGCAGGAGGGCAGGATGGAGGGTGATGTTCTGGAAGGGGATCTGAGTATGCTGCCTGCTCAACTGCTGTCTGGTGAGACAGTTGGTCTCAACCCCTACAACAGTGCAGGGGGCTTCTAATGTCCCTACACTGTCACCCTGTTAACACTGCCCCCGCATCCTGATGTCACTGGTCATGTACAGTAAGCAAACCTCTTAATGCTGTCATCCTAAGTTAGCATGCTGTTAGAGACATTTTAATTTTTGTTCACTTCTCTGGGCCTTCCATGTAAGACCTGTGTCCCTTCCCTAACTCCTGAGAAAATAAAAATCACTGAACTTGGAGTTTTGGAAAAATAATAAAATGTGAAAATTACAAAAAAATAAATGAAGGAAGGAAGGAAAGAGATTAGGAAAGAGACTAATGGCAGAGAAAAGACTGGACCCCTTCCCACCAAGGGTTGCCTGTAACAACATATCTATGTGCAGAGTGTGTGGTATATAAACGACCCATGAACAGGTTACAAGGCTCGGGCCAGGGTCCATTATGGCTTTTGCCTTTCTCAAGGTCTGGCTCACTTCCACCCTGAGGAGCACCTTTCTTCCTTCATAAACTCTTTCTTCTGTTACTATCTCTGTTGGCCTCTGTCCAAATCTTTGTTCAGAACACACAAACCCACAAATCCCAGCGAGTGCCCTCTGCCCCCCCCCCTACACCCACCTTTAGTGAGAGGCATGGTGCCTGCCTAACTAGTCCAGCTCCTTCACCTTTGGGGGAAATAGGTCCATGGAGCTAGTGACTTGTCCACAGCCAGCATGGGGGGCTTTTAGAGTGTGTGTGTGTGTGTGTGTGTGTGTGATAAATAACCATGGACTGCTGACTCTTCCTCCATCTTTCAACACATCTTCCTACTTTACAAAGAAGTACAGTGAGCTCACCCGCCACAAGGCTGGGCCTGGCTGCCCCAGGCGCTGGCTGCTTCAGCCCCTTCCTGCTTCTCTGAGGACTCTGACCCACCCACAATGAGGAGTGGAGTCGGTTAGCTGGGCTCTCTCTGAGGGATCTCTCAGAGCTGTGAACAGGTCCAAGTTCCAGGGGTGGGGTTCCGTTTCACTGATGGATGTACTTGTGATTTCTTCCCATCCTTCCTTCAGGGAGACCAACCTTGTTACTCACATCTCAGGTACTGGAAGGTCTTGAGCCCCTGAGTCTCCATGTGATTTTGTTCCTCTCTGCCCCCAAGGACTTGCATCTGTGCCTTTCTTACCCAACTGGCCCTACGTGGCGATGTCCTGCTCTTCATTCACCATGAAGCTTCAAGCACTGGAGTGCCTCCTTCAACAGGCCCCCAGCCCAGGCCCTTCCCTTTCTGCCTCTTCTTCCAACAGCTCCTGAGCACCTGGGGTGGGGGCTTCTTGAGTTATCACACCTGTCTCTGTATCGGGAACTCGCTGACTTTCAGATTCAACTGCACAGATAAGTGGATGTGGTCCCGTCACCTGCTGGGTCCCAATCACAAGAGCAAACCATGAAACTGCAGTCAGTGCCAGGCACTGGCCGGGGCACTCTGCACTTAGTTATTAGTTATCGTGCACACGGTAACCCATCTAATCCACACAGCCACCCTCGAAGGCAGGCAGGATTACTGTGATCTCCATTGTACCGGCGAGACACGGGAAACTCAGGGTAGTTTAATAGTTCTCCCAAGGCCCCCTGTTCAGCTGTGAATAGCGTGAAGGAACATTTTCAGAAACATTAGAAAGCAGAAGCCAGAACCATTGTTGAAATGTCTCTAAACCCTGGCTTCACCTCCCTCCCCACACCCACCACTGGTCAAATAGTGGAGCGCCAAGCTCAAGTACTCAATTTAAAAAATTAAATATTATTTTCAAATATGGATAAGTGTGGTAGGGTTATGTATACCTGAGTGCAGGTCACAGTGGAGGCCATAAAAAGATGACAGATTTTCTGGAATTGGAGTTACAGAAGGTTGTGAGCCACCATATGGGTGCTGGGTATTGAACTGGGGTCTTCTGAGAAGCAGTGAGTGCTCTCAACTACAGAGGCATCTCACTAGCCCCAAGAACCCAATTTTTTAAAACAGAAGCACACATCTTGTTAGTGTTCAGTTCTTCTGGAATGATACAGTAAGCCTTGGTATAGAGGGGCAATTCCCACAACAAGAACTTAACTACTTCCTTTGGGCTCAAAGCTTAGTTGGTAGAGAACTTGTTTAGTATGCACAAAGCCCTAGGTTCAATCCCCAGTACTGCATAAACCAAGTACAGCCCTCTGTGATCCCAGCACTTGAGAGCTGGAAGCTGAAGGATCAGGAGTTCAAGGTCATTCTAGGCCACCATAGTCAGTTTAACTGGGATACATGAGAGTCTTTCCAAACAAAACAAAACACCAACCAGCCAACCAACAAAAACCTAAAAGCAACAAATAAATCACCACAAGAAATGAGAAGTTTAGTTGCTTCTTCAACTCCCCAGAAACTTCCCAGCAGGCATAGAGAATGGAACCAGCAATGGCACTCTGCTTGAAAACCAAGGACCAAAGAAGGTCACACAACACACGGCAGAGGAGGCCAGTCTGGTTATCTTTCCCCTATACGCTTCAGCTCAGTTAAGTCAGGAGCTTCACCTGTCCTAATCCTGCAGAGGACAGACACGATCTGTTGTTAATCCACAGCCCACCTGATGAGGTGGACAAGTAATAGATTCATTAGAGTCCCACAGTGGCCCATCTATGTCAGTAAAGTTACCATTCCCAGGTTATAGATGGGGAAACTGAGGCTGAAGAGGATGATCTATCCCCTTGATACACTTCTAAGTCACTTTACTTTTGTTTCTTTGTTTTTTAAAGTTTATTTTTAATTTTGTTTGTGTGTTTGTGTGTTTGTGTGTGTGTGTGTGTGTGTGTGTGTGTGTGTGTGTGTGTGTGTGTGTATTGCGCATGAGTCTAAGTGCCAAAGGAGGCCACAAAAGGAAGTTGGATCCTCTGGAACTGGAGTAACAGATGGTTGAGAACCACCTGACATGGATGTAGGGAACTGAATTCAAGTCCCCTGAAAGAGCAGCGAGTACTCCTCACCACTGAGCCATCTCTGTAACCTCCTTGTTTCTTTTCACAAGCACATGTGAGTTTTAAATCAGACAAGCGGATTTCCCTTCACTGGATTGTATTTATACCGTAAGAGGCGAGGCAGCTGAGCTATGAACCAGATAAAGTCTAAACTGAAAACTAGTGCCCATCTGTGGCATCTCAGGGATCTAGTCTCTTGGGACCCCCAGCTACCTCTTGACTTGCTGCCTGCCATATTCCTGATCTCTGATCCTTTATCAAAATTTACCACAAGCTGCAATAATCAAAGCAGTGAGGTATCTGCATAAGGACAGGCACACAGGTGGAACCGAACCCAGACTTCAGAAATTAACTTACTCACCTAAGGGATAATAACAAAAACCAGACAAACTGAACTTCATCCAAACTGAACACTTTTGTGAATTGATTGGCTCTGTAAAGGAACTGGGAAGAGAAGCTCTGGAATAGGAAAATATTTTTAAATTATGCACCTGAAAGGTTCAATGTAAATAACCCCTACAATTGGACAATATAAAGAAGAATTGATTTTTTTAAAATGAGCAAAATAGCTGGTGGTGGAAGTGCATGTCTTTAATAGCAGCACTTGGGACACAGAGGCAAGCAGATCTCTGTGAGTTCGAGGTCAGCCTGTTCTACAAAGTGAGTTCCAGGACAGCCAGAGCTGCAACACAGAGAAACCCTGTCGTGGGAAAAAATATGGGTAAAAGATAGACTCTCCTTCAAGATACATGAATGGCCAAGGAGCATATGAAATTATATTGATGCCCAATCTCATTTGTCTTGTGGGAACAAAAATTGAAGCCATAAGAGGATACCATTTTGTGCGGACTGAGATGGTTCTCATAATGCAGAAGGGAACAGGTGTTTATGAAAACGTGGAGAAGTGGGAACACTTATATGTTGCTGGTGGAAATAGAAAATGGTACAGTTTCAGTATAAAAATAAAAAAAGCAAAGAAAGAAAAAGCTAAGAATGAACAAATAGCAAGTCTACTCTAAATAACAGAGACTTGGGCATTTGCAGAACAATGTTCACAGCTGTGGTGCCTAGCAATCAAAAGACCAGAACAACTGGATGGCCAAAATGTGGTATATTGTTGTGTCAAAAATAGAAATGAAGTTCTTGTCCTTGCCACAACACAGATGAACCTCACAAATAAGGGAAAGAAGCCAACCACGAGGAAAAATATCATGCTACTCAGTTTTATGAAATGTTAAGTACAGGTAAATTCATAGAAATACAAAGTAAATTAGAGGTACCAAGAACTGGAGGGAAGGTGACTTATTCCTCAACGGACAGAGTTTCTGTTCAGGATGGTGTGTTTTAGGAAGAGGGACAATGGTTACTGATGGATGTAACTAATGGCTGGCTCTGAGCTGAACTTAGAAACCACTGGAATTGCTCATCTTATGTTCTATGCAGCTCACCACTGCTAATCCTCTAGCTGTGTTTCTGGACAAAGCAACACACAACTGGAAACTGGAATTTGAATGTATATTTACTGTGTGTGTACATGTGCCATGTGTATTTGTGGAGGTAAAAGGACAGTTTTGCAGTCTGCTCTCTCCTCTGCTTTTATGTGGGTTCCAGGGATGCGACTCAGGTCATCAGGCTTGTGCCGCAAGCCTATGGGCCATCTCAGAAGCTGGGAAGTTTGGAGTTTTTAAAAAGTCTATTTATAAGGTTGACTGGAAATATACAACACTTAAGGAAAATCTTTCAAGAGTTAAGGCCTATACATTGAAAACTGTAGAACATGCCTGAGAAAAGATGATGCTCTGAATAAACAGAGATACATGCTCCTGCGCTACAAAGCCTATGAGTATTAGGTTGTCACCTCTCTCCAACTTGACCTATAAATTCAACATTCTCAACACAAATCTAAGCTAGTCTTACTGTTGTGTTGAATTTTAAAACTCACCACATTACTTTGAAATTGAAAAGTACCTATTACAGTCAAATTGGCTTTGATAAAGAACCAAGTTGAAGTTCCTTAACTACCTGATTTAAAGACTAATAAAGCTACAGGAGTCAAGACACTGTGCTATCAGCAGCAAAAAGACAACCGGATCAATGGGCCAGACTAGACATAACTTAAAACAAGGACATCTGGCTTTGGGACTGGCTGCTCCTGATCTCCCAGTTCCCTCCCTCCCCTTTGAGACTAGCTTTCGCTATATCCTCTAGGCTGTCCTCGAATGCCTGGGCTGAAATGACCTCCTTTCCAGGCCTCCGAGTTGCTGGTGCATACCACCATGCTCACCTTGATTTTTCTTTCTTTCTTTCTTTCTTTCTTTCTTTCTTTCTTTCTTTCTTTCTTTCTTTCTTTCTTTCTTTCTTTCTTTCTTTCTTTCTTTCTCTCTCTCTCTCTCTCTCTCTCTCTCTCTCTTTCTTTCTTTCTTTCTTTCCTTCTTCCTTCCTTCCTTCCTTCCTTCCTCCTTCCTTCCTTCCTTCCTTCCTTCCCTCCTTCCTTCCCTCCTTTTCTTTTTTCTTTTTTTGAGACAGGGTTTCTCTGTGTAACAGCCCTGCCTGTCCTGGAATTCCCTCTGTAGACCAGGCTGGCCTCAAAGTCACAGAGACCTGCCTGTCTCTGCCTCCCAAATGCTGGGATTAAAGGTGTACTTCACAACTGCCTGGCCACCTTGATTCTTCAATACAGGCTCAAAGTAGAAACAGGAAAAGTATTTTCTAGAAGTGGCATGGGGGGGGGGCTGGAGGGATGGCTCAGTAGTTAAGAGCATTGCCCACTTTTGCAGAGTACCCAAGTTCAATTCCCAACACCCACATGATGGCTCATAACCATCTGTAATTACAGTCCCAGAGAGTCTGATATGCTCTTCTGGTCTTGGTGGTACCAGGCACTTGTGTGGTACACATACATGTATGTATGCAGGGAGAACACTCATGAACATACAATTTAAAAAGTGGAACTGGAACAACTGAGTATCTTTTTAAAATTTTAACTTTGTTTCATATGTGTGTGTGTATGTGTGTGTGTGTGTCTGTATGTATACAGTATGTGTACAGGTAAATGAGGAGGCCTATTGAAGGTGTCCGATCCACTGCAGCTGTAGTTGTGGTTGTGATCTGCCTGAAGTGGGAGCTGTGAACTAAACTTGGGTCTTCTGGAAGAGTAGCAAGTGCTCTTAACCACTGTAATGAATAATCTCTCCAGCTCCATCTTTTTTTTTTTTAACCTATGTACCTATATGGCCAAGTATGGTGGTATGCAACCGTAATCCCAGCACCTGGGAGGTGAAGGCAGGAGGATTGCCAAAATTCAAGGCCAACCTGGTCTACACAGGGAGTTCTAGACCAGCTAGGGCTACACAAAGGCAGCCTGTCTCAAATCAAACCGAACCACCACCAACAAAAACGACACTATACACACGAAAGCAGGACAGACCTAAATTTAACACAAAGAAGGAGGCATTTCTAGGAAAACTTTTGTCTCATTCATTTATTTAAATCATGGGAAACACTTCACTGTGGTTTTGGTAGCCTTAGCTCCGTGGAGGCCTGCAGGCCTCTGAACTGTGGTCCAAAGAAGAAGGGGATGGAACGGCCTAGGGTTGGGGAACGAGTCTGGCTTTTTTCACTTTTAGTTAGGCAATAAGTCCTTGATATTTAGGGATAACCCTAACCCATTAAAGAAAAATATTGATAAACTGGATCTCATCACAAGTAAAAATTTCTGCTTTAGAAAAGACGTAAGAGGACAGAAAGGAAGCAAGAGGACAGAGACAACACAGTCGGCTGTACAACCAATGAAGGACAACAACACAGCACGTGTGTGGAAGGTGGAGGCAGGAGGGTCAGGAGGTCGAGGCCAGCCTCAGCTCCATAGAGTGTGAGGTTACATGAGCTCCTGTTTGCGAGCACACACACACACACACACACACACACACACACACACACACACACACAGAGAGAGAGAGAGAGAGAGAGAGAAAGAGAGAGAGAAAATATCAAAAGGACTCAAATTATAACAGTAAGGTGACAGACACCCAGTTTGAAAATAGGGAAAACACTTAAACATACACTTTCTCCTAAAGACATGAAGATGGCAGATAAGCACACACAAAGTTGCTTAACATCATTAGCTATCAGGGAAATGCAAAATAAAATCACAAGGACATACCATTACATACCTACTGGAATGCTTCAAGTTAAAAAGTTTGCCAGTACAATGTTGTCCCAAGAATGTGGTGGAGCTGGGCTCCCAACCACTGTTCATGAACATGCCCAATGGTTTACCCACTTCGGTAAAGTTTCTTAAAAAGTTAAATATACAGAGCTAGAGAGATGGCTTAGAGGTTAAGAGCATTGGCTGTTCTTCCAGAAGTTCTGAGTTCAATTCCCAGCAACCACATGGTGGCTCACAACCATCCGTAATGAGATCTGGTGCCCTCTTCTGGCCATGCAGACACAGCACTGTATAAATAATAAATAAATCTTTTTAAAAAAAGTTAAATATACAATGACCATATAATCCAGGGATTCCTCTGCTAAATGTTTGCCCACCACCAAAAACACACTCATACACAGACTTGTACTTGACAGTAACAAATTTGTATTTGTATATTTATTGTATTTATTTGCAATAGTCCCAAACTAATGGCAACCCAAATGTTGGCCAGTGACTGACTAGATAAACTGCAGTATATCCATATAATGGAAACTTTCTCAGCAGTAAAGAGATGATCTACTGACTCAGGCAACAAGGAAGAATGTTGAACAGCCTTGTGTGAAAGCAGGCAGGGGTGAGTGCATACACGTGTATGCCATTTGTTTAAAGTTCTAGGACATACTGACAAATTAAAACAGCACTCTGAGGATGGTGCGTGAGATACAGAAATTGGAAGAGGAACAGGAAAGAACTGTTACAAAGATGAACAGGGGTGTTCTGTCTGCCTTGCTCTGCAACATTCTAGCCACATTGTTTGTTTGTTTTTAGAGACAGGGTTTCTCTGTGTAGCCTTGCCCCTTTCCTGGAACTCCCTTTGGAGACCAGGCTGGCCTGAACTCACAGAGATCTGCCTGCCTCTGCTTCCCGAGTACTGGGATTAAAGGCGTGTGCCACCACCGGCCAGCTCTAGCCACATTCTGACCTTAGGACCTTCCAGTGCTGCTCCCCTAGGGGACACTCTTCCCCATTCCCCATAGGGTTGCTCCTGGCCACAGGTCTGCTGAAGAATCACCTTGTCTGTGTACACTGCAGGGTGGGCCACTTCCCTGCCCCACTGCCCTTGCAGCCAGCCTCTGTCCTCCTTACTTTCCTTCTCTGCACTTCCACATGGTTGGCATGATCCATTTCGAGTGTCTTCGTCCATGTCTATCTATCTCACTCCCACCAGTCAGCAGGAACTGTGAGATGGGGCTCTGCTTTGTTTGTGGCGTTATTTCGTCTCTGGAACACTGCCTGCCATTAGTGCTAAAAATTATTTAATGAATAGACTGATTTAAGAGGCTGATACTATTTTTTGTAAATGGGGGTTGCACCACCTGTCACATAACCAGTATGTATGGTAGAGCTGGGCTTTTAAGCCAGATCATGTTGACTACAGAAAACCAGGGAGTTCTATGTAGTTATGTCTCTTTGACTCGGAGTCTAAGGGGCCAAACTGATGAGTAGATTACTGTCGAAGAAAGCACTCAAAGTGATCTGCAAGAACAGAAAACAATACATTTCTCTGCAGACAACTTGGCAATAGCCAGAGTCTAAAACTAGCAACCCTTCTTCAAGGTGCTTGTGCTAATCCCATAATCAGACATGAGGGAAAGTTCTCTACAAAATGGATGTTTATCATTTAATTGTTTATAATAGCAAAAATAAAAATAAAAAGGAAACGACAACGAAAGTCCCCCAAATGGAGTGACTGGAATGGACTGGAAATGATGAAATCAGAGAGTGACGAGAGCTCACGCCTGGTGTGATTCTTGCACTACCACAAACATCATGTCTTGAGCACGATGAAGTTTGAAGAGCTGTAATGGCCAATGGAAGTGAAGCTAACCATGGAGAAGTAAAAGAGATGATGTAGGTGCCCCACCTGAGAACCCTTTAAGTAAAAGAGATCGGCAGATGATGTAGGTGCCCCACCTGAGAACCCTTTGTCACGGTATAACAAGCCCAAGAAAGCATGTGGAGAAAGAGACAGCTTGTTCTGGCTTTCCCAGCGCAGGTACCAGTTGAGAAACAAGCCTGGTCCAGAAAAGCTGAGAACTGTCCACTAAGTCCAGTTTACTTGTGGAGGTCAGGGTGAGACAGCTGAATCATAGAATTCCCACTCCCCTTTTCTGAGGGTCATATGTAACACAGGCCAGCCTAAAATTTGCTCTGTAGGACCATGAACTCTTGATCATCCTGTCTCCAGCTCCTGAGTGCTGGGATTACAGGTGTGTGCTACCATGCTTGGTTTATGCAACACTGGGGATTGAACCTGGGACCTCCTGCACACTTGGTAAACACATAACAACTGAGCTACATCCTTAGCCCAGAGTTTAACTTTTAATATCTGTGTACCTTGTACATATGTTGTGTAATTTTTTTCACAGCCTTATGAGGTTGTGTGATCCTTTTGCACTTAATATTTGTTTTGAAAGCCAAAACAGAGGTGGTTGCTATCGACCAGTGCTCCAGAGAACAGTCCAATCAGTCGTTTCACACCTGGAAACTTCTCCGCAAACCGAGTCCAGCTTTCTAATAGCCTTATTTAGTTAATTTGGATGTGGGCCAGGGATTCCGTTTTCTTTGCAAAAGTCCCAAGATACTGATGTCAGGAGAACAAGGAAAGACTCCTGGAGACAGGACCCCAGAAATATTTTCACTTCACAGCCTAAAAAGGAGAACAATGGTTTCCCATCCAGCTCCCGAAAGTTGGGGTTCTCAAAGACAATTACAGTACTGACTAATCAAAGAGCAATGGTAGTGATTCCTGTGTCCCAACAGCTTGCTCTGCCCTTGACATCTATCACCTCACTTAATATTGCCAACACGACTCCATTTTACAAATGAAGAAACTGAGGCCCAGGAAAGGGGACGTTCTTTGAGGTTAGCTAGGGGGAGTCATGATTTGAATCCAGGTTGTCTAGGTCCAGAGTCTCTAGTTTGTTTGTATAGGGGCAAAAAGCAAAAACAAAACACATAACAAACGATAGTTACTACTAAAAATTATCGTAACTTTAAACCTTTCTTCTTTATTTCCATTAAGCATGTGGCATATGCTACTACCTGTCTCTACCCGACTGTACACAGTGGCGCTCATTTGAAGCATGTACCTCTGTATCCCCAGTGCTCAGCCTATAGTTTGCATTCCACGCATGTTTGTTCATGTATATAAATGTGTAAGTATATAAATGTGTAATTTGTGATCACACACAAGCTGGTAGGTTTTCTTCGTTTGAGTTTAATATGCCAGCCATTTTTTTTTTTTTAGTTTTCTCTAGACAGAACACTGCTGTTCAGAAGGGCAATTTCACTAGAATTGAGAGGTGGTGGTGGTGGGGGGAGGGTCAGCAGATTGCTAGCTAGGGCTATGCTGGGGAGGGTGAATCAGCTGACTCGAAGATTATCGCCCCAGAAGAGGCCTTGAATGCAAAGGGACAGATGCATAGCATGCAACCATCAAGAAGAGGGAGAGTGGACAAACCTGCGTGTCTGCCGGCTAAGAGGAGATAGATGGGATCGCAGCGAGGGGAGACCCTGGGAGAGTGAGGAGGGGTCCTCCGGGAATTAGCCTTGGGAAGGAGGGACACCTGTTACTCTGAATCTTAGAAAAACAAGCACTACCAGAAATGCAGCCAGGGTTTCTCAGAGGGAAGCAAAGCAGGTAGAGGGAAGAGCAAGGGGGCGGGGAGATCAGTTAATGAAGTTTCTTTCAGCCTTCACTGCTGAAAGCCAGGGATCAGAAAATTCACTCCAGGATTCTGGAGATCTACACAGAGCTGAGAACTTTAAAAAAAAAAAAAAAAGAAGAAGAAGAAGAAAACATCAACAAAACTATTATCCGCATGGTTTCCTTTTAAAATGTGAGACGGGAGTTAACACGCAAAAAAGAAAAAACAAACGGTAGAACGGATATAGAGTCTGAATAATCTACTCTGCTTTATCACTAACTCATTTTACCGTCCTTATTTTTCTCATTTTGCCAGGAAGGATGATTCCTTCCTCCAGGACTAGTGCGTGGGGAGCGCGGCTCCAAGCCGCCCACGCTGGCAGCCTCTCGCCATCACCGCGGGGTGAACGCGGAGCCTGACACCCCCGCCAGAGCCCAGAGCTGCTCCTGCGCCCCGACACCCAGCCCTGGGCTGTGATGCCGCCAGCCAGGTGGAGCAGGCACCAACTCCAGGTGCAAGTCTGCCAGTCCGCTCCCCAACAAATCAGGTCCCCCACCGAGGGTCGGCTGGGCGCACCGCGGCAGTGCGGGGCAGGTGCGGCCTTTCCGGGGTTCCAGCGCACACCCGTACCGCGGGATGACAGCCCGAGGAAGTCGGTGCCCACGCACCCTCCTCCCATCGCTCTGGCCCGCAGGTGTGAGGATGCCGGCGAGCTTCGACTCTGGATATCCGAGGCCATGGGTACCCCGGGTCCCGGATGCCTGCGGATGCGGGTACCCGAATCCATGCTGGTAGCCCTAGGCGCTCACGGCAGCATCAGTCTCGAGCACGCGCGTCAGAGGCGCCCACGCGGGGCCACCGGGAGGGACCGGGAGGAGCTCTTCTTCCCCGAGCGCGCCCTACCTGTCATAGCTCCAGCGGCTGTAGGACAGGGTGCGGTGGCTGCTCACTCCCTCCATCGCTGTCCTGGACTGGGATTGGGGCTCCACGGTCAGCCGGTCAGCCGCAGCTCGCGGCTCGGGGTTCGGTGCTCGCTCACTCTCGGTGGGCCGGGCTAGGGCGCGGGCGGAGGACTGTACCATTCGCCCCCCCGGGGGTGACCCCCCTCCGTCTCCGCCAATGGCGAGGGCGCGCGGGCTGCGGGGACCTGGACCCGAGGGGTCCCCTCCCTTGCGCGCCTGTCCCGCGGGGGCGCGGCTGCGGCAACTCGACTGCTTATTTATTTATTTCCGATGAGTGCTCCACGTTGCCGTGGCAACCGCTCCATCTTTTCCGGCGTCAGTAGAGCACCGCTGCTTTCAAACCTTGCCGGGACGAGAGGGCTAAGAGGTTGCGCTTTCTGCTTGCATGGGGAATCCCGGATGCGCTCTCCCTATTTAGGTCCCTTCTGCTGAGATGTCCCCGTCTTACCAACGCAGTAATGGTCTTCCACCCTCCACAGGGAAGGGGAATGCCCACCCCTCTGATTTCCTTGTATCTTGAGTTCTCCTGGTCCTTGCCTTCCCCTCAGGGAACTCATTCTTGCAGCAACGTTACTAATTCACAATGTCTTTCTTTGCTTACAGGGAGTGGAAATCCATTCCTTCCGCTCTCTTCCCTCACTGTATTCCCCGGGCCCGCTATCTAGCATATTGTGGCTCTCTTGTGGTTCTCAGCGCTAGAGAAACAAGCTCTGTAAACACTCCCATTTCTAGGCCATCTCGTTCTGTTTATGTCCCTTTGTGCCTTTTTCTTCATTACTACCGCAAATCCTAAATATCCAGTTGTCTTGGCTCAATGGGACAGGTTCAAGCGGAGTTCGTAGTTCGTACAGATCTTCCTTCTCAACAAGGGAGATATATGAGAGTTTGCAACTTCGCTTCAAAACTGCCAGATTTCCCCCCCCCCCCCCCGAATGCTGGCACTAATAAAGATCAGACCCTTCCTCTGGGGCCTTGCTAGGCAATTCCACTGGCCTAGCTGAGGACTCTAGTGATGTTTAGGGTATAGTCTCCCCACAGCTCTCTTGTTTCCAAGATGAACCTGATTTGCACCTAGGGAAGACTAAATGGACGGACCACCAAGATGGAGCAGGTGAAACAAGGTGACTAGGGCCTGCCTGTCTTCCAGGCCACTCTTCCCCTCCCCCCACTTTGGGCTGCTGGGGTTTACAGGTATAATCTTCTTGCAGAGGTCAGAGAGGCCTAAGAAGGACTTTTCAGTGCAGCTGTTGTGGGAAGTCTGAGACGACTTCCCATCCAGGTCAGGGTCGTGGAGTGGCCCATATTTATTCTCTGCAGGCAGAGTGCTGGAAGGCAGGGTTTGAGCTCTGCTAATGCTTAGAGACTTAATTAACCCTGTGCCTTACAGGGAGCTGGCAGTGCACCTGTTGCACCCAGCCTGCAGGAACAGTGGGTTTTATATATATAATGTATTTTATTTTATGAGCATTGGTGTGAGGGTAGAAGATCCCCTGGAACTTGAGTTATAGACAGTTGTGAGCTGCCATGTGGGAGCTGGGAGTTGAACCTGGGTCCTCTGGAAAAGCAGCCAGTGCTTTTAACCATTGAGGCATCTCTCCAGCCCCCCTGACAACACTTAAACATCTGGATAGGGTTGGGGAGATAATGCTGTCAGTCAAGTGCAATGAGGACATGACCACTCCAAGGTATGGTTGGGGAGAAGGTTTTTGTTGTAGATATGAGGGAGAGTGCAGCCAGAGGCATCTGCAAGAGTCTGGATTGAACCAGAGAGAGGTGGGGCGTGAGAGGGGACCAAGATCCAAGTACAGAGGTCCATAAGAGCAAACGGCAAAAGAGAGAGGGGAGCAAGTGGACCAAGAGGAGAGAGCAGAGTGCTTGCCCATATGGTAGGATTATGCAGGAACAAGAAGCATCGTCAAGGGAAGGGAGGCCCCTGGGCAGGAGAGGCTTAGGGTGGGTGCAGGGTGAGAAGAGCTGAGAGGAGCCACAGGTACTGAGTCACTTAGAGGCCAGCGTGGGCTTTGGTATGCTAATAAGCACCACAGTTAGCCATTTGTCCCAAGTTTCTTTGGGACCTGACAGATCCCACATTAAAAAAGAAAAAGCTACTAGTCAGTTTGCGAGGTCAGTTCTAGGCCAGTGAGAGACCCTGCCTCAAAAACCAAGGTGGATGGCTCACAAGGAAGCACACTTGAGGCTGATCTCTGGCCTCCACATGCTTGCACGCATACACAAGCATGAGCACAAACACATTCCCACAGCTGGGAGACACGACATGATTTCTTTCCATCCTCTCTTGAATACTAAGGGAAATGTGAGAAATCTGGGGCTGTTTCAGGGTAATAGAAGAGCAGAGAAGTGGCTGATCCTCACATTCTCCTACAGACCCAAGGCTGCACTCAGCCAGCTTCTCTTACAACCAACTTACCTGGTCCTTGTTGCTTTTGAGTGTACCACCCCTGCCCAATTTAGTCTTTCATGTCTATAACCACTGAAGTTTCCCAGCTGGCTATCCGAGTTGCCAGAACCAGGGCTTACCAAGGACTAGGCACTTAGCAACATGTTGCATATATCAGGCAGACACTGTTACTGTTCCCTGTGGAGTTCACAGACATTTGAGGACTGAGTCCTATACAGGATCCCTTTTCTGAACCACATCTTGATGATGAGACCCTTGACAAGCCCATGACCTCAATAACAGGATTAAGATTCTAAAAATAATTCATTACCCCATGTGAGGTCTTGCTTCATTGTTTGGTCAGAAGTGGGGTCATCTATCTGGGAGTCTGTGAGCTCTTCCACATAGATTGAAGAAGCCCTGCCTTTGCCTTCATGTTTTGCAAGACAAGTCCCAAAGAAGTCTCTTTCCCAAACAGCATGATGGAACAGTAACAGGACTGCAAAGAGAGCTCCCTCAAGGGAGCGGTCCTGCCGCATACAGCAGCATCACCCCACTGGAAACCAGACTGGGTCATAACCAGCAGACACAGAAGCATACTGAAATTGACACTGCTCACTGTCTGCCAGGCCCCTTCTGCCTGCCTTGGTAAGACCACTGGGGTTACTTTCCCAGGAAACCAACTAGTTGGCATTGAGTTCTATAGCTAGACTGTTTTGAGTTCTATAGCGAGAGGGGCCGACAACAGGTGTACTGAGCTCCCACACCTGACACTCCAAGAAACAGAACCAAGCTCAAGGCCCGGTGTTCTGACCCAGAGTTGAAAGCTGTGGGAGAGGCTCTATCCTAGACATCACTGAGGGGAGTTCTGGACTAGGCTGGTGGGATTGTCTACCAAGGGCCCAGAGAAAGAATCTTTGACCTTTATCAGTGTCAGCAATCTGCAGGAAGGGAATATGGCAGTTTTGAAGCATAGTTGCAAACCCTTGGCTCTTTTCCTTGTTAAGAAGGAAGAGCTATGTGAACACCCCTTGAACCTGTAGACTACATGACTTTTAAGGTCAAGGAATACAAGGCCCTTGGGTATTCCCAGTGTTTGTTTGTTTGCCGGAGCCCTGAGCCACCATGTTAGAAGCCCAACCACTGTAACCTCTATGCTGGGAGGAAGTCCAAAACTACAAAGACAAGGAGAGGGACTATACACATGCTTCACTTGATAGAATCAGCTGAGCCCAGCCTTTGACCTACTACAGCCATGCACTCACTAGACATAGAGTGAGCCCAGCCCCTGGGCCTAAAATCATCCTAGTTGCCAAGTCTTCCCAGTTGAGCACCAGATATAGAAAGATATCAAAGTCATCGTTGCTTCAGGACATCTTGCCTGGTCTTGACCCCAACAATCTGTGATCATTATGAAATGGTGGTGATTTTATGCCGTAGACAGCCGGGCTAACAGTTCACCTCAGGGGAACTGATGGGCATACTGGCTATGGCAGTCTGTATAGAAAAAGATGCCACAGGAAATAGACTGCTTTGTCTTACTAAGGCATTAGGAATTCTGAAGTTGTTCTCTGGTAGCTGAATGATGAGTGGTGAGGCTAAAGCTGGAGGAGCATGAATGCAGGAGATGAAACAGCAGAAGATTCCATTTCAAAGATGGAAGGTAGCTGGTGAGGCCTTTGGTAGAGTTGCCCAAGGACCTTGATGAATGTTCAACATTGTATGTTAAGTTGGTTCTGCTCCTTGTCGCTGCCCTGTTGTCTTGAAATCTTCCTCAACAGTCTGGTATGCAGACACTGTCTGCTATGGATGGTGCTGTGGGCAGCGTTGAAGGCAGGACTCGGGCTGTATGAGACAAGGTGCAGTGGGAGTAGGCTGGCAACCCTAGCAAGCTGTTAGAGACTGAGAATTAGAACAGGACCACAAGGGCAAAAAAGTTCAGGAGACAGTATCATTTCCTGCAAGTCCTTGGATGGACTGGTAAAGGACTCGACTTCCTTAAACAGGGGGCAGACTAGAGAATCTATGTGGATTTTAGGGGACAGTATATCCTGAGAAGGCCAGAGGTTGGGATAAATTTGGCATATGATCCCAGGGAAACTACAACCTATTTAATGTATAACTTTTGGGGGGTTATTGGAGACTGAACCCAAGGCTTTGTGCATGTTAGGAACATTCCCTACCACTGAGCTACATCCCCAGCCCTCTATTTTCCTTCTATGGACTTAAGCAAGAAAATGATTTTCAGTAAATTCCGACTAAGGTGTCAGCTGCCCCAACTCTAAGTTAACAGTCTAATAGTGCCTGAGGGATCTGTATTAGACAAGAACAGAATGGAGTCTCTGGAAAGCTATGTGGACCTCAGATTTGGAAGGCAGGCCTTACCGTCTGTACTAAAGTACTCATATGTGGAAACAGAATTCATGTTTGAGTCACTGGACCCAAGAGAGCATGACACTGAGCTATCAAGACCCAGGACTACACTGCCTGCTGTAATTTGGGATATCACTCAAATATCCACTCCAGCTGTAAACTTAGTGATGCATGTTTATCAGTTCATCCGCCATAGACCACTAATTCACTGCACGATGACAAAGGTCATAGGTAAACTATATGAACAGGCAATTGAGGCTCCATGGCATGTACCCTGCTTTCTCACCTCAGATTGTCAACTTTATATATGTGAGGGTGTTTCCCTTCACAATTGCTATAGGAAGAAAAAAAAATCTGACTGGCACATTGGTGGTTTGTCTTGATATAGTGGAAAGAATCAAAACCAAACTGCAACTACACTACACTCTCAATTGCAACTGGTTCTATAAGCTCTCAGGTGAGTGGAGAGGGACACCCCCCCCCGCCCCCCCCACACACAGGGGGGGTAGTACTCTTGGCCATCAACTTTACAAGTACAGAGCTAAGAATCCACGTGTTCCACTGGGCAATGGAGAATGAGTTGACTGGCTGATAGAGGCTTTCATGCAGCAAGGCTTACAAGTCTGGGGAAAAGGAATGTGGGTGGACTAATGGGAGTGGTACCAGGTGCTATAGGTCTTTGTTTCTCAGGTCAGTGGCCACAGAAAGCATCTATTGTGAAAAATATATTCAATGACCCATTTGTAGACGCAAGCTTGTTGTGGCAATCCTGCCAATCTCTTTGAGCATATACAATTTTGCTCAAGTCGGTTGCATGTGCTTTCAGTGGTCCCAAAGTATGTTCCCCACCCAGATGAATTACTATATCCAAACTGATGGCTTGTATTTTCAGCTAACTCTAACCTTAATCCCTTAGATTCCAAATAAAGCAATTTTACCAAGATCTCTAGACACAGCCCTACCTCATACCTCCAATCTTCAGAATGTGGCAAAAGCCTAGTATTGACTGCCCCAAACTCTAGTGCCATATAGAAGCGCCAGGTTCTTTAATAAGGCCCCAAAGCCATCTACTAGCTCTGCACTTCTCCTTGCCCAGGTATTTCTCACTGGTGTAGTAAAGGCAATGCTGGAGCTACTCCTGGGCATACCAGCCTCATGATTCTATATAGAGGGGCTTAGGTTGTAATATGCATTGTGGTCTGGTTGGAAGGAGAGTGGGGCCTAGATTTACTTTGTTTCCTATTCAAGTTTTGAATGAAGTAGATTACATGTCTACTTGGAGTATTTTTGCAGTGAAGATAGAAGATACTTTGGTGTCATCATTCTGTGGCTCTCAAGTGGCTAAAGTGCGCCTCCTGAAGCCTTGGCCACTCATTTCACACTATCTTGGCATCTCCTAAACATAAGGTACTTTTCCTGGGCAACCTTAGAAAACTGCTTAGGCACTGAGAGCTGGCAGTCATAGGCCTTTGAATTATGTAAACATGCCCTCTAGTGGTCACAACTATGAAAGTCCATTAAAACAATGCAACTGGTAAGCCCATCATAGGCAGGACTAATGCCATAGGATGGAGAGACCATGATAGAGCTGATAACTACCACCAGGGGACAGAACGTAAGTATAGAGCTAGCAAATGCCAACAAGACAGAACAGATCATTTTGAGACATAGGGACCAAGATGAATCATACTAATCAAGGGACAAGCAGGTATGATTCATAGCCTAGACACTACCATAGCAACTGCTCTCCCTCCTGGGAGATAACATTGGGGGTCAGAGCTTGCATTACTGAGTGTGCCCTGTCTAATACAAGACAGCCACTGAGAGCAGCACCTGCATATACTTCCACCAATATTCTGTGCATTGCTATCATTTATTTTAATGTACACCATGACAATCAATTACAGACACCACTTTAACTTTTTTCATTTTATCTTTTAGCCCTTCTATTATCAATATACAGGGCACTGTCTCATTCTTAACTACACAGTATTGCATTTTATGTCATAAAATTACTCATCTGCTGAGTAATTACTCATAAAACTACTCATTTGTTAATAAAAATCTTTATGCTAATAGAGCCAGATATAATTATTTATGTACTATATTGTCAAAATCAAACCAGTCTATGGGCAGGATATATTTGAGTATATGCATACACATGAATTCCCAGATTAATTTGATAAATACAAATTCAAAATGCTGCAACATAGGCTATCCCTATGATAGAGATGCATGCTTACCCTTCTCTGACTATCAACTGCTAGCCATTCACAGAACAGAAAACATGATAGATTTTTGTAATAGAGATCAAGCATCTTTCCTTTGTGTGTGTGTGTGTGTGTGTGTGTGTGTGTGTGTGTGTGTGTGTGTGTGTGTGTGTGTAGGAGCGTGAACTGTTTGTATCTTGACTCCCAATAGATAATTGGCCTTTGAAAAACTGGTTGTAGGGCTGGGTGTGATGGCATATGCCTTTGATCCCAGAACTTGGGAGACCAAGACAGGTGGGTCTCTGTGAGTTTGAGACCAGCCTGGTCTACACAATGAGTTATGGGACAGTCAGAGCAAATAATTAAGTCCCCATCTTGAAAACCGAAACAAAACAATGAACTGGTTGTGAGAATTCTGTGTCAAGAATATTAGGTCTTTGGTAGGAATTTCAAGTATTTCTCCAGCTTTATACTTGCACTATTTATATATGTATTTTACCAGTTATTTTTAAGGGGTTATAGGATATCAATCTTTAAAAATAGCTTTGGATTCTCAGTGCTTAGGAAGTTCTTCCTCATAGATCATTAAGAATACTTTGCTATGGTCACATAGTTCTGAGACAGTAGAAATTTCTCTGCAGAAATTGTTTTGGAAGACATTTTTATTTTTCCATATAAACGTTTAAAACAGCTTGTCCAGTTCAAATTACCTTTGCATTTTACTGGAATTGTGATAAATAGTAATTTACCTCAGGGAAAACTTTCATTTTCACCTAAGAATATGCTGTCTTTATGTAGTTGCCTCTGTGTTTCTCATTAGCATTCTATTTGCTGTCTTGGGTTTTTTAATATTATCTGATGCAGTTCAGGCAGGTGTCACAGGCATACACAGCTGAGGATAAGTTTCAATTTTTCTTCCCTGGTTTGGATTACAGGTGTGCACCCAATTTTATGAAGTGCTGGGGATCAAACCCCCACCTTCCAGAGTTTCATGCACCCTAGGCATTCTACTGAGCTACAACCCCAGGCTTCTCATTAGCATTTTAGTTTTCTTCCACCTTATCAACTAGACAACGTTAAAAAACAAAAACCCTCCTTTCCACATTATTTTCAATGTATTTTCTCTCATTTAAACATATTGTCTATTAAGTCTAGAACCAAGCTAGGCAATAATGAAAAACACACTAACATCATCAATTCATATTTGGCTCTATTTAGAAGCATTAACCTGCTGCTAGCCTTCATACTAACTAGACCTGTCACTAGCCTGCACTTGCTTCTACTTGCCCACCTCCCTCTACCTCTAACGTGACCAACCACTACTGTGATTTTTTTTAAGCTCATCATTCTTTGGCTTTTTGGTTTGTTTAAGGTACATGCATATCATACACGTGTCTGTATGAGGACACTTTTCCAGATCAAATAGTCTGGTAAAGCAGATACTCCTCACCATGGAGATGGACTCATGGGTCCCAGGTCTCAAGTGTGTGCCATCCTTTGTCTTCTGTTCTGGCTCACTAGCATATCTCCAAGTCTTTCCATACTGTACACAAGGCAACCCCGTGGCCTGCCATCCAGGTAAGATGCTATGGAGGAAAAAAATGAAAGACAAAAACACAAAACCACAGGAAAAAACAAACAAAAAACTATAAACAATTTGAAGATTCCATTTGCTATGATCCTAAGAGTTAGCAAAAGAAAAAATATGACTATAAAGCCATTGATTGTGCCAAGAAGATCTTGTAAGGTCTGGGATGGTCTGGGGGAAGCAAACAGCCTGGGCTGTGGGTGCACCTACTGCTGATGAGTCATGCCAACACATAACCAGCTTCTCTCTCCACTGCCCACTCCCTGGCTTCTGTATGAGCTCAACAACACTTTTCTTTCTCCCAGCCAACAATAAAGTCACATCAGATAAAGTTCATTTACAAAAGGTAGGCTATGTTTATTAGGAGTCCCAAGTAGCTGACTGAGTCACTGTGACTCAAGACCACAAAGAAACCCTTTGCCTCCACTTCAGTCTGACCAGCACCAGTGTCTCTTGGGGGCTCATTCACAGGTTGACAAGTTTCTCATTGAGGGCAATCTGTGACTGGGTGAGATTGGCCAGGTAGGTCACCATCAGCAGGTCCTGAAAGACAAAGGAAAACAGTGAATGGAAAGGGGACAGAAAGGCTGGCACTGGCCAGCTCCACTGTGGACACTGGCTGTGCAGAGTCCAAATGACAGTTGGGCCAGACTCAGCAGGGGTTGAAGTTGGAACCCAGGAAGGTAATGTGCTTGTGACACTATCCTCTCTACTGATGCTTACAGAGTGGGGACTGTAATGGAGACTTGTGGAGTATGGGGGTGTGTCCTGTGAACACAGATGGGGAAAATTAGAAATTGTCTTTGTTACCTTGAATTTTAGCAGGTCTTCTACCTGAGTCTAGTTAACAAGTCATGGCAATACCAGTAGTACTTCAGACAAGCACTTAGAGGAGGAGAGCCCCGAACACACTATACTGCCTCCACCCTGGACTGTGTAGCAGCCTTCCTCTACCCAGCTTCCAGGGTCCAGCCATGGCACTCACATTGATGTTGCTGTTGAGCATGGTCTCAAAGTCATCAGGAACTATCTTGGGTACTTGATTGACCAGGCTCATCAAGAAGCGGCCTACAGTGTTGTCGGCAGACACTTTTCCAGACTGAGCACAGAACAGACTTGGTGAGGCACTGTTAGGTACTGTCTCGTCAGCCCTCCCTCGCTTTCCCTCCCCGCTTCTTACCAGCACATCCTCAGCATACTGCAATACAGTGCTTAGGGCATCCTGGATGCGAGCTGAGGCTCCTCCCACTTGCTGTAGGTCACTTGAGAGTCCAATCACCCGGTTGGGGCTAAAACATGTCTTCATGATGAGGTCAACTGTGGGAGTGTGGGGCAGGCAGTAAGAGACAACAGAGAAAACTTAGCCACGACAAGAGGAAAGAGGTCATTACCCACCTACTAACTCCCACCACCCTCTGGATGCAGTCAGCTCCCTCAAATCCCTGCTCTCCACTCACTGACTCCTCTTTCTCTGGAGAGCTCAGTTCTTCCACCTGGCTTGTTAATTACTGGTTCTGGCATCGTATGGAGATTATGTGGCCTGTGAAACTGACAATTTCCTACCTTGAACAACCCTCAACTTCTAGTTAGCATGAACCTGGATCAGTGTTCTTTAAGCTACCTAAGCCCTTCGTCTTTGTCACAGAGAACCAGCTCCCCCCACCCCCTGAATAAGCCTGGGGCCTCTAGGGGTGCAGAATGGGGGAAGGAAACTCACCTCCAATGCGCTCAGTGTCATAATACGCATACTTCACGGTGAGAGGTGTGAACATCACTCCCATGGTCCTCCCAGGGACACCCATTAAAGTGCTGGGGAAGGAGGAGAAAAAGGTAAAGAGATGCCTTGGGAGTAGTCTGCATGGCTAGACTAGGGTGGGAAAGCAGTCACAAAGGTAATACCTTCTTCCACTTGAGAAGGCCAGGACTGCCCTAGAATTATCTTGAGAGAAAGCTTTCCTGTTCCTCCTTGGCCTGGCCCCTTATAGGATGACTTCATACACCAGAATGTCAGCAATGAAGATAGGACTCTGGATGTTCCAGGCTGCCTAGAAATCCATCTTTAGGGAAAACAGACACACCAGAGCAATCCTTTTCTGGGCCTGAGCCTCTTATCACCAAAGACCAAACTGACTTATGCCCCAAACCACTGGACTGGGTGCTAGAAGCAACTTAACTAAAATTGTTATGTTTACTATTCCAACTCTATATTTTCAGATGAGTTTTGAAGAGGCTGAATTTGTAGAGACTAAGAAGGGGGTGAAGGGAAGGCTCTGTGCACATCAACAGGCTCAAGCTGTAGTAATAACTCTTCCCTCCTCAGCTGCTAAAGCCTTCCCTGCAAGCCCTGACAAATGGTGGTGTAGCTGCTGACAAGCTCGGTGTCAACACTGCAATGTTATCATCTAAAAATCTACTTAATCCCAGCTTAAAAGATGTGTCCAAACAAGGCTAGCATCCTCTACTTTATAAATACTAAGTTCTAGGATTAATGAATGTGCTGGTTAGGGTTTTTATTTTTTATTTTATTTTTGTCTATCTGACATAAGCTAGGGTTATCTGGAAAGAAGAACTTCAATTTTTTTTATTAGACTGGCCGGTAGGCAAGTCTGTGGGGGCATTTTCTTGATAGATGATTAATGTGGGTGGTGGTGGTCCTGGGTGATAGAAGAAAGTAGTCTCAACAAGCCAGGGAACAAGGAAGTAGGCAACATTACTCTGGTTCTGCTTCAGGTTCCCGCCCTGACTTCCCTCAATGACAGACTGTGACCTACAGGATGAGATAAGCCCTTTTCTTCCCAAGTTGGTTTTGGTCAGTTTTATCACAGCAACAGAACGCACACCAAACAATGAAAAACTAAAGGTAATTCAGAAAAGCCATGAACAAGGTCTCATTAGGACCATGATAAACACACCACGTGGGGACTGTCTCAGAAAGATGACAAATGAAACATGGTAGTTTGCTCATGTACCAAAGGCACTACCATTTGGAATGGTCACATGCAACAAGTACCCTAGTTTAAGTAAGATCAGAGAGTGTAAATTATGGGGTCAGACTTTGCTTCAGAAACTTCTCTAATGACAGCTGTCAAAAGAGGAATGAAGTTCCTGAAGAGACAATGAGTTGCAGAATTAGACTTGAGTGGGGTAGGAGTGGGATGTCATCAGGCATAATGGGTCACCTTAAATGCCCCTATTGCCCTAATCATCAGGGAAATGCAAATCAAAACGACTCTGAGATACCACCTTACACCTGTCAGAATGGCTAAGATAAAAAACATTGAAGACAGCTTATGCTGGAGAGGATGTGGAGCAAGGAGAACTCTCCTCCACTGCTGGTGGGAATGCAAGCTTGTACAACCACTTTGGAAATCAATATGGCGCTTTCTTAGAAAAATGGGAATCAATCTCCCCCAAGATCCAGCTATACCACTCTTGGGCATATACCCAAGGAATGCTCAATCATACCACAAGGGCACTTGCTCAGCTATGTTCATATCAACATTGTTTGTAATAGCCAGAACCTGGAAACAACCTAGATGCCCTTCAAGTGAAGAATGGATAAATAAAATGTGGTACATATACACAATGGAATACTACTCAGCAGAGAAAAACAGTGACATCATGAGGTTTGCCGGCAAAGAGATGGATCTAGAAAAAACCATCCTGAGTAAGGTAACCCAGACTCAGAAAGACAAACATGGTATGTACTCACTCATAGGAGGTACTAGATGTAAAACAAAGATGACTAGACTGCTACTCACAACTCCAGGGAGGCTACCTGGAAAACAGGACCCCAAGAAAGACACAGGGATCGCCCAATGACGGAGAAATGGATGAGATCTACATGAACAACCTGGACATGAGTGGGGGTAATGAAGGGCAAGGGTCGAGGGAAAGAGAGCTTAGGGGGGCGGGAAATCCCAGCTGGATCAAGAACAGAGAGGGAGAACAAGGAATAGGAGACCATGATAAATGAAGACCACATGAGAATAGGAAGAAGCAAAGTGCTAGAGAGGCCCACAGAAATCCACAAAGATACCTCCACAATAGACTACTGGCAATGGTCGAGAGACAGCCCGAACTGACCTACTCTGGTGATAGGATGGCCAAACACCCTAATTGTCATGCTAGAAACCCCATCCAAGGACTGAGGGAACCGGATGCAGAGATCCACGGCCAGGCCCCAGGTGGAGCTCCAGGACTCCAATTGGTGAGAAAGAGGAGGGTTTGTATGAGTGAGAACTGTTGAGACCAAGGTTGGAAAAAGCACAGGGACAAATAACCAAATGAATGGAAACACATGAACTATGAACCAAAGGTTGAGGGGCCCCCAACTGGATCAGGCCCTCTGAATAGGTGAGACAGTTGATTGGCTTGATCTGTTTGGGAGGCATCTAGGCAGTGGTACCAGGTCCTGTGCTCATTGCATGAGTTGGCTGTTTGAAACCTGGGGCTTATGCAGGGATGCTTGGCTCAGTCTGGGAGGAGGGGACTGGACCTGCCTGGACTGAGTCTACCAAGTTGAACTCAATCCTCAGGGAAGTCTTTGCCATAGAGGAGATGGGAATGGGGGGTGGGCTGGGGGTAAGGCGCGCAGGGTAGGGTGGTGGTGGTGGTGGTGGTGGTGCTGGAGAACAAGGGAATCTGTGGCTGATATGTAAAATTAAATTAAATTATAAAATAAAGTAAAATAAAATAAAAATGCCCCTATTGCCCAGGACTCACCTAACATAAGCCTTGATGCTCATGCGCCCATTCTGGAGACCTGTGTCCACAGTGAGGTGAATGGGGTTTGGGGCCTCTCGGCTGTAGTACTCATGGATCAGCACTGAATGTTCTGTGATGTCATGGCCTGTCGCATACCTGGAAAACAGAGCAGTTGTAGGTGCACACCACCTGATGCCCATACCAAAGGCAACAGTGGCCTGGGTGTCTCTGGGGTCCCGACACTATGTCAGCAGCAATTAACAGTGTCAACAAACTTCACAATGACAAAAGCTATCAGTGGAAAGAAATATTCTTGCCTTTATAGGATCGGAATTATCATCAAAATACTGAATTTACAAGCTCAAGGTCACATGCTTTGAATACTCTCTGAAAGGTGAGACCGGATCTAGTCTGAGGACAAATCCTGGCCCTCAACCAAGACTTTCCACCCACCCACTCCCCTCAACTTACCAGCCTAGGATGAGCTCATTTGGGGAGACTTTTTTGTGCAATTCATACATATTCTTAGCAAACTCCATGTCAACAGCCACCTGACAGAGAAGGCAGGAGAGGAAGTTAAGAAGCTAGAAGTACACACTAAAACTGACTAGGAAGAGGGAGCACCCCCACCAGATGAAGAGGCCCAGGATGTGGGCAGGGAAAGCAGGGCTTTGCCTGCAGCTCTGGTCACAGACACAGCACAGGGGGCCGGGAGGGAAGCCAGCAGATGAATGGCCATGAACTGCACATGGGAGGCTGAAGTCCACTCAACTCACTTCATCTTCTGACTCATTGTGTGGCACTGAAAAGCAGTTGGTGACTTCCACTGAGTGCTTGTCAACAGTTCCTGGTGAAGAGAGAATGGCCAGGTGTTACATAATCCTGGGACCCCACAGCCCATGACTACCCTTTTCTTTCTCTTTTCTGTTTTTGGAGTCAGTCCTTTGTAACTACAGATGAACAAGAACTCCTGAGCCTCAGTCTCTACCACCCAAGCGCTAGGATTACAGATGTGCACCACCACACCTGGTTTATGTGGTGCTGGGGACTGAAATCAGTGTTTCGTGCAGGGTGGGCAAGTGCTCTATCAATTGAGTGGTAGCTCCAGCTCCTAGTTTTGAAATGCTTTTGGAGGTCTCCTCAAGCCAACAAACATGAAGCCAACACATTAGCCCCAAGTCCAGCATCAACAGAACCAGTATTTTCCAGAGAACTCTGCAGTGACCCTTAACTCTTCCTTCTATCACCAAATAGGGTTAAGTCTTCCTTTACAATATTTTCCACTACCAACCCTTCCCCATAATACCCACTCTTCACTCTCTAGAGCAGTGGTTCTCAACCTTCCCTAATGCTGTGACCTTCATGTTGTGGTGACCCCAGCCATAAAATTATTTTTGTTGCTACTTCACAACTGTCATTTTGCTAACTACAATGTAAATATGTTTTTCAATGGCTTTCGGTGACCCCTGTGAAAATGTCATTCAACCCCCAAAGGGTTCCTACGGCTCTAGAGTTTCTCCCTGTATGTTAACCTGCACAGCTTGCTGAAGACAGACTGCCAATAGAGCAGCCTAGTGTCACTGTATACAGTTGTCAGAGTTACCGGGACCTCCCTTTGGACCAGCCTATCTCACCTCTCTACTGTGGATCAACATCATCGTTTGTGTTCTGATATCCTCACATTAGTTCCTGGATCTCACTGAGCCATGGGTCCCAACTTCAGTCTCTTATAATGTACTGGTACCTCCCCACAAGCTCCCCCACCCCTATTATAACACGCCCCTGCTGATGGTTTAATTTGTCTGCTAGTGCTATGGTTCTGGTTTCTGAACCATGTTCTTAAGCCCAGAGGCATACATTCTTACCTGACCACTCATCCCCATTTGATCATCATGACTACTTCCTCCATTCAGAGCTTTTTTGCCCCAGGGTCTCCACGGCAGCAGTCTCTTCCGGTTTTCTCCCTTCTCTTCCTAATCTGTCAGCTCTTCTTCTGACACCTCAGGTTTTCAGCATTCCTAGTGTTCCTAGTTTTTGCTCTATGTTCCTTTTCTAGGTCAAGTCCTGACCCAGAAACATTTCAGCTAATAAACGCTTACTTGCCCAATCTCTTATGCATTATTTATGGCTTTTTTGCTACAAAGGCAGAGTTGAGTAGCTGTGACAGGCTGCACACAAAGCTGAAAATACTCCCTGACCTTTTTTAAAAAAAACAAACAAACAAAAAAAAAAAAAAAAACACAGCTGCCAATCCCTATGGTAGGTGATTTTTGTCCACTTTTATGATTTCAGTTACTTCTTATCTTCTCGTGGCTGACACATACTTGTCCACATCTCTTTACATTCTCTTCACTTACTGTTAAATTCTGTCTTTATTTTACATTGATTGATTGTGGGTGAGCATGTGCAACTGCTGACCCGTGGAGGTCAGAGGACAATCTGCAGGAGTTCATTTTCTCCTTTCACCACATGAGCTCCAGGAATGAAAAGAAGGTCAGGCTTGTGAACCACCTCGGCAGCCTTTCTCACTCAATTTCCCTAATTCGACAAGTCCACTGCCACACTCAATGGCACCTCAGAAGGAATATACACCAAGCCAAGTCAAACTCCATATTTCCTTTCTTTTATGCACAACTGAAGACCCAGAAATCACCTTCTAATGCTGCTCTCCTGACCATGCCATGCCCTCCATCTCTACTTCCTACCTTTGAATTCTCCACCCCTGTGCCCCAACTTCTCAAGTGCTTTTACTTTACTGGAACACCCTCAATCTGTTGTCTAGGCCCAGCTCAGGTCTACTACTCTCCCAAAGCAGCCACATTCTCTAATTCCTCCTGGTCCCCCAGCTTTGGAATGGACAGGCGCTGCTCAAGAGCCTCCCACTGAGATGAGACTGCAGCACCCTCAGGTAGCTAGCTCCCTGTGACTCCTGCTCCAGAGGCTGGTGCCCAGAACCACTGGGGGCTTCTCCTCCGGCCACCCTCTCACAAGCCGGGAATGCTGACCTCTTCAGACAGTGGACTTGCCAAGAGCATTCTTAAAATATGTTTATTTCTCAACAGTGATACAGTTTAGAACCATTACATAAAGTGAAAGCAAATTTCTCAGTTTTCAAATTCCTGGCACGTTATTATTATTTTTTTTTTTTGAAATTCAGGGATAAAAGGTTAGCATTCCCAAGCATTCTCAGGAATTTCAAAATTAAGGAATTTAAAGGATATCTTTATAAAGATGCTCTATAATTTGAATAGCTAAAGTTTTTGTTTAAAGGATAAAGGACACTAAGTTTAGTAGTGCTCACAAAGAACTATAACCTGTGGGTATATTCACTGAAAACAATTTAAAAGTCAGGTCTTATTGTAAAATATAAAACTGTAAATTCAGATCTTGCTCCTTTGGGAGTCACATGTGGACACTGGCCATTTAAGGACTTATTCCACACTGAAAATGTTACACCTTACCATGATCTTTCATATCTCTACTGTGACTTCTTCACAGTAGTGAAGTAGTTAAGTCTCTGTGTTTCCACAGGACACCCTGCTAGCAGAACAGGCATCACATCTACAGCACAGGGACCATGTTTCCACCTTGGGTTTAAGGTTACAACAGTGTTCCTTTGACGAATTTTGAATTCTAAGTATCTAACAGTTTTATAGTACATGAAAGTCACTAATGATTTCATTTAGCCAAACAAAATCTTTTACAAATTCATGTCAACCTATGAAAAGCCCAAGCTCCTACAAAGCACATACTGCTTCGTTTGTTTTTCTATCAACAACTCAACTGCTTCATAGCAGTGGGAGCACCGAGCAGAATTCTGTCTGATAGAGAATCCATAGACTACAGCTGCCTTCCTAAGATAAACAGCGTGAAACACAAACCTTGGGTAGACACGGATTCCTCTAGTTAAACAGCTCCAGAGACTGGAAATGAGACAGTCTAAGTATTTATCAGGTGATGCAAACATTTGTTGCTATAGAAGCTCACAGTAGGGCAGTTACAGAATACTAACACACGGAGAGAGGTTTAAAAAAAAAAAAGGGAAGTTAGGATTATCCTTGTGGAACCGAAATAAAATGATGGAGAGAATGGAAGATACTTGTGGCGAAGAAAATGCAAGTGTGTTTTGATGAGAGACAATGTAGCAACTCTAAGTTTCTGTAAAGTGCTACACTGTCAAAGTGTGGGCGGTGTGGCTTCCTATGTAGTAGAGGGTGACCAACAGCTGCTGTACCTGAGGTGTGCCAGTCATTAGTTGCTTTCTGTAATAATTTCATTCTCATAAAAACTGTCTGCTAAAGAAGCCCCCAAAAGAACTAGATCTCTGGTGATTTGTCCCAAGACACAAAGCTAATAATTGCTGGAGTCTGATTACATATCCTGTCCTCTTTGTGCACTTGAATGGTCTTCCACAGTACAAGAACTGCTACCAGTAAGAGAGAAATGATACAATTAGAGTGGACTGCCAGTGTTTAAAAGCTGTCAGGAAGGCAGAGTGCAAGCAAGTCTGACAGGATCAGCAGTCCCCAGAGAGAGAAATGTATTCGACAGTCTTCAGTGCTTTTCAGTTTTACAAACCAGTTTAACATAAACT
This sequence comes from Peromyscus maniculatus bairdii, assembly GCF_049852395.1. Classification (NCBI taxonomy): domain Eukaryota; kingdom Metazoa; phylum Chordata; class Mammalia; order Rodentia; family Cricetidae; genus Peromyscus; species Peromyscus maniculatus. Next base: position 118,763,766 of record NC_134852.1, on the reverse strand, counting down.
ACTTCTCCAAATCTGTAACATAGGCAAAGAAAAGATTACTTTTTTTTTGGTTTTTGGAGACAGGGTTTCTCTGTGTAGTTTTTGGTGCCTGTCCTGGATCTCGTTCTGTAGACCAAACTGGCCTCGAACTCACAGAGATCCGCCTGGCTCTGCCTCCTGAGTGCTGGGATTAAAGGTGTGCGCCACCGCCGCCCGACGATTACTCTTCATTTTAAGGTTGCTTGTAAACAGGTAATACCATCGTTTGTGTCCAAATGGAATTTAGGTGAGGGCAGAAATTTGGACCTGAGCATACACAGGTTTTATTCCACTAGAAACTGGTATGAGGGAGGTTCTTGGGACTGAACGCCTGTCTTTAAAAGTTCAGGAGAACAAAGTATTATATATCCAGAATAGGTTTTGAACAAACCTGGTTTACTTGAAATGGGGAAAGCTTCTGACACAGCCTCTTCCCCTATATGTGGTGGAAATGGTGATCAGTCAGTGGATAAGAGGGGAAATGTGGGTACTGTGATTAAAAGGCAACAACTTTGAATTTCTTACTGGCATTTGAGTTCATTTTTGGCAACATGCACTCTCCGTACTTCGCTGATAGAAATATAAAATAACTTGTAGATCAATTGCTACAAACTACTCAATAGCTCATACCTACTCCTTGCACATTTTTGTCGCTCAACATAACAGTAATTCGGCAGGATTCAAGTCACTTGGGAAAGCAAGCCACATCAAGAAGGTGCAAAAGAGAAACAGGTTAAGAGTTCAAAGGCGATGGAACGAGAGGAAATAGTGAGAGCAGGAGGGAGATGAACGGGAAGAAAACCTTCTTTTCTCCAGCACTCACCCAGCAGGGTTCCGATAACCCGGGCAGCTCCCTCGTTGCGTCGCTCGTAGCTGTCCACGATGGAGGCCAAAATAACTGGGTGTAGCCTGACCACGCGGCCGCCGGGGAAAGGCCCTGGGAGGGCGGGCCCGGGCTGCGAGGGTGCCGGCGTCTGCGCAGGGGCTGGCGTGGAGGCCGGTGGCTGGCCCGGTGCGGCAGGCGTAGCTGCCGCTGGGTCGGAGGACGAGGCGGGAGCCGGGGCCGCAGCGGGAGCAGCAGCCGGCGCCGGAGCTGGCGTGGGCGCTGTCGGGGCTGAAGCCGGGGCTGCGGTGGCGGCCGGCGCCGGGGCTGTGGCCACAGTAGCAGGAGGGACACTTGCCGGTACGGCCGGGGATGCCATCTTGCCGAGAAAGAGGGAGCCCAGGCCGGAAGGGCGTGAGTTGGGTAGTATTAGGAACTTGGTTGGTTGAATTTGTACCACGTGAATCAGCTCTTGATGACTATTGGGTACTGAAATATCCGGCTGGTGGTTTTAGAGAGCTCTGTGCGCTTTAATTTCTGTCCGATACGCACTCTGTGAGGAGCAGGCCAAAGTAGTTCCTAGTAACTTTGGGACCTCCTGTGTGTGGGGCGGGGGACGGAGCGGGGGAGAGAAACAACTAGTAATCTACACAATTGCCACCAGATGGCGGTACAGAGTAGGGTAAAGGTCTCAATTCTTGTTTTAGACTTAAATTGGATATTAAATGTCAAAGTGACTTTTAAAGGGGCTTCCTTCCTTCCTTTCTTCCTTCCTTCCTCCCTCCCTCCCTCCCTCCCTCCCTCCCTCCCTCCCTCCCTTACTTCCCTTGCTTATTTTCGAAGTCAGGGTCTACTCTGCAGTCCATGCTGGCTGGAGTTCACTATATAGGTCAGGTTGGCCCTGAATTCACCTCAATCTCCCTGCCTTAGCTTCCTGAATGCTAGGATTATAGGCATGAACCAGCATGCCAGGCTAACAGTGCTTTCTTTGTGATGGCTTCATAAGGTGGTATATTCATTCAACAATTTAAATGCTTAATATACACCAGACACTCTGTAGGTGCTTGGGTAGATCAGTGAACCAAACAGCCATGGCTTGCATTTTAATGAGGGAGAGATAAGCACTAAGAAAATTTTATATTATGTCATAAAGTGCTGTGATACATAGTAATCATTATTATTTAATTGTACTATGAGAAAGACATGACCAGTGGAGATGATGAGGGCATCAGGAGCTGTGAAGGGTCAGGGTGGGTCACAATGAGGATGTCAAATTGGGAGAAAATGTGAAGATTTCAGGCAGGCAGCAGTATCTGGGGCTTTGGGCAGGGGGAGCCCTTCTGGTAGAGTGAACAATGAATGTGAAGGACTTGGGGCGAGTGAGAGCTGGCCCAGTGCACTTAAGAAAATTGTTTGGTGGTTAGATGGTTAACAGCAGAAGAAAGGATAGATCTCTAAGCAGGGTCAGCAGCTGATTATTTATTAAGACTCCTAGGTCGTAAAAATTCGGGGGGTGATGGCAGTGGAGAGATGGCTCAGCAGTCAAGAGAGAACTGCTATTGCAGAGGAGCTGATTGGGGTCCCAGAAAGGGGAGGTGGTGGTTGGTGGCTCACCACTACCTGTAACTAGTTCCAGGGGATCCTATGCCCTCTTCTGGCCTCCACAAGCACTTGCATACACATGTACACATATGTACACATGTACCCCACACAGACATGCATGAATATACAATTAAAAAATAAATCTTAAAAAAGCATTTGTGATTATAAAAATGAGACGTTTCATGATCTGCAGCCAGCAAGCTGGAGACTCAAGAGTGCTGGAGGTGTTGGTTCAATTCTGAAAGCTAGCAGGCTCAAACCCCGTGAATCAATGTTTCAGTTTGAATCAGAAGGCCAGAGGAGACCCATGATCCTTTTTAGAGTAGGTAGGGTAGAAAGTTCTTTTTCTCTTTCCTTCCTTCCTTCCTTCCTTCCTTCCTTCCTTCCTTCCTTCCTTCCTTCCTTCCTTCCTTCCTTCCTTCCTTCCTTCCTTCTCTCTCTCTCTCTCTCTCTCTCTCTCTCTCTCTCTCTCTCTCTCTCTCTCTCTCTCTTTCTTTCTTTTTTTGAGACAGGGTTTCTCTGTGTGGCCTTGACTTTCCTGGAACTCTCTCTGTAGACTAGGCTGGACTCCAACTTAGAGATCTGCCTGTCTCTGTCTCTGCCTCCTGGGTGCTGGGATTAAAGGCGTGCACCACCTCAGCCAGCCTTCTTTCTTCTTTCTTCTTCTTCTTCTTCTTCTTCTTCTTCTTCTTCTTCTTCTTCTTCTTCTTCTTCTTCTTCTTCTTCTTCTTCCTCCTCCTCCTCCTCCTCCTCCTCCTCCTCCTCCTCCTCTTCCTCCTCCTCCTCCTCCTCCTCCTCCTCTTCTTCTTCTTCCTCTTCTTCTTTTCTTGTAAAAGATTTTATGTGTGTGGTATATGCATAGGCGTGCATGCATGTATATATACTCATGAGTGTAAATATGAAGGTCAGACATTGGGTGTCCTGCTGTGCCCTGCTCTATCACCCTCTGCCCTATTCCCTTGAGACCAGGCCCCTTCACTGAACCTGGAGCTAGGCTGGTAGTCAGCAAGCCCCAGTGACCCTTCTGTTTCTCTGTCCACAATGCTGGGGTTACAGATTCCCAGGTTACCTCACCGGCTTTTTATGTGGGTGCTGGGGATTCTGCCTCAGGTCTTCATGTTTGCACGGCAGTGCTCTTACCCACTGAGCCATCTCCCCAGCCCCTTTAAGACTTTTTCTCTTGTTGGCATAGATTCTTTGAACTGGGATGGTATTTACTCCCACCTGCTCCCTCCCTTTAGTCCTTCCCCAAATTATTCTTCCTGTTAGTCTTTTCCTTCTCCTGATCTTCTTTCTGCTTTCATGTCATATATATATATATATATATATATATTTACATATACAATAAAATTATGACATATAAAAATAAAATTCTAGAACCCACATGTGGGGGAAACATGGTCCATATGCACACTAAGAGGAGACCCTTCTTGTTCATGAGAAGGCCGGGGCTTTTCTTTTGCTCAGGCTTCATTTGATGGGATATGGGGCACCCACATTAGTGAGCACAGCTGACTTTAGTCAGTTTCCGACTCAAATGACAGCCGCATCCTAAGAACAGGATCACATAAACTCTCAGTGATGTGTTGACCAAAGGTTGGGGCACACAAAATTAACCACCACATGTCACTTTCTAGTTGCCTGGAGGGAGAAGTCATGCCTGAAAAACAAAACAAAACAAAACAAAACAAAACAAAACAAAACAAAACAAAACAAGACAAGACAGGATTATCTCTACCAGGGAGTTATATGAAAGTGGGCCTGTAGGCTGTTTACCTAGCCCATTTCAGAGATTGAAAGGAAACATACATATACATATATATGTATGTATGTATGTATGTCTGTATGTATGTATTCTAGCCAGCTTCCTGCTCTTGTCTCTCTCGTCTCTGTTTTTCGTGCTCAATTTATGTATTTTATGTCTCCCTATTATCACTTCTTTCACACTTTTCTATCTCTGTTTCTGTCCTTGGTCCTGCTTTCTCCATTTTAATCTTTTCTCTTTTGGGGACTCAGTTTCTCTAGTTATCATCTCTGCCCCTAGCCGGGACAGGGTTAACATGATTTCATCTCTTGCCTCCGCCCCTCCAATTAAACTCAGTTCCTGTTTCTATAAATACTTAGGTGTTGCTACGAATCTCTGGCTCAGTGACTTAGACCTTGGGAGCTGGCGTTGGTGCAGTAAGTGGCCTCTGCTCTTTGTCATCCTATCTAGGCAACCACGTCTCATTCTTTTATTTTCTCATCTTGGCTTCTTGATGTTAATCTCTGGTGCTCTGGTTTCTATTTCCAGCCTGATCTTGGCTAAGGCTTTGGGCAAGTCAGTTCCCATTCCTGCCATTTCTCATGAACTCCAGGGAGTACTCACAGAGCACCGTGACTCTGGGTTTGGAGAGGGGGTAAAGAAAGGTGCGGAGGTGAGAGGGCTGGCCGCGTTCACCCCCTGGCTTCCCCCCTCTCCTACCACCACTGCCTTCAAGCTCGTTGGAGATTCTGTTAGCCGTACATCATGTAGAATATAGCTTCTGTCTGACATGCTCACATTCATCTTCTGACCATGAACCCCACACAGCTGCTCTCCTTCCCACAGCCTTTCTCATTGAAAAGCCAGAAATTTCCTCTGCTTAGGGTCCTAATCCAGTCCCTGTTCTCACCCTCCACCTCCACCATTTGAGATTTCTAGTCTAATCCTTCCTTTGGATGCTTTTTGTTGACATTTAAAAATACCCCCCTTTCCATGTGAGAACAAAGGCCTTTTCCTTAGCCTGTTGTTCCCAGCACTTTGCAGAATTTTCATAGCCAGGTGTCCTGGAAGACTTCTCTATACCTATTCCCTCCATGTCTTTGCTGCCTATCTTTTTTTCTAGGATGATCTATGACCTACTGTTTTATCTCAGTGATGCATGTGTTTGTATCAGAAATTTAGATCATTACAAAGTCTGTGCCTTAAACAGTTTTCATCTTTCTTACCAACCCTATCCCTCTTCCCTAGGGCAACCACTTTAGATTTTTAACTCTCTTACGTCTTTACACACACACACACACACACACACACACACACACACACACACACACACACAGAGAGAGAGAGAGAGAGAGACAGACAGACAGACAGACAGACATATTTTTATGTGTTTTTATATGCATATGTGTGTGAGTGTGTGTAATTTGTGTATGCACAGTCCAGAGGATGTCAGCTGTCCTGTTCTGTAACTCTCCACCTTGTTCCTTTGAGACAGGGTCTCTCACTGAGCTTGAAGCTAGGCTAGCGACAACAAACCTCAACCATTCTCATGTACTCGCCCTCAGTGGTTTTACATGGGTGGTACAATATGAATTCAAGTCTTCCTGCTTGTTGCCCAGGGGCCATGCTTACACAGACAGTGCTCTTACACACCGAGCCATCTCTCTAGCCCCATTACATCTTTGTACTTCTAAATAGTGCACGCATACAACTGCTTTTTGGCTCAAGGTTTTAGGCATCATCCATTGACCTTTTATCCTAATCATTCCATTACCATTCTTTCTAATTTAAAAATTTCTTACTTTATATGTATGGGTGTTTTGCCTGCATGTATATCTATGCACCATGTGCATACCTGATGCCCTCAGAGGCCAGAAAAGGATATTGGATCCCCTGGGACTGGAGTTATAGGTGGTTGTGAGCTGCCATGTAGTGCCAGGAATCAGAGGTCCTCTGGAGGGGCAGTCAGAGCTCCTAACCATGGAGTCAGCTTTCCAGCCTCTCCACCACCATCCTTTCATTGTGGTTATATTATATATAGGTCTTAGCTATTCAGTGGTTATGCTATTATTTTATGCAAATACTGTTCACCAGAGTGCTTTAGTTTACTATGTTCTATGTCTTATTCTTTTCTAGTAACTTACTGTTGGTTTCTGCACCTTTGGTCATCTCTCCATAGCTTTTTCAGAAAGACAAAGACATCTGTTAAACTACCAATCCATTGTTCTTTCCACCTTGAAGGCAATCTTTTTGGAGAAACTGCTCCAAATTTAGGGAGATTTAGTGGAGTCCCTGCTCTTGAGGTCAACTGACCAGCTGCCTTTTAGGCACATTTAGGGATATGTTTGTACCTCTATTTCACAGAGCTCCTGTTTTGTTTCTGTTTTTCCCTTTTTCCTTTTGTCAGGGCACATCCTGCTGTGGCTTCACCAATGTGAAGAGCAGGTATAGTGGTGGAGGAAGCAGTGCTCCGCTTCCTTTGTCAAACCGCCCCGGTCTGGACTAGGGTCAAGTTGTAAACAGGACAAGTAGTTTCAGGGAGGAATGTGGGTCATCTTCTGTTCTGTCCTTCTTTTGGCAATGTAATAGTTCATCCCTTTGGTCCCTCCCTTGTTGCTCAAGTTTAATGTTTGAAAAACGAGGTCAAGGTGTGTTTTTTTTTCTCCTAGGCAGGGTTTCTCTCTGTATCCCTGGATGTCCTGGGAACTCACTCTGTAGACCAGACTGGCCTCGAACTCAGAGATCCACCTGCCTCTGCCTCCCAAGGGGTCAAGTTTTCCTCTGGTGAACAATTGCTCATGTCAACTGACATGTGTGAGCATCTCCACTTCCCTGTTCACTGAGGTCCACTGTGGGTTCCAGCCCCACACACTGGGACTGTAGACAGACAGTATGTGTCTGAGAATTCACACCTTTGCTTTGAATTCTAACCCTGACAGATAATAATTAACTGGTGGGTTTTTTGAATAAGAGGACTCAGGCTTGGCCTGCAGAGCTGAAAATGGACCTGTTGCATCTCTCCTGGACAGCTAGCCTTTTGTCCTCTTGCCCTAGGGAGCTGAGTCATCCTCCCACCTCCAGCTCCTCAAGCCTGAGCTTGACTGGTCCAGTGCTCTGGTGTTGTCTTCTTGTCCTTCTGGAATTAGCTCCCCCAGAATCAGAGCTTTGTAGGGAATCCCCAGTGTCCCTGTGTCCTAATGTGTTTCTGAGAGGTTTATTCCTTTCATTGGTATTCAGTCAAAATACTGATATCTGAGTCCCACCAAGTCCATTACCAAAGACTATTTTGAGCGCCTCCAGACATCATACTTCCACAATGGACTGCTCATGACTTTGGAGAACAAGCATCTCCTGGAATCTGAAAGCTTCCTATTAATTCATGTTGTTCTCCTCCCCTTTAGTAAATGCTGAGTTGAAGAAGTCACTTGTCACAAATTTAGTACTAATGATGTCTGTTTCCTTCTTATCCTTATTTGAACTTGACTCCTTACCTGGAGACCAGTTTTGGACCCCATGATGCTGGTGTGTGAAGCAGTGGACTGAGGATGGAGATTTCCTATCTCCCCATTTCTGTGGTCTCAGCAGATAATCCACAAGTTCTGGAGACATTCACAATCAAGGGCAGGCTCACTTTTGAAATAAAAAACCTCAAACATTTGTTCTTAATACTAATTTAAGGAGGTACTGAGTCCAGTTTAAGAGTGCCTATGGGCATCTGGGGACATTGCTTAGTTGGTAGAGTGCTTACCTAACACACGTGAACCCCTAGGTTCAATCCCCTGCATCCCACAAAGCCAAGTGTAGTGCTGCATGGCAGTAATCATGGTACTCAGAAGGTAGAGGCAGGAGGATCAGAACTTTAAAGGTCATTCTCAGGTACAAAATGAGTTTGAGGCTGGCCTAGGAAACATGAGACCCTGTCACACACACAAAAACATGTATACAGGAAGGGAGGAAGGAAAAGAAGGAAGGGAGGGAGGGAGGGAAGGAGGGAGAAAGGAAGGAAGGAAGCAAGGAAGCAAGGAAGGAAGGAAGGGGGGGCCTTCTTGCCAGTTACCCACACAATCACACATACTATCTGATGGAGCAGGGATGATTAGCCAGTTTTCCCTGCTGTCTCCCCCATTTCCCTTTCTCAGAGCTTTGCACACATCTGGTCTCCCCTGGGCCTCTGCTCTGCAGACTACAAGCACCCAGTGGGCAGTGTGGATGAAGAGTCTCCAGGTGCTCCCCACTCAGCATTGTCTCACTACTTCTCACTTCCAGGTGGCTGGTTGAACTCTGACCACCATGGCCAACAGCCCCCAGGAGGCATTGCTCTGGGCCTTGAATGACCTTGAGGAGAATAGTTTCAAGACGCTGAAGTTCCACTTACGGGATATGACCCAATTTCATCTGGCCCGCGGGGAACTGGAGGGATTGAGTCGTGTGGAAGTAGCGTCAAAACTGATCTCAATGTACGGAGCACAGGAAGCTGTGAGAGTGGTGAGCAGGAGCTTGCGGGCCATGAACTTGATGGAGCTTGTAGACTACCTCAGCCGGGTTTGTCTGAATGGTGAGTGCAGCCCGAGCGAGGGAAGTGAGGGGGCACCAGAGACATCCCCAGGCCCCACAGACCTTTCCTTATACTGCCCTCTCCTTCTTGGGGATCCCCAGAGCCCCATGGTCTTAGGTAGTCTCCAGACTAGGGACCTATGAATGTTGGGTGCAGACCCTGAGCTGAAGGCAAGGGTTTGTGACATCTTATGACTAAAGCACCCCACCTCCTAATTGTAGTTGCTCTACTGGAGAAGGGGAGGGGACGTAGAAAGGACATGGAGATGGAGGACAGTGTTGGTGGAGTGACTTCCACTAACTAGGAACAACAGCATCCGAGTGTGTGGGTCACACCTCCCCAGCTTCATGACTGGCAGCCAGGCTGTGTTCATGGAGGAGTCAGTGGGCTAATGTGAACCTAGACAGCAAGGGGAACCTAGACAGCAATGGAGCCTAAATAGCTACCCGTATTTTGGGGGGCTGGGGGGGGGCGTTGCAGGAGCTCTGTTGGCATCTATGATCTTTCCCAGTTTCCTTTCATTCCTGAGACCTCCTGTGCTGCAGAAATGAGAGTGGATAAGCTTACTCAGTCAGTAAGGTGCTTGTAACACAGGCATAAGAACCTTAGTTCAGACAGCAGAATCCGTGTTTGTTTGTTTGTTTGCTTGCTTGCTTGTCTTTGTTCAGCTGCTGAGTTAAGCTCTTACCCACCCTTTGCCAGAAACAGACTTTAGTTCCTTCACCAGCTTTCAGCTTCCCTTCTCTCTCCTTTCTCTGTCCTCACCTCGTCCCATGAGGAAATTTCACAGGACTTCTCAGGAACTTACACATTGCCACACACACACTGACTTTGAGGTATGCACACCCCTTCCCCCACACAATGCACACACTATGTCAGTACATTTTCAAGAGTGCGTGTAGATACAAATACATGCACATTCAAAACATGCCTAAACACATCACATACAAAACACCCCCCACCCCCACCCCCACCTCCACACGCAGTAGTTTCACTTCATGAAGTCACAACCATAAACTTCAAAGCAACACAAGTGAGAGAGGGCAGAAGATGAGACTAAAAAGCAAACTCAGGGTCTGAAGGGTGTTTTTTTTGTCTTTTGTTGTTCTCATTCCGACACCCGAAACTCCATTTGTGTTACTCAGATTACAGAGAGATCTACCGGGAACATGTGCGCTGCTTGGAGGAGAGGCAAGATTGGGGTGTTAACAGCAGTCACAACGAGCTGCTCCTGGTGGCCATGTCCAGTCCAGCGAGTCCGGGATCGCCTTCCTGTCTGGACCTGGAGCAGGAGTTGGTCAGTGTGGAGTCTTTATTCGCTCCAGAGGCGGAGTCCTACTCAACCCCGCCCATAGTGGTGATGCAAGGATCTGCAGGCACCGGAAAGACAACCCTGGTCAAAAAACTGGTACAGGACTGGGCCAAAGGGACCCTGTACCCTGGCCGGTTTGATTATGTTTTCTATGTGAGCTGCAGAGAAGTGGTCCTGCTGCCCAAGTGTGACCTGCCCAACCTCATCTGCTGGTGTTGTGGAGATGATCAAGCCCCAGTCACAGAGATTTTGAGGCAGCCTGAGCGGCTCCTGTTCATCCTGGATGGCTTTGACGAGTTACAGAAGTCCAGTCGTGCAGAGTGCGTACTACACATTCTAATTAGGAGAAGGGAGGTGCCGTGCTCTCTTCTCATCACCACTCGGCCTCCGGCTTTGCAGAGTCTGGAGCCCATGCTGGGTGAAAGGCGACATGTCCATGTGTTAGGCTTCTCTGAGGAGGAGAGGAAGAAGTACTTCAACTCCTATTTTACCGATAAGGAGCAATCGAGAAATGCCCTTGAGTTTGTGCAAAACAATGATGTTCTCTACAAAGCATGCCAGGTTCCGGGCATTTGCTGGGTGGTCTGCTCCTGGCTAAAGAGAAAGATGGCAAGAGGCCAGGAACTCTCAGAGACACCTAACAATAGTACAGACATCTTCACTGCTTATGTGTCCACCTTCCTGCCCACTGATGGCAATGGGGACAGCTCTGAGCTCACCCGGCACAGGGTCCTGAGGAGTCTGTGTTCCTTGGCAGCCGAGGGAATCCAGCACCAGAGGCTGCTATTCGAAGAAGATGTCCTCAGAAAGTACAGCTTAGATGGCCCCAGCCTCACTGCCTTCCTGAACAGCATCGACTATCGGGAAGGGCTTGGCATCAAGAAACTCTACAGCTTTCGCCACATCAGCTTCCAGGAATTTTTCTATGCCATGTCTTACCTTGTGAAGGAGGACCAGAGTCAGCTAGGGGAGGCAACGCGCAGAGAAGTGGCGAAGCTGGTGGAGCAGGAGAAAGATGAAGAGATGACTCTCAGTTTGCAGTTCTTGTTTGACATGTTGAAAACAGACAGCACCTTGGGCTTGGGGCTGAAGTTCGACTTCACAATTACTCCCTCGCTAAGGCGGGATCTGAATTATTTTAAAGAAAAAATAGAAACCATGAAGCACAACAGGTCGTGGGATTTGGAATTCTCTCTCTATAATTCTAAAATAAAGAAAATCGCACAAGGTATCCAGATAAAAGATGTCAGGTTCAATATGCAACATTCAGTCAAAAAGGAACCTGGTAAGGGGAAGCCAATTTCAGTGAAAAGCAGCCTTGGTAAGGGGCAGGTACAAAGTCCTCTCTTGAAAACCAATGACAGCACGGAGGAACCAAAGGGGGCCTCTAATGGGAAAAGCAGAGGGGCAGAGGAACCTGCCCGGAGGGTTAGAAACAGTAGGCTGGCAAGTACAGAAAAGGGGCATATGGAGATGAAGGCTCAGGAGGGTGGTGGGGTGGAGAGGCAGGAGGATGGAGAAGGACAGAGAGTTAAAAAGGATGGAGAGATGAGAGATCAGATGAATGGGTGCCAGAGAGAGTGAAGGACACAGAGACAAATGGAAGAGAGAATTACATAATCAAGGACCAGGAGACTTAGCATAGTATGTGCAATGGCTCATTGGAAGCAACCATTCCTCACTACGGAAATCTGAACCTTAACTTAGCATCTTTCCCGCTAGGAGCTGTGTTCAGTACCTCCTGGGTATGAAGTCATTTTGAGTAGCCCCTTCTATGCTTACATCAATGATTAAGACTTTAAATCTGACATTGGATTCTTTTTTAAAAGATAAAATAAAATGCTTACATTAATAAAGTGAGGATCATATGCATTCTGTAAAATGTGGGTATATATGGAACATCCCTGTGCTGGGGCACAGTGGAAAGCCCTGTTGACTCTGTATTTGCATTCATCTGTTGCTTAAATAAAGAGTAGCTTCCAGTTATTTCTAGAAACTTCTACACGATTGTTAAAAGTGGGCCATGGGTTGTCACAGCCCTAAACACTGGTCTTGGACATTTTACTGTGATTTGACTTAATTCTGTACTAATATGATCACTCTTAGCACCAGTTATGCCCTCAACTGACTTTGCTTCATGAACAGATGATGCAGTTCCAAGAATGGGTGCATCATCCTTTTCTGCTTTGGGTCTCCATATAGAGTAGGAAAGAAGAAAAGGATTCTTGTTGTAGGTCTAATGAGCTGATTGACCTCATTTCATAGTTGAGGAACTTGAGGTATAGTCAGGAGCCCCACCTATTTTTAGATGCCTCAGAGAGTTCTTTGCCCTCACACCACAGCTAGCCATGCAGAGGCCTGCAGAGACTGCCAGCATGGCACTTACTCCTTCTCAGTGGCTTTTGCTGGCTCTAGTACAACTGAATATGGGTCCTTTAGCATGCCACAGAAAATCTACAGGCAGAACTTTTGCTTTTCTCATTTTTTTCCCCTATGAGTTGATCCCACAGACAAAAATTCCAGTCATCTGCCAGACTTGCCCAAATGTCTGAGTTCAAGGCACTTTATCTTGAATGGTGAGCTTAGGACACTGAAGCCCCAACTATTAACTAGTTTCTGCATGGGAAATGTGGTGGCTTGACATTTGACAATCAAGTCCATGGAAGTTATACCCATAGATGTGTGTATCTACAGAATATGTCTAAGAAGCAATCTGTATGGTCATGAGCTTATGTAGAGAGCAATTGATAACTGGATTACTGACAGGTGGATGAAGCTTATTGGTACCCATTGAGATAGGCTGTGTTGTCTCCCCAAAGAAATGATGTTCCCAGAAGACCAACTCTTGGATGTCATGGATAATTTGGGAACAATGAAACAGGTGCACAGCCATATCCCTGCATGTTCTTGGTGCCAAAGATGCCTGTTTATGCGATGTGAATCTAACACACAATTATGACTTTAGACAATGTTCAAAGATTTTACTTAGAAGTCACATTCGATTCAAACTGACTTGAGCAAAAAATTAAATGATCCAATACTTTTACAAAAAGCCAGAAAACCATTAAAATAAACTCTACCTGATTTCTAGTTTTGAGCATTACTGGCTCTATTGTTTTTGTTTTGAAACATGGTCTTAGATAGCCAAGGCTGGTCTTAAGCTTCCTATGTAATCGAGGATGATGTTGAACTTCTGACCCTTGTGCCTGAATCTCCCAGGAGTGGGTATTATAGTATGCTGCTCATTATGGATACTTCCCTCCTCTGTTGTTACCCCCCCCCCAACTCAGGGTGTCTCTACATAACCCTGGCTGTCCTGAACTCACTACACAGACCAGACTGGCCTTGAACTTACAGAAATCAGCCCATTCTTACTTCCTGAGTGCCAGTATTAATCAGAAGTGTCACCACAACTGGCTTCCCTTGTTGCTGCTTTGATCATTGCCTTTTGCTTTTATTTCAGAGTCACATTTATGAATTAGAAAAGATGGCAATAAAAAGCTCCATCTTAAGTGATAATTATACCAAACCCACAATCTTCTAGCAGAGAAGGGAAAGGATTCTGACATGCTCTTAGAAATGTTCCAAGCTTCCAGCACTGTGGTCTTAGAAGATAGACATTTCTGCCTGGCCAGTCCTGGGTTAGATGGCCCAAATAAGATGACCAGGTCAAATGCCTACACTTCAGTGACTGCATGAATAAGAATTTTTTCCCCAAGGAGGGATTTAGACAGAAAAAAATAGTGTGTCATGCAAATCCAAGCACATCTAATGGATTAGGGTTCCCTAGAAAGTAGGGGAGACAAGAAGTAGTGGGCCCCTATGCTGACTAGTCTGGAAAATGGTCCTGGTGGCTAGAGAGGAAGCAGTGGCTTCAGGTGGAGAGAGGCTGTGCCCACCCATTCCTTACTTATCCTTCTTTCCCTGTTCATGCTCCCATGACTTCCCTATCTTTCTGTCTTGCTATGTGGGGAACACTGGATTGAAACTCACAAGACCTAAAGTACAGGACAGATGACCAGCGCTATATATGTATCCCGTCCCAGGTACACACAGGTCATATTACATCTTGTCCTACACTTAGAATAGAGGGGACTTATTCCCCCCTTCCCATTGCTCCAGACCAGAGGCCAAGGTTTGTGTTGGCCTCTCCAAAGTGGGTTTTCTCCTCCTCCTCCTCCTCCTTTTCCTCCTCCTCCTCCTCCTCCTCCTCCTCCTCCTCCTCCTCCTCCTCCTCCTCCTCCTCCTCCTCCTCCTCCTCCTCTTTAATGTGTATGGGTGTTTTGCCTGCATGCCTGTCTGTCTATGCACCACATGCAGGCAGAGGCCAGAAAAGGGAGTTGCATTCCCTGAAACTGGAGTTAAAAATGGTTGTGAGCCACCATGTGGGGTCTGAGAATTGAACCTGGGTCCTCTGGAAGAACAGCCAGTGCTTGTAACTGTGGAGCCATCTCTCCAACCCATCTCTTTGTTTCTCAAGGAAACATTTTAGGGCCATTTCTGAATGTTGTAAAACATTTTAGAGCTACTTCTAGCTCTTATTGCCCAAGGTCTCGCCTATACCCTGGGAATCTCTGAGGCTAAATATCCTTTTTTTTTTTTCAATGAAGTTCTTAAAAACTTTTTGTTCAAGTTTATTTTCATTGGCACGCCATTATGTACATTTAATGAGGGACAGTGTGACTTTTGACAGTTTGATACACATATACAATGTATTTTTTTAGATTCACTCCCATTATTTTCTCTTGCCACCTCCTTCTTTCCAATTAGTCCCCTCTCCAACTTTCATGTCTCTCTGTGTATACCTGTGTCTCATTGAATTTAATTCATTGTTTATACCTTCTTCTTTTTTATTTTTATTTATTTATTTATTTATTTTTTAAATTACACTCATGATATTCATTAATTACACTCATGCTATTAATCACATTTGTGGTATTCATAGATTACATTTGCAGTATATATATATTTGAATGAATACTGCAAATTATTTTGCAGTAAAATTAAAATTAAAATTAAAATTTTAAATGCCTAATGTCATTTCTTGAAGTGGGGAGGAGGTCTTAAATACAGGCTTACAGCACAATGGGAAGACCCCGGAGGGCAGAAGTTCGCTACTGATGTTTTACAATCTTGCATCTAAGCTGTTAACGCCCATTATTCAGGATACACAGACAAGGAACTTCCCTTAAGCTTTTAGGAGGGTGAAACCTGGCAGGGAATTAGCATTGGGAGGATATCAAGGTCAAGGTTTGCAAGCAAGGCAACAGTTACCCAAAACGGGGGCCCGGGCCATGCAGGTCCCCCTTTTATTAAAAAATGAGCTTCTGACTTGGGTTGCGTGGGACGTCAGCAGGTCACCTTACCCGTCATGGAGACGCCTGCCCAGGCCACACAGGTGCTCTGTCTTAGTTGGTGAGTGCCCCCCAGGAATTACCGGTCTCTGAATACTCATTATCATACAGGCTCAATTGTGTGTGAGCTGCATAGTTAATTGCTGCCAAAGATCTCAAAGTGGCACTGGGCTTGCAGTCTGTGTGTTTGATACAGAAAAGACCAACAGAGGTCCTATCTCACCCATAGCCATTAGGCTAAAGGCAACTGAGCCATTCCCTTCCTTAACGAGGCATACTGTACGTTGGAGTTTTTGTAAGATGGTATCCCAAAAGCAACTGGAACTTGAGTTTATAAATTTATAATTTTCAAAGCCAACTGAGATGTATATAACTACTGAATTAAATTTATCATGCCCAATAGAATGAAAGATTAACTAACTGTGGTAGCTACTTTTGTTGCCAGGGTCTCCACTGTGCTGGCTGTAGTAAGCAATTATGAAATGGTAATCCCAGAAACAGTAGCAGCGGTGTGCACCATTGCTATAACAGCAAGAGCAGCAGCAGCAATGTCAAATTCTCTTCTGGATTGTGTGGACATCCACTGGCATGGATACAACTCCAGTAACACGAACCGCCAAGGCCTGTTTTTCTTGATCCAGCACAACTTTAGCTGGCAGCTCTTTTGGAGAATCCAATCTCATGGGTACAGTTCCTAGGCTTACATTAATGCTTGCCAAAGCTGGCGATATTGGGCTCTCAATCTCCATTGAAGCCAAATATCTTAAGCATCTCTGTGGAAAGCACTCAGGTTTTCCTTTCATTGGTGATGTTTCTTCTGCAATCATAGCAGGTCTAGGGGAAAATCTCTGTATGTTAGAGGTGGTCCAGGATTCCCAGAGAGTCAAAACTATATACCTTTGATGGTTCCTTATTTAATATATTCATTTGTTTACTTATTTATTGAGACAAGGATCCCATGTAGCTCAAGCTGGCCTGGAACTTGCTGTGTAGTCAAGGCTGAACTTGGACTTCTGAGCCTTCTGCCTCCATTCCTGAGGTGATCCTCCTGCCTCCACTCCTGAGGTGCCAGGATTACAGATCTTCACTATAACACCTGGTTCATACAGTGCTGAGGATCAAACCTAGACCTCAGTGCAGGCCAGGCAAGTCCTCTACCAACTGGGTTATATTTCTTGCCCTCAAGTTTTTTTTTATTTATCTTCATATCCAGGCCAGTTTTAACTATTTCTTTTAGGGAGGAATAATTGTAATAATCCCATAATTTGGATGATGTATACTAGAAAATTAGCTGAAATAATAGAATAAAAAATCCCAATCAACTACTTTAAGCTTTTTTCTTCAGAGAATATTTTCTATCCTATTTTGCAGTTTATTTTAGAGATGGCTCCTGCAAATATTTGCAGATTTTTTTCAACCTCAAGCTGTTATGTAAGCAAGACAGGGACGGATTGTGCAGACTTTACCATGATGAACCCAGAACCTTGCAAAATCCTACATGGAATAAAAGCATGACATAGGTTTACAAAGACAGAGGATGATATCCTTCTACCCTTTCTGTCAGAAGTTAACCCCTTCTATTAGGAAAATTAACCTCTGGAGAAGAGAACTCCCTTGAGCCTACAGATGGCTCCAGAGGGGTCTGCACTAACAGGCTTCTATAACCAGCTGCCCCCCTGGTACAGTGGACTGAACCTAGAGCCTCACACATGCTTGGCAAATATGTTATAGCCCCATCCCTCTTTCACTTCCACAGCCACCTTTTTGAGAGAGAGAGAGAGTTTCACTAAGTTGCCCAGGTTATCCTCAAACTCATTTTGTAGCCCCAAGAGGCCGTGAATTCATGATCTTCCTGCCTCAGTATCCCAAGACCAGGCCCATCTCTGAACTAACCTTTATTTGATGGGTGATGTCGCTCTGTATGCTGTGAATGTGTCGCTCTGATTGGTTGATAAATATAATGCTGATTGACCAGTAGCCAGGCAGGAAGTATAGGCGGGATAAGCAGACAAGGAGAATTCTGGGAAGAGGAAGGCTGAATCAGGAGACACCAGCCCGCCATCCAGGGAGCAGCATGTAATGACACACAGGTAAAGCCACAGAACACATGGTGACATATAGATTAACATAAATGGGCTGAGTTTAAGTGTAAGAGCTAGTCAGTAGTAAGCCTGAGCTAATGGTTGAGCAGTTTCAATTAATATAAGCTTCTGTGTGTTTACTCGGGTCTGAGTGGCTGTGGGATCATGGGCTGCAGGAGCTGGGTGGGACCAGGAAAACTTCAGCTACATTTACTGGATATTCCTTTGCCTTTTATTTGTCACTCATAGAGACTCAGAGCGCTTTGAGTTTTGCCATTTCTTTTATTTTTTATGAAGTTTATTTAAAAATTTCATGTGCATAAATATTTGATTGAATGAATGTATGTGTATGTGTGTGTCTGGTACCTATATAGGCCAGTATCCCCTAAAGCTAAAGTTACAGGTGGTTGTGAGTCACAGTGTGGATGGGTGCTGGGAATTGAACCTAGATCCTCTTGCAAGAGCAGGAAGTTAGTTCTCTTAGACACTAAGCTACCTCTCCAGATCTATTCTGTCATTTCTTTTAAACTTTATATTTCATTATTGAAAGCAGTCTATAAATTGGAATTAGGACCTATCTCATTCCTCAGGAGCCTCCTATATACACAAACTGTACACATTAATAAGATGTTTGTCTTTCTCATTCACCCACATTTTGTTACATGGAGTTCATTCTGACTGAGAACCTACTGGGTTGATGAAAAAAATTCTTTTTTTATACTATGCTAGCAGTTTATAACTATGGATAATATTTTCTGAAAAATAACAGTGGAAAACTAGAAGATTTGGTAAGTGACAAAATCTTTTGTTTTCTTTCTTTACTTCTCTCTCTTTCTTTCTCTCTTTCTCCTTTTTCCTTTTTTCTTTCTTTTTTTACTTCCTCATTTAGAGATAGGGTTTAATATAGTGCAGGTTGCCCTCCATCTAAATCACTCTGTAGTCAAGGCCAGCTTTGAACTTTTATTCTCCTGCCTCCAACTCCCAGTGCTGGGACTACCAGTCTGTACCACCATACCTGGTTTAATTAGATTCTCTTCTTAATCAAATTTTATTTCATATCCTCTGAGTCCTACTTTCAATTTTTTTTTCCTGCTGGACCAGACCTGCACAGTCCAGTTTCAGCAAGAATCTTATTAAGATGTGTTACAGAAACTCCTGCCTTTGAATCTGACGGCCCTGGATATCTGATCAGGCTCTTCACACTCTCTGGTCTTTCAGGTGATGTCTCATCACCCAGGTCTGCCTTCTGAAAGAATCTTGTCAGGTTGGTTGAGCTAGAATACCCACTACCCCGGGTATTTCCTTTTAGTGATTTCTGTGCACAGACGCCATCTGCTCTATTTGTAAACTGCTAGTGATCCATGATGAATTTGCTTCTATGCTGTGGTACTTTTCTTGGTACTGTGATGGTTCCTGAATAAAATCCCTCTTTATCACCTGTTGTGTGGTTGTGTGGCTTCTCTACCACAGTTCACAATCTACCACTTGCTGTGTGGTTTGGTGGCCTCCCCACCACAATGCATGAGTCATATGAGGAGGTTAGGAGGCAGGGATTAGTGCCTGTTGCAACCAGGTTATGCCCACTGTAAGTACTCTAAAATAGAGCTTTTGGGCCTTACCTTGCCCCAGGTGACTTCATTTTATGGAGGGGTATTTGACTCCACTTTTGGTATGAGAGCAGAGGTGGCGTGACCGCATGGCACTAAATGTAAACACCACCTATCTGGCCCCATCTCATGAGGCACAGACTGACAAACATGTTCTTAAGAGCAAAATAAGCATTAAGGCAGGATAGAATACAGGGATATTTGGGGCCATGAAAAAGGGAGCCCTCCCCCTGGAATTTAGTTGATGTCTCTTGCTCCTGAAAAAAGCAAGAATCCCAGCTCAGCTCAGTCCTCACTGCAGATACAGCCAGTTCTAATTGGTGTCTATCCATCTGCTCACCCTTCTGAATCTGGTCTTACACGTTGCTTCTATGGTCCTTTGGTTCCTCACCCCACCTTTAGGCCTCTGGAGTCCTGTATAGCTCACCTCTGCAGTTCCACTCAACACCAAGGCCTGGGTCAACCCTGTGGCCTTGTGGCTCAGCTCTGCCTTGCCTCTAGCATTCTCCAACTGAGTTTCTTAATATCAATCTACCAGGTGCAGTGACTCTTTGCACTTTTATCATCTTTCTGCATTTACTAAGGCTTCTTTGAACTTCTTCAACACTTCCCGTGGCTTCTTTAACCCTTTGGTAGCTATTCTGTAACACACACACACACACATACACACACACACACACACACACACACACACAAACTCAGGCACACAGTGAGTGTGTGATCTGAGAGTTAATATTTGTATGTTGGTGCGAAAACACAGATATCATCTCAAGGGGGGAAAATCCACATGGTTTATTCTGAAGCCAAACATGAGAGGCGATAGCCCAGGAACACAGGTTCAGATTTTCCCAAATAGTATTCCAACATGGTAACAGTGCCATGGTAACAGAACAAACAACTTCATAAATCAAGATGCTTTCCAAATACAGCGGTGGAAACATGAGATAGGTACCTTCTAGTGGGATGGGGAGATTTGTGCTACAGGCCTCAGATGCCTTCTGAGGGTATTCTCACTCTTTGGGTTGGTGGAAGCTAGTGCTCTGTTAAATTAATGTATTCCAGAAGGTTTCCTGTGAGGGACACAAGAACACGAGGTTACACATAGAGGATAACGTCTATCCAAGGGGCCAAGAGAATCCCAGATTATTTTTAATTAGGTTCTGGACCTGCAAACTTTCAACTGCTTCATAGCCTCATAATCATTGAAGTTCTACTCAGTCAATCAGCCTTCATCGTTACAGCTTTCTGGAAACTTTCCTCTATGAAAGCAAAGAGCAGAATAAAAGACCTTGTGTTAATCAACAGGCAGCTGTGGAGGGAAACCTGGGTGACTTAGCAAATTGTAGCCAACTAAACTTATATAACATATACATATATTGTTATTCAATAAATTCCAAGATTGTAGAAAGGTACAAACATGTCAGTCTTTTTTTGGCACAGTACACTCATGATAGTGGACTTATCTAAGAAACCCTGGAAAAGCCCCCCACTTCTTCAAAGGGATGACATCCATGAACCAGTAAGCAGGTGCTGTAATATATACATTATGCTGCTAAGTTGTCACATACTCTTTGAGCTCACTGAGAAGCTGACTCATCCCTTTTCAGAGCCAAAGCCACTTGTCTAGAGATAGGATGGTTATCCTAACTGTGAAACAGAGGTCAAAACAACACAGTGTAGAACACTGTGCCTGAGAACAGCTAGAAGCAAACTATTTCTAACTTGTTACTTCTTATCTCACGATAAGAGAAAGAGTCTCTACAGTGGGAAAGAGCTAGCAGTTCAGCCATGGGCGCTCAACTGGGAATTCCAGTTAGCTGTAGACTGCCCCTCCTTCCTCAAGTTGTTTTCTGCTGGATGCTGTAAACACCTTATCTAATCTCTCTTTCTCTCTCCACACCCTGCCTCTCAAACTGTGAGAAATTTCTCTTGTTTACAAGCCACTTGGTTCATGTTGTTTTATGATAGCACTCAAATGGACTTAGATACAATGTGAATGTCTACTAGTTTCTGTTTTTCTATAGATTAAGGAATTAGACTTAAAAAAAGGTAATTAACTTTGAACATATAGTCTCTTTCTGATTTAAGGTTTTACTGATATGCCGAAAGTTAGTCTTCCTAAGTGGGACTTTAAACATGACTTGGGATAAATAAACAAAAGATAACTATTTGCATGCATGTTTTGTATAGTTTGCTGAAGAGTGACTAAATTATAAGCAAATAAAAAGTTTGACAAACTTAATGACTTTTATCTAGTTAGTTATGTGTATGTTTTTCAAATAAATCTCAACTCATAGATTCTCATTCACAAATTGACAATTATTTTTTAAAGCCCATCTGGGAATTTTGTGAACAGCAATAATAAAACCACAAACAAACAAGCAAACAAACAAGCAAACAGATAAACAAAGGTACATGCTGACAGAGGAGTGTCCAGAAAAGCTTTAATGAATATTGGAATGTTTAGGGACCTCCTTGGGTTCAATCTGAGAATAAGACTCCATGGTCCCCCGTTATCTGTGGTGGTACTTTCCAAGATGCCTAGCAGGTACCTGAAACCACACATGATACTAGACTCAGTATGTTATGTATTTTTACTATGCATATTTACATACTTATGAGACAGTTTAATTAATTTATTTAATCTTACCTTTTTGAGACAGAGTCTCATGTTACCCAGGCTGGCCTTGAACCCTGGTCCTCCTGCTTCTATCTTCCTTCCCAGTGCTGAGATTTCAGGCCTGTGTCACCATGCCCAGTTTACATGGTGATGGAGATTGCACCCAGGATTTTGGTAGGCAAGTACCCTACCAAACAAGCTAGTGCCAATACCCAAGTTTAATTGTTAAATTAGATGTAGTGAGACACTAACTACCTTAACTACTACTAATAAAGAACAATTGGAATGCTGTGCTAAGAGTTATATGAACATGATTTCTTTCTAAAAATACATCACTTCTGTGTGTTTATTCCTCTTCCTGTGATGGTATGGTAGTGCATGATGTCTATAAGATGAGATACAGGAGAAGCATGGCATAGGCATTGTGATGTAGTGTCAGGCTACTAAATGTTAATTGAACATAGTACTCTGCAACACTGGATCCTGGAGCTGGTGATGGAGCTGGCAGGTAAATGTCTGGCAGGTAGGTAAGGCATGCAGTATGGTTGTGCTGGACAATGGATGTCTCCTATCACTGGTAGATTGGATAGGGATTACATGAGATTTCATGACAATACTTAGCACAGCATGCAATTTAAAACATGAATTTTTCCTTGGAATTTTCTGGGCTTTATTGACTGTTGGTACAGAAACAGTCAACAAGCAAAATCATTGTCAATGGGGGTATTTCTCTGAATTTATTTTACAAAGCCTATTTTATTTATTTACTTTTTGAGACAGTCTTACTAGGAAGCCTAGGTTGTCCTGAAACTTATAATCTTCCTGTCTCAGCCTCCCAAGTAGTTGAATTTACAGGTGTGTGCTGCCATACTTAGCCTATAATTAAGATTTTTTAATACAAGGATGCTGGAAATTGTGAGAAGGAAGATATAAACTCACAGTTACGTATAAAAGGCTCTGCTGGACACAAATATATCCTAGACATGGATTTTTAACTATATTGGAGGCAAGGGTGATAAAGGGACCTTTGTTGATGCTAAGCATTTCTAAATCATGCCAGAGATGGGAGAATGTTTTTGATTTGTTAGAAATGATATAGGAAACTTGAGACTAGCCTTGGCTATCTAAGATCCTGTTTCAAAACAAAAACAATAGAGCCAATAATGCTCAAAACTAGAAATCAGATAGAGTTTCTTTTTATGGTTTTCTGGCTTTTTGTAAAAGTATTGGATCATTTAATTTTTCGCTCAAGCCAGTTTGATTCGAATGTGACTTCTAAGTGAAATCTTTGAACATTGTCTAAATAGCTGGGCGGTGGTGGCACACCCTTTTAATCCTAGCACTCAGGAGGCAGAGGCAGGCGGATCTCTGTGAATTCGAGGCCAGCATGGTCTACAAAGTGAGTTCCAGGAAAGGCACAAAGCTACACAGAGAAACCCTGTCTTGAAAAACCAAAAAAAAAAAAAAAAAAAAAGATAAATAACATTACTTATGCTGTTATTGTTGGCTGAGTGTTCATAAAATATAATTGGTAAGAGGACCAGTGGGATTTACCAAAAATATTAGGGACACTCAATGGGGCTTGGATAATTCTTGTTCCACATACCTTTTTTAAAGTTATTTATTTAGTTGCTAGTGTGCATGTGTGTACATGTGTATGTGTTGAGACAATATTTCATTGTATTACCCAGGCTGGTCTAGAATTCCTGGGTGAAATGATCATTCTACATAAGTCTTCCAAATAGTTGAATGCTGCTGCACCCAGTATTCTAAATTTGGCTTTAATTTGGATTTTTCCCCATAAATAATAACACGGAGTCTCTACACAGTTTAATTGGTAATTTTTGTATCATTTATTCTGAATTAACTATTAAAATAAAAAAGTTTATTTAAAGATGTTATTAACAATATCCCTCATGGACAAGTATTCAAAACTCTCAATAAAAATATTTCTTTGAAACAAATTGAAAACAATGTATAAAATCATAATTGAGTTGGATTTTTTCAAGGTATGGCATTTTCTTTTCTTTTTTTTTTTTTTTGGTTTTTCAAGACAGGGTTTCATTATGTAGTTTTTGGTAGAACATGGGACTCTTAATCCCAAGGTCGTGGGGTTTGTGCCCCATGTTGGGTGCCAGATATTGGTGAAATTATTAAGGCCACTCCACGTAGTTAAAAGGGAGGTTTATTTAGTGGCATAACTTACAAATGATGGGATAGGTAGGTTGCAGGGCCTGGGAAAGACATAGCACAGTCTGGCAGTGTTCTCTGGAGAACTCTGCTCGGTCTACCTCCAGCATCCAGGGTCCAGGAACCAAGAGATGCAGCGCATCTGGATCTCAGGTGTTCAGGGTCCTCTCTTGGCCCCGCCTTATAGGTGTGACAGTTACCGAAGCCTCAATGGAGGTTGGAACTTCCAGATCAAAGCTGGAATGGCTACCCACTACAGACAAACATTCAAAAATTTCAATATAAATATTTCTTTGAAGCAAATTGAAAACAACAATGTATAAAATCATAATTGAGTGGGATTTTCTTTTCTTTTCTTTCTTCTTTCTTCTTCTTCTTCTTCTTCTTCTTCTTCTTCTTCTTCTTCTTTTTTTTTTTTTTTGGTTTTTCGAGACAGGGTTTCATTATGCAGTTTTTGGTTCCTGTCCTGGATCTCACTCTGTAGACCAGACTGGCCTCAAACTCACAGAGATCCACTTGGCTCTGCCTCCTGAGTGCTGCCAGGTGAGGTACGGCATTTTCAAGGCTGGCTCAATATTCAGAGTTTAATGAATACAAACTATCATATCCATAGATTGAAGAAGGAAAATTATGTGATCATGTTAACAAATGCAGAAAGGATACTATACAAAACCCAACATTCATTCACAGTAGTTTTTCCTCTGGCTATAGACCAGAGGAACAGCACTTGCATAGCATGTGTGAAGCCCTGTGTTTGCTCCAAAGCACCATGGGAAAAACAAAACAAAACAAAACAAAACAAAACAAAACAAAACAAAACAAAACAAAACAAAACCTCCCAAGATATTAGGGGTAGAAGAAAATGCCCTCAGTTTGATAAGAATACTTAGAAAAGCCTGTGGTTTGGATAAGATTGGCCCCTGTAGGTTTGCATATTTGAATGTTTGTTTTTCACTTGGTGGTATTGTTTGGGAAGGATTAGGAAGTGTGACATTGCTGGAGGAAGTGTCTCATCGGGGATGGGCTTTGAGGTTTCAAAGAACACTCATCAGACCAAGTCTTTCTCTTTTTGCCTCCATCTTGGGAATAAGATGTAAGCTCTCAGCTACTGCTCCAGCACCATGCCTGTCTGTCTGCTGCCATGTTTCCTGCCATGGTGTTCATGGACTAACCCTCTGAAACTATAAGCAAACCCCTAATTAAATCCTTTCTTTTGTAAGGTACCTTGGTCATGGTGTCTTATCACAGCAATAGAATAGTAACTAAGACAATGCCCTGTGGATTAAAGTGCTCTTATGAACACTAGTCATAGTTCCAAGACATGAAATGCCATAAGACCAGAAACAATACTCCTATCCAACACTGGATGGACATTCTAGTAATGCAATAAGACAAGAAAAAGAAAAATGATCCCAGCTGAGAGGGAAGAAATGAAGCAGGAAATCCTTGTTCACAGAGGATATGATTGTCTATGCAGAAAATTCTAAAGAATTTCTTTTGCAATACTTCTCTAAAGTGACTAAGTGACTTATATATGCTAATTATATGTGATATTGTACAATAAATGACTAATAAGTAAAGCCAAAGGATACAAGCTTTATATGCAAGAGTCTATTGCTTTCTTCTATGTGCACTTGAATTCAAAATCAAAAACACAAAAACAAGTCAAGTAAGATGTTGCATACCTAGAGTGCCAGCTGTGTGGGAGGCTGGTGTGGGAGGATCATCAGTGCCCAGGAGTATAAGGTCATCATGGTTGACACAGCAAGCCCTTGTCTCAAAAAACAAGAGAACTCCCACAGCAACATTTACCTGAACACAAAGAATAGAATCACCTAAGCATAAATCTAGTAAAATATATATGAGGTCTCTGAGAGATAATCTATAAAATGCTGTTGAGATGAGAAGTCTAAATAAATGAAGAGCTGTCCCATGCTCACAATAGGAAGAGTAGATATTGTTATGATGTCAGTTTTCTCCAAATCAATCAATCAATTTAATGCAATCTCAATTAAGATACAGCCAAGTAATTTTGTAGACATTAAAAGACTGATTCTAAAGTTCATATGGAAAAAAATCAGAAAGTCCAGAATAGGCAGGAAAATACTTAAGAACAAAACTAGAGGACTGACTTCAAGGCTTGCTATAAAACCTTGGTAATCAGGATAGTGTGGCAGTAGTGAAATAACAAATTAATGGAGGAGAGTGGAGGAGATCTAGAAGTAAGCCTAGGAAACAAGTCATTTGATCATAGACAATGGATCAAAGGATATTTACTTGAGGAAGAATAATATTTTCAATAGATGATGCTGAAATGACTAGGCATCCACATGTCAAAGACATAAACCTAGATAATTATAATCTCAAAAATGAAATAAATCATTAAAAAATGAACCTGGTTGTAAAATGCAAATGTATAAAGCTGCTAGAAGACAATGGAGGAGAAAATCTAGGTGACCTTGGCTGAATGTGGGGACAGAGGGGTGGGGTAAATGGCTCAATACTAAGGAAAAAAACCCTCCTAATTAAAAAGCACATAATGTCTATGGGTCCTCAGCACTGGGAAAAAAGAAGGAAATTTTAATGGGCAAAAATATCTGAATAGACATTTTATTAAGGATGAAAGATGGCAAATAGACATTTGAGGATGCTCAATTGCATGTGTCATTGGAGAATTGCAAATTGAAACCACAATAAGATATCATGATGTGCCTGTAAGCATGACTAAAATTTAGAATATGGACAACACAGAGTGAGGATGTGGGTCAACAGGAACCCCAATTAGTTTCTGGTAGGGTTGCAAGATGGTACAATGCTCTAGAAGACAGCTTGACAGTTTCTTACAAAAGCAGGGTGTAGTCTTTCTTACCTTACATGTGACCCAGAAGCCACAACCCTAGATATTTAGCCAAGTGACTTGCAAACTTACATTCACACAGAAATCTGTCCACAAGTATTTGTAGTGACTTTATTCACAATTTCTAAAAAATGTGGAGCAACTGAGATGCTGTTCAATAGGCGAATGGATAAATTGTGCTACAAACAGTGGAGTTGATGCTTGTTGAAATGAAGGCTTCAGCAAATAATTTTAGCATCTTTACTCTCTTTTACTTTACTTCTCTTTACTCTCACCTCTTAACCCTTGGGTGTCAAACATGAACACATGCCAGATTATAGTACTATCATGACTTACATACATCTAGACCCCTCTGGCATTTCACCAGGAGTCTTTCTTTTTTTTTTTTTTTTTTTTGGTTTTACGAGACAGGGTTTCTCTGTGTAGCTTTGCGCCTTTCCTGGAGCTCACTTGGTAGCCCAGGCTGGCCTCGAACTCACAGAGATCCGCCTGACTCTGCCTCCCGAGTGCTGGGATTAAAGGCGTGCGCCACCAACGCCCGGCTTGAGTCTTTCTTTTTATTAATTTTTTTTCATACAGTTTATTTTGGTCATGTTTTTTTCTCTGGTTTTCCTTACCTCTGTATCCATCCAACTTTATGATTGATATTCCTCTAGACCCCTCTGGCATTGAACCAGGAATTGTCTATGCTTTTAGATATGACCATTTATAATTACTAACAATATTCTCTTTTACACAAATTAAGATACTCCCCCCTTTTATCTCATTGGCAGTAATGTAATTACATAATTTCTTGTGCCTCTTTTTGAACTCATTCTGTTGTTTCTCTTGTTAATTAGTTGAGAACCGAAAGGGAGTTGATGATTCTGTACATCACACTTCTCTTTCCTAACCACGAGGGTCCCACAGACTTTCTTACTATGACTGAAGCAGGTTTGGCATTTTATAGTGGTCATAGCAGTGCTATTGACAGTTGGGCTTTCAGTCTGTTTGTCAGAAAGGAGGTCAATTCAATAGAGACTCCTGAGTTAGGAGGGCTTATCTATTCACCCTTGACTTCTTTCGAGACAGTTCCCTCTTACTCCTACTTTTAGCACCAGCCTTGAAGGTGTACACTGCTGTTGACATGACACACAGTGAAATCACTTGTCTCTGCTTCTAGTTATTCTCCATCTTCTGTCTCTCTTCATCACTGTCCTCCAGGATTGTCCACTCACTGTCTGTGTTATTGTATGGCCTCATTCATTCTACTTCATTTCTACTTCTTACCAGTCTGTCTAACAGAAACAACCAATGCAAGTTTATTGGCTCTAGATATTTATCTTTCCTTTTGTAGTCACACAATGTTTGCAAGTGTTTTCTCACTAGGGCATTAGCATATTGAACCATAGCCATTGTTGAGCCTCTTTCCTTTAGGCACAATATTTCATTTTTTTCTAGGGAGGTTTTTTTTTGTTAAATATTTTCAGGTATTTATTGTTGGAATTGAAACTATGCCAAGTTATGGAGCAGTTCTATGAAATTATGCACCTAGCATCATATTCCATCTCAGTGATGACCAGGCAGTATGACTCACAAATGGACAGATAACTACTCCACAGAGAAGGACAGGAGTCCTTGGGTTAATTTTTAGGAGTGAAATCTCTTTTTCCTCAGGATGAGTGGTACATTTGCACTGGACACAGAATAGAGAGATATTGGCGGCCTTGAAACTTCTAAAGGAGGAATGTTCCTTGACAATGGAGCCCACTCTAGAAAAGCAGAAGTATGATATAGAGAAAAGAATCCATGTCTCTTGACAATGGAAAAGCTCCTCTAAGAAAGCAGAGATGAGAGACTGGGAAAAGAATTTATGCCCTGGCCACATCATCTGAGCTCTGGAGAAAGCTAAGTCTTGCCTAATTCATCCCTACATCTGCTGAGGCTGAGACAATGGTCCCATTGATTGGTCAAGTCCGCTGACTCTTATGCAGAGCCTTTGAGAATAAATAAGATTAACTTATTTCACTAAAAATTTTTTTTTTTATTTTTTTTATTATTATTATTATTATTTTATAACACCATTCAGTTCAACATAATAGCCACAGAATCCCCTGTTCTCCCCCTCTCGCCCACCCCTCCCCCCAGCCCACCCCCCATTCCCACCTCCTCCAGATCAAGGTCTCCCCCGAGGACCGGGGTTGACCTGGTAGACTCAGTCCAGGCAGGTCCATTCCCCCCTCCCAGACCGAGCCAAGAAGAGCACTTGCTCAGCTATGTTCATATCAGCATTGTTTGTAATAGCCAAAACCTGGAAACAACCTAGATGCCCTTCAACTGAAGAATGGATAAATAAATTGTGGCACATATACACAATGGAATACTACTCAGCAGAGAAAAACAACGACATCACACGGTTTGCAGGCAAATGGATGGATCTAGAAAAAATCATCCTGAGTGAGGTAACCCAGACTCAGAAAGACAAATATGGTATGTACTCACTCATAGGAAGATGCTAGATGTGGAACAAGGATGACTAGACTGCTACTCACATCACCAGTGAGGCTACCTGGAAAACGGGACCCCAAAAAAGACACGGAGAAATGGACAAGATCTACATGAATAGCCTGGTCATGAGTGGGAACAATGAAGGGCGACAGTCGAGGGAAAGAGTGGGAGATCCTAGCTGGATCAAGAAAAGAGAGGGAGAACAAGGAATAGGAGACCATGGTAAATGAAGACCACATGAGAAGGTGAGAAGGGGAGGAAGCAAAAATTTTATAGGAATAGAGGACTTACATCATTTGCTCGAGGTACTATACTTAGCATAGGTGTCTTAAATTTGTTAGTAAGATCCAACTATGAAAATAATCATAAACATTTTTTATCCACAAAAATTTCACTGTGCACTATTTTAAATGTTCCTGGTTTTTGAGAATTTCATATATATATATATATATATATATATATATATATAATGAAATATGATCATATCTACCTCCATTTACCCCTTTAATGCTTTCCATATCCCCCCATGATGCCCCATTCAATTTCATGTTTATTCTTTTGATTACTCACTAAGTTCAGCTAGTAATACCCATATGTGCATGGGTGTGGGACCATCCACTGGATCATGGAAGACCTAACAGTTGCCAGATCCTCAATAAAGAATGATTCTCTCTCCTCTAGCAATTATCCTGGTCCAAAGCCTGTGACTGGGGAGATCATAGGCTGTACAGCAAAACCTGCTATTGTTATTTTGCTAAATGGTCGAGCTGTGACTTTGCCTTTAAAACTCTTATGCTTGCATTTATCCGTCCTGATTTCTCTCAGCTTGGCCAGTGAAGCTTCTTGCTCTGCAGTGGGCAGTGGTCGATGGACAGATTCACAACTGGTCAGAGTACTAAGAACGAAGCTCAGTGTACAACCCAAACTCTTGTATTCCCAAAGTCTTTCTGGAAAATGTGATGATGATAACCAGGCTTTCCATAAAGTAACTGCACTCATTTCACAGCATCACACAAGATGTCCACCTGTGGTCTGAACCTCCCATGGATCAGCTTGCTCTTACTCAGGCCCGCATCCCTCCCTCCCTTCTCAGTCTGATTTCTTAGCATTCATTCAATCTCCACTTTCATTTTCTTAATTAGGGATACAATTGTGAAATTAATCTCTAGTGTGAAGACATGTTTATTAATCCCTGTAGAAGCCTAGAGGAGGGGTGTGTCTAGTTTGTACCGTGATGTTTTCTGCTCTCCACAGAGGCAAGTCCCTATAAATGGAGCGTAAGGTCTCCAGAGAGAAGGCTTCTCCCAGAGCACACAATGTTATAAAATCAGTGCGCTCATTTATCAAGTTGTACAAATGGCAATGCTTTTTAAATAACAGATCAAATATATGACCCAGTAGGGTGAACATTGGTTCATAGATTAGGAGCTAAAGGTTATGGTTGAGTTCCTGTCAGTGGCTTCCACCTTATCGCTCCTGTCAGTGGGATCCCATTTCAATTCAACCGGCATTTGGAGGTACTTGTTAGGTATGAAAACCAGTTGCTCTGGCTTTCTTCTTCACATGAGGGTCTAGATAACAGCCAGAGTTCTAAGGTCAAGCATGTACAAGTCACCAGTTCACAGAGGTGTGGGGCTGAGGGGTCAGAGTGAGGGTGGTCAAGGCCAGTTTTGTAGAAAGATGAAACCCCAAGGAGAGAGCTACTTGTTCAAGGTGATAAGGAAAGTTAATGCTAAGCCAGTGAAACCTGCTGAGAGTTAGCCAAGTCAGCATCAGGCATTTCTCACTAAAAGGAAGAGATGGGGCATTCAGGTCCAGTTCTTATAGAACACTCATGAAGGTGTTAGATTTATTTCATAAACTTTCTTTATCAGCCCACTTAAGTTTGTCAATTTAAATAAGATCCTCTCTGCATTATCTTGTATTACAATTTAATTTGTTTTGTTCATTAGAAATAGAATCTATCACTTTGTCTTTTAGTAAATATTTAATCTTTCTGCCAAGATTATTTTTCTTATTTTATAACATTTCTGACATCAATAATATACTATTATAGTTAGTGTAGACATTTGGTATTGGTGTGTGTGTGTGTGTGTGTGTGTGTGTGTGTGTGTGTGTGTGTGTGTGTGTTGTACATATGCATTTGGAGGCCAGAAGTTGACATTGGGTGGCTTCCTCTATGGTTCTCCATCTTATTAATTTTTCTCTTTGAGACAGGGCTAACTGTGTAGCCCTGAGTGGCATAGAACTCACTATGCGGTCCAGGCTGAGCTTGAACTCAGAGATTCATCTGCCTCGGCTTCCTGGATGCTGGGATTAAAGTCATGCACCACTGTGTCAAGATATCTGCCTTAATTTTTAAGACAGAGTTGCATAGAATCCTGAGCTTGCCATTGCAGCTGTACTGACTGAGAAGTGAGCCTTGAGATCTGCCTGTCTCCTCACTGCTCCAGTGTAACAGATGTGTAATGTTACATAGACCCAGCTATTTCAAGTGGGTCCTCATGCTTGAACAGGAAGCAAGTTACCCACTAAACCATCTCCTACCCCTAGTTATTTGGGTTTAGTACACCATCAGTGCCGTACTTAGTAAATCAACTAGTTTTTACTCTCTGTTAATGTCCCAATGATCTGAACCCACGCTATCATGTGCCTTCTGTTTGTTGTGCAATTCTGTCCTCTGAGTCAGTCTTATATAAAGTCCAACATCTATTCTAGTACGTAGGTGACACGAGAGTGGCCGGCCTTCTTCACTATGCTTTCTTTCTCTACCCACCGGCCCCTCCACTCCTTACATCCTGTGATGATTCAGTGATGGCTAATCACCCTTACCTCCACGTGGAAGGAGCAGTCCCTTCATTTATGTTTCTAAAACAGTTATTTTCACTCTGGTTTCTTTACACAACTGCCAGAGAAGTGAACATTCTATTCTGTGAACCAGGGGAGGCCTGAAGGCTTTGCGAAGAACTATGAGAACTTGTTTTGATGGAGGTATGCAATAGAGATGGGAGGAGAAAGTGTAAGACTTGGGAAGTCATCAGGGCTTCACACACTGATGAGAAGGAACAGAGGAACTTGAATGGAGGCAGGGATCTGGGAAGTCTTGGTGGGTTTCTGGTTCTAAAGCTGTATGAGTACTAAAAAGTGGGGAGAAAGATGGGAATGGGGGAGCTGGTCTAGGTGGTACAGGGAAAGTGCTAAGCCTTGTCTGCAGAGCCTTGTCAAGGGGAGTTGGACAAGGAGGAAAACAGCTGTGCATAAGATTGGCTGACCGTAGAGAATCAGGAACTTCATGCTTGTTTGATGCCTAACTGCTCCTATCCCACCACCTTCAGCCTCGGCCCCATCTGACTGGAATGGTGGCCCTGCAGTTTGCAGTTTTCTATTGATAAATAAGATGCCCAAGTCAGAGCCAGAAGGGCTGTCCTGGGGGTCTTTCTGACCATACAGGCAGGGATGCTCGTGCAGGGAGGAGCACAGGCTCAGGTTGGGGGGCTGTAGCAGAGTCAGGACCCGTCCCTAAACCAGTGGTGCTCACACCCCACAGCAGCCTCAAACTTCTAGAAAAGTCAGACAGTAAATGCATCCTCTTCTTTGTTCTGTTGTTTTGATTATTTTTCCTTTCGACACAGTAGTCATTGAGGGTAGTGTCTGGGTTTTCTTAATTTAAGTATTTATTCCTCCATGGATTCATTAAATGTCAATTTAGCTATTTTTATCTATTATGTATGTGGTTACCTCTTTTCAGCTCTGAGAACAACACAAAGTCTGGAACAAAATTCTTGTCATCCTTCAGTTTATATTCTAGAGGGAAGAATTAGGCATGAAGCATAAAAACACAAATAAATGGATTATTTCCATTGATAGTGAGTGCTCTGGCAAAATGATAAACCAGGAGGTTGGAGTTAGAGATCTGGGTGGTAGGAATGCAGTGAGGTTTGGAATGTCTTCTATGTGGGCTGTATGGCTCAGGCTTATCTGAAAGGGTGCGGACATTTCTCTGAGGTGGTTGCTCAGTCAGTGAGTGAGTGACACAAACTCCAAAGCATAGCTGTATTTTCTTTCAAAGGGCACTAGTGAGTCACAGAATCAGAATGGCTCTATATGGTATTTTCTATAGTCCTAAAAGTAACTTTCTGATCGTAAGAATCAATGTTGGAAATGTGCTTCTAAAATTTCTCATTGGGGAAAATTTCAATACATTAGGACCATCTGGACCAGAAACCAAACCAATATTCTAGAAGCCATTTGCTTTATGTTCGTCTGTGGTCAATTTATTTAAAGATCAACTTTTTTGGAATATTGAATTTTTAGAATATTTAGAAATTATAAGTATTATTTGTTCAGGTATATATGGTTTTATTTTTTTCATGTTTAACAAACTAACAAAAGTATGTTTTGTACTTTTGCATTTATAATAAATATTTACTGATTATATTTACATTTAAAATGATCATAGTTTTAATTTGTATTTTTTTTTACTGTTTGTCTATTTGGAACTCTTTATTTAAAATTTATATACAAGCATACAGTTAAAAATAACACAGATATGTATGCACCAGGGTAATGGATAGTGGATTCTAAATAACACAAATCTTGTGTATGTTCTAAGAATGGGTTTTGTTATTTTTCTGTTACATAGCAAAACATTGCCAAAGACTATTATTCTGTTATTTCAGTTTTCAAGTTTGTTATTATTATTATGTCTGTGTATGTATGTGTGTGTAAATATGAATGAACATATGCCATGGAGAGCTTGTGGAGGTCACAGGACTTTTAGGACTTTTCCTCTTTCCACCCTGTTATGGAAAGTTTATTTGGTTTCTGTTGCACTGTGCACTGCAGGCTAGCTGGCCCGCAGGATTCTGGGTATTTTACTTGGCTTTGCCTTCCATCTTGTCATAGGAATCCTGGGATTACAGAGTGCTACTATATCAAGCGTTTTTTCTTACAAATGTGGGTTCCAGAGATGGGACTGAAGTCAGGCTGTGTGGCAAGTGCTTTTACCAGTGTAACCATTTCTCCAGCTGTGCTACATTTGCTAAATGATTTCTGAGCCACAGTTTTGTAACTTGTTTATTTTCATTTTAAAGATTCATTGTTATAACTTATTGGCCATTCTTTAAAACTGCCAGTCTGAACCTCTGTCAAAATGAGCATGTCTTTACTCCTGCCAAGAAGTTCAAATTTGAGCTCAGCGCCTGTTTTGTGACATCATCATTTATGTGCTGTGTCCTTAAGACCAACACAGGGCTTTACTATTGTAATGAGGAGGCAAAATCACAGCTCTGCCGTTGAATTTATCCTCTTGGGATTTTCTAACTATCCTGAACTCCAAGGACAGATGTTTGGGGCTTTCTTGGTTATTTATCTGGTGACTCTAATGGGAAACGCCCTCATTATCGCCATCATCTTCCTGGACCAGAGCCTGCACATCCCCATGTACCTGTTCCTGCAGAATCTATCTTTAGTGGACCTCTGTTTCAGCACAGTCATCACACCTGAAATGCTGGTGGTCCTGACCACCCAGAAAGCCACCATTTCCTTTGGGGGCTGTTTTGCACAGATGTATTTCATTCTTCTCTTTGGTGGGACTGAGTGTTTTCTCCTGGGGGCGATGGCTTATGACCGATTTGCTGCAATCTGCCATCCTCTGTCCTACCCGGTGATTATGAACAAGAGGGTCTTCGTGAAACTGGCTATATTCTCATGGGTCTCGGGTACTATGATGACTACTCTGCAGACCACGTGGGTGTTTAGTTTCCCCTACTGTGGCCGTAGAGAAATTAACCATCTCTTCTGTGAGACCCCTCCAGTGCTGGAGCTTGCATGTGCAGACACGTTCCTGTTTGAAGTCTATGCCTTCACAGGCACCATTTTGATTGTCATGGTCCCCTTCCTATTGATACTCTTGTCTTATACTCGAATTCTCTTTGCCATCCTGAGGATGCCATCAAACACAGGGAGGCAGAAGGCCTTTTCCACATGTGCCTCTCATCTCACATCTGTCACCCTCTTCTATGGCACGGCCAGTATAACTTATCTACAGCCCAAATCCAGGTACTCACCAGACACCAAGAAACTGATGTCATTGGCATACACACTGCTTACCCCTCTGCTGAATCCACTTATCTACAGCCTGAGAAACAAGGAGATGAAAAGGGCTGTG
Source organism: Peromyscus maniculatus bairdii (assembly GCF_049852395.1). Lineage (NCBI taxonomy): Eukaryota > Metazoa > Chordata > Mammalia > Rodentia > Cricetidae > Peromyscus > Peromyscus maniculatus. The sequence continues at coordinate 118,728,347 of NC_134852.1, read as the reverse complement.
GTGAAATTATGGGAAAGAAAAGTGGCTTTACACACAGCTTGATTTCTGGAGGACTTTGTTGTTTTTCTATCATGCTATTAAACTCTGTATGGATTCTGGAGGTGGTGAAAAGAGAGTACATTTTTTTGGTTAGAGAATGTTTTCTTTCTTGACATCTCCATGTTTGAAAACCTATCATGTTATCCTCTTTTAATTGTGTAGCCAATAGTTTTTAAGAGGTATATGTTCCATAACACACTATTCACAGTTTATTGATCCACCTTCTGCTATCGATGTACAGATCATTGCTAGAGTGCTGCCATTAAGACAATGCTTCAGTAAACATCTAATTCCTTACATTCATGTGCTTGTTGATTTTATTTTTATGTGATAGATTCAAGGATGACCGAGGAGATTAATTATTTTGTATTTACATACTTGAATAGGTGTTACAGATGCCCACTGAAGTGATACATGCTTTTAATCCCAGTATTTGGAAGGTCAATGCAGGAAAACCCAGAATTCAAGATCAGCCCGGGGTACATGTGTTCCTGAGTACTGTGAGCTATATAGACAGTGAGACTCATCTTGAGAATACAAAGGCTGCGGGCTGAGGATGTCACTCAATGATAGAATGCTTGCCTAACATGCACTAGGCCCTAGGTTTAATCCCAGCACCACAAACCAAGCAAGAAAAGTAGCAGAATTGCTATTCACATGTATCTGCTTACTTCAGGCTGATGTTGAACTCCACTGAGCACCACTCCGGTCTGGAGCAACAGGAGACCAATGACATGACATGGTTTTTCTCAGGAGAAAATCCATTCCAAGAAAGAGTAAAGAATGCATTTATTTTGGGGTTCCCAAACTCATTTGAATTCATATGTTCTCAGATTATAATAAAAAACTGGGTTACTTTTGGAAATATATATATATATATGTATTATACACACACACACACACACACACACACACACACACATATATATATATATATATATTTATATATGTATGTATGTATAGGCTGCCCCACGGAAGCCACCCAGGCTGCCCGCCTTGCCAAGTGGGCAGCAGCAGCTGCCACTTCGATGAACAAATATGTGACGGAGAGGTGGAAATGGTGGAAAGATGGAGTGTTAGGCATGAGCACTGTGGATAGAGGTGGGACTGGAGAGGGGATGGTAGTGACAGTGGAGAGAGAGTGCTGGGGTTGATTTTGAAACATGTCATTGCCCAGTAGGGCCAGCAGGGTAGTGTGCAGCAGCCTGGAACTTATGCAGATACAGATTCAGCCCCTGAACACACAGACCAACCATGGGATATCCCTGGGCAGCGATGGAAGACCAAGATGAGGAAAGTTTCACTTTCTGGATTGGACCTCCTTGAAGAACCACCATGGCCCTAGATGCTGTCACAGGCCATGTTAGTGTTGGTGGTCCATGCTGATGACCCAAGCCGAGATGAAGCTTGAGATCCATGTGGATGTTCAAGGTCTGTGCCGCTGACTGAACCCATGTTGATGTTCATGGGTCATGCTGCTTCTGGAGGCCATACTGATTTGAGTAGGCCTTGCTGTCACCTGAGACAATGGTGATGGTCCTTGCTGCCACTGAGGGCCATGTGTAGGTCCATGATACTACTGTGGCCAGGTTCTAGATGTGTTGATGCTCATGGCCCATGTTATCACCAAAGGCCATGTTGATGTATGTGGTTCAGGCTGCCTTGGAGGGCCTAGTCTGGATTCATGGTTCTACTGCAGCTGGGGCCATGTTTGTGGTCTGTGCTGTCACTAGAAACCATGTGGAAGCCCATGATCTGTGCTCCCATTGACTGAAGAGCAAGGAACCCACTTTTGCAGTGATACTGATGACTGCAGATGCATAGTTGAGAAAGAGGGACATGGAAGGCCTCTGTGACAACTCCTACCCCCACCCCAACATTTCCCTCAAAAGTAACATCCTGAGCAAGAAGTATTGAAGAGAACTCTTAAAAAGCATGATAAAGATGCTGAAATGAAGTTATCTGTAATTGATGGCTTCTGGTGGGAGTGCGAGAGGAGAACAACTCATTTCTATTTAAGGAGCAAGCCACTGAGAGTTTGACCATTCTCCAGTGAGTATATAGATAACACAAATTGGACTTGTTTTTTTCATTATTTTTCTATCTACAAAAAATTTTGGGGTGGAAGGTTACAAAGGGGGCAGACATGGAAGGCCTGGGAAGTGAGTATGATCAGGGTGCATGATGTGAAATTACAAAATAATCAATAAAAATATTATGCTAATAAAAATATTAACAGCTCCATTTCTTTCTGATAGTGTAAAGTTATGTCAAGCTATGTAGAAATCCCCTACTGTTTCAGAAGAACATTATCTTTTTAAAAACAAGAGGAGGAATCCCTCTGTCTATGGGGATATGTGCTGACAAGAATTCTAAAGGATATGTAGAATGACAAATATAATAAATATATGTTAATATATATATCTTAAATTTGTTCTTTGAGATTTAATACATTTATGAAATGCATTTTGAATGCATTTACCCCCCAATCCCTCTTCCAAGTCCTCTCAGATTCTCCTATGTCCTCTTTTCAATTTCATGACCTTTTACTTATTTATTTTTTTAAGACTTTACTGAGTCTAATTACTGCTGCCTGTGTCCAGGTGGGTATAGGGCCATCTACTGTAGGAGAAGCATGGCCACACTTCTGAAGAAAATGACTCTGTCTTCCTTAGCATCCATCAAATGTCAATAATTACTTAGCTAAGGTTTGAGTAGGGCTCTTGTGCCCTTCCCCTGTCCATGCAAGTATGCTGACTGGCTTGACCGTGTACAGGTAATCATCACTGTGGTGAGTTCATGCTTGCAGCAGTTCTTTTATGTCCAGAAGATAACTATTTTTTCTAACCCTCCTGACTCCTGTCTCTTACAGTCTTTCTGCCTCTTCTTCTGTGATGTTTCTTAAGCCTTATGGGGGATGTCATATAAATACCCCATTTATGAATGGATACTCCACAGACATTTATTTTCTGTACTTTGGCCAGTTGTGAGTCTCTGTATTAACTAAGGTTCACGGAAAAAGAAGCTTATCTGATGAGGAATAAGAGTTGAAGTCCTTATTACTGGAGACACCATATACTTTGGTCACCATACATGGGAAAGTCAAGCTCTTAGTGATCTAGAAGCTTTCTTTTTTCTAGCTTGTGTTCATAGTACCAGAAGAAGCTCCATGGGCTGCTGGAGGATAAAAATCATCTTTTCCACCCAGCTGTGAACCTTACGAGACATAATAATGGTTGGCCTGGCAACATATGCTCATGGGTGCAATAGTGTCCCAAAGGTTATGGGGGCAGCCAAGCCCTTCCTGATTGGATTTAAGACCTGTGGTACAGAAGGAAATTCATGCCTGGTTCTTTAAATCTGTCTAAAAATCTAGGCTCTAGGAGACATTATACTTCTATTTGTTCATTAAATAAATAAACTGCCTACTTTTGTACTCTTACAAATATTTATAAAATATTAATGGTCAAAAGGTATGCGGGAAGTTCCTGAATTCTCACTTGGCAGTCAGTGTTGGTGCAGTTTCCACTTACAAAATACTGTTTTAAAAGACTTTTATTACATGTTCACTGGTAGGACAAAATACCTCACACATGAATAATGAATTGTTCATTGAGTCAGGTTACCCACTGTGTGGCCTTTTCAGACTGAATACCTCCACAGGTTATGAAATTTGTAATATTTTCTGTTTATAGCCCTATCTCTCATTTCCTTGTTGCACTTAGAGAATATGAGATGTGTGTCTATTGAATCTGCACCACATGAATGCTTATGCTCTTATATTCTTCTCCATGGATGGCATTAAGGGGTAAAGTGTTGTTTTGTTTCCAAGTTAAATACTATGACCATTGAACCCTAAAACTGATCTTCTACTCATATTCCAATGGCTAGAGATGACGGCTGTGTGTGTGTATGTATGTATGTGTGTGTGTCTTTGTGTAGATAGTGCTGGTGCCCAAGGAGGTCTGAGGCATCAGATCCTCTGGAAATGTAGTTGCAGGGAGTTGTGACCTGCCCAGTTTCAGGTGCTAGGAAAATCAGGTGTTCTGAAGAGGCAGTATGTGGTCTTAGATAAGAGCATCTCTCCAGATGCTGAGCCATCTCTTCAGCCTCACACTATTTATTGATTGATTTTGAAATAGGGTCTCCCTTGGAGCTTGGAGCTCAATAATTTGGTTAGACTAGTTGTCCAGTGATCTCTAGTAGCCCCCTCCCCCTCCCCAGCACTGGGAGTATAGATATGTGCCCCTGTTCACAGTCATTACTTGTATGCTGGTGATAGAAATGCTTGTACAGTAAGCACTTTACTGATTGGGCCATCTCTTTGGCCCCTGCTTGCCAGGTCTTTGTAATTATGCAGTGAGTCTTCTCTTGCAGAAGAATCTCAGTGCTGCATAGGCTTATTGTATTTTGTGTTTAGATGCTTTAAATTGGGAGAGAGAAATGGTGTGTTTGGAACGACGACATGTTGACGCTCTATCAGCTAGATGCAAAATGTCATATAATGTGTCTTTGAACTCCAGCTAGACATTATAAATAAAACAGCTTCTTCTAGAATTGTATGATTGTAAATATCATTTACATGGGAAGTAGTAGGAATTTCATGTGTTATAACTGTGAACTTACTTACATTATTCATTATTCATACTATTCAACATTATTAATTGAACATAGATAAAGTACCATTATGGCACAGTTTAGTGAGAAATTCAGGAACCTACAGTAAAAATGAAAACATCCTAATTGGCTCTGGTGGTACATCCATCCCTTATTATTCCAGCATTTGAGAGGCTGAAGTAGGATCATAAGTTCCAGGTCAGCCTGGGCTACATAAAGCAAAATAAAATCAATGAACAAACAAACAAAAACTCACAAACAAACATATAAAGGTTTAAAAATATCAAAAGAAGCAAGGAAACAATAATTTTAAATGCTGGTTATACCATCTTCAAGTTCTTTGCCGTTTACGTCTCCTTGGTGGACTTCAGTTTCTTTGCATACAAAGGACAGAGTGCCGGTGATGGCAACCTTACTCGTCTTTAAGAGACACCATGAGGATCAGCTGTAACAGTTCAAGAGGGTCAGCACGATACTCTAAACCTCTTAGTTTAGGCTTCCTCAAGCTAAAAAGGGAGGCTTCGCTGGGTGGTGGTGCATGCCTTTAATTCCAGCACTTGGGCAGAGGTAGGTGGATCTCTGTGAGTTTGAGGCCAGCCCGGGCTACAGAGTGAGTTCCAGGAAAGGCTCCAAAGCTACACAGAGAAACCCTGTCTCAAAAAAGGGGGAGGAGCCTTCCTTGAGGCCCAGAATTGGGGATATTCTGAGCCACTGTGCCTGAAAAAAAAGGAGAAAGAAAACAGAAAACACAATGTAATGACAGAAAACATCACAGGTTGAAATTCTTCTATGCTAGACATTGTTTCAAAGTCTTCACCTTTCTCTCTCATCTTCCCCAAAACCCCACGAGAGATGCTACTCACACTCCAATATTGAATCTTTTTTTCCATTTCACAGGTACATCAGCTGCACACATACCGGATCTTTTTGTACGTTCTTTAAGTCTGAGTCTCCCTTTTTCATTATCTTCCTTTTTCTCCCCCAATCCAGAGTCTCACATAGATCTGATTGGCTTCAATGTTCTTATGTAGTCTCCTCTCCTCTCCTCTCCTCTCCTCTCCTCTCCTCTCCTCTCCTCTCCTCTCCTCTCCTCTCCTCTCCTCTCCTCTCCTCTCCTCTCCTCTCCTCTCCTCTCCTCTCCTCTCCTCTCCTCTCCTCTCCTCTCCTCTCCCATCTTCACTTAACTGAGTATTTCCCACTTTGTTTTAAGTTGTGTTCATTCTGATTTCATATTGCTTGTTGATTCTGTCCTTCCTTTAGGACTGTCTTTTCATGTGCCCACTCTCTTTGTGCTTTCAATACAGACTTGTGATTTCCTTACGTCCATCTCCTGTGAACACTGCAGATCAGGTTTTACCAATTTTGTTGTTCCAAAGCTCTACCCTCAGCATTCCTGTTTTTGTTTTGAGCTTTTCTCTAATGAATTTAGTTTCTTGTGACTTTAAAAATTCTTAGTTTTTTTTTCTGCTAACAATTTATTCCTGTTCCATGTTTCTTTCTTGGATATTCTTTATACATCCTATGCTTTTCTCATCTCTTTTGTCCTCCTGTTTGATTTTAGAATGTTAATACAGTGTATGATCTCTTTGGGTCAGCTCCCACCTTTTCTCTTGACCATTCATCTGTGGTGTTTGTTTGGAGGAAGGCCCCCACATAGTCCCTGTCTGCAGGAATGACTCAGGATATGCAGAAACATTCCTCACAAACTCACCACTCCGTGTTGAGCCAGGCAGATTTCATGATTTTAATCTGCATTTCACTAAGTGCTCAGGTGATGTGCACACGCTTTGAAGCTTGAAATCTGCTGCTCTGTGATACAGATTACATCTTCAGGCTGAAGATGAGGTTTTCCTTCTCTGCTGTCCTGCTGTTGGAACACTGGAGCTCATGGATCAAAAGGTCTCACCCAGGGTTTTCTGAAACTAAGTGGAGTTGAGTGATCTGTGGTCATCCACACCCACTTTCTCTCTCCTGTCAAAACAGGCCCAGAGAAATCTTATTTATTATCATCTTCCCATGCAGCTGTTCTTGCTGAAACAAGAGGACCGTGGCTTTTGTGCTCCAGGGCATGGCACTGTAATGGTTTAGTGTGTATGAGATGTAGGAGTGCAAGGCTCTGCTGGCACACTCACAGGGATTTCCCAGACCTGAGAATTGACACAAGATGGATTTCAGGGATAAGACTAAGGAAATAGGAAACACAGCCAGTCCCTTACATACTGGTTTGGACTGGTGATGGTGAGTTCTGAAGAAGCAAATGGGTTATGTGGAAAGCTTACAAAATGAGTGATTTTTTTGTTACTTTTTAAATTAATTTTACATACCAACCACATTTTCCCCTCCCTCCTCTCCTCCTGTTCCCTCCCCCACTTCCTTTTTACTCTCCCCCTCACCCCCATTCACTCCTCAGAAAGGGTAAGGCCTTCCATGGGAGTCAACAAAGCATGTCATACCAAGTTGAGGCAGGACCAACTGCATCAAGGCTGAGTGAGGCATCCCACCACAGGGAATAGGTTCCAAAAAGCCAGTGCCACGGGTCCCACAAACAGACCTAGCTATACAACTGTCACCCATGTGTTGAGGGCCTAGGTCAGTCCCATGCAGGCTCCCTAGCTGTCAGTCTAGAGTCAGTAAACTCCCACGAGCTCGGGTCAGCTGTCTCTGTGGGTTTCCCTGTCATAATCTGAACTCTCTTACTTATATAATCCCTCCTCCCTCTCTTATACTGGACTCCTGGAGCTTGGTCCATTGCTTGGCTGTGGACCTCTGCATCTGCTTCCATCAGTTACTGGATGAAGATTCTATGATAACAATTAGGGTAGTCACCAATCTGATTACAAGAGAAGGCCAGTTCAGACATTCTCTCTACTATTGCTAGAAGTCTTAGCTGGGGTCATCCTTGTGGATTCCTGGGAGTTTCCCTGGCACCAGGTTTCTCCCTAATCCTATAAATGGTTCCCTCTATCAAGATATCAGAATGAGTGATTTTTAACAGGATGTGTGTGGGATCCTCACAGTGTCAATGTTGCATGGTTGAGAACAAGGATGCTGCTTATTTCCCATGAGGACTCCATCTCCTGATCTGAGGGTCAACAGAAAGTTCAGAGTGACCTTGTACCTGCTGTCTTTCCAGTGCCTTTAATCTCAATATTCTACTTGTGAGAACAGCTTATTTTAAGCCTTTTGAGAATTGCCTAGACTAACAGTAACACATATTTGTGCCACTCCTTGAAGGTGTGGATGTGGTAGATCTGTTGTGGGGTCTAGTAATGTCCTCCTGTGCATGCCCTCTGAGTCTTTGATGCTGATGACAGAGGAATGACACTTTGAGAACCCATATTGGAGACCAAGGCTCTTGTCTTGGTCTCAACTGCCCTTGGTGTGTTCCTTCTAACTTCCCTCCCCTCTCCTCACCACTTTCTTGGACCTCACTGTATCTCTCCTATAATGTAGGTTATGCCCTGGGATTTTAAAATATGAAGTTTAGATTCTTGTTCCTCATCACTTGAAGTAGTGTCTAGTAGTCCAGTGCCATTTCCCCATGCCTTTTTGTTTGTGTTTTTCAGATGAGGTATAGACCAGGGTGGCATTTTTCAGATAAGGTTTCACTGTGTAGGCTGTGTAGGCTGGACCTGAACTTGGTATTCTACTATCTCAGTCTTGGAAGTGCTGAGATTATAGGTTTGTTCCTTTACGCTAGGGTTCCTTTTTCATTAAATAAGTCTGGATTTCACTTTTTAGCTTTTAAAAACTTTCCATGGATTTATTCCAAAAATAAAAAAAAATTAGCAGGAGGTATATCAAATAAATACTGACTGTCTCTCAAAATTCTGTCCATTCTCATTTCTAATATCATTCCTAAAAAAAGTCATTCTAAGTTTATTCATGACGTCCATTCCCTCTGACATTTCCTGTGGTCTAAAAACACACTGTGTATAACATAGAGCATTTCCATGAATCGAGGATGGGCATTTACATCCTGCACTTGGCTTGCTTTCCTTGCTCCCAGTTTGCCTTTTTGATTTTTCACTTTTGTGCAGATTTAGTGAAATAATATTTCTTGCATAATTTCAGTGATTTTGAAACTTACTGGGTTTTCCTTTCTGTGGGAGGAATCAATTTTTATAGATATTGTAGAAACATTTTTGGGCTGAAAATATATAGTTAGGGATGTACAATGTGTTCTTTTCATTTCCTATTTATTTTCTTCGCCATATATTAATTTAATTAAAATATTATTTAAATATATATATTAAATATAATATATTATAATAAATATACATTAAATATAATATATTATAATAAAATATAATATATTAAATATTATTTAAATTTATATATTATTTAAATTTAAATATTATTTAAATATTAATTAAATATTAATTTAAATATTATTATTTAAGTCTCTCTGCATGTATTTCATGATGCTTATGTGCTCTCCTTGAAGAAGATGTGTGATTTCTTCACACTTTGGCTATTGTCATACCAATGATATTTTTGTTTAACAATTGATATCATTACCCACTGTATGTGCTTTATTGTGTGCCTAGAATTAGCTCATTTTCACTGAGGTATAACATACTTGTGGAAAGGGCACACACACCACAGTTCTGCAGATTCATGACCTCCAGACATAGAGTGTACTGGGGAAGAGAAGTTCCCATGGCAAATATGGTGTAGGAATAACAAAAGTTCTAAAAATCATGTAGGCATGCTACATGCCTGGGCATGCCATCCTACCATAGTGAGTGATTTAGGAAGGGGCCTGGATTGGACTCTGAAAATGAAAACCTCTTCCTTTAGGACACATGGTCTGCTTCACACTGGACATAGATCAGGGAGAATATACCTCTAAGTGCCATCTCCAGCCTATGAAGAACTTTATGTAGGAGGAGTTTTCTCTTAGAAATCTGTAGAAAGGGGTAGCCTTGGTGAGGACATCAGTAGATATCCGTAAAGACCATATCAGCAGGCCCATGGAACCTGAGCTTTCCTGGGCAGAGCAAATGATCTCTCACTGTTCTAGGCAGTATAGGCCAAACTCTGAGTCTCTGAATCACACACATGTTCTATGAGATTAATAACACTGTTTTCTGTTTACAGAGAAAGTGAATGAAACAACAAAGTTAGCTCAATGTCAGGCAAACCCTTCAAACCTTTGCGCTCCCAGGATAAGAATTTCTGTGACTGAGATCAACTGTAATGATGCTCCTGTTTTAATTTCAATAATTCTATTTTCCTTCTAGAAAAAGGGAAGTTCTGGGCAAGGGAGGCTGATAGCTTTCTATCCAGAGTCTTGAATTTACCTGCCTTGTTTCCTACCATTGCCCAAACAGTTCTTTCATCTGATCAAACCCTCTTCCTCTAGAATGCACTCTCATCCACTGCTCCCTTCTTCCTGTTTACATTATCAGTCAGTCTTTGCTTTTATTTCTTTCTGAGAGTGCTACCATGAAGTCAAATCTCTTGTGTAAGGGAAGGTTATCCTTCATGGACATTCAAAGGAGTGATGCTCCAAGTTTGTTCTCTAAAATGTTCTCCTAGGGGCCAGGTTATAGCCCCTTGAGTCATCATATCAAATACGAGGTTGATTCCAAGTTTTTCAGGGAGCGATTCTCTAGGGCATATAGCTGATGCCATCTAATGCTATAAAGTCAGCAAGGAATCACTAAGTCAAACTGTGAGTAAGTGGGTTTGATTAGTGTGAAAACTGCTGATAATGTATGAAAATCATAGAGACAGTCACGAGGTAAGAAAATGAAGCCTCTGCTTCTGTTGTGTGTCCGTAAGGGGGTTTCCTTCACAGTTCTGATCACCGATGGCCGGAGATGCCGTGGAAGAGACACCCCAGTGCTCACGGGTTACAATGGAATGCTCAGTTGTTTAAATCATCAGTAGAATTTTGTTTTGTTGTCTGTTCATGTCTTTTTGTTTCTTTTCTGAGAGATAAGTTATAGCTGAAGTTTTCTCCAGTCCACCCTGGCCCATGGTCAGGACATCTCTCTCACCCACCAGTCCCGCAGCTGCTCAGACCCAACCGAGTAAACACACAGAGACTTATATTGCTTACAAACTGTATGACCATGGCAGGCTTCTTGTTATCTAGTTCTTATATCTTAAATTAACCCATTTCCATAAATCTATACCTTGCCACATGGCTCATGGCTTACCAGTGTATTACATGTTGGTACTCATGGCAGCGGCTGGCAGTGTCTCCTGACTCAGCCTTCCTGTTTCCAGAATTCTCTTCTCTGCTTGTCCTGCCTATACTTCCTGCCTGGCTACTGGCCAATCAGCATTGTATATATACAGAGGGATATCCACAGCAGTAAGTAGACAATGATTTCAGGAATAAGTACTTTGCATACATTAACCATCAAATCCTAGACAATTCTTTTTTTTTTAAATCAATTTATTTATTTTACATCCCAGCCTCAGTTTTCCCTCCCTGCTCTCCTCCTGGTCCACCCCCACCCACCTCCCTCTGTTACTACCTCCCAATCCATTCCTCCTCCGTTTCTGTTTAGGAAAGGGCAAGTATCCCATGAATATTAACAAAAGATGGCATATCAAGTTGCAGTAAGACTAAGCACCTCCCCATATATTAAGGCTGGACAAAGCAACCCAGCATGCTGAGTAGGGTCCCCAAAACCAGTAAAAGAGTTGGAGACAGCTCCCGTTCCTGCTGTTAGGAGTCCCATAAGAGGACCAAGCCACACAGTTACATATGTTCAGAGTGCCTAGGTCAGTCCCATGCAGGCTTCCTGCTTGTCAGTTCAGTCTCTGTGAGCTCTGACTGGGTCACTTGGTCAGTCCCAACACTTACTTTTCTCAATGGGTGGGCTGAAGTTTAAGGAAAGGACTGTCTGCCTCATACTACCTGTTGGAGAGTTGTTTAAGACATTAGGGTCTTTTAGTCATTGAATGACCATTCGTGATATTTTTCCCCATTCATGACAGGTTTTTTTTTCCTTGTGAAATTTTAGGTTTTTAGTATGTATGTTTGTTTTTCATTTGTCATAGTAATTTGACACTTATGAGGTCCAGAGTCACATTTCTGTAGTTGTATACAATGCATAAGGATCAGGTTAGGACAGTTGGCATTTATGTTGCCTCAGATATTTATCTCTTTTCAGAAAAAGATTTATTTTTAATTAGTGTGTGTGCACGCGCATGCACATGAGTGCAGGTACCCATGGAGGCCAGAAGCCTTTTGATTCCTGGGAGTTGAGTTATAGGTGGCTGGGAGTCTTGATGTGGATGCTGGAAACTAAACTCAGGTCTTCTGTAAGAGTAGCAAGTACTCTTAACCACTGAGCCATCTCTCCAACCCTCCAACACTTATTTTTGCTTTGCTCTGGGAACATTTCAAATCTTAGTAGTTGTTTTGAAATGTACAGTGAGTTGTCAGTTATAAGCTTCCTACTGTTATTAAAGATTATTTTATTCCATAAAGTGTTTTTACTGATACAATAAAGGTTTTCTATTAATTTTTTTTTTTACTTTTTGAAATTATAATATGATCACATAATTTCTTTTCCCCCTTCCTCCCCATCTTCTTTTTCTTTTTAAAGCCTGGCCTCTTTTTTTTCAAATTGCTGTTACACACGTTCACATACATGTGTGTTCCTAAATACACTAAATACAATCGCTCAATCTGTATAATGTTACAACGTAGTCAGTTTCATACACTTAGAGCTGAGTACACATTGTTATATTTACACTGTTGGAAAGGACTTTGAGGTCAGCAGAATCTACTTTTCCCATTTGGGGAGACTTTGAAGCCAAGTATGTGTGAGATTTGGGGTTGCCTCAGGCATTTGGCTTAGATATGTGAACATGGTCCAAATCAAGAATAATGAACTTACTCTCCACTTTGCTCATGCTCTCTAGATCTTCAGTGAAGATAATAACATTGTATGTCTGCTGCTGGCTGTGCCTATCTGTGCTCCTGGCTTCCTCATCTCTCTTGGTGAATTTGCTCTGGATTTCAGAACATCACATACAGGCCAGTAGGCTCCAGTCTAGTCCTATGGTATGATCCAGGACCTTCTTCTGAACCAGGTAAGGCAGTCTTCTTGCATCTTCTCTTCCTGAATTAGGGATTCTTCCCCTGCAGCATCCCCCATTTCATACCTTAAAACTTCCCAGTTGTTTTCCCATTGTAATATGATCTTGCTTCTCTTTAATACACACTGTAGGCAAAGATAAAGTCCAGATGTTTCTAAGTTTTTTCTTCTCAAAATATTATATTCTTGTCTTTTATGAGACAGGAACTGTTTGTACCTGTTCTTGCAGAATTTATCTGTGGTAGAAATGAGTTTCAGTGCAGCCATCATACCTGAAATGCTGGTGGTCCTGATCACTGAGAAAGCCACCATTTCCTTTGGGAGCTGTTTTGCACAGATGTATTTCATTCTCTTTGGTGGGACTGAGTGTTTTCTCCTTGGGGGGCGATGGCTTATGACCGGTTTGCTGCAATCTGCCATCCTCTGTCCTACCCGGTAATTATGAACAAAAGGGTCTTTATAAAATTAGTGATGTTCTTCTCATGGATATTGGGGATCATGGTGGCTACTGTGCAGACCACGTGGGTGTTTAGTTTCCCCTACTGTGGCCACAGGGACATTAACCATCTCTTCTGTGAGACTCCTCCAGTGCTGGAGCTTGCATGTGCAGACACGTTCCTGTTTGAAGTCTATGCCTTCACAGGCACCATTTTGATTGTCATGGTCCCCTTCCTGTTGATTCTCTTGTCTTATACTCGAATTCTCTTTGCCATCTTGAGGATGCCATCAACCACAGGGAGGGGAGGCAGAAGGCCTTTTCCACATGTGCCTCTCATCTCACATCTGTCACCCTCTTCTATGGCACGGCCAGTATAACTTATCTACAGCCCAAATCCGGGTATTCACCAGACACCAAGAAACTGATGTCATTGGCATACACACTGCTTACCCCTCTGCTGAATCCACTTATCTACAGCCTGAGAAACAAGGAGATGAAAAGGGCTGTGGTGAAATTATGGGAAAGAAAAGTATCTTTACACGCAGTTTGATTTCTGGAGGACCTTGGTGTTTTTCTATCATGCTATTAAACTCTGTATGGATTCTGGAGGTGGTGAAAAGAGAGTACATTTTTTGGTTAGAGAGTGTTTTCTTTCTTGATATCTCCATGTTTGAAAACATGGCACATTAACCTTCTGTTTTAATACTGTAGTCAATTGTTTTTAATAAGTATATTCTTCTCTAACACATGATACACAGTTTATTGATTCACTTTCTATATTGACACACAGATCATTGCTAGAGTGTTGCTATTAAGACAATTCTCCAATAAACATCTAGTTCTTTGTGTTCATATGCTTGGTGATTTTATTTTTATGTGCTAGATTCTTCAAAAAGTGGCTGATGGTATGAATTACATTGTTCTTACATATTTAAAGTTTTAAAGTTGTAGTTATTTATTATTTGTGTGCATGAAGGCTTGTGGGCATGCCATGGTACATGTGAAGGCCACAGGTTCTTATCTAGGAAGCAGACTTTACATATGATCATAAATGGAACATAGTGGGAAATCTTTCTCATCTTGCAAGAGTTCTATTTGGAGGTCTAGTTGTTTGAAAGCGAGTGGTGTTGGTGTTGGTTTTGTTTGGCTTGTGCTCCATGGCATCCTGTCTGTTTTTCCTCAGCCTGATGGGCTTCCTATATACCATTAATATGGACATCTGCCATACTAGTCCAGATGACCTGAAGATCATGCAAGACTGCAACCTCCTCTGCATTCCAGAGAATTACCAGATAAAATACTACTCCTATCAGAGCCTTTCTTGGTCCTAGCTCTCTTACACCCCTAAGGGCAAGGAAGGGGAGATTGTGGGTCACATCCTCACTGAAATGGAGGAGGACCCTGGTGATATACTCCACGAACAGACTGATTGTGAAATGCTCATACCAAGACCTCAGCTTAACCAGGTTGACCAGGCTTAATGGGTCATTAATTGAGAACTTCAGTGTCAAGTGTATAACCCTGCATGGCAGAAAGATCAACCAGGTCACCTTGCACCTTTATTCTGACACCCCTAGCTTCTAGGTTGGTGAGGTAGAACTCAGCTAATTATGCAGATGGAAAGATGCACACGCTGTGAAGTGGCATGTCTCTCAAAAGGTGAATGAGCCAAGATGGCAGCTGATGCGAGGAAGAGTAGATATGTGGTTCTGTGGTTCTGAGCTTCAAGGAGAACTGGAAGGTCAGGGCAACACATTTCTTGGTTCTGAAGAGCTTGTCTGCAGGAGAATCTGGTTGCAGGACAGTGGCAGGGGCAGCAAGGGCAGCACGATGTCCAGGACAGTACACAGGATCCAGATTCAACTTCCTAGAGCCTGCTTGAGCACCAGAGGTTTTGGTCATATTTACATTCAGGCTCCTGACTGTCTGCCTTGCAGTATCTGTCCTGAGGTCATCTCCTAATGACAGGAATGGCTTTCACTCTTAAGAGCCACCTTTCCCATGACCTACCATGATCACAAAAGCAAACTCAAACATAGCACCTGTTGTGAAGCAGCCAAGGAAGCTGGAGGCCTGCCATGATTAACTTTCCTTGGCTGACTTCTATGCTGGTTCTGTTTGCTGTATCCTGGCCTGGGTTGTGGTGATACTGTGGGGTGTCTCCTATAATGCCATACAGGAAGCATGGACAACTCTTAAGTCATTTACCATTTTACATGTTTTATCATCCTGGGAGAAATCAGGACCACCAAGTTAGACCTCTTGCCCTCTTTTCCTCTTTTTCTGATGTGTTATCTGTTCATCCCTGCCTTCTCTCAAAACTGCCATGTCTTATTTTCTTTGTGTGAGCATGGGTTCCCTTTCCCAGTGGGAAAAAGGTGATAACTATTAGATTTCTAATACAGAAGCACAATTTGTAGATTTTAAGAAAGGGAATAAATTGAAATTTCTAACTTGAAAAAATATATAAAAATACACTAAAATAAATTAAACAAATGAATGAAATAAAACAAGCTGGCTACTGTGGAAGCTAATAATCCTATCACTTGGAAGGCCAAAAATAGGAGAACCATAAGTTCTAGGCTAACATGGACTACATAAATACCAAACACCTTTCTCAAGATCTTTCTCAAAACCAAATGCTCAGACCCCCAAATGCCCCAAAACAGATACAACCAAACACACACAATGTAAAAACAAGACAAAAGAAAATATAAACAAGAAAACCCTAATTTCAATGCTGGTTCTGATGTCTATGTGTTCTTTGGATTTTTATTTATTTATTTATTTATTTTTAATATATATATATATATATTTTATTTTACAATACCATTCAGTTCTACATATCAGCCCACCCTCCATTCCCACCTCCTCCAGGACAAGTCCTCCCCCGAGGACTGCGATCAACTTGGTAGATTCAGTCCAGGGAGGTCCAGTCCCTTCCTCCCAGACTGAGCCAAGTGTCCCTGCATAAGTTCCAGGTTTCAAACAGCCAACTCATGCAATGAGCACAGGGCTTGGTCCCACTGCCTAGTTGCCTCCCAAACTGATCAAGTTCTTTGGATTTTACTTGTCCTTAGTAAGAATGAGATTGTTCTGTAAAAACAATAGGATGATGATGGTGGTAGTGGTGGTGGAGATGTTACTTCCTTTAGAGATACAGTGAGGATCACTGATAATGACTGTATTAGTGGGTTAGTACAGATAAAGAAGGAGGGCTCCTTGAGCTCAGGAGTTGGGGAGGGTGTGATGAGAGACATAAGGAGACACTGTTCTGGAAAGAGAAAAAGAAAAAGGAAAAGAAAAAAGTTATAGCTCAGCTATCACAGCGTGCTTAATAAAAAGATGTATGACTGTTAGGAACCCCTCTGAGCCCGGCACTCTTTCAGCATCTCCACTTTCTCTTTTGCACTCCCTGTACTATGGGAGACACTGCTCAGACCCCAGTATGTGTCAGTCCTTTGATATTTTCCCCGTTCCTAGGTGTGTACTGGATCCTTTTCTAGTTCAGTAAGTCTGTAGTTTATAATTGCAACTTTATTATAAAGACTTTGCAAATAATATTACTTGGTGAAATTCACAAGACCCAACATCTATACAGGTCAATGAAGTTCTGCATGGTTAGAACAGCCACCTGCAGCTGCAGAGCTAGCTGCACATGGAATTGTACACTTTTAGTATCAAATATATTATATTTATATATTACCCACCACCCAACATGAAAAATCCATGGCAGAGTTATAACTAGAACTTCTATTCTCTGAAGTCTGTATTTTCTCGTGGGGTCTCCTGTAGCCCTGGCTGGCCTCAAATGTGATCAGTAGCTGGTTCTGACCCCCCCCTCCTTCATCTTTATCACTCTTGGCTGAGTGCATTTTTCACTTGGCTGATTTTAGGTTCTTTTGATTTTCATTTTAATTTGCCTGACTGTTCTGTTCTCACTGTAGCTCCAACTTTCCACATCTATGCTCCTAATCTGTACTCTGGATACTGTATTTTGATTTTTAAAAGTTAATCTCCCCATTAATTGTTGTTTTATCCATTTTTATGTTCTGTAATATTGTCTTTGAGCATTTATCATGTTTGGTTTTGTGATTTTATTTCATGAATTCTATTTTTAGAAATTCTTAGCTCTTGGGCCAGCAAGAATGTTCAATGTGTAAAAGGCACTGGCCACTAAGCCTGATAACCCAAGTTTGATCACCAGGACCCAGGAAAGAAGTTATTCTAGCAAGTGGTCTCTCAGCTTCCATATGCGCAAAGTGGTACTATGTGCGCGCGCGCGCGTGCGCGCGCGCACACACACACACACACACACACACACACACACACACTCACATACAGACACACTTGCATGCATGCATAGGCTTGTATGTGCACACACACATAAAGACATATTCTTAGCTCTATTTTTTGGTGACAGCTATATCTGCTCCCTGTTCTTTCCTAAATACTCTTTGAACATCCATTACTTTTCTCATGCTATTCATCATCTAGTGTTCAAATTACTGCAATGTGCAATTTCTTCGGGCCAGCTCCCATCTTTTCTCTTGACCATTCATCTGTGGTGTTTGTTTGGAGGAAGGGCCCCACATAGTCCCTGTCTGCAGGAATGACTCAGGATATGCAGAAACATTCCCCACAAACTCACCACTCCGTGTTGAGCCAGGCAGATTTCATGATTTTAATCTGCATTTCACTAAGCACTCAGGTGATGTGCACACGCTTTGAAGCTTCAAATCTGCTGCTCTGTGATACAGATTACATCTTCAGGCTGAGGATGAGGTTTTCCTTCTCTGCTGTCCTGCTGTTGGAACACTGGAGCTCATGGATCAAAAGGTCTCACCCAGGGTTTTCTGAAACTAAGTGGAGTTGAGTGATCTGTGGTCATCCACACCCACTTTCTCTCTCCTGTCAAAACAGGCCCAGAGAAAGCTTTATTATCATCTTCCCATGCAGCTGTTCTTGCTGAAACAAGAGGACCGTGGCTTTTGTGCTCCAGGGCATGGCACTGTGATGGTTTAGTGTGTATGAGATGTAGGAGTGCAAGGCTCTGCTGGCACACTCACAGGGACTTCCCAGACCTGAGAATTGACACAAGATGGATTTCAGGGATAAGACTAAGGAAATAGGAAACACAGCCAGTCACTTACATACTGGTTTGCTCTGGTGATGGTGAGTTCTGAAGAAGCAAATGGGTTATGTGGAAAGCTTACAGAATGAGTGATTTTTAACAGGATGTATGTGGAATCCTCATAGTGTCAGTGTCTCATGCTTGAGAACAAAAATGCTGCTTATTTCCCATGAGGACTCCATCTCCTGATTTGAGGGTCAACAGAAAGGTCAGAGTGACCTGTGTCTGCTGTTTTTCCAGTGCCTTTAATTTCAATATTCTGCATGGAGAACAGCTTATTTTTAACCCTTTTCAGAATTGCATAGACTAATAGTAACACATATTTGTGTCACACCTTGAAGGTGTGGATGTGGTAGATCTGTTGTGGGGTCTAGTAATGTCTTCCTGTACATGCCCTCTGAGTTTCTGATGCTGATGACAGAGGAATGACACTTTGAGAACCCATATTAGAGAGCAAGTCTCTTGTCTTGGTCTCAGGTGGCTATCATGCATCTCTTCTGACTCCCTCCACCATTCTCTTTGACCTCACCATATCTCTCCCATATTGTAAACTAAGACCTGGTTTTAAAATATGAAGTTTAGATTCTAGTTTCTCATTCATTTTTTTGTGTTGTATCCAGGAGGACAAATCTCTCTCCATCTTTCTCTCTCTCTCTCCTTTTTATTTCTTGTGTATTTTTCAAATTTTTTTTTTGTGTAGCCCAGGCTGACCTAGGACTTGGGATCCTTCTGCCTCTAGAAGGCTAGAATTACAGGTGTGTTCCTCCTTGCCCTTTCCATGAAAAACATCTAAACTTCATTTTCTCGCTCACGAAACTGAACCTTGTTTTTATTTATCACAAAATGAATTCTAGCAGGAAATGCATTAAGTAAATACAAACCACTTCCCAAAACTCTCCCCACTATCATTCCTAGGAACAGTCCTTCTAAACTTATTCATGAATGTTCCCTCTGACATTTTCTGTGGTCTGAAAACACTGATATATGTACATGTTAATAGTTTTTTTTAAAATAAAATTAGGGTAAGTATTCACATCCTATGCTTAGCTTTTTTCTTTTTCCCTTACAACTTTAGTTTTTCTACTTTGAGTTTTGACTTGGTACAGTTTTCATGGCATAATGTTCTCATATAATTCCCAAGATTTTGGAATGTACTGTGATCACACAGCACATACCACACAGTAAATATATTTATGTCTTTGTATATAGATAGGTTATAGAACAGCTTCAACGGGTTACAAGGCCATAGTAGAGTTCAAAAAGTTTCATAAGTAGGCAGATAGAAATGTAAGTAGAGCCTGTGCTGATAAGATAAAGACTAAAACAGCTGCAGATAAGAACTTGAGAAAGAAGCAGAGGTCATGAGTATCACAGGTTTAGCACAGGACTTAGGGAGTTGAGTTCAGCTACAGTGGGTGAAGGGGAAGAGAGGGATCAGAAGAAGAATGGGTAGGCGGGTGGATGGTGGGTCCACAGAAGTAAACAGGATGACTAGCATATAGCAGTTGAATAGATTCCTGCCACAGCACAAGCTGAGCTGAACAGCCCCCTGGGAAAGTTGTGAGTTCTCTACCAGTGGGTTCTGTCAGATGAACACCTCCACTGCAGTTTTAATTGCTCATATCATTGTGGGGTCCAGGTGAGGAAATTATTTCTTGGTCTTATATCTCTGATATCTATTGGGACTAATTTCCTTATATGATCTTAATACATTCACATAGTTCTACAATAGCAATTCCCCTAGATAAATTTATAGATTGGCATCTTTTCTACTCCTAGGAATGTCATTTATCAGTCTGTGCTGTGTGGCTGGTACTGGACAGATGGTGCCATTTGCATATGAACTCAGGTGAATAGTCATGCCCCATCCTCAAAATGGAATCAAATGCTGCTTGTAAAATGGAATCTTGGCCAGAACTCATTGGGATAAAAGTCTCTAAAGGCAAGGCACAGTCTGAGAATCTATTGCTTTGTACAATATGGAGCAACTTAGAGCAGATTAGCTTGATTTCAACAGATATTCTGTGGTAGAAATAATGGAAGTCTATGTTTGGCTACTTCCTGTTCCTGAGGCATGTAACTGATGTATGCTTAGACATGTCATCCCACTACAGAGATTGACTTAGGAGTGTGTGTGTGTGTGTGTGTGTGTGTGTGTCCTCGTCCATCCTTGGAGTGGATTCTGAGGATGAAAACATCATCCTGCAAGTGGTCCATTTCACATGACACACATCAGAAAGAACTCATCTCTGAGTTTTATCCAGAGTTTCACTGATGCAGGAAGGGAAGGCTTTCTTGGAAAGAAAATTCCTCCCCCAAATCAGAGGTTTAAATAGAAAAAGAGAACCTTGGTGTACATCCCTTGAATTCCGGCAAGGACCCACTTGCAGGCCTATGCAACTAATTCTGTGCTCTCCTGGGGAGGAGTGAATGGTCTTCCACTCCTCTAGCCAGCATGGACTGAATCCTGAGTTCCTGGTTTATACATGCCCTATGAGATTAATAACAGTATTTTTCTTTTACAGAGAAAGTGACAGAACAAGAGAAGTTCAGCTCAAAGCCAGCCAAGTCAGTTAAGAGTTTGTCTGAGGTCAATTGTAATGATTTTTTTCCCCTAAAGCATTTCAGTGATTCCATTATCTTCTAGACCGGGTGAAAGTTCTGGTTGTGGGGACATGCAGTCTTCCTACCAAGAGTCTTCCATCCATCTGCCTTGCTTCCCACCATTGTATAGACTGTGCATTCTGTCTAACCAAATCCTCTCTCTCTAGGCCACACTTTAACCCCCCTCCCTTCTTCCATGTTATGCAGTATTCATTTAGGCTTTGATTATCAAATCCTATTGGGAGATGTGATGATGAAGTCAAGTCTCCTGCATAAGAGTTATTTATTCCCCATGGACATTTCAAGAGTAAGTACTAAGCTTGTTCTCTTGAGCTTTCTCACCTGAGAGGCCAAGTTATAGTCTCTTGAGTCACAATATCAAATATGAGAAGATCTATGCACAGTGATTCCAAGTTCAAGAAGAGATTCACCAAAGCACATGACTCCACGTTACATAATGTTATAAAATAGCCCACTAAATCATATGCGTAAGTGATTTTTGATCAGTGTTAAAACTACTGATTATGTAGTATGAAAATCTTAGAGACAGTTATGAAATAAGAGACCACAGCCTCTACTTGCCTTGCTGTACCTATTAAAGGATTTCCTTCACAATTCTTCACTGGAGATGCTGTGGAAGAGAGATACCTCAGTGCTCAGGGGTCACTAGGTGTGGCCGAGGAATCTGGATCAAGAGACATTTTGGTTTGATGCCTGCTAATTTTTTCTTGTTTCTTTTTTGAGAGGAGAGCAGACAATGATTTCAGGAATAAGTGCTTTGTATGTATTAACCATCAAATCCTAGAAGGTTCTGACTAGTGTATTAGGTCAGTGAGTCCAACTCTTACCTTTCTTCATGTACAAGGTAAAGCTTAAAGAAAAGAAAGCATGCCTAATACTACCTATTAGAGTTATTTAGAAAAATGTAAGAGTGTTTTAATAATTGAGAAAGCATTTATGATCAGTTCATCTTAACTCTCATGATAGTTCTTTTGCTTGTGGCTTTTAAATACGTTTGTTTTTCATTTTCTCATAGTCATTTCACACACTTATGAAGAACAGAGTCACATGTCAGTACTTGTGTACAATGTACAATGATCACATCAGGACAGTTGGTGTTTATGTCATCTTAGACATTTATCTTTCCTTTTTGCTGGGGACATTCAAATCTTTACTAGCTGTATGGGAACACACAATGAATTGTCTGCTGTAGCCATTCTACCGTGCTGCTAAAGATAGTTTTATTCTATTGTACATTGTTAGTTGGTCCAATGAAGGTTTTAAAAATAAAATATTTAAAAAACTCATAACCAATCACTTTTATACATTTAGAATTTAGTACACATGAATTTTGGATTTTCCCAGAAACTATACTACCTGTTGTATGAGGTGGTGTGTGTGTGTGTGTGTGTGTGTGTGTGTGTGTGTGTGTGTGTGTTGTATGAGGTGTATGAGGTGGTGTGGTGTGTGTGTGTGCCAGTGTGCTTGCATGCATGTGGAGGCCAGAGTTCAACGTTATATGTTCCCCAGGAGCTTGTTTTTTGATACAGGGCCTCCCACTGAGTCTTGGGGCTTGCAGATTAGAATCCTCTGATTAGCCAGTCAGTCCCAGGGAACTTCCTGTTTCTATTTGCTCAGAATTGGGATTAGAAGCATACACCACAATGCCAGGCTTTTTGTGTGGATTCTAGTGAGTGAATCTCAGGTCCGCATGCTTTCAGAGCAAGCACATTACCAACGGAGCTATCACCCCAGCTCCAATTTTAAGAGTTTTTTTCTGACAGTCAAAAATGCATAAATATTGATTTTGATACAGGCAATTGGTTTGAATCTATGACCACAGGTCAACTCAAGAATAAACGAACTTATCTTCTACTCTACTAATGTCCTAAAGACCTGCACTGAAGGTCATGTTATATATCTTCAAATGGCTGTGTCTCTTTGTGACCCTGGCTTCCTCATCTCCCTTGGTTAAGTTCCTATGTGTTTCAGAACATCACACAGAGGCCAGAAGGCTCCATTCTAACCCTGTGGCACCACCCCAGGACCTTCTGAGTTGAGTACATCAGTCTTCATCCTTCTGTCTTTCTTCTCTCATCCTTCTACCATGACAACCTGTAGTTACTATTGTTATCTCTTCTTGCCATCTATACACAAAGGTTCCCTCATTCAATTTCCCAAGCCACATCTTATTACTTCTCAATTCTTCCCCAGTCTGTTTTTTTTCTTTCTTTTAGATACCCTTTTCATTAAAGATAGAGCCTAGATTTTTCCCCATTTCTTTTATTCTAGAAATATTGTCTTAATGTTCCTTATGATCCTGGGACTGTTGCAGGCATTGTGTATATATACAAAAAGCCAACAAAAACTTTGTTCTTCATAGTTGTGCTCTTGCATGGGGTAGGATTTCTATATATGAAAATACTATGTCAGTTGGCAATAAGAGGAAAGGTAGAGGTAGAGATAAGAGATAGAGACCTGAGGTGTGTCAGAGACACATGCCATGCGTCTAGAAACTCATGCCTGTTTTATGCAGTGCCCTTAAATCTTACTGAATTTTAGAAGCTAACAGAACAGATGTGACTGTACTGTGCCTGGAAAATGGTAGCTTCTTGATCAGGACTTGCTGAGTAAGTCCTTAATGATTTCATGAACTTTCTGATGTAGAGGAAGTTGGGAGAGGGACAAGAGTAGTAGAGTGAAAACTTTTAGATGAAAGTTTTGTAATGACCCCTAGATGGACATTTCCTCTTGTTATTATGGTCACAAGGAGGGACCCTAGCATTTGGTCCTAAACACACACACACAAACACACACACACACACACACACACACACACACACACACACACACACTTAGGTAAACTCCAAGAGAATTGACTACATCCATTCTAGGCTAAAACTACTAAGATTGAAACTTATTCAAACATGTTGGTGTCACCTAATATAGATAAATTTAGTATACAATGCTTCAATGAGTTGCTATGGAATGTTGACCACAATCTGTCAAAAATGCCCTAATTTTAAATGTAGTGAATATCTCAAATAGATGTGCATAACACTGTTATAACTAAATGATTAACATATCTTTTCTACATGTTGTCCTCCATGTTTTAAAATTTTATATTTAATATAGTTAAGTAAAAGATATATCTTTAATAACAGTATGAGGCCAGAAATAGAATTATAAATTATTTGTGTTTACTTTTGGGGTATGATTTAATACAAAGTATATAGTGTACAACTTTCGAAAGAATTTGACATTTTATGATTTTCAGACTAGATTTCTAAGCCAGAATCTTTATTTTCCCTTCTTATGTATAAAAGATCCATTAATCCAAATGTTTAGCCATTCTCTAGAGTTGAAATGGATAATTTTGTGAGGATGGTCTTCTCCTGTAGTGCTAGGACAGAATTCCTCTGGTGAATGGAAGCTGGAGCCAGAACTGTGATTTCATTTTTACACACTATGTTTCTAAAATGACCCAGGACTCCACTACAGCAATGAGGGGGCAGAATGACAGCTTTGCGGCTGAGTTCATCCTTTTGGGATTTTCTAACTATCCTGAACTCCAAGGACAGATGTTTGGGGCTTTCTTGGTTATTTATATGGTGACTTTGATGGGAAATGCCCTCATTATGTCTGTCATCTTCCTGGACCAGAGCTTGCACATCCCCATGTACCTGTTCCTGCAGAACTTGTCCGTAGTGGAAACTGGATTCAGCACAACCATCATGCCTGAAATGCTGGTGGTCCTGACCACCCAGAAAGCCACCATTTCCTTTGGGGGCTGTTTTGCACAGATGTATTTCATTCTTCTCTTTGGTGGGACTGAGTGTTTTCTCCTGGGGGCGATGGCTTATGACCGATTTGCTGCAATCTGCCATCCTCTGTCCTACCCGGTGATTATGAACAAGAGGGTCTTCGTGAAACTGGTGATGTGCTCCTGGGTCTTGGGTACCATGATGACTACTCTGCAGACCACATGGGTGTTTAGTTTCCCCTACTGTGGTCCTAATGAAATCAATCACATCTCCTGTGAAACCCCAGCAGTGCTGGAGCTTGCATGTGCTGACATTTTTTTCTTTGAAATCTATGCCTTCACAGGTACTATTCTGATCATTTTGACTCCCTTCCTGTTGATTCTTTTGTCTTACATCCGAATTCTCTTCACCATCCTGAGGATGCCAGCCTCTACAGGGAGGCAGAAGGCCTTTTCTACGTGTGCCTCTCATCTCACATCTGTCACCCTTTTCTATGGCACAGCTAGTATGACCTATTTACAGCCTAAATCCAGGTACTCACCAGACACCAAGAAACTGATGTCATTGGCTTACTCTCTGCTTACCCCTCTGCTGAATCCACTTATCTACAGTCTGAGAAACAAGGAGATGAAAAGGGCTGTGGTGAAATTATGGGAAAGAAAAGTGGTTTTCAACACAACCTGACTTGTTGGGAAGTCATGTGATATTCAGATAGATCACAATTGAGCTGAGTATGGATTAAGAAGATGAAAACACTAAATTCCTTGATGAGAATATGTTTAATTTTTTCTTTCTAAAACAACTCTTTATTTTTTAATTTTTAAACATCTATTTCATTTTTAATATAGCATTTTTATAATTTAGTCTGAAAATTTTATACAAAAATTTAATTCTTTATAAAATAATTATTTTTAAAAATTAAAAATTCTTTAAATATATTTTAAAATTCTTTATAACATATTTTAATACATATCAGGTTATCCCTCTCTTTTAACTCTGTAGTCTATTGCTTTAAAGATATACATGTTTTCATAACACATGATATAGCAACAGTTTATTGATTTATTTCTGTACTGTTAATATAGACAGGTCATTGTAGAGTGTTGCCATTAATAATACATCAATAAACATGTAGTTCCAAATGTTCATATGTTTGGTGATCTTACTATTTATTCTATGGCAGATTCCTGAAATGACAACTGATAGAATGAGGCCTGCTATGGTTATATATTTTAACCATCATTGTGAGATATATACTTGTAATCCCAGTACATGGAAATTTATGGCAGGAAGCTATGGAGTTCAAGGCCAGCTTACTTTCATAATTTCAAGGGCACCTTGAATTTTAGAGTGAAACTCTGCCTCAATAAAACAAGAGCATTCTCTGCTTTGTGCATGTGGTTGAGGATGTGAGTTCTCAACTTCCTGTTGTCCTGACATGTGTACCACCATGCTTACTTGCCATGATGGACTGTTATCCCTCTGGATCCATAAGCCCAAATAAACTCTTCTGTAAGTTGCCTTGGCATTGTGTTTTGTCATAGCCACAGAAAAGTAACTAATATAGAAGTTGGTGCCAGAGAGTGGGGTGTTGCTATGAAGAACCTGACCATATTGCTTTTTGATGGAGAATGTAGAAGACTTTGGAACTTTGGGCTAGAAAAGTGGTTGAATTCTGCTGTCAGCAGAGCTTAAGGGGCCATCTTCTGGAGACAATGGTTTATGACTGATATGCTGTAATTTGTCATTCTCTGTCCTACCTGGTGATCAGAAACAAAAGGGTCTTCGTGAAACTAGTGACGTTCTCATGGATATTGGGGATCATGGTGGCTACTGTGCACACCACGTGGGTGTTTATTTTCTCCTACTGTGGCCACAGGGAAATTAACCATCTCTTCTGTGAGACCCTCCAGTGCTGGAGCTTGCATGTGCAGACACGTTCCTGTTTGAAGTCTATGCCTTCACAGGCACCATTTTGATTGTCATGGTCCCCTTCTTGTTGTGTGATATTTTGATTACATTCTGACAATAAAGTTTGCTTTGAGACCAAAATTAATTATAGAGGTTTTGGAGGACTGAGGACAGATAGAGAGACAGGAAGTAGTAGAGCAGGGCTCAGGGCCTCACCCCTTTTGGGTGGAGGAACAACAGAGATAGGAGTTCACTGATCACTTCTCTGCCACTTCTCTGATCATTCGAGTTCTTACCCCAATATCTGACTCCTGAGTTTTTACTGATAAAAAATGAATAGATAAATGCAACACCTTCTTATTGATTCTCTTGTCTTACATCCGAATTCTCTTTGCCATCCTGAGGATGCCATCCTCTACAGGGAGGCAGAAGGCCTTTTCCACATGTGCCTCTCATCTCACATCTGTCACCTTCTTCTATGGCACGGCCGGTATAACTTATCTATAGCCCAAATCCGGGTATTCACCAGACACCAAGAAACTGATGTCATTGGCATACACACTGCTTACCCCTCTGCTGAATCCACTTATCTACAGCTTGAGAAACAAGGAGATGAAAAGGGCTGTGGTGAAATTATGGGAAAGAAAAGTGGTTTTACATACCATCTGAGTTGCTGAGAAGCCATGTGGTATTTGGAAATCACCCAAAGAAACTCTACCTTAGATTAGTAAATCATGGAAAAGGCATGCCTCTCTTAATACTTTAGTCATTTGTTTTCAAGAAATATCTACATTTTTTTTTTGGCTCAGTAGATTTCAAAGGGAAGCAAATAATGTAATAGCAACTGCTATGGGAAGCCATTCTTGTGATATTTTGGCAAAGAATCTGGCCACCTTCTTAAGAACCTGCCAAACGGTAAATTAATAAGTAATAGATTACTTTGGCAGAGGAACTATCAAGACAGTATAACACTGAGTCTCTAGTATGATTGTTATTGATAATGATAATTTAGGTCCATGATGATAAAGGACAAGGGGGGGCAGAAGGAAATACAAAATGTACAGCTTGGAAAGAAAAAAAAGGACACTAGGAAGCTTAATGTTACAGTCAAGGCATGTGTTGGAAGAGAGGTTGTAATGGTTAAGATTAGTTCCATTAACATGAGACCTCTGTGAACTGAAATAAAAGGGAGGGTGCTGTGGGATGGTCTTTTTGTATGCTGTGAATATGTGTTGCTACCATTGGTTAATAACGAAGCTGCTCTGGCCTATGGCAAGACAGGTTATAGCCAGGTAGGAAATCCAAGCAAAGATACAGGGAGAAGAAGGTGGAGTTAGGGGAGCCGCTGGGAGCTGCTGGAGGAGCAAGATGTAATACATCGCAGGTAAAGCCATGAGACACGTGGTGATACATAAGTTAATAGAAATGGGTTAATTTAAGATGTAAGAACTAGCTACTAATAAGCCTGAGCCATAGGCCAAATGGTTTGTAATTAATATTAAGCCTCTGAGTGATTATTTTATAAGTTGCTGCGGGACCAGATGGGATAGAGAAAAGGCTCTGGCTACAGGAGGATGCCCTCTGGGCAAGGCCCCATCCAACTAAGCTTCTAACTTGTGAAAGAAAGTCCAAGGGTTTTCTGCTCCAAGGAAGCAAAAACAAAAGCTGCTGCTAATGTGGTTCAAGGACTGGGGTCCATCTGAGCTCACAGAGGAACTTGATAGTGTTATCCATGTGGTGCTGGCTTTAGAGGTATGAAGGACTAGAGTTCATCTAAGCTCATAGAGGAACTTGATAGTTTTATCCACGTGATGGTGGCTTTATAGGCATGAAGGATTCAGGGGGTGAAGCAGTTGTGAATTATCCTTCCATAGTTTCCAAGAGCTACTGAGGCCAGGCAGCATGTGTCAGGGGAGTCCCTACATGAAAGCCCGGAGAAGCCATTGTGTGAAGCTCTGAAAGTGAAACCTGAGCTGCAGTGGGGACTTCAAGATGTCAGAGATGCTATAGCCAGAATAAAGAGAATGGTACCAGCTCAAGAGAGAGATGTATGCCTCAGGCAGCAAAGCTGGAGTGGGCGAGCCATCTAAGCCCCTTGACATTGGACATGGAGCTATAGGAGTTGCTGTTTTCCCTGCTGGGTTCCGTTCTTGCTTTAGTTATGTATTTCTTACTATGACTCATTATTCCATTTTGGAATGGAAATGTATATTCTGTGTCATTGTATGTTGGAAGTATGTGACATGCTTTTTGATTTTGGTTACCTTAGAAGAGACTTTGGACTTTTAAACAATGCTGAGGCTGTGAAAGACTACAGAGACTTATGAATTTGGACTAAATTCATTTTGCATTATGATATAGACTTAAGGCCTATGGGTCCCAGGGAGCAGAGTGTGGTGGTTTAAATGAGAATTACTGCCCATCGTTCCCCCTATTTGAATACTTTCCCCAGTTGGTGACACTGTTTTGGGGGAAGTTCAGGAGATGCAGAATTGCTGAGGAGGTGTGTTCCTGGGAGCAGGCTTTGAGAGTACGAAACCCCTGTCCATCACATTCAGTTCACCAGCTTGGCTTTGTGCTTGCAGTTGAGGATGTGAGTGCTCAGCTTCCTGTGCCTGCCAGTATGCCAGCAGCTTGCTGCCATGCTTCCCCACCATGACAGACTTATCCCTCTGCAACTGTTAGCTCAAACAAGATTTCCCCAAAACAAAACAAAACAAAAACACAAGGCAGAGCATGGTGCTTAAATATGGAGAACTCGTTGGCATGCTCAAAGTCCTGGGTTTAATATCCAGCATCACAAAGCGCTCAAACAACAAATAAAACTATTTCAGAATAGCTGTTGCTCTGTGCAGGTTACTATAGTGTCCTAGAGCCTTGATAAGCCATATGCCTGGATAGAGTTTCAGGACACCAAATGTGCCTGAGTCACAAGACTCCCCAGCAAGCCCACCACAGAGCTGATATCTGATACAAAACACACAGGGGTTTATTAATTACAAACAAGCCCGGGCTTGGTCTGTGTCCAACACTTTGACACAGTGGCTGGAGGAGGATGGCCCTGAGCTGTCAGAATGAGGGGTTTTAAAAGGGAAAAACCACAAGCAGGGTGGTAAAACCTTTGCGTCATATGATTGTGTGAGGGTGTGTAACCTTTGATTTCACTGTTTGGGGTCCAGAGGAATTTTTGGGCAGGCCTGAACAAGTCCCAGGCTCTGTCCTTGAGCCGCCATGGAGGCTGCTGCATGGCCTAGCAGGTACTGACTGAGGGGGCTGACTCAGTGGCCCAGGCTCTGTCCCTGACTCATGCACATAGCTCTAAGTTGATGAGGGGTCCCAGAGAGCAAACAATTGGCTGAACCTTGAGTGGTCAGAGTACATGCAGAAAGGAAGCTACTGCAAGGACTATGTCTTTTGTTCCTGGCCCTCCCAGAAACTGCTTGTTCAAGTCTCAGGAAACTGAAATTGAGGCCTGATCTCTGAGAGAAGACTGAGCAGCCTGTTATGGCATCTGCTTGGTCCTTTTACAACAGAGTGATTTTTATTTCTAGAGACATGATTTGTTTAGTTGAAAGATTTAAAAAAAATAAGCATTTTTTTTTCTGGAGCAAAGTAGTGTTTCCTCATAGACAGACACAAATAATTTTCCTCAGTGGAACACAATTCAAAATTACCTAATGTGAGAAATCCATGGAGTCTGCTAAAAGGGCAAAGGGATTTATTAAGAAAGGAAAACTCACAAGACAGAACAGAGGAATTGTTGCAGGGTCTTGGAAAAGGTGAGGCATGGTCCCATGCTGTTCTTCTGCATTCAAGACTGTCCCAGCATCCAAGTCCCAGGAGAGAGCAAAGAAGGAAGAAGAACAGTGTGCCTGCATCTCAGGTCTTAAGGGTAGCTGAGGGGTCACACCCCAGGGGCACGTACTTCAGGTCATAAGCAGGTAGAGCAGTTTCCTGCTGTGTCTCTAGGGCTGCACTTCTGGGTCACAGCACAGATATCCACTACAACTACTATTCTTTTGTTTGTTTGTTTGTTTGTTTTTTTTTGGTTTTTTGAGACAGGGTTTCTCTGTGTAGCTTTGTGCCTTTCCTGGGACTCACTTAGTAGCCCAGGCTAGCCTAGAACTCACAGAGATCCGCCTGGCTCTGCCTCCTGAGTGCTGGGATTAAAGGCGTGTGCCACCACCGCCCGGCAACTACTATTCTTGAAGGGTTTTTGTTCACTAACTATTCTGTCCTTCCAGGCGCTGAATTTACACCTCACTGGGATGAAATCCTTGTAACCAGCAGGACTGTAAATACCCCAGCTCCAAACCACATTTCAGGCTCACTTCCATCAGCTCTTCTGAACACCACCTGTGCTAGTCTGAGTCTCCAGGAAGCAGACACAGAGGGACAATGAGGCATGCAAACACCTAGGGGGAAATAGTGTCACCCTCGGGGCACTAGACAGGAGGAGCCCTGTGAGGACCGTGTAGGCCTGGCTCAGATATATATTGTGTGAGAAGGTTTTAAGGGCCTCCCTGGCCACAATTTCCACAGAGGGGTAACCCACTCCTGGTACTAGACTTCTCATTTAGCAACCTATGGCTTCTGGGAGTACCTTTTGTCACTCAGGCAGGGTGTCTACTGTGTGTAGACTCCTTAACTCTATATTTATGGGCACAGACTTTTAGTGTTTTCTCAACCCCCTTGTCAGGTACTGATGTGGGGAAGAAATATTAATTTTTTAACTATGAAATTAAGTTTTTAACAATTGTCAAAATAAAAGGAGAATGATTTTTATTAACAAGCTTACTTAGGAAACATTAAGTTACACAGGAATAAGAAATTAAGTAACTCTGCTTCTACTATAAGACACAAACAAGGTAAGGTACTAGTAAGTTACACTTAGAGAATATAGAATTATATAGAAGTAATATAAGTCAAAGCGCTGCTTCTAAGATAGTTAAGTAATTGGTTTAAATATTTAAATAAAGTTCTTTAAACACTAACTGTTGAGCCCTGATTTTGTAAGCCTGCTTGCTTGACCCCTTCCTGTCTCCTGAAGAAGCAAATGTCTGCTCTTCCTGCTCCCTTGAGCAATGACTGCCACTGATAACCGCTTAGTCAGAGCATTCTACGGGCTAAAGGTAAAACTGTTGTAACTGGAAGCTACAGTCCCTGCTTCTGTGAGATCTGCTTATCTCCAGAGAAAAATCCTGGGCAGGGACACAATGATCATTCTAGGATGGTCACACTGATAAAATTTTGACAAAGCTGCCCACCCTATGAAATACTTATAATCAAGGCTATACATCTTAAGCATTAACTAGGGCCCTGTTGCACACTAACAAAAAATTCTGTGGAAAGTCAACAACTCATTGATCTCCGGAAGTTACAAGATTCACAAGACCCCTCCCTAAGGTTATATAAACGGGAACACTTGCTGAGGGAGACTCTCTGACTGGTTAGTCGCCTGTACACCACTGTTCCAGGAATCTCTAGGATTGCAGTTTTCTGTAGCATGAATCTTAAAGATACTTATTAATAAAATCAAACCTGAGGCCAGTTATTGGGGTGAATGCTGGAAGGTCAGAGAAGCAGAACAAGTCACAGCCACCTCACCTCGCCAATTCATCAATCAGCTGATCCTGTTTCCTCAGACTAGATGCCTCTCAGCTGAACTGTGCTGCTCAAAACCTAAAAGCTTAACCAGCTCTAGTTCCTTGTCCTCACGCCTTATATACCTTTCTGCTTTCTGCCATCACTTCCTGGGATTAAAGGCATGAGTCACAATGCCTGGCTGTTTCCATTGTGGCTTTAAACTCAGGATCTCTGTCTCCCAAGTGATAGGATTAACGTCGTGTGTGCCACCATTTTCTGGCCTCTATTTTATCTAGTGGCTGTTCTGTTCTCTGACCCCAGATAAGTTTATTAGGGTGCACAATATTTTGGGGAGCATAATATCATCACATTTCGCCTTTTTTGTCTAAAATTTAAAAAAGCTTATAACTAATACATGAAAAACTATATCCAATAAGTATAGTAACTATATACAATATATACAAGCAATAAATACTTAAACAATGTCTAGCCCATTTGCATTTGACAAATTCAGAGAAAATAATTCCATTATCTATCCTATTCTGGTAAGTCCAAAATGTACGGGATTTACTTTTTATCCTAACTTATATTACTAACAGAACTATCTTATAGTATCTTTCAAATTTCTACACTTACACCTCTTTAGTGAGTTTCTTTTCTAAAAATGTCTATTCCATTAACATTTGACAGATTCAGACAAAAAACTCCATTATATATATTAACAATGTACAGTCAAGTAACATTTGATAAACTCAGACAAGAAATTTTCATTACTTATCCTATTTAAAACTAGTACCTTTTAAAATGTATATTCAATAATTGACCTTTTTATCTTATCATATCCATATTATCTCTTTTTTCTTTTCATAATAGATTCAGTAATCTACCTTTGTCATTTTTATATCTTTCCCTTTTTCTTTTTAGAGTAGATTCAATTATCTACTCATTTATCCTATTATTTCTTTATCTTTCTCCTCAGAGTAGATTCAGTGATCTACCTCCTATCTATATTCTCTTTTTTCTTTTTCTTTTTTTTCAAGCAAAAACTCTGAATCTAATCTTCTTGTTCAGCTTTTTTTCCTGACCATTAACAATTAACAACTTGTAACCAACCATCTTAATGACAATATCCATAACTCATTAAACAATCAAAACCTCCCATCCCACATCTTGGGAATGTGGGCATCGTTTTCTTAAAATTACTTCCTGCTTTCTGGGGGTGAAGGCATCTTTAGGGAATATTGAAAAGAAAATTTTTGGGTAAATGTCAAGTCCTGTATCATTTGTCCAGTCGCTGCATAATGAGAAAGTTCAGGGCTTGTTTCAAGTCCTTGTTCAAGTAGTCTGTCAGGCTGGATCATCTCAGCTAGCCATCTAGAAATTGTCCTGAGTAGTCCAAAGTCGATCTTTCCATGGTATTAATCAGCTATGGTTTTACCATAGTCCATGTGGAATCATCATTGTGGAGTCCCATCATCCTTTTGAAGATTTTAAATTTGCTGTTAGTCATGGTCATGGTTCCCTGCAGACTTTTTTTTTTGTGTGTGCCTCGTCTGTGGTTTGGAGCAGTCACAGTCTGATTAATGTCTGTCTCTTGGAACCACGAATGTTCTTCCCTAGAATAGAATATCTTCACAGCAATTTCTCCCCACCATTTGTCTTGCCAAACTTTTCCAAACTGACCTTTGCCCATGCTTTCTTGTAACACAATGGTCCTGGCAATTCTCCGAACAAGCAGCAGTAAACCCGGCATCATCACAGTCACCAACAGGATGAGAAGCAGCCAGAAACTCAGAGCAGCAGCCACTGCCTCCATGGTCCCACCGCCACCGTTTGTGGCTCAGCCCCAACCACAGCTTCTCCTTACTAAAGCTCCCAGACTGGCCTCAAACTTGGGATCTTACTGCCTCTCCCTCCTTCTGCAAATCCTACCATCATGCTCCACCACAACCAGCTGAGGGTAGCTCAGATCTGACCTGGGCTCCGCAAGGCCACAGGCAAGCAGCTTTTTCATGAATTTGTACCACGAATGTTGGGCACCAGATGTAGTGTGTGTGTGCCACCATTTTCTGGCCTCTATGTCTATCTAGTGGCTGTTCTGTTCTCTGACCCCAGATAATTTTTTAGGGTGCACAATATTTTGGGGAACATAATATCACCACAGTTTTCATTGTTGTTATCCAGTTTGCTGCATCTGCCTTTGAGTTATTCCTGCTCCTGTAAGCAACCCCTTACCAGGAAGAAACCTTAAGAAACTCATTGGTTTACTAAGTTGGACTTTGGTAGAATCATTATTTTGGCTTATTGTCAGTTCCCTATCTATGGTGAAGAGAAATTTGTTCATGTCTCACCAAGAAAAGTTAACAGAAGATAGATACAGAGGTGTGGATGAAGAACATGGAGTTATTCAGCTCTTTAGCATCTACAGTCATTTTCTATGAGCTATTTTACTTCCTCTTCCAATACCAACCTAGAGCCCATCATTCCCTGTCGATGGGCTAAGAGGGCCTTGCTTGCACTCAAAATGCAGTCAAATGCTGTTTCAGCAAAGGCCAGGCACAGTCTGAAAAACCCTATTTTATATAATGTGAACTTGCAACTGTCCTGACAAGAGTTAAGATTATTTTAAAGAGAGGCATGTTGCTCCTCTTTCTAGTTCTCAAGACTATCAAAACAATGGATTCCAAGAAACTCGAATTTCCCCCCAAAAATCTCATTCTGGAGGAATAAAAAGGGTAGTGGTAGCCAGAGAGGAAGCTTGTCTGGCAGAAAGAAATTCTACTAATTCTTAGACTTTTTCAATTCATCTTGCAGAATAGACTGCAGCCTGGACAATAATGATGAGTATGGTCATGTCCTGGCCAGGACAGATTAGTTATACATACCTCTTGCTCTCTATTTAACTCTAAACTTCAGGCGAAGACCCCAGTGGTGGACTTGAGGATTCTTTTGACTTCTTTTTCTTCTTCCCCGTGCCGCTATGTTGAGTACGTTTCCTTTCTCCGTTTTTCATCATTTAATTGGCCTGTTGAGGGTGAGTGCATGGAGCCCAGTTTGTTAGGTTTGCCAGGATCCTGATTCCAACAACTCTGGTAACAGTTACATATAAAGAAGCAGTAGAGCTGTTCCTCTGGAAAGGAAGCTAACACATAATTCCCTGCAGGAACGAGGGTTATTGGAATCAACAGGCCTCAAGACCGTGATTGGGGGTTGGAGGTTTGGGGTGGGGGAGAAGCGCATTAGATGGAAGTGGTACACTGTATGGAGACGTAAACATGATGGGGTCTTAAATGGAAAGAGAGGCTTAGCTTTGAAAACCTTGAAAGGAAATTTATGAAGAGTGAAAATAAGAGATATAGAGAAAGATAGATGATAGGTAGATATGCTCATCTGGTCTCTATAGAAAGAAGTGTTCAGAGCACTTCCCCAAACAACCCCCCACCCCACCCCAAGGAGTCTCTAGGCCAGTGTTTCTCAATCTGTGGGTCATGACCCTTTGGGGCCAAATGATCCTTTCACAGGGGTTGTATATTAGATATCCTGCATATCAGACATTTATATTATGATTCACAACAGTAGCAAATTACATTTATGAAGTAGCAACAAAACTATGATTTTGAGTCCCCACAATATGAGGAACTGTATTAAAGGGTCACAGACAGGAAGGCTGACAGCCATTGCTCTAGACCAATCTTCAGAAAAAAGGAAAAATCTGCCTTATGTAATGCTTTAGGGGTGGTGGGAAGTTTCACATCATGTGATTTAGTTCAACATAGCTTATATGACAAAGAGCATTGAGGAGCCAGGGACCATATACCAAGAGGTGTCAAGTCACATTACTGACTGCTCCTTAACTCTGTCCCAGAGAGAGCTGCAGGGGGACTAGACCTGATATGGTCTAAAGGTACAAGCCCATGTTCTAACAGTAACAACATAACTTAGAATATTACATAGCACGTTTCAAAACTACTGCTAAATAAATGATATTTTGGTCTCAATATTGTTGCTGTTTCCTTTTATCTGCTATTGCATGTGTTCAACATATGCACCCTTTCCTGAAATCTAATATATACACATAGAAAGGGAATAAATCACTTTACATTTTGATGACTTCTCACAAATAAGTTTATACTTAGCAAACATCATCAGTGACATGGTGACACAGATTATAATGGTATGAAGACAAGCCCTTGTTTGTTGTAGGAAATGAGAATTCATGTGTGGCAGCACATTCCATCTCTGAAGCATGCTACTACTGCATGCCTGGGTATGCCATCCCATTAAAATGAGTGATTTAGAATGGGTGTTTTGATTGAGTTCTGAGACTGAAAATCTCTTCCTTGAAGTTATGGGGTATAATTCATGTTGGATGCAGATTAAATAGAATATGGTGATTATTTCTATTTTATAGAGAAAGTAAAGGAAGCATTGCTCAGTGAGCATCTCAAAGTCAAGCCAGCTGGTTTAGACTTCTGACTCCAGCCTCTATACACCAGATCAACCAGAAGGGTATTTTTTTCCTCAAAACTTTTTGCATCTCCATTTTTATTTTGGAAAATGTAGAATCTCTTGGGTCAGGTGTGCCAAGGCTTTCTACTGCACAGGCTTGGACCTATTTGCATTAACATTGTTTCCCATCATTGCACAGACTGTATACTGTCTAATGAAATCCTGTACATCACATTCTCATCCCATACATCTCCCCTTACAATGTTCATTCTGCTTCTGTTTTAATTCTATAGGGAGATGTTATGGTGAGGTCTCTTGTGTAAGAGAGGTTTAGCCCCAGTGGGCACAGGGAGGAGTGATGCTCTGAGCTTCTTCCCCCAAGCTGTCTCACCTGAGGGACCAAGTGCAAGGCTGTTTAGTTTTCACAGAGTAGATGAATATCCACATGCAGCAATTCAAGTTCTTTACAGAGAGAATAACTAAGGCACACGACAGTCATGTAGCTTTACAAAATCAGTGCCCTAAGTCATATTTGTGAACAGGTGGCTTTGGGGCATGGGAATTACCGAGACAGAGCCACGAGGTGAGGACGTGCAGCCTCTGTGTTCTGTGCTTGTCACTCGATTTTCCCTTTCAAGCTCTCCTCACTGACTGCTGGAGACTGTCTGCAAGAGACACCTCAGTGCTCAGGGATCATTAGGCACAGCTGAATCATTTGACTCTTTAGATTTGTGTCTGAAAATTTCATTTTTTTTTTTTAGAAAGAAGAACAGACATAATTTCAAGGCTTAACACTTCGGTGCACTAATCATAGCTTAGTATTTCTGACTAGAACACTTGGTCACTGAGTTCAGCACTTATCATTTTCTGAAGTCTAAGGGATGAAGTGCCCACTATATTTGTCTGAACTATCTAAGGTATTAGCATCTTTAAGTTATTGAGAGAACAGTTGCTCCATTGTTCTTTATCACTCATGGTAGTATTCTTCTAATTTTTCTTTAGGTTTTAAATACATACATACATACATACATACATACCTGTATACGTTCTTTCTCTATGTATATTCACACATAATAATTACATGTATTTATAGTGCTACACTTCAATTGATTTATAACGTGTACAACGGTCAGATAAAAACAACTAGCATTTCTGTTACTTGAGGTGTTCATTTCCTTGTGTTAGAAATATTCTAAACTTTTGCTACCCTGTTTTGGAATGAACAGCAGGTTGTTGTGAGTGACAGCCCTCCTATTGTGCTAGGAATATTGTCTTAATATGGCTTACAGTCCAAGGACTGTTGTAGGCGCTGTGTATATTTCCAAGAAGCAAACAAAAACTTTGTTTTTCATAGTTATGTTCTTATGATGGGTTACATTTTTGTATATGGAAATACATTTTGTAATAAGAAAAGAAGGTATGAAAGCCAGAGTTTTGAAGTATGTTGGAGTAGCATCCTGTTAAAAAGCCATGCTTGCCTCTTGTAGCATGCTAAGTTTTTATTGGTTTCAGGACTCCAATGTGTTTGGGACCATACAGAGCCTAGAAAATTGTTGGTTGCTATTAGAACTTGTTGTGTAATTAATGATTTTCATGAATTTTTGGAATAGGAGGGGACTGGAGAAAGTGGAGAGAGACAAAGAGGGAAGATGGAAATTCTCAAACCACAGCTCTGTGATGATGACCCTCAGTGGGCTTCTTCTTAAGCCATCATGGTTACAAGGATGGACATTGCCATTTACTCCTCAAAAATGTTACATCTGGGTAAATTCTAATAGAAGTGGCTAGTTGTGGAGGCCCACAAAGGTTTCCTAGTGAGATCTGAGCTTGCTTGACCCAGCAGAGCTGTGTTAGAGGACTGCTTGACCCATGTGCATGGTTTCTAGGTGATTGGAAGGGTCTGCACTTGGCTGAGCTAGGGGGAGGTCTTTTGCTCTACCCTTTGGCATTTCTGTAAATAGCCCTTTAGAAGAGACAAGAGGGGCCGGTGGATTAGGATCCAGGCCTTCCCAAGGCTATCCTGTGTTTTTATCTGTTTCTCTCCCCTCTATCCTTCTATCTAAATTTCTTATCCCTCACTCTTCAAGAGTACCCTGGAGTAAAATGTGGGAGCCGGTCTCCCAGCTGGCCTCCCACAGCTAGTTCCAGTCTACAAAGAATTTAGTAAGCTTGAAGCCAATTCACACAAACTAAGTATCACCCAAATATAAGCACATTTAAAATAAACCTCTTCTATGTGTTCATATACAGTGTTGTTACTTTTAACAGCTACATCCAATTCTGTCAATCTTGAATGCAATGGACTTTAAAAATATATCTAACATCGATGCAAGCAACATTATACAGACTGAGCAGGTGTTATTTAGGAATAATATGTGTATGCATATACACATGTATGTAATGTTTATCAATAAAAAAGAGGCCATGAGCTAATTAAAAGGTATATAAAATTTCTATAACTGAATTATTAGGTTATTATGAAATTTTTTGTTAGGTTCATAAATATTTATTTATGTACTTTATTTTTATGTTCTTAAATTTTATATTTACCTAATACTGCATAAAGCAAGTGATGCCTATAATGATGGTATAGAGTTAGAATAGGCTTTAGAAAACATTTTTATTAACTTTAAAGCTCTTTAATTTTCAAACCACACAGCATACAACCTGCAATAGAAAATGGACAGTATTTTATGTTTCAGATTTCTTAGCAAGAATTCTCCATTTATATTCCAAGGACTCATTCATTAAAGTGGTTAGCTATCCTTCAAGTAGCTAATTGTGATGTTGGTCTCCTCTTTTCAGCTCTGTGCTGGGGACAAGGCAGGCTGGAGCTATTTGACTGGGTCTTCATTTGTTGTACACTATGTTCCTGAGAAAATATAGGACTCCACTCCTGCAATGAGGAGGCAGAATGACAGCTCTGTGGTTGAGTTCATCCTCTTGGGCTTTTCTCACCTTCCTGAACTCCAAGCACACATCTTTGGAGCTTTCTTGGTCATTTATCTGATGACTCTGACAGGAAATGTGACCATTGTCACTGTCATCTTCCTGGACCAGAGCCTGCACATCCCCATGTACCTGTTCCTGCAGAACTTGTCTGTGGTGGAAGCGAGCTTCAGCACAGCCATCATGCCTGAAATGCTGGTGGTCCTGATCACGGAGAAAGCCACCATTTCCTTTGGGGGCTGTTTTGCACAGATGTATTTCATTCTTCTCTTTGGTGGGACTGAGTGTTTTCTCCTGGGGGCGATGGCTTATGACCGATTTGCTGCAATTTGCCATCCTTTGTCCTACCCAGTGATTGTGAACAAAAGGGTCTTTGTGAAACTGGTGATATGCTCATGGGTCTTGGGCTTCATGGTGGCTACTGTGCAGACTACATGGGTGTTTAGCTTCCCCTTTTGTGGTCCTAGTAAAATTAATCATATATCTTGTGAAACCCCAGCAGTGCTGGAGCTTGCATGTGCAGACACTTTCCTGTTTGAAGTCTATGCCTTCACAGGCACCATTTTGATTGTCATGGTCCCCTTCTTGTTGATACTCTTGTCTTACATCCGAATTCTCTTCACCATCCTGAAGATGCCAGCCTCTACAGGGAGGCAGAAGGCCTTTTCTACATGTGCCTCTCATCTCACATCTGTTACCCTCTTCTATGGCACAGCCTGCATGACTTATCTACAGCCCAAATCTGGGTACTCACCAGACACCAAGAAACTGATGTCATTGGCTTACTCTCTGCTTACCCCTCTGCTGAATCCACTTATCTACAGTCTGAGAAACAAGGAGATGAAAAGGGCTGTGGTGAAATTATGGGAAAGAAAAGTGGTTTTACATACCATCTGAGTTGCTGAGAAACCATGTGGTATTGGAAATCACCCAAAGAAACTCTACCTTAGATTAGTAATTCTTGGAAAAAGGGATCCCTCTCTTAATACTTTAATTATTTGTTTTTACAAAATATATACATTTTATTAACAGTCTCCATATATTTGTGAATTTTAGATATCCAGGCTGTTTTTACAGTCTTGTCATTGAGATGATGCTTCAATAAAATCTAATTTCACATATTCATGTTTGATGCTTTATTTTCTGTGCATCTGATGGGATGAATGGTGTCTTTCTATGTATCACTTCTACTATCTATATCTATCTATCTATCTATCTATCTATCTATCTATCTATCTATCTATCTATCTATCTATCTATCATCTATCTATCTATCTATCTATCTATCTATCTATCTATCTATCTATCTATCTAATCTATCTACCTATCATCTATTACTTACCATTTCATGTAGTTCGATCTGGTATGTGTTTCTGTGTTTGCTTGTCTGTCCATTTCTATGAATTCAACTCACAGACATACTCTGGTTACGCAGTTTCTCAATCTTTGTGCTACTACCCCAGCCAGTATTCATCAATTGGAATAACTATTGCAGATTTACTTTTTAAAATGATTACAAATGCTTTAGACTGACCAGAAGGTCCATTGTGACTCACTAACACTCAGAATGTCAAGAAAATATCAGATGTATTGATGACATTCGTTGTTTCTGGAATGAAAGTGTATGAGATAAAAACTCACAAATTTATTTGGGAGGCCCAGACTGGTCCTCATTTCTGTGATGGTCTCTATTTACTTAAAGAGAGACTTCTTTGATGAGGGTTTCTAAGGGGTATAAGATAAGGGGTATTAGAATGTAGAAAGAGATTATGCTGCTCTAGCAAAGTGTCTAAGTAGATTCTCTTCTAAGGTCCATGACCTCTCTAGTCCCAGGAAGTTGGCTAGGTTTCCATTACCAGGCACGATTTCTATGTTGTTGATTGGGCCTTAAGTCCAATTAGACAGCTGTTGGTTGCTACTGACTTGTGAATGTCATCAAAGTAGATTTTAATAGCACAGTAGAATACCATTGCTGACAACTTATTGTACCCTGCAAAATAAGTAGTAGATAAGATTTTTAATGCCCCGAACCTGAAATAACAAATGTTTAAGGTAGCAAAGATGCTAATTGTCTTGTTATGGTCATTAACAATATATGCACAATAGGAAATATCATGTACTACATAATCACAGGCTAATAATGCATGCCAATATATTTATGTATATATTGCTAAAGTAACAACAAAAATGTGCAAAGAGGCTAAGGAGATATCTTAGTGGTTAAGAAAACTTGTTCTTCCAGAGAACCTGCCTTCAATTCTCAGCACCCACATGGCAGCTCACAACCATCTGTAAATACAGTTCTAGGGGATCTGCCACCCTCTTTTGGCCTCTGTGGCCACACACATGTGCACAGACAGCCATGCAGGCAAAATACTCATACATATGCAATCTGGTCATGTTCATATATTTAGTAAAAGAGCCATACAGACACAGTAACAGGCTGCCTAATTTTCTCTAAGAGATCAGGCCTCAATTTCAGTTTCCTGAGACTGGGTAGGCAGTTTCTGAGGAGGAACCATGAACAAAAGACAATCACTGATGCCCCTCTCAGCAGGGACAGGAGATAGAATACACCAAGCCTGGGCCACTGAGCCAGCCTCCACAGTCAGTATGCACTAGGCCAGCCAGCCTCCACAGCAGCTCAAGGACAAAGCCTGGGACTTGTCCAGGCCTGTCCCAAAATGGATTATGTCGGCCCTGACAAACCTCCAATTAACCCTAGCCAATTAAAAGTTACTAACATGATTGCCACTTGCATAAACCAATCCTGAGCCTATTCCTATGTAGTCTCTAGACCCTAAGACACCCCCCTGCCTTGCTTTACCCCCTATAAAAACCCTGCCCCATTGCTACTTGGGGTCTCTTCTGCTCTGCTGCTGTGTCAGACAGATGGGAAGGCTTGAGTTAACTTGAAACAATAAAAAAACTATTTGCTTTTGCATCATATTTGGTCTCTTGGTAGTCCTTGGGGAACTCTGGACACAACATTTAGAATGGAGTAGATGTTTCTTTTTCTTCTGATTAGAAGCTAATTTGAATATTTGGTCCAATAGTGTGTGTGTGTGTGTGTGTGTGTGTGTGTGTGTGTGTGTGTGTGTGTGTGTATTTTAACCTATTTTGGGAATAATTTTGCATCATATATATATATATTCATTAGAATAGACAAAGCCAATGGACTATGGTCCATAAGAACAATTCAACTCTGTCTGCTGTTTGTTAATTTTTACAGATCTGCACCATACATAATATACATCTTCAGTTTGCTATGTTTATGTGTCTACTTGGCTCCCTCATCTTCTCTGGTCAATTTCTTCTGCCTCTCTGAACATCAGACAAAGACTAGTAGACTCCATTCTAGTCCCATGATGTCAAGAGTCACCTTCTGACGAGCACATCTATTTTCCTTCTCCAACCTTTAGTGATGACCAGGATTCTATACAAGAGAACACCAGAAACATTTAAATCAGTAAACTATTTGGTGTCATGATTTTCTCTTTTAAATTTTTATTTATTTATTCTTCTTTTATACATTATATCCCAACTGTAGCCTCCCCTCCCTCCCCTCCTCCCACCCTCATCCCCAGATTCACTGCTCCTCTGTTTCCCTTTAGAAAGGAGCAGGTCTCCCAGTAGTATCAATTGAACTTGGCATAACAAATGCAATAAGACTAGGCATGTACCCCCATATCAAGGCTGAATGAGGCAACTCAGTAGGAGGAAATAGATCCTATGAGCAGGCAAAAGAGTCAGAGATAACCCCACTCCCATTGATAGAGTCCAGCAAAACTCCTAAGCTAAGCATGTATGCAAAGGGCCTGGTACAGACCCATGAAGGCTCCACGGTTGCTGTTTCAGTCTCTGTGAGCCCTTGTGGGCCCTGCTTAGCTGATCCTGTGGGCCGAGTTCTCCTGGTTTTATGTTTTTTAATTTCTTGTGACTATGACTACAGGGATTTAAGAAAAAGCCCAATTCTAGAGTCATTGTTGTCCCCTTTAATTGTCACATACCACTCTATTCATTTTGAATGTAACTAGTATTTTGAATAAAGGCATCTAAATGTCCCGATCGCTGTATTATCAGGCCATTGGGGTTATGAGTGTGGCTTCTGATATTATGAGGAGACACTCTCACAGCAAAAGTCTCTGACCCTCTGACTTTTGTTTTTGGAACCTGGTGAAATTTTTCTTATAAAGAAAATATATCCCTGTAGTGGTCAAAGAATGTGTAGGTCCCCAACCCCCACTGTGGGATACAAATATGATTATTTATTTATTTCTGTTTTCTTTTATTCTTGAACCATGGCTGCATACCTTTCCCAAAATGAACAACGTTTGAATTTCTAGCCCCAATAAAAAGAAAGCAAAAACTTCTTTTGTTTAAGTCATCCA
This sequence comes from Peromyscus maniculatus bairdii, assembly GCF_049852395.1. Lineage (NCBI taxonomy): Eukaryota > Metazoa > Chordata > Mammalia > Rodentia > Cricetidae > Peromyscus > Peromyscus maniculatus. The sequence goes on along the minus strand of NC_134852.1, from coordinate 118,684,395 downwards.
GTCTGCAATTCATTAGCCCATGGAAACCAGAGTGCAGATATTTTTAGAGGTATTTAGTTCTATTCCTCATGATATATAATGTTTGTTAAAGAAGACTTATTGAAAACCTATTACTTAAAGTCAACTGAATACCTGCTATTTTGTACCTGTAAATATATATATTGAAAGTATGATCTGCCTATGTTTTAATTTCTAGAGAGTTCCCTGAGAATACAAGCTCTTACAATTTGAAATTTTGATCTTTTTCTGTTAGGTGAAAAGTTTCTTTTTTTCTTTATTATTAGAATTTTTTTTATTCATTTTACATACCAATCACAGACCCCCTGCCTTTCCCCTCGTCCCAACTTCCATCCCACCTCCTCCAAGGCAAGGCCTCCTGTGGGGAGTCAGCAGAGCCTGATACACTCAGTTGAGGCAGGTCCAAGCCCCCCACCCCAGGACTAAGGCTGTGTAAGGTGTCCCACCATAGGCACTGGGCTCCAAAAAGCCCCCTCATGCCCTAGGGTTGGATCCTAATCCCACTGCCAGGGGGACCCTTAAGCAGAACAAGCTACATAACTGCCTTACCTGTGCAGAGAGCCTTGTCCAGTCCCATGGAGGCTCCACAGCTATTGGTCCACAAATCATGAGTTCCCACTAGTTTGGTTTGGTTGTCTCTTTATGTTTCCCCATCATGATCTTGATGCCCCTTGCTGACAGAATTCCTCTTCTCTCTTTTCAACTGGACTTCTGGAGCTTGGCCTGGTGCTTGGCTGTGGATCTCTGCATCTGCTTCCATCAGTTATTGAGTGAAGTCTCTATGATGACTGACAGTTAGGGTATTCATTAATCTGATTACTGTGGTAGGCTAGTTCAGGCACCCTGTCCACTGTAGCTAGTAGTCTAAAGTGGGATCATCCTGTGGTTTTCTGAGAACTTGCCTAGCACCTGGTTTCTCCCCATGGTGTCTCCCTCTATCATGGTATCTCTTGCATTGCTCTACCATTCTGTCCCCGTTCCAGTTCGACCATTCTGTTCCCTTATGTTCTCATGCCCCATCCCCTACTCTCCATTGCTCCTTTCACCCCCAGTTTACTCATGGAGATCTCATTTATTTCCCCTTCTCACAGGGTGATCCATGTGTCCCTCTTGGGGTTTTCCTTGTTAGCTAGCCTCTCTGGAACTGTGGGTTGCAGTCTGGTTACCTTTTGCCTTTCATCTACTTATGAGTGAGTACATGCCATGTTTATCCTTCTGAGTCTGGATTACCTCATTCAGGATGATATTTTCTAGTTCCATCTATTTGCTTGCAAATTTCGCGATGTCATTGTTTTTTTATGTATGAGGAGTATTCCATTGTGTACATGTACCACATTTTCTTTATCCATTTTTTTGGTTGAAGGGCATCTAGGTTGTTTCCTGGTTCTGGCTATCATGAACAATGCTGCTATGAACATAGTTGAGCATGTGTTCTTGTGGTATAATTGAGTGTTCCCTGGATATATGCCCAAGAGTGGTATTGCTGGGTCCTGAGGTAGATTGACTCCCAATTTTTTGAGAAACCACCACACTGATTTCCAAAATGGCTGTACAAGTTTGTACTCCCACCAAGAGTGGAGGAGTGTTCCCTTTGCTCCACATCCTCTCCAACAAAAGCTATTATCAGTGTTTTTGATCATAGCCATTCTGACAGCTGTAAGATGGTATCTCAGTGTTGTTTTAATTTATATTTCCCTGATGGTTAAGGATGTTGAGCAATTCTTAAATGTCTTTCGGCTATTTGAGATTTCTCTGTTGAAAATTCTCTGTTTAGCTCTGTAGCCCGTTTTTTAATTGGATTGTTCAGTTATTTTGAAGTTTAGTTTCTCAAGTTCTTTATATGTTTTGGAGATCAGCCCTCTGTCAGATGTGGGGTTGGTGGAGGTCTTTTCCCATTCTGTAGGCTGCCGTTTTGTCTTATTGACCATGTCCTTTGCCTTACAGAAGCTTCTCAGTTTCAGGAGGTCCCATTTATTAATTGTTTATCTCAATGTCTGTGCTACTGGTGTTATATTTAGGAAGTGGTCCCATGTGCCGATGTGTTCAAGACTACTTCCTACTTTCTCTTCTATCAAGTTCAGTGTAACTGGATTTGTGTTGAGGTCTTTGATCTATTTGGACTTCAGTTTTGTGCATGGAGATAGATATGGATTTACTCTCTCTCTGCCTTTTGGTTAGTTTGACTAAGGGATTGTTTATTTTGTTGATTTTCTCAAAGATCCAACTTTTTGTGATTCTTTGTATTGTTCTCTTTGTTTCTATTTTATTGATTTCAGCCCTCAGTTTGATTATTTCCTGGCATCTGTTCCTCCTGGGTGAGTTTGCTTCTTTTTCTTCTAGAGTTTTTAGGTGTGCTGTTAAGTTGCTAGTGTGAAATTTCTCCAACTTCTTTATGTGGGCATTTAGTGCTATGAATTTTCCTCTTAGCACTGCTTTCATGGTGTCCCATAAGTTTGGGTATGTTGTACATTCATTCTCACTGAATTCTAGAAAGTTTTTAATTTTTTTCTTTATTTCTTCCTTGATCTATTGGTGATTTAGTTTAGTAGTATTCAGTTTCTGTCATGGACTGGCCCACCGGGAGTACCATGACCATAGGAGAATCAGGGCTTGGGTAGTCAGGAAGGCAAGGATTCGGCGACTGACAGACAGACAACAAACACACTCAAAAGTGGTTTGAATCTGCTGCCACTTTACTTCTGTAAATCAGTAGTTTATATACAGAAAAGAAAACTATCAAGTCATACAAGGAACAAGAGCTTGGCAATAATTCAATTACATCATCTTTAAAAAACATCAAGCACACAGTTATTAATCGGCGCTAGACATATCCTTTCACTCACAAGAACTTTATGACCCAAAGAGCAGTCTGTGTTTTTTAAACTTAGTACAGTTCCTAGATTTGTGTAGGCTTCTTGTAGCTGTGTCCTTCATCTTTATCTCAGCCGCTCGCTAGTTTATTATTTATTTTTATTTTTTTGGTTCTCATGACCCATTTAGCCAATTTGGATGCTGCAGATCCTCCCTAAGTCTTTCTTTAGTTCTTTACCATATATCTCTTCTAATATAAAACCTTTTTACCTGTTGGAATATGGACACTTGTACTTTTACACCTGTAAGGGGAAGGGTTTTTGTTGTAGTCTTTAAGTTTTCCATGCTGAACTTCCTCAACAGAGGGGCCCACTATCTGCCTCCTATGAGATAATGTTTTCTGCCATAAATCTCTTTAGTTGGGATTCCTAGTGGGTGAGTGTTCATTCCCTAGAAGTGCCTGAACTATTATACTTTCTATTATCTAGTGACTTGAGGCTTGAGGTCTTTAAGGAATAGTTTATTCTGCTATATCTAAATAAGGTCCATGTCCAGCTTCCCCTTTCCTCCACAGTTCACAACCCAAGCATTCATTAATTTTTGCTGTGTTTTATAGATTAATTAGAACATTATCTGAAAAGCAGTTATACAGAACCCATTGCCCAGAGAGCTCATGATCTGTGAAACACGTCTCCTTCGAGAAGGAGGAATAACACAGGCACTCTGTCAGGGACCTCCAGAGGAGGAATAACACAGGCACTCTGTCAGGGACCTCCAGGGAGCTTAGTCCCGTGGGACACGTATCTCCCGTCCGCTATTATTGACATAATTGTTCATGTCACACGGACGACACTGGAGTTGGTGTGGCATTTCCCGGTTTTTTTGTTTTTAAGACGCAGCTCTAGCAGATCATGCCTCACTGTGTGTAGGGAACGTAGGATAATTTTAAAAAGACAAGGAAATAATAACACAACCAAAAGAAAATAAGAATCAATACCCCAATGAATGTAAAGTATTGTGTCCAATCTAGAGGATTTAAGAGAGCGGACATCTGACTCAAGATCATGAGCTAAGGCATCCAAAGAGCCACTCTCCAAATGAGCTTTACTTATAGTCGTGATATCTTTTTGTAAAGCTTTCATGTTATGAGTGGTATCTGAATCTTTTTAGTCTCCTTGTAGATGACTCTTTACCTTTTTCCAACTTTGACTAGCGTTATAAGGCAGGGGAGTGACATAAATATATTAATATGTAGCATGACACCTAGTCTTTAATCTATTTTGAATATTAGTCAAATCCTGTCCAAGAGCCAGTACCATTTTTTTTAATACATTAATCTTTGTTTCTAATTTTTTATCTATAAGGGACTGTTCTGACAAAGTCATAATAACATTCTTATTCAATTTATTAACAAAATGAGCAGTATGGATTTTTTGCACTAAGGCTGTGGTAGCTACAGCAAAGGTGGTAATAATAGCTATTAAGGCAGATATGCCTAAAATTAATGCAGCAACAAATCTCTTAGGTCTAATAAGTGTATGTAATCTTTTTAATATCTGTAAAGCAGAATTTTCATACCAATCCTCCTCCATCAGATCAACAGGCAACATAACATAAGGTGGTCTCTTAACCAAAATCATAACTGATAATTCCTTATCTAAAGTTGAATCAATGCAATTAGTCAAGCGACATGTATGACAAAAAATCCTATAAGAACCACCTACAACAGTAATATCTACATGCATAGGATGACCAAGTAATATAGCAAAGGGATAGCTTACACATGAGCGAACAGCATAAGGAATAGAAACTGTTTCATTAGGCCTTTTCTGAAGAAACATTAGCACTGGCAGCCAATCTAAATAAATGAGGGGTATAAGACCAAAAACTGTCTCCATTGACGGAGTGCGCCTGAGCTGCAAGGATAGATAAAAGAGCAAGAAAAATAAATTTAGGGGTCTGTGGCTTATTTTGTGTGGTCATAAGTTCCGTGGCCTGTTGAGTCAGATTCTTCAATTGTGTCCAAGTTGGTAGGCTCCGAGGAGTCAGCGAAAGGTGTTGTAGTTTCGCTTCCGTCTTTCTCCGTTCTTGTTTTTCCTTTTTCTGTTGCCTTTTCAAGAGGAGCCAGTTGGACAAGCCGATCTTGGATCCAGACTGGAGAGTTGGCATCCTGAGGAAAAACACATGCATATCCTCTCCCAGAGGAAATTAATATATCCGTACCTTTCCAGGTGCCGGGTTAACAGGTCTTTTCTACATTATTTTCGGGAGGGCCGTATTTTTCGGTCCTCCCCAATGAATCATAGCTGGGGAATCTCCCTGTTTATTAACATTTAAATGATTGATAACGAAGAGAGAATGAGATAACAAATGATGTGGAAAGAAATACACATTAGCTGCCTTTAAACGAGTTATTTGATTCTTTAATATTTGATGTGAATGTTCAATTACTGCTTGCCCTTGTAGGTTATAGGGGATTCCTGTAGTATGCAAGATATTCCATTTTTATAAAAATTGATTAAAAGCTTTAGAGACATAAGCAGAGGCATTGTCAGTTTTTAACCTGTGGGGGAGTCCCATAACTGAAAAACTTTGTATCATGTGTTGAATGACATCTTTTACTGCCTCACCTGTTCTTGCTGATGCAAACAACATATGAGAATAAGTATCCACTGTGACGTGAACATAAGCCAATTTTTCAAATTCAGGAATGTGGGTGACATCCATCTGCCATAAAGACAGAGGCTTCAACCCATGAGGATTGACCCCCACTTTAATGGATGATATACTTGAGGGCAATTCCCACAATTCTTAACAATTTGTCGAGCTTGTTCTCTAGTAATTAAACATTCTTTTTAAAACCAAAGCATTCTGGTGATGTAGTTTATGACTCTCCTTAGTTTTAGTTATATTTATAATGCATCCCTTGGTTAATGCATCTGTTAAATGATTGCCCTCACTCAGAGGTCCTGACAGGGCAGTATGTCCCCTAATATGTCTTATGTAAAACCTCTCTTTTTGTTGCCTGATTAAATTTTGCAGTCCCTGCAATAATGACAAGATATGAGAATGTCCTGATAATAGAGCAGTCTCAATAGCTGGAAAAAGTTTACCCACATATTTTGAGTCTGTATAAAGGTTAAATTTTTCTGAAACAGATCTAAACACAAGCAAGACAGCTTTTATTTCTGACGGCTGTGCAGATATCTGAGTTCCTTAAGTAACGGAGATCTGTTAAAGATGTAAACCATAGACCTTCCATTAGAGGAACCATCTGTAAAAATACAGACAGCAGCTTCCAAAGGCTGAGAGGAGGTTTTTGTAGGAAAAATAACTTTAGCTTCCTTAAAAAATTCTATAAGGGGATGCTTAGATAAAGATATTTAATTTGTCCTGTAAATCCTTGTAAGGCTATATCCAAGTTTTTATCTTTCTTTAAGAGACTTTCAAATTGTAGCTTATTATAAGCGATAATAATATCATCCATCTCCTTATCAAATAATTCTTTAGCTCTTTGTTTAGCTTTAATAATTAACAGGAAGCAGAGATAAGGATAGGAGGCCAACATTTTTGACTGTACATGAGGAAGATGTATCCACTCTAAAATTCCTTCTTGCCATAAACACCCCATAGGAGTATAGGGTGTCCTGAAAATAATAAAAGACCATTCCTTTTCATATGTAAATTGTTTTAACTTTGTTCTATCTAACTGTCTTTTTACCAATTTTAAGGCTCATAAAGCCTCAAAAGTAAGGACATGAGGAGATCTTGGGTCAGCATCTCCTTGTAATAAAGAATACAATGGACTTAATTCTCCTGTAGTAATTTTCAAACAGGGTCTAATCCAGTTGATATTTCCTAACAATTTTTGAAAATCATTCAATGTCTGTAACTTATCCAACCTGAGATTTATTTTTTGAGAACATATATAATCATTATGTATCCATTTTCCTAAATAACTTAATGGCTTATCTCTCTGAATTTTATCAGGGGCAATAACTAATCCAAAATAGGTCAGTTGTTCTATAGCACACTGTAACAATTTCTCCAGTACTGACATAGTATGATGAGCCAATAGGATATTATCCATATAATGAATGATGTAAGCATCTGAAAATTGATCCCTAGCCTTCAAAAGAGCCTGATCTATAAATTTCTGGCATAAAGAAGGACTGTTCTTCATTCCTTGTGGCAAGACCCACTATTGAAATCTTCGATAGGGTCTCTTTAAATTTACTAATTGAATGCTAAAGGCAATTCTTTTACAATTACCTGGATGTAGTTTAATTGTAAAAAAAAAAAAAACAATCTTGAAGATCAGTAATTATAATATGTCATCCTTTGGGCACTGCCACAGGAGAAGGTAACCCTGGCTGCAGGGCCCCTGTGTCTACCATTGTAGCATTGACAGCTCTAAGATCTTGTATTAATCTCCATTTTTCTGACTTTTTTTTTTATTACGAAGATGGGAGTATTCCAAGGACTATTGCTCTCTTTAATATGTCCTTTTTTTAATTGTTCTTGTACTAACTGCTCAATGGCCTGTATACCTTGTATCATTTATTTTTCCTGACCTATGTTATAACTTAAGCTTTTATATCTCAGTCCTTATATGAACTTGTGTATTTATATTATAAAAAAACACCTTTTTTATGTCTTAAGGTATTTTTATCCTTATAGTTTAAGCTTAATTTTTATATCTTTCTGTTTAATTATTTAGCAAGAAACATAGATGGTTGATTATTAAAGTAGTTATTGTACAGTGGGTTCCTTTAAACAAAGGAATAATAAAAAGTTACTTTGAAACTTGTTTGGTAAGCTATCTTCTATTTGGAATTTGATAACAAGACAAATTATTTTTAGACCTGGAAATTTAAAATGTAATCTAAATGACCCAAAAGTGTAATTTGAACAAAGCCCTGGTGGTAAGTAAGAGGCATAGTATAGTTTTATGTATAGTGGGAAACTTAAACATTTTAAATGCCAGGGGGCTGAGTCAGGAATTTTTTAAGTTATTTATCATATTTAGTATGTTTATAAATTTAGTTTTGAGTACATTAGAGAAGTTGATCATTTATATGATAATCAAGCATTAATTTATATCCTTATAATTATCTTTAATAGCTCATAATTTGAGTAAAAGTTATTTGTAACAGTTTGTAGTTTAAACTAGTAACTTGTAGTAGCTGGATGATTAGTCATTTGTATTTTTAATTATCTTCAATAATTCACAATTTTAGTGAATTTTTTCTTAACAGTTTATAGTATAAGTTAGTTATCTTTTGGAACTTTGATTTAACTCTATTAGATTTAGCTTTAAAGTAATTATTTTGAATTGAAGTTATTTTAGCATTGAAATAAAACCTTTGAATTGTAAGTATTATATATAGGGATATTGAAAATTTTATTAACTCTTTTATAGCGTACTATGAATGAAAACAGATACAATAAGGGAATCAAAATAGCTGTTTCACGGGTAATAGGAGAAAAAAGTTTATTCTAAACAGTCAAGGGGAATGATTCTCAGAGTTAAATGAGAATTGGAGAATGCAGGCAGTTTTTAGGGAGAGGTAAGGAAGTTAGAGGAGGGAGCTGAGAGGGTAAATGTCCTGGTAACAAGAGTTTCAATCCAGGATGTCTCCAAACAGACTGAAAGACTTGTCAGATAGAAATATCCCAAATCACAGAGGAGAGGCGTCCCTCTCCATGTGATGGGGGCCCAGGTAGGGCTAAAGGAGGCTTCCTGACACACCGGTGTGATTTTTCTAGTAGAAGTAAATAAAACAGGGAGCTCCATAGTGACACTTACCCAGAGGAAGAGGTGAGACATATGCTCAGAGCAGAAAAGGGAGAAAACAGCTGGAGAAATGAGAAGGTAGAATTACCCCCAGTATTAGGATTAAGGTAAGGATGGGTGAGGGAATCACCTTTTAGAATTTAACAGGGAACCATCTTAAAAGAGGGTCTCCAGATAAAACTGTTTCACAGGCAGTACCAGATATGCCTAAGAGTCATAAATTATAATGTTTAAGTCTCTCCCTATTTATTGTTATTATTATTATTATTATTATTATTATTATTATTATTATTTTTGTTGTTGTTGTTATTATTCCTAAGAAACAGAGCAGATGGCATAAGGTGGAAGTCAATCTTTATTATGATATTTTGTAGTTTGTTTTTTTTAAATCTGTTTTATTATATCTCTAATGAATCTTTTTTATTTAGACTCATTATGGCCCATAGCTTTTATAAAGTTCTGTTTTATATCTATAAAGAGTCTTTTTTCTTAAACTCTTTATGGCCCATGACTTATTTATAATTATTATCTTTTTATCCCATTCTAGTTCTTCATCTACTTTTTATCAAGGGAGCTCTTAAAACCCTTTTTCTCCTGTTAAAGAAGTTCCATCTTTGTGGAACTTAGATTTGCATACATTCCTCAAGTGTCTTCCTTTTTGACACCGTGAACATAATCCAGGAGCCGTACTTTTATGGTCCTTGTTGCCTTACTCTACATGCATTTTGCATGTGGCCTGCTTGTCCACACTTGAAACAGGTGGGTTTTGGGGATAGATTATTGCTGTCCCCATATGTTTTCTTTACATAGGCGCTAAATCTCTGTCCTTTCATAACTACAGCATATGCCATACCTTGGACAAATGCTGGTGAGGCATCCATGCAAGCCTTAATATAATAAACAACCTTTCCTGTTTTGACTCATGTTGCCCCATGCTACCTTAAGATTACTTGCCCTTAACCGATCATCCTTTATCGGCGGAACTGCAGCTTCCTGGCAAGAGCCGATCCTAAACCTTAAAAGAAAGAAAAAGAAGAGAGAAAGAATTACCTGTCCCAAGTCCCTGTTCGGGCGCCATCTGCCACGGACTGGCCCACCGGGAGTACCATGACCATAGGAGAATCAGGGCTTGGGTAGTCAGGAAGGCAAGGATTCGGCGACTGACAGACAGACAACAAACACACTCAAAAGTGGTTTGAATCTGCTGCCACTTTACTTCTGCAAATCAGTAGTTTATATACAGAAAAGAAAACTATCAAGTCATATAAGGAACAAGAGCTTGGCAATAATTCAATTACATCATCTTTAAAAAACATCAAGCACACAGTTATTAATCGGCGCTAGACATATCCTTTCACTCACAAGAACTTTATGACCCAAAGAGCAGTCTGTGTTTTTTAAACTTAGTACAGTTCCTAGACTTGTGTAGGCTTCTTGCAGCTGTGTCCTTCATCTTTATCTCAGCCGCTCGCTAGTTTATTATTTATTTTTACTTTTTTGGTTCTCATGACCCATTTAGCCAATTTGGATGCTGCAGATCCTCCCTAAGTCTTTCTTTAGTTCTTTACCATATATCTCTTCTAATATAAAACCTTTTTACCTGTTGGAATATGGACACTTGTACTTTTACACCTGTAAGGGGAAGGGTTTTTGTTGTAGTCCTTAAGTTTTCCATGCTGAACTTCCTCAACAGAGGGGCCCACCATCTGCCTCCTATGAGATAATGTTTTCTGCCATAAATCTCTTTAGTTGGGATTCCTAGTGGGTGAGTGTTCATTCCCTAGAAGTGCCTGAACTATTATACTTTCTATTATCTAGTGACTTGAGGCTTGAGGTCTTTAAGGAATAGTTCATTCTGCTATATCTAAATAAGGTCCATGTCCAGCTTCCCCTTTCCTCCACAGTTCACAACCCAAGCATTCATTAATTTTTGCTGTGTTTTATAGATTAATTAGAACATTATCAGAAAAGCAGTTATACAGAACCCATAGCCCAGAGAGCTCATGATCTGTGAAACACGTCTCCTTCGAGAAGGAGGAATAACACAGGTACTCTGCCAGGGACCTCCAGGGAGCTTAGTCCCGTGGGACACGTATCTCCCGTCCGCTATTATTGACATAATTGTTCATGTCACACGGACGACACTGGAGTTGGTGTGGCAAGTTTCCATGAGATTGTAGGTTTTCTGTAATTTTTGTTGTTGTTGAAATCTAGCTTTAAGCCATGGTGGTCTGATAGAATACAGGAAGTTATTTCAACTTTTATGTATTTGTTGAGATTTGTTTGGTGAGATCAATTTCAGAGATGGTTCCATGGGGTGCTGAGAAGAATATGTATTCTTTTGTGTTAGGGTGGAATGTTTTGTAGATATCTATTAAGTGCATTTGAGTTATAACATCTGTTAGATCCCTTATTTCTCTGTTAATTTTCTGTCTGGCAGACCTGTCCATTGGTGAGAGTGGGGTGTTGAAGTCTCCCACTACTAGCATGTAGGGTTTGATGTGCAGTTTCAGTTTTAGTAATGTTTCTTTTATAAATGTAGGTGCCCTTGTATTTGGGACATACATTTTCAGAATTGAGACTTCATCTTGGTGGATTTTTCCTGTGATGAATATTTAATGTCCTTCCTGATCTCTTTCAATTGATTTTAGTTTGAAGTCCATTTTGTTAGATATTAGGATAACTACACCAGCCTGCTTCTTGAGTCCATTCGACTGAAAAGTCTTTTCCCAGCCTTTTACTCTGAGGTAGTGTCTGTCTTTGAAGTTGAGGTGTGTTTCTTGTATGTGGCAGAAGGAAAGATTCTGTTTTTGTATTCACTCTCTTAGCCTGTGTCTTTTTTATAGGCGAATTGAGTTCATTGGTATTAAGGGATATTAATGATGAGTGATTGTTAGTTTCTGTTAATTTCTGGTGGTAGTGTTGTGTGTTTCCCTTCTTTGGTATTTGTTGGTGTGGGATTATCTATGACCTGTGTTTTTGTGGGTGCATCTAGCTTCCTCAGGTTGGATTTTTCCTTCTAGTACTTTCTGTAGGGCTGGATTTGTGGATACATATTATTTAAGTATGGTTTTATCTTGGAATATTTTGTTTACTCTGTCTATGATAATTGAGAGTTTTGCTGGGTATAATAATCTAGGTTGGCATCCATGGTTTCTTAGCGTCTGCATAATGTCTGTCCAGGACCTTTTGGCTTTCAGAGTCTCCATTGAGAAGTCAGGTATTATTCTGACAAGCCTGCCTTTGTATATTACTTGGCCTTTTTCCTTTGCAGCTCTTAATATTTTTCTTTATTCTATATATTTAGTGATTTGAATATATGGTGAATATATTTTTTTCATCTAGTCTACTTAGTGTTTGCAAGTTTCTTGTATCTTCATAGTCATTTATTCTTTAGGTTGGGAAAGTTTTCTTCTATAATTTTGTGGAATATATTTTCTGTGCCTTTGAACTGGTATTCTCCTTCTTCTATCCCCATTATTCTTAGATTTGGTCTTTACATGGTGTCCCAAGTTTCTTGGACGTTTTGTGTTATAACTTTGTTGGCTTTAATGTTTTCTTTGACTGACGATTCTATTTCCTCTATCATATCTTCAATGCCAGAGATTCTCTCTTCCATCTCTTGGATTCTGTTGGTTATGCTTGTATCTGTAGTTCCTGTTCTTTTACTCAGATTTTCCATTTCCAGCATTCCCTCAGTTTGTGTCTTCTTTATTGTCTCTATTTCAGTTTTCAAATCTTGAACTGTTTCTTTAACCTGTTTAATTGCTTTTTCTTGGCTTTCTTTAAGGGATTTATTGATTCCTTCCAATTTTTTGTTTGTCTTTTCCTCTATTTCTGTAAGAGAAAGTTTCATTTCCTCTTTGAAGGCCTCTATCATCTTCTTAAAGTCATTTTTAAGGTCAAATTCTTCTGCTTCTTCTGCATTGGTATGTTCAGGTCTTGCTGATGAAGAACCACTAGGTTCTAGTGGTGCCATATTGGTCTCTATGTTGCTGACTTTATTTTTGCACTGGCATCTACCCATCTCTTCCTCCACTCAGTGCAAGTGGTGTTTGTGTCTGAGGGGGCCTTTCTTGGTCCAATTGACACTCTTGGTCCTCTTAGTCCAATCGGTGGTGTCTCAGGGAGCAGTGCGATCTCAGAGGGTGGGTGGGTTTGGGGGGTGGAGTGGGGATGGTGGTAGTCCAGCCTGCCTGCAGGAGACCTGCTTGCTGACCTGAAACTGGGACTGCAATGGGTGGTGTGTGGGGGTATGGGGTTGTGTCCCTGGGCCCAAAGCCTAGAGGCTAGGTTGATCGGGTAGGAGAACAAAGACTCCCCTCCAAAAAGTTTCTTTGAATGTATCTGTCATTCTTTCTGTTCTGACTATTCTGACATAATGGAATGCCTCTTAAAAATGTGGCTTCCTTCCTGCTCTAGAATGGTGACAAGGTTCCCATCTTATCAGTGCCATTCTCGGGGAGGATCCCTCATACACTGTGAGCTGGTTTTGCCACTGATCTTATCTCACTTTTATGCCATTACAGCTTATTAACCCAGTAGTAGAGGCCTGAAGCATTTTTGTTGGTGTTCCATAAATAACATCCACAAAGTTATCCTGCTAAATGTTACATCTCTAGACATCTGTTGAGTTGTAGTCACTGTTAATTAACTCACTGGGTTTAACAAATTAAGCACAATGGGGCTGTCCTGTGAAGGGAAGATTTTAGTGTTTGTAAAATAATGCCTGTGGACAGGCATTTTGCTAGGCATGGGAACAGCAAGAAAAGAAAGATAGTCTAATGAGAGAAACTTGTTTTAGGCAAATTAAACATGTGTTTAAACATTTTCACAACTATGATAACTGTTATAAAGGAAACAGAGAATACCATGATGCAGTAACAAGAAGGTCTTGTCTACTCTGCTCCTGGGAAGGCATAGGGAGGACAGAAGAGAGACTAACAAGAAAAGGGAAAGATTCATTGAGAAAGTGAGATTTTAAACCTTTGCATAGGGCCTTAAAGGCTGATGGAAAAGCTAGAAAGATGACTAGCATATATAGACAGCAGAACAATCCAAGAGGAAGGGACAGAGCATTTAAAGGTCGTGGTGGTATTGTGTTCCCCAAAATATTGTGCACCCTAATAAACTTATCTGGGGTCAGAGACAGAACAGCCAAAATATTAAACATAGAGGTTAGGCAGTGGTAGCACACACCTTTAATCCTAGCATTCCATTCCAGAGGCAGAAATCCTCTGGATCTCTGTGAGTTCACTGCCACATTGGAAACAGCCAGACATGGTGACACATACCTTTAATCCCAAGAAGTGAGCCTTTAATTCCAGGGAGTGATGGTAGAAGGCAGAAAGATATATAAGGCATGAAGACCAGAAACTAGAAGCTTTTAGCTGGTTAAGCTTCAGGCTTTGGAGCAGTAGTTCAGCTGAGATCCATTTGGATGAGGACTCAGAGGCTTCCAGTCTGAGGAAACAGAATCAGCTGAGGAACTGGCAAGGTGAGGTAGCTGTGGCTTGTTCTGCCTCTCTGATCTTCCAGTTTTAACCCAATACCTGGCTCAGGTTTGATTTTATTAATAAGACCACTTAAGATTCGTCCTACAAAAGGTCTTGATGTGAACCATTCCAGAAAAGGAAGATCTGTAGAGGGCGTAGGAACGAGTGGGATGGAGTCCTGAGCAGAAGAGAACATATGAAGTCTCAGGCACAGCGAGACGTCTGCATTTCACCTAGTAGCTGTAGTTGGATAGTGGAAGACTTCATGCTAAGGAGAGACATGACTATATTTGCACTTTTGGAATATCGTTCTGGCTGCTGAGTAACTGATAGGAAGAATGAAGAGGTGGGAATAGACAGGGAAGAGCAATGTTTGCCACCCGGGCAAGAGTGATGTTGGCTCAGGCTAAGACAGTGGCCGAGGAAACAGAAATGAGAATGTTTCTGTGCATATTTAAGAAATCAAATTGACTGGACTTGGTTACAGATTGTATAATGGGGACAGATAGAAGAGAAAACAGTGTCAGGGACCACTCTATATTTTAGGTTGGAGCACAGGTAGAGAGGCTCTAATTATTGAGATATGAAACACTAGCAGGAAAGACTATTTGTAGGGAATTGGGATCCAGTTTTGAGCGAGTAATATTTAAGAAGCCTGCATGAAACCAGTCAAGCAAGACACCTGACATTTATAAACCAGGCTCAGAGTGGTGATCTGAATTCTAGGGGACAGAATTATAGGGCAAAATCTGGGAAGGGATGCTGGCTCTAGAAAAGTATTTTGAAAAATACAACAATATTGTTCATTATGTGATTTTTTTTTACAATGAAAACAAGATGGATAGACCTAAATGCAGAATGGTGACTGTTTTTTTCTTTCTCTCTTTAAGAGGTCATTAGTCCTATTTATAGCAAAATAAAGAAACTGACTACTGGTAGAAAGAGACTGGCCATTAGGTTCACAATTTGCCTAGAAATGATCCACAAATGCATGTTCTCTATGCTACTTACCATAAAGTGTAAACTAGAAGTTAGAAGGAAAGTTTCCCTGTTAGTTCCCACAACATAGGGAATATACATAAAAGCTATTAGTATAAGAAAGAGGTTATTATAAAAGCTGTAGGTACACTGTAAGCATACAGGTTTCTTTCTTACTTTTTTGTGTGTACTTTTAAGTAATGGAAATGTTAAAAATAGAGTCCTTTGTGTTAGACTAAATTTATGCATAGGCTGCATTGAATGGAAGGAGGTCTTTTTGAATTGGAGAGACTGCAGTGTGTTTGAAGTCCTTGTGAAAAAATCCAGTACAAGAGAAAGAGTGAATTGGTTTAACACAAGGCTTGTGTAGATGTGCTTTCTGGACTTTCTGGACATGAGTTGATAAACTGGTATATAAATAATGGGGATAAATAGAGTCCTGTGAAGCGGTGCAGTTTCTGGAGATGGCCCTGCTTAGAATGAGACCAGGGAGCACAACAGCAAGAACTAAGGAAGTAAATCTAGGAAAACTGTCAGAAGGAAGCTTCTAGGCCCTATGTTCAAGGTCAGCCTGGTCTACATAGGGAATTCCAGGCTAGCCAAGACTACAAAGCAGTCATCGCCGCTGCCGCCGCCGCCGCCGCCGCCGCTGTCGTCGTCATCATCATCATCATCATCATCATCATCAACAACAACAACCCAAACCAAAAAAGTTTCAATCAAATCTGGTATGGCTTTTACCATCCAGAAGACAGATTGAATTCTTACTGCCACCTAGTGGCTCAAGTGTGTAATTGATGTACATTTTACATATATCTTGGAAGTCTGAGAATTAAATTTGGCCATGGTTTTCAACATTTTTTTTTTCATGAAAAAAAAATAGGATTAATCACACCAGTTTCAGGCAAAACAAAGTTTTTCAGGTGTTATGGCTATTCTTTGTTGTTAATTTGACTATATCTGGAACGAAGTATAATCCAGAAATGGAGGGCTCGCTTGTGATCCGAATCTTGAGGCAAGAAGACAACATGGCTTTGATCCAGATCTTGAGGTGGGATGACACATGCCTTTAATTTGGGCCACACTTTTTTCTGGAAGCCTGTATAAGGACAGTGGAAGAATTCATTACATAAGTTCTGTGACTCTAGAGAACCCTGACTAATACAGCAGGTGAAAAATTCAGAGGCAAATTTTATGTCCCTAATAGGCATTAGGCTTAAGACTAGAATGGCTGAAGTAATCTTCATTTTGCTATCTCTTTTCCTAGTATTTCCTCTTTCATTACCATTATTACCATCACCATCACCATTACTATCACTAACACCTGCTGAGAGCTTCTGGTAGCAATAGCTTTAGCAGAGGCCACAAGAAAATGCAGCAGATGACAACTGATATTCAACAAGTTGACCTATCAGATGAATAATTCTCTGATGGGGAGCCTCCACTTGGTAAAGACTGTAGGGGTCACTGACTCTGAATCTGTTTGTTTCTGTCTGTAATTTTTCTCATATGCCACTACATTTCTTCCCTAAAAACTGCTATGGGTGTTTTCCCACTGCTTGTGTGTTTACCTCATCTATATATTCCATATATTGGGTACACTTATCACTTAGCTGTGGATGGTCAGGAAGATGATTTCTGATTAAGCTGTATAATTCTGATGAATAGAAATAATACTAGGATATTTTCTTAACTCAGACTGACATAGGAAAATTTTCAGATATAGAGACAGCCTTTTACACATTTTGCTAAGACCTCAGAGAAAATCCAAAATAGACTAAGTTGCCCCTGGAGATGATTTGCTCAAGGACAAATTCCCAGGTGTCTGTTGAACCAAAGTCAGGCTGATAACATTGAGACATGGCTCACTGTACAGGTCTTCTCAGTGGTTGACTTTCTGCATGTACGCCTAACCTCAAGGTTCAGGCAACTAACTGTTTCTTGTTTAAGTCCTGAATTTCAATGTCATTTTATGTCTGGGAATCCTGACCACCTAGAGCTACATGCACAACCAAGTGTTACTCACTGGCCCGTCAGCACAACCTCCTTAGCTTGAGAGAAATTGTGTGATTTATCATGTGTTATGAGAATGGATCGGACCCTGTATATGTAACTTATAACTGTCTAGAGCTTGGCTGTTGGAGTGTGTGTGTGCTGAAAGAGGAATGTAGCTGAATGTGCAGAGGGAGAAGTGTGGGGAGATGTAGCTGAGTGTGTAGGGAGAGAAGTGTGAGAGATGTAAGAAGTGACAGAGATGTGTATGAAGGGCAGAAATGTGTGTGTAGAGGACAGCGAGTGAGTCAAGAGTGAGTGAATGATGTAGTAATGTATGAAGGAATGTAGCAGAATAGAGAAAAATGTGTATAGAAGAGAGATGTGGAGCTATATAAAAAGAGATGTGACTGTATATAGAAATATATGGCTGTGCATGATAGAGATGCATGTATATAAAGAGAGATATATAGCTTTATGTAAAGAATGTAGCTATGTGGAGATAGATTTTTCAGAAAGAGATTTTTTAAAGATGAAGTAAAAGAGAAAGTTACCATCAGAAAGTATGTGCTTCCTTATTACCCCTCAGACAGAAAAAGTCTAGCCCTTGCTGCATTAATGAATTTTTTGCATACCTGGGAGGCAGCCTTGGAGCAGGCGATCCCAAAGGCTGCCAGTAAACACCATGATCAGCATCATCAGCATCACCACATCTATTATTACCATAGACATCACCATCAGCATCATCATAATATCACCATAATGTGTTGAAAGCTCCATTTCTGAATGATGGCACTAATTTTGGAGATTATGGAAATCTTGGGAAGTGGGACCTAACAGGAGGGAATGGATCATTGGAGGTGTATCTGGGCATATTTTCCTTTTTATTATCTATCTATCTATCTATCTATCTATCTATCTATCTATCTATCTATCTATCTATCTATCTGCTTTCTACCTACAATGTGTGGTCTTCTCTGCCATACCCTCCTTATCATGGATTGAAATCTCTGAAACTAAAATCCTTTTCCTTTGAGTTGTTTCACTTAATGTTTTGCGTGAAGAGTGTGGGGATATTTGGAACTGTGATCTAGAGAAGCCCTGGGACATTGTAAGCAGAGATTAATGGGCTATTCTGCTTGGCGTTCAGAAAGCCAGAATGCCAATAAAAGTGCAGTCAGTGAAGACTAGGCCTGTGATGGCTCAGAGGGCAGAAACAATGCTTTTGAGACTGGCTAGATGACATAACATGTGACATTCTGGCAAAGAATCTGGCTGTGTCCTGCCAATGTTCTGAAAATCTGAGTGAGACTGGCTGGCCTCAACAGTAGTGGACTAATTTATTTGGTGGAGTAAATTTCAAAAACAGCATAACATTTAAGGTGTGATATAGTTATTATTTACTGTCCTTGTCCAGAGTTATAGTGAGAATTCTGAGTGAAAATGGGGCAAAAAGTTCTGCCAGATGTACAGTTTGGTGACCGAAGAAGCTTGGATCCCTTTAACATAACAGATGCAGACAAAGTGGCCGCTGTGGTTAAAGAGATCAGAGCCATTAAAGAGAATCCACTCACCTCACTCACTTTACACTGGAATAATAGGGAAAACGTCTGCTGTCTTGAGGCCAAGAACCCCTCCCATAGAAGATCTGGGGTATGAAACTGAAAATCCATTTGAAAGTGTTTCTTTTAAAAAGAGAGTGCCTAGAAAGGAGACACAAATAAACAACATAAATAAAAAAAAAAAAAAAAAAAAAAAAAAGAGAGTGCCTAGCTGGGCAGTGGTGGCACATGCCCTTAATCCCAGCACTCGGGAGGCAGAGGCAGGTGGATCTCTGAGTTCGGGGCCAGCCTGGTCTACAAAGTGAGTTCCAAGAAAGGCACAAAGCTACACAGAGAAACCCTGTCTCGAAAAACAAAACAAAAAAAAAAAAAAGAAGAAGAGTGCCTAAGAAGACAAAGCTTATAGAATGCCCTACTCTAGACACATAGGCACCGTAAGCCTACTGCAGATGTGGTAAAAGGAGACCCAGATACATTTCAAACCACCCTTTTGTCATTAAATGGTGCTGTTAAGCATGCACAAAGAATGCAAGAGCTATTGAGACTTACACCAAGATTCCAGAAAACAAAACAACGCCCCCCCCCCAAAAAAAAAAAACTGATGAGGCCAGGCAATGTGCAGCAAGGTTGAAGTCCCCAAAGAGAAGGCTTTGAGAGGCCAGTGTGTGGAGCTGTAAAGGTGAGTCCCAAGATGAAATGGAGATTCCAAGATGTTGGAGATATTATGGATGTGGGACATCTGTATAGGGAAGTTGTAGGCAGCATATGGAATTTGCTTAATAGAGAAGCAATGCTACTTCAGGTGACAGAGCCAAGGAGTAGGGGTACTTCAACCCCTAAGAACACAGATGATGTCACCATGAGCTCCCACTTCTGGACACAGACCTGAAGGGTTTGACCTTTACCCTTTTAGATCACGTTCTTCCTTTGGTCTGGCATTTCCTTGCCATTCTCTCATGCTTTCCCTTTTGGAAAGTGAATGTTTACTCTGAATCACTCTATATTAGGACTATGCAACTTCAAAATGTTTATTTTACTGGGTTTCACAGTTAAGAGTTTGCCTTGAATCTTGGAAAAGTCTTTGGGTTTTTACTTAGATTATGGGATTTTTGAAGTCTGATGAAGTCTGACTGACTGAATCCAGCATATACAAGATAGCCATGAGTCTATGAGCACCACAGACTGAAGTGTATGATTTAAATGTGGAAAATACCACATGAGCTCTTGTGTTTTTAACACCTGGTCTCTAACTGGTGGTTCTTCTTTCAATTGGAAGCTTTAGGGCATATAAACTTCCTGGTTGTCTTAGATCACTAGGATTGAGCCCTCAAAGTTATAATCCAGCTTTGCTTCTTGTCTGAGCTCTCCATTTGCTGGTGGCACCATGTTAGAACCCATGGCATAAAGCTCTCACTGCCACTGACCAAGCTGCTTTAACCACCATGCTTTTTCCATGACATTATTAGCTAAACACAGCTCTATTCCCTCATGCTGTTTCTTTATTTTTGCAAAGTGATGATAAAAGTAGCTAATATATTGGGAAATTCATGTGGGAACTCAGGAGATCATAATATTTGTGGAAATGTGGACAATGAAAAGGTTTCTGATGGGATTAAGCAATCTATTTGTATTACAGTCAAGAACCTGCCTACATTTTGTCTATACCTGAGATTTCATGGGAGGCCTGTTTTAGAGGTGTGAGACTAAATAATCTGACAGAGGAATTCCAATGCAGCCCACCTTTCAACACGTGGCATGGTTATTGGTATTTACTTTAAGACAGGTTTGCAGTGAGAATCAAGAGCAGAAGGAGAGAAAAGAGAGTTGAAAAGTGTAATTTATCCAGAAAAGATACAACAACGGTTGTAGAAAAAGAAGGTAATTAGGATTACTAAAATCAAACCAAGTATATTCCACTGGGACAATATGAAATTTTATAAACTCCTTAGTTTTATTTTTGATAATTTCATACATGGGCACTACATCTACATCATTACATCATTCCTGCCCTCCTCTCTCCTCTAACTCCTGTGTCATCCCTCCCAAATTCATGATCTCTTTTTTAACTGTTGCTACATGTATACACGTATATATGAATATATAATCTACTGAGTCCACTTAGCTTTGCTTATATGTGCATGTGACTTGGGATTGGACAGTCTATGTGGATGTTTGTTCTTGAAAACAACTAATTATCTTTCTTTCAACAGCCATTAGCCACCTGGAGCTCTTCATCCAGGGGTGAAATCATGTAGAATTTCCCCTGCCTGCACTGGTGTATCAAATGGTGTTGTCATATTTGCTGGCCTTGCTTAAACAACCAGCAGATGGAGACCGTTACAAAGATACTCAATTGGTTAAAATGCAGAATATAATTGACTGTGGGGTTCCCAGCCCCAACTGATACATATGCAATGCAACTTCTACATCTAAGGTTCAGGAAAAATCATGGAAGAATGGGTGGAAAGATAACAAGAGCCAGACTCTCAGGATGTCTGTTGGTTTACCATGGAAAATACACCTGTGAACTTTCAACAATATGGAAGCATTTTTTGAATGAATCTTAGAAACTGGCAGACTTAATCCATCCCAGGATCAAGAATGTAAAGATTTTAATTCTTTTAAAATATTTTACTTAGAGAAGAGAGCTTTGGGGGCACCCTGTTTATACAAGGCCATTTAGGGAAATGCTTTACTGTGTTTGGCTATCTGGGCTCTCAGGCTGCTATAGCTAGGGGAACTAGGATACTTCTCAAGGTACTGGCAGATCTTGCTATTGTCCACATAATGTTATTGTGCAGGGTGTGCATATAGGCTTCATTTAAGATTTAAAAGGAAGAATTGAGGAACCAGTAATAAGTGGTAGGACCAGGATCATTGGTTGTTATCCTTGAAAAGAAAATGAACCAACATATGAGATGAATTCTAACCTGTAATGGAGACCCCAGCATGTTAGAGATGCCAGACATTTAAAATGTCTGCTAAGAACAGCTATATGCATGCTTAGTGGAGCCAACCCAAGAACCAGGCCATGTTAGATGCAGATGGCAAGGTCATATATATGTTGGGCTTCCAAAGTCCTTTGGGGACTTATATTGTGCCATTATGTACCCTGAAAGATGTACATAAAGCTACAGGACACAGTGTTTCCCATGTTTGGGTCTGGTTTATTTCTGACCCCATGCTCCCCTCTTGATTTAACTTAGGTATGTGGTACCTATCCAGAAAACTATCCATTTCTTTTAGGTTTTCCAGTTTTGTGAAGTAGGGGTTTTTGAAATATGACCTGATGATTCTCTGGATTTCCTCAATGTCTGTTGTTATGTCCCCCTTTTCATTTCTGATTTTGTTGATTTGGATTCTCTCTCTCTGTCTTTTGGTTAGTTTGGATAAGGGCTTGTCTATCTTGTTGATTTTCTCAAAGAACCAACTCTTTGTTTCATTACTTTTTTGTATTGTTCTCTTTGTTTCTATTTTATTGATTTCAGCTCTCACTTTGATAATTTCCTGGTGCCTATTCTTCCTGGGAGACTTTGCTTCTTCTTGTTCTAGAGCTTTCAGGTGTCTTGTTAAGTCACTAGTGTGAGATTTCTCCAACTTCTTTATGTGGGCATTTAGTGCTATGAATTTCCCTCTTAGCACTGCTTTCATAGTGTCCCATAAGTTTGGGTATGTGGTGTCTTCATTTTCATTGATCTCTAGGAAGTCTTTAATTTCTTTCTTTATTTCTTCCTTAACCCATTGGTGATTCAGTTGAGCATTATTCAGTTTCCATGAGATTTTAGGTTTTCTGTAGTTTTTGTTGTTGTTGAAATCTAACTTTAAACCATGGTGGTTTGATAGAACACAGGAGGTTATTCCAATTGTTTTGTATCTGTTGAGATTTGCTTTGTGGCCAACCAAGTATGTGGTCGATTTTAGAGAAGGTTCCATGGGGTTGCTGAGAAGACGGTATATTCTTTTTTGTTAGGATGGAATGTTCTGTAGATATCTATTAGGTCCATTTGGGTCATGACATCAGTTAAGTCCTTTATTTCTCTGTTAAGTTTCGATTTGGGAGATCTGTCTGGTGGTGAAAGTGGGGTGTTGAGATCTCCCACTATTAATGTGTGGGGTTTTATATGTGGTTTAAGCTTTAGCAATGTTTCTTTTACATACGTGGGTGCCCTTGTGTTTGGGGCATAAATGTTCAGAATTGAAACTTCATCTTGGTGGATCTTTCCTGTGATGAGTATGTAATGCCCTTCTTGATCTCTTTTGATTGATTTTAGTTTGAAGTCTATTTTGCTGGATATCAGGATGGCTACACCCACTTACTTCTTAAAACCTTTGATTGGAAAGTCTTTCCCCAGCCTTTTATTCTTAGGTAGTGTCTGTCTTTGAATTTGAGATGTGTTTCTTGTATGCAGAAGAAAGATGGGTCCTGCTTTCATATCCATTCTGTAAACCTATGTCTTTTTATAGGTGAATTAAGTCCATTGATATTAAGGGATATTAATGACCAGTGATTGTTCATCCCTGTTATTTTTTGGTGGTAGTGTGTGTGTACTTCTCCTCTTTGGAGTTTACTGCTGTGGCTTTATCTATTGCCTGTGTTTTCAAGGGTGTATCTGACTTCCTTCGGTTGGAATTTTCCTTCTAGTGCTTTCTGTAGGGCTGGGTTTGTGGATAAGTATTGTTTAAATCTGGCTTTGTCTTGGAATGTCTTATTCATTCCATCTATGATGATTAAAAGTTTTGTTGGGTATATTAGTCTGGGATGGCATCCATGGTCTCTTAGTGTCTGCATTACATCTGTCCAGATCTTTCTGGCTTTCAAAGTCTCCATTGAGAATTTGGGTGTTATTCTGATGGGTTTGCCTTTATAAGTCACTTGGCCTTTTTCCTTTGCTGGTCTTAATATTCTTTCTTTATTCTGTATGTTTAGTTGTTTAATTATTATGTGGCCAGGGGACTTTTTTGGGGGGGTCTAGTCTGTTTGGTGTTCTATAGGCTTCTTGTATCTTCATAGGCATTTCCTTCTTTAAGTTGGGAAAGTTTTATTCTATGATCTTGTTGAATATATTTTCTGTGCCTTTGAGTTGGTATTCTTCTCCTTCTATCTCTATTATTTGTAGGTTTGATCTTTTCATGGTGTCCCAAATTTCTTGGACATTTTGGTTCATGACTTTGTTGGCTTTAGTGTTTTCTTTGACTGATGAATCTATTTCTTCTACTGTATCTTCCACGCCAGAGATCCTCTCTTCCATCTCTTGCATTCTGTTGGTTATACTTGCATCTGAAGTTCCCAGTCATTTACTCAGATTTTCTATTTCCAGTATTCTCTCTGTTTGTGTCTTCTTCATTTTTTCTATTTCCCTTTTCAGGTCTTGGACTGTTTCTTTCATTTGTTTCATTGATTTTTCATGATTTTCTTTCAGTACTTTATTGTTTTCTCCCAGGACTTTATTGTTTTTTTCTAATTTGTTTGCCCTTTCCTCTAGTTGTTTATAGCGTTCTTCCCATTTTTTTTTGTCTTTTCCTCTACACAAGCCTCTACCTTCTTTATGATGTTATTCATAAGGCTGTTTTCTTCTGCTTCTTCCAATTTTTGATGTTCAGGTCTAGATGTTGGAGGCAGGCTAGGTTCTGGTGATGCTGTATTGCTCTTCATTTTGTTGTATGTACTTCTGCCTTAACGTCTGCCCATCTCCTTGTGGTTCGTTCTTGGTCTTATCAGCGCACTTGGTTCAGACAGAGCTGACAGATTCAGGACGTCTCTCTCTCTCTCTTGTCCAGATGGGAGCTCTCTTGTCCAAATGGGAACTCTGGGGCAGGATGGAAGCTCTTTTCCAGACGGGAAGTCCAGGGTAGGATGGGAGCTCTTATTCAGACAGGAATTCCGGGGCAGGATGGGCGCTCTTGTCTAGAAGGGAAGTCTGGGGCAGGATGGGCGCTCTTGTCCAGAAGGGAAGTCTGGGGCAGGATGGGAGCTGGGGGCCAGTCTCTAAGTCTCAGGAAGTGGCTGGGGTCTCAGGCGGATGGGTGTGGGGGCAGGGCATGGAGATTGCAGGGTCTGCCAGGGGTCTTGGAGAAGGGGATCCTTCTTGGTGGGGCTAGAAGGGAACCTGCTCGGTGGCCAGAACCTGGGGCCAAGTTGGACAGGTCTTCCCTGGAGTGGCTGGTGCCCAGGGATGGGGTCTGGGCTGAGCCAGGACACTCACCTCTGGTCCAGAAGGGAAGTCTGGGGCAGGATCCTATGCTCCTCTCTTATACCTCCATCCTTCCCTTTTAGAATAGGAAATCTTACTCTGCTATTGTTTCTTTTTAATATTTTAAAAAGATTTATTTATTTTTGTTTTCCTTGTATGGGTGTTTTGCCTGCATGTATGACTGTGCACCACAAGCATTCATTGCTTGTGGAGGCCAGAAGAGAGCATTAGATCCATGTGTATTGGTCCAAGCAACCATGGAATGAACCCAATGAAACTGTGAGCAAAACCTTTTATTACCTAAGTTGTTCTGTCAGCCCTTTGTGACTGTGACAAGACAAAGCAACCAACACAATTATCATTAATCACCACTACCACCATCACTATCATTATTATTGCCACACCTATCATTACCATTATCACCATAACCATCACCACCATCACCAACACTGTTACTATTGCTACTATGTCTATTAACACACCACCACCACCACCATCATCATCACTCACAATGGTGACTACCATTTCATCGTTACATATTCAAAATAACAGATTATATGTGCTATCCCATTTGAATAAATATTTGTAATTAATTTTAAGACAATTTGTTTGGTACCCACCATGTGCTTATTGTCATAGTAGACATCAGAAATGAAGGTCTGGCACACTCATTTGTTTCAAGGTCTTAAAATTGGAAAATTGAAAAAAAAATAAGAGAGTGTATTGAATTTTATAATTGTTGTCAGCAATTTCAGACTTTAATACTAGGTCACAGAGATCATCAGTGGTGGAGGTCATTGCAATCATAGTTTGTAAGACCAGAGTTAGTTGTATAAAAAGAAGAACAATTTTACATATAGGTAAAGTTAGTGTTTGAAAATTTGAGCAATTTTTTTGAGTACTAAGTGATATCTGGATCTAATACTTGAATGGCAAGAAACATGACCAGATCATGAAAGACACTATGATCTAAGCAAAGGAACTTACAGTCTTATTTAAGGCACAAGGACTCACTGAATTATATGACAGGGGGAGAAACGAAACAGAATGTCTGTGTGTAAAGACTCTTTCTCTGTTCTGCCAGGCAGCTCCCAAAATATGACACAGTGACTTTTATTGATTGTGAAAGCTCAGTCTTAACTTAGGCTTGTCCTACTAGCTCTTATAACTTAAAGTAACCTGCTTTTATTAATCCACGTTTTACCATGTGGCTTTTAAACTTTTCTTTCATTCTATATGTCTGACTTTCTCCATGTCTTGTTGGCATTTCCTCTGCACCTCAGTTATCTTCTACTACTTCCTCTCTCTGTCTGGAAGTCCCACCTATATCTCCCGCCTAGCTATTGGCTGTTAAGCTCTTTATTAAACCAATCACAGTGTAGAAATATCCCACACCATTTCCTCCTTTTTGTCTAAATAAAAAGGCAAGATTTTAACTCTAACACAGTAAAAACTATATGCAATAAGAACAATTGTCAAGTATGAATTACACTCACAAGGTCTAGTCCATTTGTATTTGTCAGATTTGGAGAAATTACTCTGTTATCTATCTTATCTTGAAGAGTTCAAAGTTTTATACCTAAGCCATTTTTCTATCATAACTATATTACCATTCTAAAAATATCTTTTTAGACCTTAAAACATCTTAGATAAACTTAAGCTTTTATGTTTCTTAACCTTATAAACTTTACATCTCTTATGTAAGTTGTTTTTGAATTTAGTAACAAGGAAAACTCTAAAATTATAAGTATCTCTTTAACCCCATCAAAGACTCCAGATGGATATAATATTACTTGAGTAAACAGGAAGTGTAGAGCAAACAACTTTGAAAACTATAGAAATTACAGAGACAGCTGGCAGAGTCACCTGAGTTTCCTCTGTAACACTGGGGCATCCATTTTCAGTCTTCAGGCCTAGAATCTCTGACAGATTTTTATGTGAAGCAGGAATTTTGAAGGACTGTTCTATCTCGTCTTGACAAAGTTTGACAGTTGCTTTCTTGTGTCCTGCTTGTCCAGTTTGGACAGCATACTGTCAGCAGTTGAGGCAAGGGAAGTTTCATGTCCAAATGGCTAGCTTTGCCACACTGAAAGCAAACTCCATATAGAGGTTTTTCTATGCCATCATCCTTTTTTGAAGTAAATTGATGCTTCCAGGAGCTGACATGTCTCATTATCATGAAAAGCCTTATGTTATTAGAACATCCTAAATACCACATTCTGTAGGTCTTTGAAGTGTTTGAGGACTACTCATCTATCTAAAATATATCTCTGTTTTACCTTAAAAACATATCTGACATGACTACAAGTTTGATTATTACAGATGATGAACTACTAACCTGTATTTATTTTTTTATTAAGGAACTTTTTTATTCATTTTACATACCAATCATAGATCCCTCTCTTCCCTCCTCCCACCCCTCCAGCCTTCCCCCGAAACCCATGCCCCGTTCCCTCCTACAAGAAAGTAAGGCCTCCCATGGGGAGTCAGTAGAGCCTGATACATTTAATAGGGCCAGGTCCAAGCCCCTCCCTCTGCCTCAGGGCTGTGCTAGGTGTCCTACCATAGGTAGTAGGCTCCAAAAAGCCAGTTCATGCACCAGAGATGGATCCTGATCCTACTGCCAGGGGGCCCCTTAAGCAGATTAAACTACACAACTGTCTTACTTATGCAGAGGTCCTAGTCCAGGCCCATGAGGCTCTAAAGGTGTTGGTCTAAATTTTGTGAGTTCCCACTAGTTTGGTTTGGTTGTCTCTGTAGGTTTCTCCATTATGATATTGATGCCCCTTGCTCATAGAATCCCTCTTCTCTCTTTGATTGGACTCCTGGAGCTTGGCCTGGTGTTTGGCCGTGGATCTCTGCATCTGCTTTCATCAGTTACTGTGGAAAGGCTCTATGATGAGTTAGGGTATTCACAGATGTGATTACTGGGGTAAGCCAGTTCAGGCACCCTCTCAACTATTGCTAGTAGTCTAAACTGGGGTCATCCTTGGGGATTCCTGGGAACTTCCCTAGCACCTGGTTTCTCCCTATCCCCATGATATCTCCCTCTATCATGGTATCTCTTTCATTGTTCTTCCACTCCATCCCCATTCCAGCTTGACCATCCTGTTCCCTTATATTCTCATTCCCTATCCCCTAACCTCCATTGGCCCCCTCATTCCCAGTTCACTACTAACCTGTATTTCTTAATTATCCGAAATAGCTTTCAAGGACTAGAGCTTTACATTACATTTTTTAAATGAGCTGCATAAGTACAATACTTTAAACAAGAATAGAAACATATATACAGTATAATAAAAATAACCTTAAATTTGTATCAATATACAAACATATATTAAACAAGAATAGAAACATATTTAGAGTATGTTCTAATGAAAATAACCTTAAATTTGTATCAGTATACAAAAATCCATACCAATGTAAACATCTGAGATTAATAGTTGCTTTTTAGTTAAAAGTAGATTCAATAATCTACCCTTTTATCCTACTATTCCTATATCCTCCCATTTCTTTTCAGAAAGAGAGTCTTGAATCCAACCTCCCTTGCTTAGTTTCCTCCCTTACCATGGCCAGTAACAACTTTTAATCAAACCCCCTAAATGATGACAAACATCTATAACCCACTGGATGACCACCCACCCCATCTCTTGAGAATGTGGGCATCATGTTTTCTAGACTGCTTCCTGTTGTTTAGGGTGACAGCGTCTTTGGGAGACCCTGAGAAAATTGGGATAAAGGCCAAGTCCTGGGAGAGCTAGCAGTATTATTTTTTTGTTTAATCTCTGTGTGATGGGAAAGTGTAGAGCACATCTGAAGTCCTGGCGATAGTAGTCTTTGAGGGGGGATCATCTCACCTATCAGCTTTGAAATTGTTCTGGTTGTAAAATTTTGAGGAAACTGCAATAGAGGCATTCTGAGAGGCTGGATCACCTGGGCTACTTGTCTTTATTGGTGTCTAGTTCTTTTTTTTCTGAAAACACACAAAATTTAAAGGTAACATACATATCTGTACTAACACAAGTATGGAATGTGTGGTGTGCACAAGTCAGCTAAAGATGATTTTTTTTTCTGTGTTTGAGCAGGTAAAAGGCATCTGCCAACTCTATAAGTCCGTTTGGACTGTATAACAAAACTGTAACATAAGTCTCTATCCATGCCATATGAAAGAATAATAAGTCATGAGGATTTTGTAGCCATCAAGATTTAGCACATCTCATCCAGTCTCAAAACTGTTCCCATAGTAGAGGGATCAGTATATACATCATCCGTCCTGTAGTCTTTTATGACTCTTCTCTTTTATGTCTGTAGCCAGGATTTTCAGGAGGTCTCCCCCAACCAAATCTGATCTTTATTAATTTTAAGGGAACCCATAGCTTTTCATTTCCTCTGGAAGTAAAAACACAATCTATTCCTCAACACAACATTTTCTGACTTCCATTTTGAAGTTAAGACATTTTAAAAATATATAGGTTGGTTTAATTGAAAGTTTTTATAATCTAATGTCTCTCAGCAGCTATTGCTTTTTGTTTATTAGCATTTAAAAAATTCAAAGCCAACAAAGCACCATTCAGGACCCAGATGCCCTGTTTATTTCTTATCTTTACATGGCTTATTTACTTTTTTCTATTGCTTTACTCTCTTTAAAGATTTTATTATTTTTAAACATTTTTTTTCTGTGACTGTCTATACCCATTTTTTCTTTAGTATCTAAACATATTATAAAGCATACTCTCCCTGTTCAGAGGCTTTCTCTATCTGGATCTGATTTCCTGCACATCTGCAGCATTCTCTGACTGTGAGACAAACCTTAAATGGGCATGCCAGCAGCCAGGTAGCTCTGCTTAGTGCAGGGCACTGGCACATGGCTCTGGCTGGCTCGAGCCCACAGGCAACAGCTAGTAGCTGTATCTCTGTGCACTGAGCATCAGCCTGCCTGAAAGACTGCAGGACTAGGAATCCACATCTGGCTCTTTGTCCAGAACTTTTTTTTTTTTAAGCTTTCTCAGGCTCTATGTTTGGATAGTCAAGGCTTCACATTGGATGACATATGTAATGAGTCTTTCTCTGTCCCACCAGCCAGCTCCCAAATAATGTCATGGAGATTTATTATTAATTAAGAAAGCTTAGCCTTAGCTTAAGCTTGTCCCACTAGCTCTTATAACTTAAATAAACCCATATTTTTTAACCTATGTTTTGCCATGTGAAAGTATCTCTCGTCCATCTTTGCATCTTCTGTCTTCTATCTGTGTCTGACTGGAAACTCCTTCCCAGAGTCCTCTCTGTTTCCAGAAGTCCCTCCTAAACTCTTCTTGCCTAGCTATTGTCCATTCAGCTCTTTATTTAACCAATCAGAAGGCACCTTCACATTGTAAACAAATATTCTGCAACATCTACATTAACAACAGTTTATATTTTTGAACATATATATCTTGCAAAGCTCCTTACACAGATGAGATAATATTAATCTTCACACCATATGACAGAGGCATAGTTTATCCCTGTGAGCACCTCATATCCTTATGTTCTTCTCCTGGCATCACAAGCATCTGCCAATGTATGCAATTTGAACATAAGGTAGAGTTGCTTCTGGAAAACCAATAGGCATAATCCCTCTAATAAAGGGAAAGGAAAACAGACACCACAAGTGAAAATTCATTCTGTATCTGGTATTACTGTTGTCAAATTTGACTTACTTTTTTTAATATTAAACTCTTTGCCAATAAATTCTGTGGACTTTGATTTTTTGACAATTTACAGAGTTCTAAATCACTGTTTCAAAATAAAACTGTAGTAGATCTGGCTCTAAGCCCTCCAGATATGCTATTTCTGATTATTATTATTATTATTATTATTATTATTTTATTTTTTTTGAGACAGGTTCTCACTAAGTAGGCCTGGCTGGCCTGGAACTCACTATGTAAGACTAGGCTGACCTTGAATTTACAGAGATCTGCCTACCTCTGTCTCTCAAGTGCTGGGATTAAAGGTGTATGCCACCATGTTTAGCTTGTTTTTTCTAACTTTTAATCATTAGTAGGGTAGACCATTCCTGATGTCATTACAATATGTTTTTGTAGAAGACTGGAGCTTTTTGTCAGTCAGGATGCCTTAATGCAGTTGACATTTGAAGTTCAGAGCACAGACACTCTCTTAATATTTGCAAACCTTTCTCTTAGTCTATGGCACTATTTCTTGTTTCAGATTAAGTTATTTGTTATTTAATGGTTAGCTTTTATCACTGTTGTGTTTTGAGTAATTGTTCTCAAAATTAGTTTGGTGACCCCATTAGAGACCCTGAGCCTCTTTTGGGGTTCTATAATATCAACATTACTCTTATAATATCAAAATATTCTTTGCTTTATGTATTGTATTCTTTCAGGAATGTACAGTAAAATTTCCCAGAAACTACATAATACCTTATATCATAAGCGATTGAATTCAGAAGTGGAGATGAGAATTTAGTTATGTACTAAGCCAGATATTAAAGAAATTTGTGGAAACATGACTAACACACTATTCTAAGCTTTTTAAAAATATAACAAATTTCCACTAAAATGGTTATTTCTATTAACAAATAATCATGTTACTGTTATTTTCACATGAATTATATAAATCGCTTACAAAAGTGCTGATTTAAGCCGGGCGGTGGTGGCGCACGCCTTTAATCCCAGCACTCGGGAGGCAGAGGCAGGCGGATCTCTGTGAGTTCGAGGCCAGCCTGGTCTACCAAGTGAGTTCCAGGAAAGGCGCAAAGCTACACAAAGAAACCCTGTCTCGAAAAAACAAAGAAAAAACAAAAAAAAAAAAAAACAAAAGTGCTGATTTAAATTCCTAACATAGCAATTATTAATTACTATAATCTGCATAAAAAAGCTTCTTTGGTTTTCTTAGAAATGATTAGAATGTAATAGAATGTTGAAGCTAACATGCTTGAGAATGGTGGTTTAGAGAAGTTCCTGTTCTCAATGACTTTAAGGGGAGGGATACATGTCTTGATTTCCCTGTATCCCTGGTCATATTTGTCCAAAGAAAAAAGGGAAAAGAAAACAGGTACACTAGAAATTCATGTGTATGAGGTCCCTGGTCTCCTGGTGTTGAGTACCGCTCTTTCACATCTGTTTCCTTGGTAACTAAACTTAGCTGACACCTGTGGCCTATTAACAACCTTCCTGTGCTCTAGCGATTCCTCAGGGCAATGAGCATCTGGGAACAATTAGGGAAGTTGGTAAGGAAGTTTCCTTAAGCAGGAAATTGGTTCCTCTGGAGCTTGTTAAACATTAACTCCACAGAAGATCGTGAAAACACTTACTGGAATTAGCAATAGTGTTCAAGTCTTCAGGGGGCACTTACGAAGAGCAAATAGTGTCAGGAATTAGGGACTTGGAGTTTATTCTTGAAGGTTTAGACATCGTCTTTAAGTTATGGTGAGGGATCAATTAGCTTAAAACGATGCCTGACTTTTTAACAAAGACACACTCTTAAGTTTCTCCCTGGGGCTAACACTGGTCTAGAGTAAGAGTGAGATGAGAGGTGTAATTAAGGTCCATGTGAAATCCAGATGTTCTCCTTCACTGAGTCTCTTTGGCTATAGTAATATTTACAAAGGCTTGCCAAGCCTGAAAAAGTGGGCCAGACCTAACCATAGTCTCAGCCAGTTGGGAATGTCTAACACCTTGATCAGTCTCGATGCAGTAAAAACAGTAGATTTTGCTCTAAGCCTCGACCAATATAAGCATGTGAATCCAATCAAAACAAAACAATTCTATAATCAAGCACATTATATATCATTTTTTTTTTCGGAAAATAGAAATGCCGAGGACTTAGAGAGTAAGGAAAGAGTGAGTGGTCAAGTCAGAAGTGTCCACCGCGTCGTTGACATCCACACAGGCCACAGGTGGCCTCTCTGCCCAGGACCACAGTCTGTGGACCCCAGCTCTACAGCAAGATAAGCCCAGCCCTTGCAAAGTGGTCTGTCAAACAGGGTATCAATGCCACCACCTCTTATGCACTTCAAATGGCAAACAGCTCCAGTTCTATCCAAAGGGCAAACAGTTTATAACCAGAAGAGCACAGACAGATGCAGGAAATGCTTAAGTATGAAAATTCTGTAAGAAAAAGAGAAAAATGTAAAAGGACAGGAATAAAATAACTGGACATCTGAGCACCTGGCATGAGGGAGCACTTGGCTGAGCACCTTGTGCCCCCACTTGGTGCTTGTTTAAGTGTTGTAGTCTGGGCACTGTTCATTTTACTCATGAGGAAGCCTATGAGGTGAAATGGTACAAATGGATTTAGGGCCATTTTCCTTTTAACTCCAAGGTTTTTGTCCCCACCACCAACACTCCACAGCCAATGCCAACCAGGTCTCATTTTCTTCTTCAGTCAACTAACATATACCAAGATGTCACTTATGTTAGGCCCTAAAAGAAGGGTCCCGGAATCAACATTGTCCTTACCTGTATAGATTTTATGGTAAAGAGCAAAATCATAAATAACCATGTAAGCAAGAACTCAAGGTAGTGTAAGTGTTTGAAGGTATATCACAAATCAATGGCTATGCCTATGTACCTATAAATTGACATTCCATTTGTCTATACGTCTATCTATCTATCTATCTATCTATCTATCTATCTATCTATCTATCATCTATCTATCTATCTGTCTATCTATCTGTCTATCTATCTATCATCTATTTATCATCTATCCATCTAATCTATCTAATCTATCTTGACCTAGCCTTGATAGGTTAAGAAAAGTTTGTCTAAGAAAGTGATATTTATATTAATACCTGAAGTATGAATAGAGCGTTCATGGAGAGTAGGTAGCAGAGTCCTGGAAAAAAGCAAATGATTTCATGAAGAAAAGAAGGAAATCCCAGGCAAAGAACTTGATAAATGTTACAACCAGATACATCAGATCCTAGTCTGTCACTAAGGGGACTACACAAAAGGATCCACTGAGAGCCTAGATAGTGATTAAGAGCACGTATTGCTCTTGCAGGTAACTGGGGTTTAATTCTCAGCACTCAGCTTCAGGGCTCTAACGTCTAATGCCTACTTTTTACACACACACACACACACACACACACACACACACACACACGCGCGCGCGCGCGCGCGCGCGCGCGTACGAAGCATGCATGCACACGCTGCTAAAACCTTTTAAAAAAGACTCAATTGCTGTATTTTCTGTAATTTATTTAATTCACAATTTCTACATGTTAATCTATTTCTACCCTATACAATGCCTTGCTATTGGCAGTATTTTTGCACTTTTTGATTAAATGTTTAATTATATAAATAATTCTTATTTAAAAATAAATATCAAGGCTACAAATTTTTAATTTACCTCTTGACAAATATCAACTTGATATGCCTTTTTTGATAACTTGACTCATTTCCAATTATATCATGAAAGGAGGTTATATTAAAAAGTCAAGATATTTATGAGAAACATTGCTTTTCTATTGATATTTTAGAAATACTGATTTTCAAGTTTTTTGATAAGAAGCTTTTCTTTCTACTTTCTGTTATTTTAATTTACAATTTTATTTACTTAGGTGAAAAACTGCTCTATGTGATTTCTGTTTTTTTAAGTTTGGTTATTTCTTTTTGGGCAAGTGTATATATTCTGTCTCCCCTTCATTTGAAAGTTTAAAAATAAGTTGTCTTTTTTTCTTCTTTTTCAAGGTCTGCTTATTTATTTGTTACTCTTTAAAACAGTTTTGACTGGACCCAGATTAGAATTGGAAGAACGCAGTGAGGACAGCCAACATATTTAGGCAATCCACTCCTGGCATTTTTTTCTTTGGCTTCCTTCAGTCTCTTGGACCAAAGATCAGCATACTCAGCAGCCTCTGGTTTTCTTTTTTCTTTTCTTTTCTTTTCTTTTTCTTCTTTTCTTTTCTTTCCTTTCCTTTTCTCTCTTTTTAAAATTTATTTTAAAAGAAGTTTTTTTCTATTTTACATAACAATCACGGTTTCCCTTCCCACTCTTTCTCCCCTCCCCCCATTCCACCCAGTCCACTCCTCAGAGAGGGTAAGGCCTCCCTTGGGGAGTCAACAAAGTCTGGCATACTAAATTGAGGCAGGACCAAGCCACCCCCCCTCCCCAGCCCAGGCCCACCATCAAGGCTGAACAATGTATCCCATCCTAGGGAATGTGTTCCAAAAAGCCATTTCATGAACCTGGGATAAGTCCTGGTCCCACTGCCAGGAGCTCCCCAAAATCTAGCCACATAATTTTCACCCACATTCAGAGGGCCTAGTTTGGTCCCATGCATGTTCCCCATCTGACAGGCCAGAGTCCATGTGCTCCCATCAGCTTGGGTAAGCTGTGTCTGTAGTTTCCCCCATTATGATCTTGACTTTACTTGTTCCTATGATCCCTCCTCCCTCTCTTCAACTGAAGTCTAGGAGCTCACCCCAGTTTTTGGCTGTGGATCACTGCATCTGCTTCCATCAGTTACTGGATGTAGGTTCTATGATGGCAATTAGGGTAGTCACTAATCTGATTATAGGGGAAGGTAAGTTCAGGTACCTTCTCTATTATTGCTAGGTAGGAGTCTCAGCTGGTGTCACCTTGTGGATTCCTGGGGATTTCCCTGGCACCAGATTTTCCCCTAACCTCCTAATGATTCCCTCTACCAAGGTATCTCTTTCATTGCTCTCCCTCCCCATCCCTCCCTCCACTTGGTCACCTCAACGCCTTGTTTTTCTTAGTTCATTGTTTCTTCGGAGCAACTCCTTGGCATTTGTGTTGCAGGATATGTGGAGTAACATTGTGCTGAAACTCGGGTGTATTGCTTCTGGGCTTCTTTCCTTTTCTGTTTAAGGGCTTTCTGACAACATACTAGCAGATATCAACTTCTTTAGAGACTGAAAAACTTTTAGATTCTGCCAGTTCTTCTGGGCTCCAACTGCTGAGACACAGTAGTATCTGTCAGTCCAAGACTATACTCTTTTTTTTTTTTTTTCAATAACCAGTTGATTGGCAGCTTTCAGATTGGCAGCCCCAGTGCATCCTCACACAGATTTGTACTTCCCATCTCCCAGCAGTTCTCCTTAGTGTTTTACTCAGCAGCAGGCATAGTAGGCTCAAGACACTTTGCTTTGTGGGAAAACCTTGTTTGTCATTCCCACCACTGATTCGGACCACATAATCCTTCCATTCCTTACCCAGAGCATCAGCAGCTCCTTCTGTGGCCATGGCTTCTCATAGAAAGTAGAAAGCTTGCATTAATTGTCCAATTTTATGAGTTTTTGACAATTGGTGGCTGGGAAGGAGGTACTCAGCTTCATCTTGACATGGCTGACCACCTAGAAGGTACCGTGGAAAAAAGTGAGGTTTTTTTTTTGCTCTTTCTCTACCTGGGATGCTTCTCAGGTTTGGTCCCTAATCAACTTCCTTTTGGGCAGCATTGAATGTTCAGCTTAGGACCACTGGGTGGGGTTTCTTCTGTAATCTGGTAACATGTCACAGAAACACAGGCTACTTCATAAAGGTTCCTGTCAATCTTTGTGCTGTAGAGGCTCCACTAACCTCTGGCACCTCAAAAAGCACTGATTGCTGTTACCTGAAATTTACTCTCATCTCCTCTGTAGTCCAATGTGTGATCTCTTTCTGCAGGTGTGGGACCTAAAGCTGAGCACATGCACATACAGAGGCATTCATGCACTTGTCTCCTTTCTGCTTTATCACAGTGTCCACCAATCAATGCATTTGACCATCTGATTGGACAGTAGTTCAGCTTCTGCTGGCTGTTGACCTCCAGTCTGTTTGCTCTTCTTGACTGATTCCAGGATGCCATCTTTGGCCACTTCCACTTCAGAGAGGTCTGTTTGTTGCTGGGACCTGGATAGTTTGGGTGATTGGTCATTCAAAACAAACAAATAAATATCATAGAAATATTCAAACACTGTTGAAATTGCTAAAACTTAGTACTTGATGGAACTTTCAGAAGAGGGGGAAGAATAAAAGATAATACATAATTTATGACCATTATGGAGCCTGACAGCTCATGAAAATATTATTTCTAAAAGTCCTCTTAAAGTTGATTTTCATGAGCATTATAGTCTTTCTGTGTCCTCAAGTTTCTTGTCAACTGGGACTATGGAGAAATACAATAGTTCATATCATCCAGATATGGCTAGTGTGCAGGGGCCACTTGTAAAGGAGATGAAAATGGGGGTCAGACAGGTGCCCCCCAGGATAGGCAGGATTTCTTACTAAGCTTCCTGGGAGGGCGCAGTCTCTTCTCAACTTTTGTTAGTTTCCAGTTTCTCCACTCTCTTCTCAGCCAGGAACTGCAGGAAACAGAAGGCACACTGGCAGGAATTTTGGAGACAATTTTTAAGAGTCTTTTCTATCAGGCACAGGTAATCCTCTTTGGGGGAGCCATAAGGGAGGTTGAGGAATGACTAGGAATGTCATTAACCAAAAGTGAATGCTAATCCAATTGCTCTGACAGGGAGGAGGGGAACAAGTGCTACCCGAGCCATGGGGTCACAGCAGGGCTTGCCTGACAGGATCAGCAGTGATAGAGGAGCCAGCCCCTGGCACAACCCTGGTGCAAGGGCAGGGAGGAAGCCAGAGAACACTTACCTTGACTTAGGTTTTCCCTCTCCCTAATCTCCTGTAGGTACCATAAGTGTGATAGACACAAGCACCAGGCAGAGGCTTAGGAGCCTAGGTGATACTCTGTGTGTATGCATGTGTGTATGAGTGTCTGTGCTTGGGTTCCCCATAAACCACTGAGACACAGAGTAGAGTTGATTAGAGGAGGGCAGAAGGGTGAAGAAAGCTTTATTTGAGTTCAGGAGAATAAGGAGCTCATACTCAAAGTCTATTCTAAACAGCTGAAGCCAGGTGTAAGGTGAGTTTTAAAATCATAGCAGTAGGATCAACCAGGGATAGATGGTCTGATGGGAATTGTGGGTATGAATGACACTGGCCAATGGAGATATAATCACAGTTGTACTTATATTTTGTGAGGACTCCATGTTTTGAGGGCATTTACACTTTTCATTCCTTAGCATACAGAATGGATTTTAATTGTTCCATTAAATCTGTAATATTTTACTTTCTTGATTCTACCCTTGAAGCCATGATCAGAAAACATTTTCTTGCCCTTAATGATATAAGTTTTCATTAATGATCTGGTATTACATGGCTTTTCTAAGAAAACATTTATTGCACTATTTATTGAAATATCCATATATTTCTATGTGTCTGCACACAACAAACATTCTAAGGAAATGGAAGCCCCGGTGTCCTCTTGGCCTTCTGATGTCCTTAAGGCAGCCTCTTATTGGAGGTAAGAAATATTTTGTCTGGAGGGGAAGAGATCCTCTAGGGTATCTCTTGGTGCTTCCAGTTCTGTAATTCAAGTTAATGGGAAGCTGTAACAACCTAATTCAGATGGGCCACTCCTCCAGGAAAACAACTCCTCCAGGAAAAGCACCCGCTGAAGTCCTTGCTGAGTGTGGAGGAAATACAGATTGGGTAGTAGAGGAAGGCAGTTATAAATACCAGCGAAAGCCATGTGATGAGTTGCAGAAACCTGGATTATAATTGACATGAATGTTTCTGTCATATTTTAAGAATGTGTTTGTGCAGATATTGTGTTTTCTTTTCTTGATTACTTTATCAGGTAATTTAACATCAATTTGGAGAAGAACATCACTGATTTCTACATTTAAGTTTTGAGGCACTAAAAGAATGTCCCTCAAGGGACATTGCTATCTATTCTAAAATTTATAGTGTTTGTGGTAGTACATGGGATAGTTTTATCATGTTAGTGTAATTATGACTTGGTTATTGTTCTCATTCTGAAATTAAGCATGGCATAAGGAGATTTGCTTGTGTGAAGTTGGGGTGGACAAGGAGTGGACTTTTGATAGCTATTCTTTGTTGTCAACTTGGCTACTAAAACCCAAATGGCTGTGTATACTTATACCTGTGAGGGAATTTTCTTAATTAAATCATATGAAGTCAGAAGACCTATTTTTTTTATCCAGATTTTCAGAAGTGGGAAGATCCACCATTTGTCTGGGTCACACTTTATGGTGATAGCCTACATAAAGGACATGGAGAAAGGAAGCTTTTGCTTTTTACCTGCTTGCCCTTACTCTTAATGACAAATTCATTCCTTCACTGGTATTAGAGCTTACTTTGGGATTCTGGCATATTCTGAAGACCAGCTGATACATCCAGGCTCATGGACAGAATATCTCTGGATTATTGGACTTTCCATTGGTAGGCAGCCATTGTTGGACTAGCTGGACCACAGCCTGTAAGCCACTCTAATAAATCCCCTTTCCACATACATACAAAATAATACATGTGTGTGTGTGTATTGATACATATGTATTCATTTTATCAGTTCTGTTCCTTTGGAGAACTGACTAATACAACCATATATGTTTATATAAAAAACATAGATTTATATTTTTCACTTATGTAGTATCATTCCAACATGCTTTTTTAACTGCCTCATTGCAATTATGATGTCTTATTCCGTTGTCCCTCTTTCTGCTTAAAATTGTATCTTGTAAAGTTAACAGAGATATATGTGTAAATGATTTCTAAAAGCTATGATGTGAAGACTAGTAATAAACACAGTGGTAATATCCATATTTCCCTCAACCTAGACAAGTGGTGACTATGTCTATTTTGTCTAGATCATTAAATTTTATGCACAATTTTTTTGGTTGCATAAATTCTCTCATGTATGCTGTTCTGAATCCTTTTTTTATACTTTAATAAAAAACAAACCATGAACAGCTTTTCATGCAAACACAGAGAATATTCCTGTATATGATATCCTTGCACTTATTTATATACCTTTCTTTTGATGAACAATTAGTGGTTTTTAGTTTTTCCCCATTGTTTAATGGAATAGTGAAATGAATATCCTTTCAATTGTATAATTCATTTCCTTAGAAACAGAAGTTCATTTTTGTGTCAAAAGAAATAATATTTTAACTTTGATAAAGGTTGTCGGATAACCCTTCAGAAAATTTGTATCCTTCTGTGTCTGACATCATCTTTCCCATTGCCATCTACAGCTCCCATGGACTTCCATTCTTAAATTTCAATATTGGCTAACTTGAATGGTGAAAATAACACCTCACTATGATTTTGTTTGCATTGAGTTGGTTATGAATAAAGATGAGTCCCTTATCACATATGTATTCTATTTTTGTCTTTATGCATATATACAGTACATAAATGTAGTATATTTACACATATCTACATTTTATGTAAGATATATATATATATATATACAGTTGGATGTCTATTTTGTGTGTTTGTGAGTACTTTAATGAAAAATGAATACAGTTACATAGATTTAAAGTACTTTTTTTTTACATGTTTTTAGTGTTTTTCTCAACATCTCACATATTTGAACTATATATGTCATCGTGTTCCCATGTGAACTTAGTCTTGGCATCATTTTAAGAGAAATATTTGTAACATAGTTTCTAATTTTCTTTATAGACTCATTTATATTTGGCTATAATACAAGATAGAGATTTATTTTTCCCAAATAAACAGTCACTTGTCTTGTGCTACTTTAAACAACATCTATTTTCTGCGATAGTGTCAAGAATGTTCTTCACTCACATTCATTTCCCAGTTATGCATTTGTTTGTAGATTGGCTCTATTTTGTTTTTTTTTTCAACTATTTTTTCTGTATCTAGGATAATACCATACATTTGGATAATGCTTGTTAATTATTATATATTTAGTTGTAAATTACCTAAGGTATTATTAGTTGAGATGTAAATACCCAACTGCCTGCTACATATATGTTCTTTCAATAAATATTGTCAATTACATCATTAGGATTCCTTTCAATTGGAATATAATTTACATACCACAACAGTATCCTTTTATGGTTTACAATTCAGTGATTTCTTTTAGTATATCCATAAGGTAACAACCATACTCCAATCAATTCTGGAATATTTTTATT
The DNA here is from genome assembly GCF_049852395.1 of Peromyscus maniculatus bairdii. Classification (NCBI taxonomy): domain Eukaryota; kingdom Metazoa; phylum Chordata; class Mammalia; order Rodentia; family Cricetidae; genus Peromyscus; species Peromyscus maniculatus. Next base: position 118,643,568 of record NC_134852.1, on the reverse strand, counting down.
ACTCTACAAGAAAGTCAACTCTTCATCTTTTCCTCTTCCCAACCCCTGATAATCACAATGCTTCTAATGATTTTCATATAAATGGAATCAAACAATAAATTTTGTTTATTTGTTTTGAGACAAGATCTTGCTGTGTAGTCTAGGCTGTCTTCAAACTTGTGATCTCCCTGCCTTAGCTTTTTGAGTAGTAAGATTAGAGGCATGCACCATCAGGCCAGTACATGGGTTTAGTTTTTGTTTCTTTTTACATTTAGCGTAGTGTTTTCAATGGTTACTCATGTGGTGGCAGTATTTCACATTGTTTTACATCTGAATAACTCATTGTATGGACACACTGAATTGTTCTTATGTGTTGTTCAACTGATGTACATTTGGGTTTTAAAATACACATTATACTGTACTTCACCCACTGTAATATATTTGAACTATCAGACTTAAATAAATGACTAGATGATACTTTGAAGAGAAAAACTTACCCACATCCTGGTGAAATACTTCTTAAATATTAGTCTAGGGTTGGCACAACACTTAAGAACTCTTGCTGTTCTTGTAGAGGACCCTAGTTCAGATCCTAGTAACCAAATCTGGTGGATCACAACTGACAGTAACTCCAGCTCCAGAGGTCTTTTTGTCTTCACAGGCACCTTCATTCTGACATGCAAATTCACACATACACACAGACACACACACACACACACACACACACAGACACACACACACATGGTTGGGGTGAGACAGAGAGAGATAGAGAGACACACACACACACACAGACAGAGAGCACTAGGACAGAAAGGATAGAAATGGATGGGAGAGATGCAGATGGGGAAGTGTCTTCCATTGTTTTAAAGTCATTTGATGTCTGCATCTTGTTTGTTTGTTTGTTTGTTTTTTTTTTTTCGAGACAGGGTTTCTCTGTGTAGCTTTGCGCCTTTCCTGGAACTCACTTGGTAGCCCAGGCTGGCCTCGAACTCACAGAGATCCGCCTGCCTCTGCCTCCCGAGTGCTGGGATTAAAGGCATGCGCCACCACTGCCCGGCTGATGTCTGCATCTTAAAGGATGCTGCTGCTTTATAATAAAACCCTCACACAAATCTCAAGATTTTGAGACTTACTTGACTTTTTCTGGAAGAGACTGGACAAATATCTAGTCAGCTTAAACAGGCCACTTGTGGTAGACCAAAGGTGTGAGGCTAGCCTTGCAAATGAATGAGTTTGTTGGGGTTAATTATGGGACAATGGGTAAGAGGTTACTTATAGGTGCATAAGTGACCAAAAGGCAGCTATTACACTGAAAAGCCCAACCCAGCATGGGTGAGGACTCACAAAAGATGCATCCTGGAGCTGTCTGCCCAACAGGCATGAAACTCTACCATTGAGCTCCATGATTTACAGTCAGAGCAGGAAGTCTGGTTCAGTCTTCACTCTCATACCCAGAATACAGCAGCTCTCATTTGCAGCTAAAGCACTAGGCCCAGTGGCTAGGTTCAATAATGCTTCAGAGGCTCTTCGCTTTGAGGCTCCAGGCAATACACATGGCAGTTGCCTATGGAACCAACATGACCTCCTCTGCACTTTTTCTTTTAGTTTTTTAGAAGTTTTCATATGAAGTAATAGGTTTCATTATGGGGTTTCCCAATGTACTTTACTCTTATTTGTGTCCCTTCCTCACTCCCTCCACCAGGCCCACTGCCCCCTTCCTTCTGGTCCACTGCCTCCCCTCAACACAATGTATTGTTTCTCCCACCCATACCTTTGGAGCCCTTCTGCTCTTCATAGAGAAGATGCAATATCCTTCTTTCTTTCTTTCTTTCTTTCTTTCTTTCTTTCTTTCTTTCTTTCTTTCTTTCTTTCTTTCTTTCTTTCTATCCTTCTTTTTCTTTCTTTCTTTCTTTCTTTCTTTCTTTCTTTCTTTCTTTCTTTCTTTCTTTCTTTCTTTCTTTCTTTCTTTCTTTCTTTCTATCCTTCTTTCTTTTTCTTTCTTTCTTTCTTTCTTTCTTTCTTTCTTTCTTTCTTTCTTTCTTTCTTTCTTTCTTTCTTTCTTTCTAAAGATTTATTTATTTATTTATTTATTTTTATGTGTGTGCTGGATGGTTTTATATCAGCTCACACAAGCTAGAGTTATCTGAAAAGAGGGAACCCCAATGGAGAACATGCCTCTGTAAGATCTGATTGTAAGGTATTTTCTTAATTAGTGTTTTAGTTAGGGTTTCTATTGCAGTGAAGAGACACCATGACCATAACAACTCTTATAAGGGAAACATTTAATTAGGGTGGCTCATTTACAGTTCAGAGGTTTATCCATTATCATCATGGCAGGGAACATGGTGATGTGCAGGAAGGCATGGTACTGGCTACATCTTGATTAGAAGGCAGCAGGAAGTGTACTGAAGCACTGGATGTGGTTTGGGCATATATGAGACCTCAAGCCCCCCCCCCCCCAGTGATATAGTTCCTCCAACAAGGCCAAACCTACTCCAACAAAGCCTCACCTCCTAATAGTGCCACTCCTTATGAACTTATGGGGGCCAATTATATTCAAACTACCACAATTCGTGATTGATGGGAGAAGGCTCAACCCATTGTGGGTGGTGCCATTCCTCGCATGGTGGTCCTAGGTCTATAAGAAAGCAGCCTGTGCAAGCTGTGGGAAGCAAACTAGTAATCAGCACTCTTCTATGGCCAATGCATCAGCTTCTGCCTCCAGGTTCCTTTGAAGATGGATAGTGATATGGAAGTGTAAGCCAAATAAACACTTTCCTCCTCAAGTTGCTTTGGTCATGGTGTTTCATCACAGCAACAGTAACCCTAACTAAGATGATGTGTGTGGGTGTTTTATCTTCATATCAGGAGAGGGCATTGGATCCATGGGACTATGGTTATAGACAGTTGTAAGCTGCCATGTGTGTGCTGAAAATTGAACTTGGGTCCTCTGGAAGAGAAGCCAGTATTCTTAATACCTGAGCCATCCATCCAGGCCCCCAAAAACTATGATATTTTAAAGAAAATTAAAACAATGCATTTTCGATATTTTCATTGTACTTTGAGGCAGGAACTGAAAATGATCCTCCTGTCTCAACCTCTTGAGTGCTGTCACCACAAGTCAGATGAAAAAGTTATTTGTAGAAGTTGAAGAGCAGTGTGCCTGGTCTCACTTTTCTAACGTTTCTCTTTCCCCAGGGACGATCATGTCCAGGTTTTTTAGTTGGAAACTCTGGTGCTTCTTACATTTTTTTAAAAGATGAACTTGCACTGGTGTTTCTCAATGCTTCCATTGAACTCTTTTATGGAAAGTATTTGCCCCTCTTCTCACCTTCCACTATACGCATGCCCTCATTTTCTATTACTCCATACTCCCACTATTGCTGCTCTTTATTATAGGTAAAATCAATATTTAGCCTTTATGGCAATGTATGCAATCAGAACTGAAATGTGTAGCTTTTCACCTGAGTCAAGTTAACAGAGCAACTCTTTATATTTGCATACACATATATGTACATACATACATAGACATCTATCTGCATGTATGTACACACACAGTTAATTGTAGGAAATGACACTACAAGTTTGATTTGCAGATTCTCTTCTAGTTGACTGAAAATGACTTACAAGACATTGTTCACACCAGCTACTCTATGAGCTTCATTATTTTGGAGAAGTTCCTTTGGGTGCTTTCTTCTCTTTCCATCTTCATTTGTCTGTCATGGAACTGACTGTTGTGGAATAGTCTTTTTGTACACTATGAAGATGTGTCTTTGCTAAGGTACCTTCTGATTGGCTTAATAAAGAGCTGAATAACCAATAGCTACATAGGAAGAGGTTAGGTGGGACTTCCAGGCAGAGAGAAAAGAAGAGGAAATAAATCTAGGCACAGGGGAGAAGCCAGAGGAGATCGAGAGGAAGCAGGACAGGCAGGAGGAGAGGTAAAAACCACAAGCCATGTGACAGCGTGTAGATCAATAGAAATGGATTGATTTAAGTTGTAACAGCTAGTTAGAAGCAAGCCTAATTAAGTCTCTGTGTTATGATTTGGGGGCTAGTGGTCTAAAAAAGCTTACTACACTGACATTTTAGAATCTTCTTTGTATTCATCTTGGGAATCCCCCATTAAAATTCACATTTCCTTCTGCCTTTATCTTTGTGCTTTACTGTGCCATTTTAATGGGCATTTTAGTTTGGCTTCCTGAAAAAGGTTGAGTGAAGAGTAGAAGATTCCAAGTATTGATTGTTTGAAACTGTCTGCATTCTACCCTGGGTTTTGGATAATTATGAAATTTTATTTTGGATTTAGCTGCTGTTTTGAATTATTCCTTGTTTTCTAGTTTTCTATGGATTTATCGAGAGATGTGAAATAATTATAATTACTAGTGAATCCTGTTCTCATTACTTCTTGTCTCTAGAATTTTGCAAGATCTATATTCTGTCCTTTATATTGGGAGGAACGGCATGATATACCTTGATATACTTCTGTTTTAGTCTAGCCTATTGAGCATATCCTTGCCCTTTCAGTGTGATTTGTCACCCTGGGTATATTTCAGAGAGATATATTGAGAATAGATTTTGGCTTTTGTGTGGCAGAAAATGGCTTATAAAGCAAATATACTGCCTTTCTATCTTTCATAGCTGAGAGACAATAGATGGGGCCTTAGATCAATAAATCAGGAAGATAATTAATTTTAGAGGTCTTGTGGTGGGCAGTAGAAATGTTAAAGGGGGCACTTACAATTTTTTCCTCTATTGTATTTTTGGAACTTCTTTAAACAAGTGCATGCTTGAGTGTAGAATTAAAATATGTAATGTAGAGTTGGAGATAGCTCAAAGGTAGTGTATTTGTTTAGCATGTGCCTTCTAGCCCTGGGTTCAGTTTCTGGAAAACTGTGTGCACGCACGCGCGCACGCACGCGCGCGCACACACACACACACACACACACACACACACACACACACACACACACAGGGTAGTGAAGAGAAGAAAGAAAGAAACAAGCAAACAATATGCAAAATAAAACTATACACACTCTTTGACCTAGTCATTGTACTTTTATTCCAGTAGTATTCTTTTTGTTTGCTGCTGCAACATTTCTAATGAAAGGATTGCCATTTGGGAATGTTTAAACAGTGTGGCCTTTCATACTCTGTCTGATGTCTCTTGAGATTGGAATTATTCTCTCTCTCTCTCTCTCTCTCTCTCTCTCTCTCTCTCTCTCTCTCTCTCCATTTTCCTTTTGGGAACAAGGAACAGAAATACTCATCCTTTCAGAAGCACAAGAAAACCAGGAAAGCAGCTTTAGTAGTAGATTGCTTGTATAGAATGCATGATGTTCTTGGTTTGATCCTCAGTATCACAGAAACAAGCCAATAAGAAGTATGGGGGAAAGTTTCTATACGTCACTCCATCTTCCAATGAAATGTGTGGATATGATAGGACAGAAGTCATGACTGACCTGATTGGTGAGTGCTGAAAAGGCTGACCTCATCTTTTATCCTGTCTTTAATCACAGGATGTATTCTGGGTCTATGCAGTCAGTTGTCTAGGGGAAGAGCTTTAATGATGGGGAGACTTGCAAGGATCTTCTGGCTCAGTAACATTATCTCTAGCCCAGTCTTATCAGCAATTTAGATTCGAACTTAATTTGAAAAAGGCAAATCATGTCCTTGCTCCTCCCCATTCCAGAGACAGCCACATTTTCTCATGCTGTGCCAGCTTTGTCTCTGAGACACAGTGGTGAAGGTTGGAGTGAACAAATTTGGCTGTATTTGGTACCGGGACTTCTGTCAACTCTGGCAAAGTGACTATTGTTGCCATTGGTGACTCCTTCATTGACCTCAACCACATGGTCTACATGTTTCAGTATGACTCTACCTGTAGCAAGTTCCATAGCACGGTCAAGGCTGAGACTGGAAGCTCGTCACCAATGGGAAGGCTATCATTATCTTCCAGGAGTGAGATGAGATGCTGGTGCTGAGTATGCTGTGGAGTCTATGGGGTCTTTACCTCCATGAAGAAGGCTGAGACCCAGCAAGAACACAAGAGCAAGAGAAAGGTCCTTGGCTGCTGAGAAGTCCCTGTCCCAACTCAGTCCCTGACACTGAGCATTTCCACTCACAGTTTCCATCCTAGACCCTCAGAAGAAGGGGAGGGGCTTAGGGATCCTTACTGTAATGAATACATTAATAGAGTTCACTGCACAGCCCTCCTTGCAGAAAAAGAAAATGGTAAGTCATAAGCCCAGTTCCTGAGGCTCAGGGAACATCTTGGAATATGGAGCAAGAAGATCCTAAGAGCCAGAGGCTGTCTTCTGTGAGACAGTGTCATCTACACATGATGCGGAGCTGCACCCAAGAAACTCAACAATGTGGCTGCCTAAATAAGACCTGAAAAATCAATTGGCATTGAAATATCAGTGTTTGTTATTTCTTGGATGTGACATTTTATGACTCTGCATTGTATTTATTTACTTTTCATATTTAAAGCAATAATTTTGTATGTCTTGTTATAACTCCCCCAAACATGGAAAAAGTTCCTTTTCTCATGCCAGGCAATAATTGGCCTCACCTGAGCTGAGTTGATTGACAGCCTTTCCTGTTTCTTAGACTTTGAGAATAATTGTAGCATTTTATTTTATAATTGTATAAAATTATCGTGTTTTCTCTTTCCTTAATGAATCAGTTATATGAACACTCTTATGCATAAGGTCTTATTTGGTGTGGATTGGGCTGTTTAATAATTACTGAATTCAAATGGCACAAAGCAAATTGAGAATGTTTGTCTCTAAGTTCATGACTGAGGTTGAAAATTAAGATTATGCAAGCATCAAGCAATGCATTTGGAAAATACACTACTAAAACTTCACTTCTTAGGACTGCCGCTCTTCACAGGTGATGTGGTCTGGATATCTCCAGTGCAAGTTCACTGCCTATTGAGTCTCTTTCCTATGTCTAACATTGGGCTTTTAGATGCTAAATTTCCCTCCATTAGATATTTTTGGTAAATTTCCTATTTATTGAATTAAACACATCAAAGGCTTATGATTATTTACATGTTCCACCATTTCCTATTTTCCAGCTAGTTATTCTCTTGCACTTTAACTTAGTATGTCTATTTTTCTCCTTCAAGACTGAGTTTTTCTGGGTGTCTCTGTCATTTGTTACTTCATGTGTAGCTCAGTCGAGCCTTGAACTCATGACAGTTCTCCCTCAGCCTTCCAAGTGCTAGACTTACAGGTATGCAGCACACCTGGTTATAACATCCCATGTTTAATTGTGTTTTCTAAATTTTCTGGTGGAATGTATAGGTTTTTTTTACTTTATAGGTTTTTAAATAAATGTGTACGACAATAATAGCATTAACAATCATGAAGTTTTCCTGATAATACTTCTGGTCAGAGGTATTTATTTGTTTCCTATCTCTATAATATGGTCGTCTTTGCTCCAGTAGGGAATAGCAAGGGGAGAAAGGTTCAGATGCAACTTGTTTTGACTTCGGTATTCATGGTGGAATTATTCTATGTGCAGTCACATCTCATTTTGAAAAATAGCAGTAGGCATGGAGGAAGAGGTATGGGAGTTGTGTGTATTTCTCAAACATATTCTTTGAGTTTTCCTCTCTTTTTTCTCATATGCTTCTACCTGGAACACCTTGAATATATGGTGGCTGCCACTAACTATGATTATTGTAGCCTTACCTACCTCATAGCTTGCTCACCTGTTCCCAGGGGTTTTCTTAGGAAGTCTGTGTTGGACAGTAATATTTAGCATGACCAACGTAGTAGAGTTGTAAGAACAGAAGAAGATTCACACAGTATATTTTTGGGTTGGAATCTGTGTTCACCATTGAAGATGCAGTAACATGAATGCTGTTTTTTTTTTTGTAAGAAAATAAAAATTCTATCAGCAAAATGTGACATTTAGTCTAAAAAACTTAAAAAAAATCTGCTAAGTCAACTACAAAAAACAAATAGAAAAATGTCACATGAGAACATGAAAACTGAAATAATAAGATTGAAACAGAGAAAAAATTAAAATAATCTAAAAATTAAACATTTATTTTGTATGCAAGGAAGCTAAGGATAAGGAGTGCATGCAAATGGGTGAGACTCTTCCCCAAGGCCGAATGTAACAAGCAAGTAAAAGTAATGAGAGACGGAGATGAGGAAAGATGAGGAGCACAGAGTCCTGAGACCCAGCACACTCATGAGTGGCTCCGAGGAAGCAGTCATCTTCTGAGACATCTGAACCCTGTCTTAGAGATTAAGGAAAATCCTGAGGGCTGATACAGAGCAATGGAGCACTTGGGGCTCTAGGTTCAATCCTTATCATGACAAACAAAGAAACAAACAAACAAATACGAGGCAAGGCTGTCCACTCTCACCATACTTATTCAATATAGTACTTGAAGTTCTAGCCAGAGCAATAAGACAACATAAGGAGATTAAGGGGATACAAATTGGAAAGGAAGAAGTCAAGCTTTCCCTATTTGCAGATGACATGATAGTATACTTGAGTGACCCCAAAGATTCCACCCAGGAATTGATAAAGCTTATAAACACCTTCAGCAACATAGCAGGATACAAGATCAATTCAAAAAATCAGTAGCCCTCCTATATACAATGGACAAAGAAGCTGAGAAGGCAATTAGAGATACATCACCCTTTATAATAGCCACAAATGACATAAAATACCTTGGGGTAACACTAACCAAGCAAGTGAAGGACCTTTATGACAAGAACTTTAAGTCCCTGAAAAAAGAAATTGAAGAAGATGTCAGAAAATGGAAAGATCTCCCATGCTCATGGATAGGCAGGGTTAACATAGTAAAAATGGCAATCTTACCAAAAGCAATTTACAGATTCAATGCAATCCCCATCAAAATACCAACACAATTCTTCACAGATCTGGAAAGAACAATACTCAACTTCATATGGAAAAACAAAAAACCCAGGATAGCTAAAAGAAACCTGTACAATAAAACAACTTCTGGAGGCATCACAATCCCTGACTTCAAGCTCTACTATAGAGCTACAGTAATAAAAACAGCTTGGTGTTGGCATAAAAACTGACATGTGGACCAATGGAATCGAATTGAAGACCCTGACATTAACCCACACACCTATGGACATATAATTTTTGACAAAGAAGCCAAAAGTGTACAAAGGAAAAAAGAAACCATCTTCAACAAATGGTGCTGGCATAACTGGATATCAACATGTAGAAGGCTGCAAATAGATCCATATCTGTCACTGTGCACAAAACTTAAGTCCAAGTGGATCAAAGACCTCAACATAAATCCAGCTACTCTGAACCTGCTAGAAGAGAAAGTAGGAAGTAGTCTTGAACGCATTGGCATAGGAGATCACTTCCTAAATATAACACCAGTAGTGCAGACACTGAGACAAACAATCAATCAATGGGACCTCTTGAAACTGAGAAGCTTTTGTAGAGCAAAGGATACGGTCAATAAGGCAAAGCGACAGCCTATAGAATGGGAAAAGATCTTCACCAACCCCACATGTGACAGAGGACTGATATCCAGTATATATAAGGAACTCAAGAAATTAGACATCAAAACAACCAACAGTCCAATTGAGAAATGGGCTTTAGAACAAATAAAAATAATCCCCCACAAATAGCTAAAGACAACAACAAAAAGCAAGGTAGAAAATCTATGAACCGGAAAAAAATATATTTTTACATAGAATAGACTGTTTCCTGCATTTCAGAAAATTCATGAGAAGAAACTCACATGGAAACACATTGTGAACTTATACAATATCACAAGAGATAAAAGCCAAGCTGTTTCTAGAAGTTTAGAGAATTTTCTAGGAAGTGTTCATGAGCCAATATTTATGTGATAAGAGGAGAGATATGTTCTCATAGACACTTTCATTAAAAATTATGCAAAGCAGGGCCAGCTAGATGGCTCAGTGGGAAAAGATGCTTGCTGTCAAGGCTTATACTCAAGTTCAATCCTTGTAACCCACATGGTGGGTTGGCCTCTGACCCACATGCTTTCTATGAGATGCATGGCTCTCCAGTAAATAAACAAATAGAAAAGTTATCTGACGAAGAACAGAATCTGATATTAACAGCTTAAGCATGTAGGAATTAGTTGGAAAAACTGGATTTGAATCCTGGTATCTAAGAATCTCATGCTGTACTGAGTTAGCCAGATGTTCCATGGACTTTAGTATTTAAATATACTATGATCCCCTAGGCTGTAAATATCTGCACAATTACATTATAGTTATTGAGACTTGAAAGCCATACATATCTATTTTCACACAACACTTACTTTTCATAAGTACAGAGAAACTAAACAAAGAATAACAAATAAAACTTTAATGTAGGCCAGAGTGGCTGGGAACTCAGGGTTCTCCCATTTCAGCCTCCTGAATACAGCATTACAGGTACACATCACTACATCCTCCAAAGATAAATCCTTTACCTCAGTCGCTCACCACAAGTTTCATTGGATTCATGGCCCCCAGATTAGCAATGCATTATTACTGCCTGGTGCTCCCCTTCAGGTAATGCAGGAAAACTTCATGAATATCTTTCTGATTGGTTAAGAGGTCCTCTAACTTAACAAAGTGCTGGATGAGAATCTACATTCATCATTTCTCTTTTCTAAAGAGATTTATGTTTAGAGAAGACAAGATTGAGATGAGAAACACACACACACACACACACACACAAAAAAAAAATGCATTTGATCATATTCACCTCATTACCCTTTCTTGTTCCTCTCCCACTCATGTTGGGCCCCTTCCTCTTCCTTCTTCTATTTTATGATGACCAGTGAATTTCATTAATGTTACTTAGGGGAACATGGGTAACAGTCTGTTTACAGGAGTGTAGTCATCTTACTAGTAGCTATACCACTGAAGAAAATGTCTCTTCCTTCCCTGTTAACTATTGACTGCTTATAAATCTTTAGGAAAGTGTGGGGCCCCATTTCCCTTCCCCCTGCTCCATGACAAGATGTTGATGGTCTCAATCTTGTAGAGGTCTTGTGCATATAATCAGAGATGCTGACTGAGAGTTCAAGAGCATAGTAGCCTTGTTATGCCTTGAAGAACATAGTCCACACTACACATCTCCTTCCTCTAGTGCTTACCCGCTTTCCACTTCTTCCATAATATGTCCTTTGGTGGTTTGAGTGGAAACAGATTATATAGGCTTGTATGTTTGAATGCTTGGCCCCCAGTTAGTAGAACCTGTTTAGAAAGGAGTAGGAAGTGCCATAAACCCCATCCAAGGACTGAGGAATCTGAATGCAGACATCCACGGCTGGGCCCCTGGTGGAGCACTGGGAGTCTAATTAGTGAGAAAGAAGAGGGTTTATATGAGCGAGAATTGTTGAAGCCAAGGTTGGATAAAGCACAGGGACAAATAACCAAATGAATGGAAGCACAGGATCTATGAGCCAAAGGCTGAGGGGCCCCCAACTGGATCAGACCCCCTGAACGGGTGAGACAGTCATTTGGCTTGATCTGTTTGGGAGGCAGCTGTGCGTTGGTGCCGGGTCCTGGGCTCATTGCATGAGTTGGCTGTTTGAATCCTGGGACTTATGCAGGGACGCTTGGCTCGGTCTGGGAGGGGGGGACTGGACCTGCCTGGACTGAGTCTACCAGGTCGACCCCGGTCCTCGGGGGAGACCTTGATCTGGAGGAGGTGGGAATGGGAGGTGGGCTGGGGGGAGGGGGAGGGGGGCGAGAGGGGGAGAACAGGGGAATCTGTGGCTATTATGTTGAACTGAATGGTGTTGTAAAATAAATTAAAAAAAAAAACAAAAAAAAAAAAGAAAGGAGTAGGAAGTGTGACCTTGTTAGAGTTGATGTGGCCTTGTTGGAGGAGGTGTGTCACTCAGTGTGGGCTTTGAGGTCTCAAAAGCCCATGCCAGGACCAGTCTCTCACTCTGTCTGTCTCTGTCTCTCTCTGTCTACAATTTACAGATCAGATGTGAACTCTCCAGAATTGCTCCAGTGTCATACTGTTTGCTTGGTGTCATATTTTCCACCATGATGGTCATGGACTAACTCTCTGAAACTGTAAACAAGACCCAAATTAAATGCTTTCTTTTAAATGTTGCTTTGTTATGGTGTTTTGTCACAGCAATAGAACAGTAACTAAGACATGTTCTGAGCCTCGGAGATGTGTGTGTGTGTGTGTGTGTGTGTGTGTGTGTGTGTGTGTGTGTGTGTGTGTGAGAGAGAGAGAGAGAGAGAGAGAGAGAGAGAGAGAGAGAGAGAGAGAGAGAGAGAATAGGATGTATGTGGGGCATGCATGCTATGGCAATTGGAAGTCAGAGGACAACTTTGTGAAATTGGTTTTCTCCTTCCACTTTTATATGGGTCCTGCAGATCAAACTTAGTTCATCTGGCTTGCATCACCAGGTAGCTGAGCCACCTTGCCACCCCTATTTATTATTTACTTATTGTGTGTGTTTGTAATTTGATCACTAGTGCAAAATAATGGAAAAGAAAAAGAAAAAAAATGTGAAATTATGGAAATGAGAACACACCACCAGAAAAAATACAATGTTGACCAAATGCTATAGTTATCAAAGCATATGTGAATGATTTGCATTATTAAAGCTAAACAATTTTACCAAAAGCAAAATGTAAATGTAAGCTGTTTACTAAGGGACCCGATTCAAACAAATGTTAGAAATGAACTGATGGCGAGGACATACTAGGTATATGTTTTTACAAGTTAAAAGAAAAATCAGATTTTTTTTAGATTAGATATATCACTTTACAATAAGATCATAAAACTTCAGTACACAAAAGATAGAAAAAACCTTGAGTTTATAGACAGGAAAAAAATTAAAAACTATCTCTTAAAAGAGCATGGGTTGTAGTACTTCACGCCTATGATCCTAGCACTCTGGAGGCTGACACAGACTAGCCATGAGATTGAAGCCATCCTGGGCCACAAGTGAGGCCCTGTCTCAAAAGCAAATAAACAGTGCTGGAGAGATGGATCAGTAGCTAAGAGTAGCATTCTGCTTTTGCAGAGGACTTCAGATTGGTTCACTACATCCCATCAAGTGGCTCACAATCATTTGTAATCCCAGCTCCAGGTGATCCCACATCCTCTTTCATCCTTTGCAGGCATTGCACCCATGACCACAGAGTTACATGCACACACACACACACACACACACACACACACACACACACACACACACACACAGAGAGAGAGAGAGAGAGAGAGAGAGAGAGAGAGAGAGAGAGAGAGAGAGAGAGAGAGAGAGAAAGTTAAAAATAATAAAATCAAAGAAACAAACAAACCAAAACAATGAAACAGTGGTCTCTGGAACATCGCAGTATACTGCTTTCACATTTCTGAGGGAAGATAATTTTTTTATCTGTAACTGATTTTTTCCCCTAAACTGCCAATAAAGAATAACATTATAGTAATGCTACTTTAAGATGTACAAGAACTCATGAGCATGGAGCTTTCATTATATTCAAGGAAACTGAAGAAGTGCTAGAGTAAAATGGTGGAAAACATGAAGAACAAGAGGGAAATTAGACCTACACATGAGTACATTGATTATCTTTCATAGAAAATAGGATTTGTTATTCAACTTTAAAATTCTTGAAGTCACAAACCTAATTCAACCGTATTTATTGATTATCTAATCAGGAGCTATGGAAAGGGCAAAAGAGAACACTGTGAGTTCATCATTGTCTACTGATCTAGTCTTCAGTCTTCCATACAGAGACAGTTTAGTCTTGGCATCAGAGCTGTTGATTCAGGTATTCTAAGTTGCCCTGATAAAGCTCACATCTGACTAATAGTTAAGGCCTGACATCTCTTAGACAATTACAATATGAAATATTAGAAGTTTAGATTCAAATGACCTTGAAACTCCTACTCACTCAGTCAGTGAGGCTGTTCAGCAGTGATGTAATCCTGAATGGCAGCTGGTTCTTGCATCTTGGTGTATCCCTTCTCCATGTCAATGGAGAGGGTTTGCATGTCTGGGTTGGACTCGGGATCCTTTTCCCATGAAGAATTCCAGGTGATACTGAGTGCTACTTCTGCTGACCTTCCTATGTTCTCTGCTGACATTTTTCTGGTCTGAATAATACTCAGATTCTGAAGATAGTATCTCCTGGGTACCAGGGATATAGCATGTGAGCAGAGGAAGAACACCAAGAAAAACAGGCCAAGTGGAGCATCCAGAGGATGAAGGTTCCCCTCTGCTCTCAAGGAACTTAGCACATAAACAACTGCTATCAACACAGGCTGTGGGAACAGTGGGGGGAGGCCTGTGGAGGACACTGTAACTTCCTTTTCTCTTGGCTTAACATCTTGATTTTGTGATTTTTTTTCTACTGTGTTTGTCCTTTTTTACTGTGATTGTATTTAGAACTAAGAAAGATGTGCAAATGAAACTATTGGTTAGAATAAAAAGAATGTGCAAATCGCGCAGAGTTTGCATAGGAGAGGAAGGCTGAACTGTATGTGCTCCTGTGTTGTAGGGGCTGCATATTCTGTAACTTTCCTAATAATATCCTTCCAATTTTCTCAATAGCAGGATTAGTATTAAGCCCCGGGGGAAGGTCGCAAGAACCCATTTTCTCAAGTTATTTAAAACCCAGACTCAACAAACTCCCCTCATTTATAGCATGGTGCAAACCTGGTAATAGACATTCAAGATAGCAAGGACATGAAAGTAAGTGGTTTCCAGCACAATATCTCTGTTTTTTTTTTTTTTTTTAAAGTTATGTTAAAAGTAACTCACAGGTATTGCATTCAACTTTAGCAAATTAAAAAAAATGAGATTCAAATTCATCAGCATATGTATATGGCTGGCAGTTTAGTTCAATTTGACTCTTTAATTAAATATTTTCCTATAATATGCCTGAATTGTGCCAAACTTTCAACGGTATGATAACTTAGAACTTAAAATGACGTTTTGAAGGATCCTGATGAAAATGCTCCTTCTGAATCATGATGATATGATGGGTTTTTATGTTGTTTACATCTCCTTTACTAAAACACTTAAAGGTTTGTAAGTCTGAGAGGCCTTTCTTCTCTCTCTTTTATTTATATTTTATAATTTAAGCAATTATTAGGCCCTTATATATCACATCTCAAAACTTAGTTTTCACTGCAAAACTGAGAGATTCAGATGGGATTTAAATTGTCAAAAAAATCGGGTCCACTCTAGTGCCTTTTAAACCATGGCAGTAACTTGATCCTGTGGCTTAAGAATATTGAGATGGAAATAAAAGAACTGGAGGGTTCAGACGTCCACTCTGAAATGAATTATTCCACAGAATGGCCCATGGGAAGCAAGTTACCATTTATCATAAAGAGCCTCGGTGTGTGTTCTTTGGAGAAAAATCTGGGAAGGCACAGAAATCTGTGGAGGAACTTTCTTTAGTTCTTTCTTATGTTTTTAATGGCTGAGAACACCTTGGATAAAAGGAAGCCAGGCTTCCAGGTGCATGGGCAGGCTGTGTGAGAGAGACTCTGCTGTGCTGTGACAACACTGAGCAGCTGACATCCAGGCCAGCTGTGCTTTCTCATGATAAAAACAACAGGAAATCGGTTCCAACCCCATGGGCACAGGAGCCCACCACCCTGCACAGATAAGTGGTTTGCAACCTCCAACCACCCCCATCACAGACGTACAGCTGGAAACTGAGGACTTGCACAATATCAAGCTTCTACTCTAGCAAATATGCCATCCAGGTCAATGTGTTTCTTATTCTTTCTTTTGGTTTTCTTAAATATTTAGTTGAAACATAAGGATTTTAATGTAGCTGAGGTGTGGCATGTTGATGTGAGAATGTGTGTACCATACAGTGAGGGAAAGGGAACACAGTTCAAGTGAAACTGCACATCTTTATGTAGTGTCTTCACCTCTGTAAAGAAAGGCATCGAGACAATCCCCACTTCTTAGGTTTGAATCTGTCCTCTCCACCACTGCAGTGTATGGTTTAGGGCATGTCACTTTAGTCTAAGTTCCAATATGCTCACATGTTTTAGAGTTAGTAATAATAGTGTTTACTACTGTAATGATGAAGACAGATACACCCAAGTGTAAGGCTCTAGGGCTGAGCACAGCACTAGAAGGTCTGGAGAGCCCAGAGCAGGCAAAGTGCAGAGCCTAAGACTGTTTAGAGAAGCCAAGACTGTTTGCATTTATATCTGGGGATATTTTGAACAGATTGCTTTCTATATTCTGTATGCCAAGCAAATCTAAAACACAACAAAAACGTAAAATATGTCTGTGGCAATCTCAGACAAGGGCAGTGATCTGTGGACTCCTAGGTACTAGCTGGACAATCAGGACAGTGAAAACATTAGGTTTCTACTTCCCTTTTTTTCTTGGGGCTGGAAGTCAGGGAAGATGTCTCTGAGAAAGTGATAGTGAAGTCCTTGTGCAGAGAATAAGGGGACTCCTCGACAGAGGAAGAAAGGTAAGGAACTTGTCCAGAAACCTACAGCGAGTCTGAACCCACCTTGATTCTGGACTTCTCTTTATTGTTTCAGATTGCTTCTATTGGTGCCTTCTTGGAATCTGTGAAACACATTTTTGGTAAAGCATGGGTACAACTCACCTTACAGATCTTGTAGAACTCCACCTTCTGTTAAAAATTACCAAGTGATGCCTGTTTTCAACGTGGTAAGTGGGTGTTTAAAGATCTAGCTAGGATCCTTCTGTTAATGCCTTCTCTCTTTTGGGTTTCTAGGGAGAGGTAGGAAATACCAACCCCACCATAAGTCCTCTGCTCTCTTTTTCCTTCCTTCTCTTCCCACAGTATTCATTCTTTATATATCTAGGTAGGATTGCATTTGCATTTTTTTTTACTTGATTCCTGCTCCCAAGTATGGCACTGCATACTGGGAAGATAACTTGGAGCTGAGAGTGTATGGTAACATCTTGACATCATTTTGGGGTTGACTTCTTAGTTTTTAACTTCTAAAAACATCTGGGATACAATCATCTAGAAATAATAATATTGACTATTACCATCAATCTATAATATTTCACATATATAATTAAAAATAACATGGTGTCATGAGAGCAAAGTTAGAAATCCTTTGCATATATATCCTGAGAATTTTCAGGAAAATAAGATGTCTACAGCATCATTTTATCTGTGACATTATATTCTGCTATATCATAAAAATATTTTATGTAATTAATCCTTTGTTGGTACATATTTATTACTGCTGCTTTTTACTGTTGTTAAAAACTATTGCAATAAATTATTAAACACATAGATATTGTGACTTTTTTTGAGTATTCTCATGAAATAAACCCTTAGAAAGGAAATTACTGAGTCAAATGATGCTGAATTATAAGGCTTTAGTGATAATCATCAAATTAATTTTTTAGAAATTTTATGCCAATGAATATTCCCAAAGCTTATCCACATATGCCCCTTCTGTTCTCTTCCTATCATCCCCCTAGTAAGTAATAACTTCCAATATATTTACCATTAAAACATGAAAAGTGGTCTTATTATTAAATTAATTTATACTGTCTTGATTACTAACAGTGTTGAACATGTTGCACATCTTAGGCCACTCATATCTCTTATTTTGTACATTTGTACCCTTATATCTTGTTTCTATACTTCTATTGATAGGTCTTTTGTGAATATTAATTCTGTTGAGTATTTTCCCAGTGAATATTTGTCTGGGTTTACAATAGAAACATAAAGTTTTGTCAGATCTGTCACACTTTTACTTTGCAGTTTGTGGCCTTAATGCTTCTCAAAATAGGCCAGCAAATATTCACCTATATTCTTTTCAGCTTCTTTAAAGTGTCAGTAATTACATCAAAATATGATCACTCTTGGATTTATGTAGATGTGAAGTGTAAGATGTGTATACATTTATGTTAATGTTTGTTGTTTAGTTAATTGTTAAATCCATCTTTAAATGATCTGAAATGCTGATATTATTATACAGTATACTAGTGGAGATGTAACTGTACCAAGCATCTTTGTTATGTGAGATTGAAAGCAGAGATGCTAGGGACAAAGTAACCATAACGCCATAGTAAGGAAAGGGAAAAGGATTAATGTAAGAATACATTAATACATAGGTGAATAATTGAATAAATCTTGTCTTCTTTAAATGTCAGAGATATAAAAAGAGGTGACTGGGGAAGGTGCCCTCTATGAAGATGGAGAAAGAAAAGCAGACTACAAAGTAAGTGATGATCAATTTCAAACATTTTAACTTTTAAAAATTTTGAATGTTTTTAAAAAGGGGGAGCTAGATGGTTCAGCCAGTAAACGCAACTGTCTCCAAGCTTGATGATCTGAGCTCAGTCCTCAGAATCTACGTGGTGGAAGGGGAGGACTGACTCCCACATTGCTCTCTGACCTCCACATGAATTGCGTGGAGAGTGGGTCATCCAAATCCTCCCCCCCCCATACACACACACACACACACACACACACACACATACACACACACACACACACAAATACATGCAAAATGAATCAATCAAGAAGTACAGATTTGAGTGTTTGGTTCCAGTAGAACATTGATATAGTGATGTATATGAGGCAGGAAGGAGGAAGTGGAGATGGGATACTATTTGGCAATTTAGTTATTTTTTTCTTAGATATCTTCTATATTTAAAAGGGAACACTGCATTTTTCTGTATGGCTCATCAACACGTGAAAAGGTTTACTCTTTCTCACAGAGTGAAGTAGTGGCCAGTGCCTTGGTGGAGAGTCAGCAGGGCCTATCAGATCCTCCCTGGTCCTCTCCCTGCCCTCTTACCTATCCTCTTGCCCAGCCTTGGATCCCCACACTGGGCTCCTGTTAGTCTCCTCCTAGCATCAGATGGGGGTCGGGCTCCCATTCTAGCCTTCTTTTTTTTAATTTTTATTTTTTCTTTTATTTTATTTTACAATACCATTCAGTTCTACATAACAGCCACAGATTCCCTTGTTCTCCCCCCCTCCTGCCCCTTCCCCTTCCCCCCAGCCCACTCCCCATTCCCATCTTCTCCAGGGCAAAGCCTCCCCCGAGGACTGAGATCGACCTGGTAGACTCAGTCCAGGCAGGTCCAGTCCCCTCCTCCCAGATTGAGCCAAGTATCCCTGCATAAGTCCCAGGTTTCAAACAGCTAACACATACTTGGCCACAAAGCAAATCTCAATAGATACAAAACAATTGGAATAACCTCCTGTGTTCTATCAGACCACCATGGTTTAAAGTTAGATTTCA
Organism: Peromyscus maniculatus bairdii; assembly: GCF_049852395.1. Lineage (NCBI taxonomy): Eukaryota > Metazoa > Chordata > Mammalia > Rodentia > Cricetidae > Peromyscus > Peromyscus maniculatus. The sequence goes on along the minus strand of NC_134852.1, from coordinate 118,624,350 downwards.
ACAACAACAAAAACTACAGAAAACCTACAATCCCATTCTAGCCTTCTTGCGGAGGGATGAAGGACAGCACTGGAAGTCAGGAAAGGAGGTGGTGGAGGAAGGGGCATCATTGACTCTTGTCAATGCTTCCAAGCTTATTGTCAGTCCCAGCAGAGAGCAAAGGAAGGAAGCAGGAGAAGGTGAGATGCTCTCTCTATTGTTGGCCTTCACATCACCTGGATCCAGGGCATGGCTCACCTCTCACTGTTCTCTCATAGGCTGGGGTGAAGCCAGCAGCTCAGAGCAGTCACAGACCGGGAGGTGAATGCTGCCCTCCACAACTGTAGCTGTCATGTGTACAGAGGAGCTCCTAGCGACCCACTCTGGAACTTCAGAACTTTGTCCTCTGGGAACACATTGAGTCTTCGTGATTCAGGGTCAAAGAAAGGTCGGTGTAAATGTATTATAGATTCATTGAGTCAAGAAAACAATGGTGTTTCCAGGGAACAGGGTCTGTGTTGGAAATCATTGACTTACAAACAAACTTTGGGACAAGAACTCCTGTGGGGGTGATAATAGACTGCTTCTTTCCCTAGACCCACAGGGATAAAGAAAGTTCATTAGTTGAGACATATATACCTTCCATGTTTTGTCCTACAAATAGATATAAACTCTTTTTACAGATAGGGATTTTTCTGAACAGTAGCTTCAAATCACAGAACCTGAGGGTGAACCAAAATCTAGCAGTCTGATTATCTAAAATGAAATTTTGTTCTATTACAATGCTTGGAATATAGTTTAATGCTCTGTACCAGATTGTTCTTATCATAGCTCTGTGAGGTATTATTGGCCTTGCTTTTCAGACAAGAACAGCAAGTCTCAGAGGGGTCAAGCAGCTCGGCTGATATGGTTCAGAGCAAACTCAACTCAGCTCTGACCCAAGGCTCCTCCTGTACAGTCGTCCCCTTCTTATGGCTCCAACACTGCTTCCCCAGGCCTGCTTTGTAAAAGGCATTTTTTTGCCAAGAAAAGTATTAATCTCCTCAGCCATGCGTGATTTGCAGGTCCACAGTCATTTATTTTGCTTGTTTGGCCTGCAGGTGTCATCAATTTACTGTTACACACACTTCTCAAATACAGGTTTGTAGCACTATCAGGAACCAGGGAGAGTTCAGGTCATATAAACACTTGATAAAGATAATGGTTGAATGTACAGGGAAATGTGCATAGGAAGCAAAAATCTACCAGACAGTGTTTTGACAATTAGTTCAAACAGAGCAAAGAACTGTACCCCTAGACTAAAGTTGATAGAGTTGCTAGCTTGTGCCTATGGCCACTTCTAGACCCATTTGTGATTTGTAGTAAATGTAAGAAGGAAAGATAATCTCACATTTTAAAAAGTGAATTTCAACCTTTTTCCATATAAATGACTGCTCTTCTATGAACAAATACCATTAACCATTTTCCTAATTGATGCATTATTATAATTGACATTCATTTAAACTTTGCATCTGAAAGGTTTCTACAGAAAGCTAGCTGCTAGCTTTGGCAGGGAAAATGATAAATAAAATATTGTTTATTATAATAACTCTCAAACAGAACAGAATGATAGAAACAAGAGAAAGGACAGTCAGAGCAAAACAAAAGGCTTCTATTGGGGTTAGGAGATGGGCTGGGCTCTCCCAGCTCCTTTCCAGAGCTGAGACAATTGAGGTCATGGAACATCTTGAGCTTAGGTTTGCAAACCACTTGAGCCTAGCTGAGTCACAACACCCACTGCATTGTCTGCAGTGAGGAGTGGAAACTGCAAGCTGATTGAGTGGTCAACACACTCAAACAAGGAATGGAAGCTTGTGGGAACAAAATTTTATTTTTTCAGATCAGGGAGAAAATCTTTGGGAAACGAGCTGCTTCAAAGGCATAAAACAACTCGTGTTATACAAATCCTTTCTCCAAATTGACCTATCTTATATGAGATAGAAATTCTGATTATTCATAAAATGTTCACATTTTTTATAACAACCTGGATGGAAGAGCAGGATAAGTCTGTCACTGTCCCAGGAACCTGAACTCCCTAAGTTCTGAGCTCCTTGACTTCCTATCTCTGGTGGATGCACTGCTTAATTGCAGGCAGAGCCAATTGTCAGCATTGAGCTGCTAGTCCTTTCCTGCTCTGCCAGAGATGTACATCCAGGGCCCAGATGATAACATGGGCAGAGAACTTGAACATGTAAGCGTTAGAACGTGCACAGGTCAACTAATGTGAAGGGAAGCAGAAAAGAGAAGTTGTTGGCATTCTTGGGTTTCTTTTCTGTGCTTAACTTAAAAAAAATAATTTTGATATATTTCAAGGCATGGCAAATCAATGGAGAAGTAAATGTTGATAAATAAGAAAAACTACCTTTACTGAAAAGTTTAGTGATTTATGTGCGAAGGAGTAAGCATTCATATTTACACGAGCAGATGTAGCACATCGGTTACAGGTTAGACCAGTCGGGGAAAGATGCTTATGTGGTAAAAGGTGACAAATAAAAGCCATTTCAGAATTACCACGAGAAAAAAAATGAACTTTGTTTATGTATATGAGAACATTTTTATTTTTACTTTCAAGGAAATATTACATTCTTAAAAGTCTAGGCAATTTCCATTACCTTGGTCACATTTCTACTTTCAGAAGATATTTACTTGGGGCTTAGTGCGGTCTGGAGAGGTTTCATGACATACCTGCAGTTTTCTGAGAACTTGTTTACACAGGATATTGCTTTGAAAAGCTGAGTGTAATTAATTTTCTGAGAGGCATGTATTAAAATATGTGATAAATACTTTTTTGCAGGTTAAATTGATTTGAAGATAGTTTGAAGGGAAAAAAATAAGGTAGGAAATAAATGTAGCTTTTGATTGAAAATACAAGTTTCCACAAAGCATTGGTATCTGTTCATCCCTACAAGTCAGGTCTTTCTTCAGCAAAGGCTCCTTGTGTGTCAAGGCCCATTGCTAGAAGCATCTCCTGGACCATGGTCCCATCATCAGCTTCTCGAGTGCTTCCTTCTTGAGTGTGTTCAAGTTGTGTTGTTAACCTTTTATGTCTTACTGTCTTTCAGACATTAGTCTTTCTGGGGATATTGAAGACCAGTCTTCCAGACCGAACTCCAATAACCCCCTCTTCCATCTCAGTTCCCGACCATGGACCTTTCTTTAGAATTAGGAAGATGTGCAGAACAGCTCAGGTGTACCTGTTCCTAGCCAGGAGCTGTGATAGGTATGGGGGTGAAAAGTGAAGACTGCCCACTGCCTGTCTTCCAGGAGCTGCTGGCCTTCCACCCAGGCTCCCGTCACATTTCAGAAGCACCAGGTGAGCCTTCTTACTCCCTCCTTGTCGGCCTCTGTGTAGCCTCTCCCTCCTGCCTGGTTGTTTGGGTCCTGCCCTTTCTCCTTGTGTGCTGTTGTTATGCCAGTGTTTTTCTTTGTATCTAGCCAACACATTCTCTACACTGAGGAATACAATGTGTAACTCAATTCTTCAAGTAGACGTCTGAATTAAAGAAAAGCAATTTAAAATACTCAATTCTATTTTCCTAAATCACTCAGTCACAAGTAACAGTGGAACAGAGATCACATATACATATTATTATGTGAGTGGTTAATTTGGGCACAACTAGGACCCCTTAGTTGCTTGATTAATTTAAAAAATCATTTATAATTAATTGGTGAGTTATTTTTAACCTTGAAAGTTACGTAATCATAATCATCTTTGAAAACAGCACAGGGGACCATCTACAGGTTTGTGACAGATTTATGTGTCTTAAGAATTGTTTTGGAACAAGTATTAGAGTTGAAACTTAGAACAATCATATTCTTGCCTAGGAAAAAAGCAAAAAAAGATGTTTTTTTCCACCTACCCCTAGAAACACCAAGGTTTCTTATAGCTTATCTGTAAAAAATTGGAATTTCAGATCTGTGGAAAGAAAGAATACAGAAAATGTCATAAAACTAAAATATTTTTCTCGATCAATACAATGATTTTATTTCTCAGAAACATGCACACCACAATGTAGTTTCATCAGGGAACTCTGCTTTTCTCTTTTTTTTTCATAATTCCTGACTCCCAAAGAAGGAAAGAAATCTAGAAAGAAAGTAAGGAAGAAAGAATGATAAAGTAAAGGAAAAGCCACTGTAGATGTGCTTTCAAGAGATAAGGAAAATTAAACATTGGTTGTTAAAGAATGACCGCTTTTAATATCTTAAAAAGTCCCTCAATCCCCACCCTTATCTGCTCCAACTAAACTGCTTTTCCCAAACACATTCCACACTCGGCTGAGCCCCATCTTTCCTTTCCTTAGTACTACACTGGTATTTTTATTGCTTGTTTAAAGCACAGAGGATTGCAACTACATTTGGATTAAATAAGATTTTTCTGAGATGTTCTTTGTAATTTAACTACCACTTACAGCAGTGTGTTATGAAAGAGTGCTTTTTAAGACTAACAAATAGCTTGCTCGGATATAGACTGCATTAAACTAGAAAATGCTTAATAACAAGATGCTCATGTGGGGAGTTTACATCCATCATCATTAATGTACAGTTTTACTCAGAATATGGGCTTTGAGGATTTTTATGATTGTAGAGCTCAATTCATTCTGAAGTGTTAGTCAGCCCTTTCATCTTTAACACATGAAGGACATACATAATTATTGACATAATTATTCTAGCTGGAAAATAAATTCTATTTAGTTCATGACTACCACTTAGATTAAATATGACTTATGTCCATCAGGTGGTTCATTATTTTGGGCCATGAAAGTCCTCAATTAAATTAACTAGTTTCTTACTGGATAGCAGTTGGCCTGCTCCTTTTACATCTGCTTGGTGTATACAGCTGTCCTCAGTGCTACATCCTAGTATCCCACTCACTGTGAAGCTTTGCCCTCTAACATTTTTTTCAGGGTATCCTTTACCTCTGTGTTTCTCAGGCTATAGATGAGAGGGTTAAGCATGGGAATTACAAGACTATAAAACACAGAGATCACGTTGCTATACCTCCATGAATTCCCTGTTTTTGGTTGCTGCAGGTACATAAAAAATAATGTTCCATAGAAGATGGTGACCACAGTGAGGTGAGAGGCACAGGTGGAGAGTGCTTTACATTTGCCCTGGGAAGACTGAATTTTTATAATAGAGACCAGGATGCAGATGTAGGAGATGAGGATGGTCATGAGGGATCCAGTGAGATTCACTGCTGAGAAGATCAGGAGCTGCCTCTCTTTGTTGTGGGTATCAGAGCAGGAGAGTGCGAGGAGAGGGGGGTCGGCACAATAGAAGTGGTGGATCACATTGGAGTTGCAGAAAGACAGCTGGAAAGTCAGTACTGTCTGTATCACAGAGTTCAGGAAGCCATAGGTGTAGACACCTACCACCAACTCCTTACAGACCCGTTGTGTCATGATGGCTGTGTAGATCAGGGGGTTGCAGATGGCCATGTAGCGGTCATAGGCCATGGTAGCCAAGAGGAAGCATTCAGTAGTGGAAAAAGCACTGGAAAAGTACAGCTGAGCAAAACAGCCTGAAAAGGAGATGGTTTTTTTCTTCACCAATAAATTTTGCAGCATTTTGGGCCCAATGGAAGATGAATAACAGAGATCGATGAAAGCCAGGTGACTGAGGAAATAGTACATGGGTGTGTGAAGCCGTGAGTCTGCCTTGATGAGCAGGATCATGCCAAAGTTTCCCACCAGGGTGATTAGATAAATCACCAGGAATACTACAAAGAGGGGGAGCTGAAGCTCAGGGCGATCTGTGAATCCCATGAGGACAAATTCTGTCACAGTGGTTCGATTACCTCTTGCCATTTTGTTCTTTTACCTGGTGAGAAGAAATATGACTTAAAATGATCAGATAATTAAAAATATAAGCTCATTGTGTCTTCATCCTAGCATCAGGTGATAAAAATTAGGCATTTCATAAAGACCCAAACAGTTGGAACTAATTTCTTTTTGGAACCATGGCATGAGTCTCCTCGGCTCAATTTTCAAGTTTACAGTCATGCTTTCAGTTTAATTCTGGACTCCACCTAAGGCCCGACAGCACACCTGACTCTGGGATGGAGAGTGAGTACCACATTGCTCTTGCTTTTGTGGGTCTGCTGGAAGGACTCACAAAGAAGAATGACCTATGGATGGTTAGAGATGCACTAAGTACTTTGGACACTTGTGGAAGAGACTGAATGTGGAAGGTGGCAGGAGATGATGTATTCACTGATTTTTACCCATGAGCCAAATGCCCACTGCCCATCTTTGTTGTGTCAGATACTATGGAAAATGAAGTGGTCATGAAGACAAAGAAAAGTATGTCTGCTCAGAGGGTGCTCAGAGGCTGGTAGGATAAACATGTATGTAAATAATTAGTTACAGCTCAGTGTGGATAGTGCTTTTCTTCATTAGGGTTTCTCTTGGTATGATAAAACACTATGACCAAAGGAAGGGGAGCAAAGAGTTTATTTCGTCTTACAGCCTGCAATTCATTACCAAGGGAGGTAAGGGCAGGAACTCAAGGCAGGAACTCATGTAGAGGCCATGGAATAGTATTGGTTACTGGCTTGCCCTCCATGGCTTGCTCAGTTTGCTTTCTTATGCTATCCAGAATCACCAGTCCAGGGATGGCACTTCCCCAAGTGGTCTGGGCCCTCCACATTAATCATTAATTAAGAAAACGTCCCACAGGGCTATAAAGAGAATAATGTCTGACATCAACCTGCCTACTAAAAGAGTGTTGTGTATGGAGGGAGAATCAACAGTCAAAAAATCAGGCTGAATATTAACGCAATATAATATTGAATCATTGGTGAACTCTTCATAGTAGAGAGGGCTATAAATGAAAACAAGCAAACAGAAAAAAAACAGGCTATTTTCTACAGTTAATATAACTGCTTAATGATGCTTACGTGTGGATATGAACACAGACTCATCTCTTTCTGCATAAATGAGATCACAGTTTTATACTTTGCTTCTTTACAAACTCAGCAAGTATGCCATGCTGTTCCTTTTCATAGCTATGTTGCGATTTATTAATTCCCTCTTATTGGAAACATTTTCTACTCAATTTAGTAAATATATGCTTCTGGGCTCCACTTAGGGTCATGTACATGGCTAGAGCTGGGGTGAAGATGTTTAAAATTTGTAATTTACAAGTTCTATCTATCTATTGATAAATACATATATTCTTAGTTTTCAACATTCTGCTTGTACTTTAAAGTTGCTACATTATTTTTTCTTTGTGATAAGCAGTAAATTTTAAATAGTTTTATGCCAAAATCCTTTCCTTTTTGAATTCTGCTTTTTGTGACATGATTTATAAGCACTTCTAAATTTAAAATCATTGAATTTATCTCTTGCTTTATTTCATTTTTACATTACAATCTTCGATATGCTTGGAATTAAATTTTGATATGAGGAATGGGGTAAACAGTCTCTTCTTTATTTCTTGAAATGGCTGACTAAGGGTTCTAATACAAATGGTTGGCTAAGTCATTTTACTGCTGATTCTGTTGGTTTGAAGCTCAAGCCTATGGCATACCAAAACACCCATTTAGTGCTTGTTTCAGCTTCCATTTTTTTTTTGCAGTATCTTCTAGAGCTAAGACCAAATATAAAATAAAATAGAGTTCATTTTAGTGTCTGGTAGCACACTTTCTGGCTTGCTCACACATAAATCATTTTAACATGATTTTTATCAGTTGAAAAATCTTGTTTTCACTGAGCTGTAAATGTTTGACTGAGCAGACATGTTAATTTTGGGAGAGTGGACATATTTATGAGAGGATTTTCTTTCTGTAAGTAGACTATGTTTTGTACTCATCAAAGATTTTGATATTAAGTCTTTAATGATTCAGACTTTCCAAATACATACTGTATACATTTCTTTCAATTCTGTTCTTAAGTGTTTTATCTTTTTTGCCACAATTATAAATGAAATAATATCTTTCATTCTGTGGCTATTTAATTATTGTTCACATATAGGAAATTTATTGAATTTTATGAATTAATTTTATAGCTACCCTCTTTAACATATCATTTACAAATCAATTTTTGTTGATTCTTATGGGTTTTTCAAATACACATTCACATACTATGAAACAGATGTGGTTTCCACCTAGCTTTCTGTGGAGTATCTCTCCTTTCCTGTGTCTACTTGTAAAGGCTTGTATTTCCACAATGATGTTAAATTGTAACTGTAGGGACAATTGTAGCAATTTCCATCCTCTTCAAGAGTGATTCAGAATTACAAAGGAGACTCCTTGGTACTGTAGACAGAGGGAATAACAGACACAGAATTGCTATGGTAAGAAGGATCACACATTAAACAACTTCAAAGACATGTGGCTAAAAGAAGGCCTTCTGGAAGCATGCTAGCCTTTCCCTTTTGCAGGGTTAGGGCAAGCATAACAAACACAGGCCCACGTATCTTCATATAAGAAAACATCTGAAAGTTAAAAAACAATATAACGAATTATAAAATCTGTTCTATTATTTCTCTTCAGCAACTATACCTTGATAATGTTCTAGAAAACAGAATTCTTGGGATGCTTGGAGTACTGGGTTAAGATGCAGAGGTCTCCGGAGAACTTGTTTTCAGTCCCCATACATAGCTGCACAGTTGGCAAGTCAGGCTCTTTCCACACCCCTACTACCCTCAGCTCTCCATAAGGCCTGTCATGACAATACTAGCAGCATGGCTCACACTAATAAAGGTGATCTGGAAGATCCTGGGAACATGCTTGGAGTCATGCAAGAGTCCTGTTGCTAGGAAGATAGTCTACAAGGAATAAATAACATGGGTTTCTTGTCCCAGAAGATATGGTGCAGAATGAAGTGCCTTAAAATAACTCTAAAAGTAAGGATAAGGCAGTGCTCTGTTATGTTTGGATCTCAGCACCGTCTAGGGTAGGTGATAGGAAATGTGGCTAAAATTACACGTGTAATCTAGATAATCGAAGGCCTAGTAATCCCATTTTAAAAAGATTTAATTATTTATTTTAAATTTATCTCTGTGTGGGTATGTGTACATGAGTTTAGCTGTCTGCAGAGGCCAGAGGTTTTGGATCCCTCTGGAACTGGAGATACAGGTGGTTGTGAGCTACTTGAATGGGTTCTGGGGCTGAACTCTGGCCATCTGCAAGAGCAGTATGTTCTGTTAACCCCCAAGCCATCTTTCTAGCCACAAAACATCCAATTTTAAAGAGTTTGGTTTATAACCTGTAGCTAGTAAGCAGATTTTAAATTAAATGAGGTATTGATAGGAAGATACAAAGAACCCTAGAGAGGGAAGGATGGATTAAAGAGGGAGTATATTTAGTAGAGGAAAGCTCCTGAACATATTTAGGAGACAGTGAACATTCTTTTGGAAAGAATAAACAAATATTGATGAGACAGTGGGAGGCAAACTGGATGTTTAGGAGTGTGCCATATTTTGAAGAGCTGTGAAAGCCAAGGAAAGTCAATGACTCAATAGTGAGTATGGACTCACTGAACACTTGAACTCTGGACATTACTTGCCTATCACTCTGCTCTCAGTGATTCCATCTGTCATTGCATGAATGGATTGAAGAGGAAGGAAGAATACCATCAGCAGGACACAGCCAGGACACTTTCCATGTAAGAGAGAGGATTTAAAATGGGGGAATGATAGAAATGGAGAAAGAAGGCATGTGAGACAGTCCAAATAGAATCTGGGTCACTTGGCAATTGACTGATGGACAGTTTATTTTCACCATATCTGCTTCCTAAGGAGATCTAATACATTGAAGCACACATGAACACACACACATGAACACACACACACACACACACACACACACACACACACACACACAGCTGCATACACAAATTCACCAACATTGACACTATTTAATTCAAAAGTAGAAGATGCAATTGAGAGATGAAAGAAAGCAGGCATCCCAGTGTATTGTCTAATCGTGTTGTGGAATAGTTTTGGTAGAGACAGAAAGTCTGTGCTAGCAGTGAATTCAGAGGAAAGGATGTTGGATGCAGTGTGAGGAAATGGAGGATGACGTTGTAGTCAGAGCTGATGATGATGGTATGGGAGTCACTGAGGTTTGGGTGATGGGTTGAGATGTGATGGTTGAAATCATGCAGGGAGAGATAAATGGGTGAAAACAAGGGATTGATGATTGGTTCTATTTTTAAAAGCTGACCAGAAGAGTCAGCAGGTGAAAAAGTTGCCCCAAGATCTTCAGACTAGCTCCTATCAAGGAATAGTGGAGAGCCCTTAAACACAGGCATTCCTGACCTCCCTGATTTACAGTAGATATGACGACTTATCTTTGTGTGGCCATAGTGCTTTCAATTATAGCTTAACTTGAGATCAAATTAGCCTTGGGATCTTTAGGTATCACACTTTAAACTATCTTACTATTGCTGATAAAATGCTTGTTGTTGAGAATTCTGTGCAGTAGCAAAAATCTATTTGGGTTCATTTCTGGAGTTGATCAAGCCTTCCCACTGGGGTCCAAACTACGACAGCACCTACTCCAAACAGACATAGGGAGGTTTAGCACTCCTAGAAGATCCTGAGAGGTAGTGTGCAGACCACAGCTTTATTTAATAGCTCTTGCTTGATCAAAGAGTTTTACTATTAACTGCAATGGATGTGATATCCTGCTCGCCTGTAAAGTTTCACAAATGTGGTTAACTTGAAGGTTTAAGAAGCTCTATTAGCTAAGTATTCATTAATCATTTATCATATTGAAATATTGTTCTCCATTCCTATAAACTTCTACTTGAATTAATTTTTAAGTTTTGGAATTACTGATAGTACCAGTTTTTAATGTTTAGATTATAAATTTTAGGAATAAAAATTAAACAATCTCTAATAGTAAATATTTGACCTTTAATTTCTTATCTAAGAGAATATTTGTAGGAAATGTTAATGAGATTTAATTAATCCTCAAATTTGATAATAATTATTGATTATTTGAAAAGTTTTGATCCATAAAGATTTGTATTTCGTTTTAGTTCAATATTTGAAATTTTGTGTCTGTGGAATGTGTGTGTGTGGGGGGATGTGGGTGTTCACACACACATATTATGGCACATGCGTGGAGATCAGAGGACAACTTGCTGTGGCTTGTTATTTCTACCATGCGAGTCCCATAAACTGGACTGAACTCAGTTTGGCAGGCTTGTTGGCAATCACCTGTACCCACTTAGTTGTCTCACTTCCTCAGGTGCAGCTTGTATCATTCTATTTAATAGAAACTTGTTATCACTCCAGTTTCCCAACAAGGAAACAGATGTAGCAATGCTCAGTTGTTTGCCAAGTTCACAAAGTGGTAGGGCCAGGATTTAAAGCCAAGTTGGTGATTCTATCACCATTTGCCCAAAGGATACTGTTTCTCTATTTGTGATTCCCAGTGTTTATTTATTTCGGTAAGTTTTTCTTGTAAAGTTAGCTTCCTATGATAATATTTTAGGCATGCTGGGATGGCTCAACAACACTTTCTAAAAGCTTATTCAGATTTAACTGTTGTGTTTCTACAAATAATCAACATCTGGTCATTTGGAAGGTTGTTTTACTCCTTGTGATTATTCTTTATGTATGACCAAATAGAACAGCTGTGTTGATTAACTCAGGAGATATTCTTAGCCTCTTGGGAGGGAGGGGCAGGTGAAACACTTTGAGACTCTGTGATAGCTAAACTTTCTCTTCTGAGGAATTTTGGGATGTAATTTGGGAGGCTCCTTGAGTTTGTCAGGTCCCTGCCATGGTCTCCTCATAAAATAATAGACTAATCAAATGAGTAAGTAAGTGAATAAGTAAAGGAGGGAGAGAAGGAGGGAGGGAGGGAGGGAGTAAGTACATTAAGAGTCCACCAATCTTTCTTACTCCATTTCTGGCAGGAACCAAGCTCTTGTCTTCTCCACAGTCCTAGCACCAACAACACCCTTTCCTTGGCTGCTTCTTGTTTTCTCCTATGTCAATCTTAGCAGTAAGTACAACTTACCAAGCACCCAGTGGACAGTTAGGATTCCCAATGCTCTGGAAGTGTCCACTGAATATATTTACAGCCCAACAAACAGACCTCTTCATGTCTGTCTGCTTCTACTCCTTGGTGTCTGTATTCCACACCCAGGAAGCTGTGAGTGTTTATAAAGTGCAGTGAGTCCATTATCTCTTGTTATTCTGGTGCTTCCAATGTCTCAAGGGACAGTTTCTGTGATGTATTTTGCATATGACTAAATCACTGTTGGGAATAAAAATCCCTGAATCATTCTGGTGGCTAATGATGACTCAGGTTGCCATGCATTGGTGCTTGCCATGTATTGGTGCTTGCTCTCAGGATGACTCCCAAGCCCAGAAGCTTTGGTGTGATGCTGAGATGAAGCCTTCTTTCCCTTGCTAGGATGTCCGAAGTAGGAGTCCTTGAAGTTGCAGCTGCAATGAGGTCCAGTGAATGCTTTGTGGAGAGGTAGTTAAGAGTATGAAAATGTTATGTAGTTAAGATGGGTGCATATTCTAGACACTTCTGGCTACAAAAACAGTTTTGGTTTTTATATTTATCATAAGAGATAATTTAGGAGAAAAGTAATATCTTCTTTTATTGTTATGCATTTCCCATTGAATCAAAGTAGGGAATAATCATTAAGGAATAGAATCATATCAAAAACCATCACACAGGTGGCTCTGGTTAAACCCAGTGGGCCACAAAATAAAACAAAAAGGCATCAATGTAGGAGAGAGGGCTTTACAGGAAGTTGTGAGAGTTGGGGGAGGATTAAAGAGAGTAATCAGAATGTATTCTATATACATATGAAATTTTCAAAGAACAAATTTAAAATAAAGACTTTTAATAGAAAAATTCTAAAAATTTTAGCAGCTATGTTTCCCTTCAGTCTCAAAAGGCATTGGAATATTCTAAAGAAAGGAAAGGCATCTTTAAGCATTCATTGATGGTGAATTTTAATTTCAGTTTGTAGGAAGGCGTTGTGCTAAAGGAAGATGCATACATGGTTCACAGAGACAGTGATGGTTCCTCATTGAGAAAGAGTGTTCTCCAGAGCCTGAGGATCTGGGTGATGGTGACTCCTTGTGGTGGAGACTATTGGAAGTGCCAGACTTTACTCTGCCACCACCATGAAGCCACATGGAGCTGATGGTTCTTGCACAGGGCCACAGCTTGCTGGGTTTGCCCTGGAGTAACTGAAGGGCTGTTGCATTTGGTTTTCATGTGTGAATATTTTACTATAAAAAAGAAAGTAAGTGATTCTGATTTTCTTTTAGTCAGGAGCTATTTCCACAGAGACTCTTTTAAAAAATGAGGTTAAAAATAATTTCTTTATGGGGATCGAGAGATGGTTCAGCTGTTAAGATCACTTACTACTCTTGCGGAGGACCAAGTTTCAATTCCCAGCATCTGCATGATGGCTCATAACTACATGTAACTCCACTCCAGGGAAACCCAGTGTCTTCTGGCCTCTATTCACACTGCATGTAGTGCTGCATATCCAGACATACATATACACATACAAAAAACTCATATGCAAGACAAAAATACTTAATTGTCTTATTCATAGTATTCTGGTTTCACGACTCATGAATCAGAATCTGTTTGCTAGAAATCTGGTCTGCACCACTTCTAGAATCTTCCAGATTTCTCACATTTGCTCAGAATGTGGATTAACTTATCTCAAGCCTGACATTTATTTATGAATGAAACCTAATTATATGTCCTTTTCAGGGGTGAGATAAGCTATAGATTCAGATGATATCCACAAGTCATCCATAAAGACTCAGCAGAGAGTTTAGAAATGTAATAATGTAAAATTTGTTCAATTTATAAGAGGCATGTAGTTCAGGCCTCCAAAGGGGGAAGATTCTTTTCTTAAAGTTTATAATTTGTGTGTGTGTGTGCGTGTTGGTCTGCATATGTATGCGTGTAATTCATTTCCTTCTTGTTTTAATTTTGCATCCATAAATTTAATCAATTATAAATTGAATTTTTTGGTAGCACTGTGTATTGAACCCAAGGCCTCGTGCATGCTAGGAAAGCACTCCACCATTGTTCTAATTCTTAATGAATTTAATTAACACTTGTATTTGTATTGCTCAAGTATAGACTTTTTCTTATTGTTCTCTAAACAATAATTTATATAATATTTACATTGTATTAGGTATTATGAGTAGTATAGTACTGATTTAAAGTACATAGAAGGGTATTTATAGACCACATGCAAATACTACATGGTTTTATATAAGGTACATGAGCATCCATAGTTTTTGGTATTCATGCTGGATCATGGAATCAACCAAATAGATACCAAGGGGTGACTATCTCTATCTATCTATCTATCTATCTATCTATCTATCTATCTATCTATCTATATCTATCTATCTACCTATCTATATGTCTGCAAGAACCTGACTTCTGGAAGAGAAGTGTAGAGCTAACATCTCACCTATGAGCCCTCTCAGGCTTTGTCTTCAATTCTGTTTCATTCTTAGTTCTAAATACAGGCAATATAAATTCAAGGCCTAATTCTTTTTTTCTTTTCCTTTAGGTATAGTTTCATTCCATTTATTTTTCTGAAATTAGTGAAGCTTCAAGTGGACTAAGACTTAAGTAAGTTTTACACACACACACTTGCACACACCTATTCTCACAAATCAATGTACTGTTCTCATGTCTCAGAAGAGTCAGTCTTCCCTCCTTTCATTTCTCCCACATCATTATTTTGACCCTGACTTCTTCCAGCTCTACCTACAGCATAGACTATTCTTGGCCATGTCAGCAATTGCATAGGTGTTCCATGATTCACTTATACAGGGTTGATTGGCAATAGGTCCTTGGGGAGAGTCCCCAAGTTCTTGGTGACAGATTAGGACCCAGGATTATCAAAGCCAGGGAGGAACCGGGGTTGAGGACTTTCCCTGACTATCCCTAAAGTATATTTGTTATAACCACAAGGCCTAATTCTTTTTTTTTATTTTTTTATTTTTTATTTTTCGAGACAGGGTTTCTCTGTGTAGCTTTGCGCCTTTCCTGGAACTCACTTGGTAGCCCAGGCTGGCCTCGAACTCACAGAGATCCTCCTGGCTCTGCCTCCCGAGTGCTGGGATTAAAGGCATGTACCACCACCACCACCACCACCACCACCACCGCCCAGCGCAAGGCCTAATTCTTAAACCCAGTATCCTCTCTAAAACTGACTATGAGCAAATGCTGCTGTTCTCTGAGGAGCCATTAAAGCATCTACCTTGAGCCAATCAATGCAACCCCAAAGGCTAGTTTCAGATAAAAAACATTCAGGTCAAAGAGAAGTAATGAACCTGGTATGCTTGAAAACATATTTGTTATGGTTGCATCATAAGCCCCTTTAAGATCAGAGTCAGCATGTTGGTAAAACTGAATAGCAACACAAAAAAAAGAGCAGTAGTAATAGGTACCAGTAAATAATAATAAATTAACTTGAGTATTGTGGTTAGAGGTGAAAATGAATCCACAACCACTAGGCTTGGGATGAAGGTTCATGCATACTTCTCAGTGGTTTGTCAGACACATTAAATTAATTAAATCATCAAGATATTCTTGTCTTCTTTTTTCATGATACTGTTATCTAATATATAATGAGCATTTTCTGTGTGTTAGACATTATTCTAAGTTCTTCATATATTATTTCATTCAATCAGCAATATTCATCTAGTCTACATTTATATGGACTAGGCACTTGACTAATTTGACCATGGTAACAAGGTGAGTAAGTGAGTGACGAAATGGGATTTGAAACAGGCAGCCTGAGTCCAGAGCTCATCTACCTTAATACTGTTGTGCCTCTTAGCAACTACAAGATGCTTTCGAATCATGTCATTTTCAGTATGCTTACTTATGCTATCATACTTAAATATTTCACCATCTAATAAATAAATATATGTTTATATAAGTAAATGTGTAAATGAATGAGAGCCATTTAAATAAAATATATCATCCACATGGTGTTCCTCCCTCCATAGATCAATTTGCCATTCTGTGTGCCTTGTTGACTTTTAAAATTGTTAATAAGAACATATACATTTCAGTGAGAGTCTTCAGTTACAAGCAAAAAGAAGAGATTTTGGGATATTTTCCGAAGACCAAGAGTCAATGTGGAGACTGTAAAACCAGGCTTAAGGCTCTTCCTTGCTTAGAGGAACTGGTTAGATGAGAATCCCATTGCAGCTGATACTGAGGACCAGTGGCCATAGATTATTACCTCAAGGGCTATGTGATAGATACTGAGGACACTCAGATCAGCCCTAAAGTCTCTACTACAAAAATGCTCCTATAGTCTTGAATTGTGGCTCTGATGAGTTGACATAAATATGTATATATATGAGATTTTTTTACTTATTCTTTGAGAATCTCATACAAGCATACAATGTATTTTGATCTTATTCACCCCCTTTCCTCTCTATCTCCTCTCAGATTCCCCTCATATTACCCTTCTAGTTTTATTTTTTTTAAATGTAACATACTGAGTCCAATAGTGCTGACCATATGTGCACAAGTGTGGAATCATCTGATGGATATATTTAATTCTTACTTCCCCAAAGGAAACAGTGTTTTTTTGATTTTACATATTGGCTAGGAATACATGTAATTGTTTTATTTCAAGGATAACGGGCCCAAGAGAGGGTAATTCTGATGGTTGTTGACCAACTTTATTTCAATTGCCTATCTGAGTGCTATTGGGCCCATTGAAAGGTAAAATTCTGCTTACAACCAGATTCCTGTAAGCTCCATCTCTTTTTGGTGTGTGGCAGTGGAGTAGTCTCCCAAAGGTTAGGGGAGCCCAGAACAAATGTATAATAATCCCTAAATGTTCTGAACTGTTTCCAATCAATAAAAATGGCCTTCAATGCATTTGAAAAATATGAGGATTGCAAATAAATAAGAGAATATATCTCTCATATGATTGTAAAACTTTCCCTCAATTTTTTTAAATTTAATTTAATTTTATTTTATTTTACAATACCATTCAGTTCTACATAACAGCCACAGATTCTCTTGTTCTCCCCCTTCCCTCCCCTCTCCCCTCTCCCCCCAACCCACCCCCCATTACCACCTCCTCCAGGGCAAAGCCTCCCTCGAGGACTGAGATCGACCTGGTAGACCCAGTCCAGGCAGGTCCAGTCCCCTCCTCCCAGATTGAGCCAAGCGTCCCTGCATAAGTCCCAGGTTTCAAACAGCTAACTCATGCAATGAGCCCAGGATCTGGTACCACTGCCTAGATGCCTCCCAAACAGATCAAGCCAATCAACTGTCTCACCTATTCAGAGGGCCTGATCCAGTTGGGGGCCCCTCAGCCTTTGGTTCATAGTTCATGTGTTTCCATTCATTTGGCTATTTGTCCCTGTGCTTTATCCAACCTTGGTTTCAACAATTCTCGCTCATATAAACCCTCCTCTTTCTCACTAATTAGACTCCCGGCGCTCCACCCAGGGCCTAGCTGTGGATGTCTGCATCCAGATTCCTCAGTCCTTGGATGGGGTTTCTGGCACAACTATTAGGGTGTTTGGCCATCCCATCACCAGAGTAGGTCAGTTCCGGCTGTCTCTCGACCATTGCCAGCAGTCTTTTGTGGGGGTATCTTTGTGGATTTCTGTGGGCCTCTTTAGAACTTTGTTTCTTCCTTTTCTCATGTGGGCTTCATTTACCATGGTCTCCTATTCCTTGTTCTCCCTCTCTGTTCTTGATCCAGCTGGGATCTATGCTCTCTTTCTACTTTCCCTCAATTTTACAATCTTGCCTTAATCTAAAAAAACTCTGGGTCTCCAAAACTGACTCAGGTAAGAGAGTGGGATGAGGAGTTATCAGTACATTGCACATGTTTCACATCAAGCCTGTGATCTCTGACTTCACAGCTCACAGATATCACAGACATCAAGCACAACCTTACCGGTTGCCTATCAGTGTTTCTGAGGAACCCTAAAGATTCCTCTGGGTCACACATTTTTAAATACTGTGATGACTGTCAACCTGATTTCGATTTGAAACTACCTAGGAGATACACCTCTGGACATGTCTGTGAAGACTTTTCCAGAGAGGTTTGAGTGAGAAGGGAAGACCACTCTGAATGTGGGTGGTGCCATTCTGTGGAATGAGGTCCTGGACTTAATAAAAAAAAAAACACACAAGAAGGAACAAATAAGCTGAGTCCTATGTTTATCTCCCTCTGCTTCCTGACTGCAGCCACCTCATGTCCTGCCACCATGATAAGCTTTAATTCTTCTTAAGCCATTATACAAAGTAAACCCTTCCCTCCTTAAGTAAATTTTGGTGAGTATTTGGTTACAGAAATGAGAAAAATAACCCAGACATATTCCATGTTATGATAACCATGCCAGTCTCAATGCGGTGTGTTTAAGCATAATATGATCTTTAACCTACTTTAGGGTTTTAGTATCATTCAAATCAGACCCAGTTTTAGATGTGGTGTGTCTTGTTCACATCCCTAGGCTACCTCCTATAGATACTTCAGTATCTCTTAGAACAGTGATGTTCATTTACCAGTTTATCTCTCAGTGCCATGGACTAGAAGATGCTGTGAGCCCTCTTCAGAATATTTGGGCATATACTTGAAATGTGCACAGTGAACCTAGAAAGATTTGTTGATTTTCTTTCTTTCCAAAAAGACAACCTTTAGTTATATTGATCATTCATATTTTTCTATGATTTTTTTTGGAATTTGTTTTGTACTGCTTCTTTGACATGAATCTGTGTTCCTGTAGTTTGCTGAACTTTAAGAATTTATAGGTGTCCATTTCTTTGGGATCAACTCTGGAAAATTATTGTGTACCTTTAGTGATTCCCAATTTCCAGACCTAGTCCGTGTTTCATGTCCTGTGTTTTGGTCCAGTCTGGTAAGTTTTCTAAACCCTAGGGCACCTGAACTGAGCACTCTCCCCAATTTCCAGACGTAGCCTGGCTTCCATGTCCTATGCTCAGGCCCACTCTGATGAATCTGCTTGAACCTGCTGCATTCCCCGTGTCCTGGGTAGTTTTTGTCAACTTGATATAAACTAGAGTTATCTGAAAGGAGAGAATTCAATTGAGAAAAATGCCCCTGTAAGATCCAGCTGTAGAGCATTTTCTTAATTAGTTATTGGTGGGGAGGAATGCAGCCCATTGTGGGAGGGGCCACCCTGAGCTGTTGGTTCTGGGTTCTACAAGAAAGCAGACTGAGCAAACCAAGAGGAGCAAACTAATAAGCAGCTGTCCTCCCTGGCCTTTGCACCAGCTCCTGGCTCCAGGTTTCTGTCCTGCTTGAGTTCCTGTCATAACTTCCTTTGATGATGAATTGTGAAGTGGAAGCATGAGCTGAACAAACCCTTTCTCCCCAAGTTGCTTTGGTCATGGTGTTTATCACAATTAGAGTAACCCTATCAAAGATACCTGATGTCTGAGGTTAGTCTCAATCACACTTTATGTGTGTCATCCCAGTCTAGTGTCTCATCTATATCTAACCTCCCAGCTTAGCCCAGGTCACACATTCTTTGTTCTAGTGAGTTCCCTGGTTGCTACGCTGTCTGTACCCTTCTCAATAGCTAGCTCAGCCTTGTGAGCCCCTGGTACCTCAAATGCTACTCAGGGGTAGCCTAGGTTAGACAACCTATATGCTGGCCTAGCCTATTGAGTGCCCAAGACCCTAGCCTGATGTGGATATCACTCTATATAGATAAAACACTGATGGCCAGTGACCAGACAGGAAGTATAGGCAGGACAAGGAGAGAGGAGAATTGGGGAAACAGGAAGAAGGAGGGAGAGACACTGCAGCCACTGCCAGGACAAGCAGCATGTAAAGACGCCGGTAAGCCACAAGCGACGTGGCAAGGTATAGGTTTACAGAAATGGGTTAATTTAAGATATAAGAACAGTTACCAAGAAGCCTGCCACGGCCATACAGTTTATAAGTATTATAAGCGTCTGAGTGATTATTTTATACGTGGATTGTGGATTGTGGGACTTCGGGGCTTGGTGGAACCTGGAGAGAAGCTCTCCAGCAATAAATGGCACCCAACGGCTCGAGTTTCCACCTTACACCTAAAAATATTTAATAACCAATTCTAAACAGAGCCAAAACCAGGTTCCTGCTTCTTGTCTCATACGAGCAGCTAGACAGGGCAAAACGTAGGTTTGAACACTGGTGGGTTTCATGTATGTTTGACCGGCAGTATGGCGGTAACAAGGCATCTGCCAGTGGCACATTACGCTGTGTGGTAGATTTAGTCTTTACTAGTATTAAAAAAAAAGGTTTCTGGGCTACACACTGCTTTGATAAAAGCATAGACCCACTATTTCTGAGACTTGATGACTCCCAGAGCAGGAAAAAAGGTACCACTGCCATGTTGAAAAGCTGAAGGGGGCGGAGCCAGCAGCCACAGTGCCATTTCAGGCTTAGAAGGCTATAGTTTAAAGCAATAGGTTCGCTATAAGACTGATGCAGATGAAATAGTTTATAATGCATGTAAAAATGTATGTAGGCTTAAAAGATAAAAAATATAGACAAATAGTATCTAAAAATAAAGTGTTTAAAAAAACAGTAAAGATAATAAGCCACGTAAAGATGGCTATCATACATAAAATCTGGATTATGTTGTCTTTGATATTCGTAACTAAAGAAAAACATTTGATTGTAAAAGCTGTTCAGTTATGCCAAAATGTAAATTTTAAAGGTATCTTGACTTCAAAATTTGGATATAAGAATATGTTACTTTGGAAAAGAGGTTCTGCTTTTGTTTCCACAGAAAGCCAGAGGCTATGGATTTGTTCCAGATTAAGATACATCAGGTTTGACCAGCCAAGACCACCTGAAATGTCTCCAATGACACCATGGCCCAGATGGTCCAACATCCAGAATGGTTTCAGGCAACTAGCTCAGATGATACACCCTCATGGCCTACTCTATAATCCTAAAATTTTCATTGTGTCCCCATAAGATACAGCACCCCCTCCAGCAGGAAGTAGTAAGAGAAGCTACGCCCAAATTTCCAAATATACCAAGCTAGCTTTAGAGATGGAATTGGCTCACTCCCCCTCTAAACCCAGACATATTGCTTAAAAAAAATGGTTAAGAGATTCTTATGTCCCAAATCAGAAGAGCCCTCTGGTGTGGGACAGAGGAAAACCAATATTTTTATTTAAAACAGGTTAATTATAAATATAATCTCTTTCTAAAGAAAAAAAGGGGATAGTTTAGATATGATAGGATGAAAGGGTAGATTAATGAACCTACTTTTAAAGAGTAACAACTTGTTTAAAATGTTTTACATTGTTATAGATTTTAGTTTATTGATACAAATTTAAACTTAATTTTGTTATACTGTATATATATATATTTCTATTCTTGTATGAGGTATTATGTTTTTATAACTCATTTAAAATTGTAATGGATAATTAAAAATAGATTAATAATTAGTCATCTATGATAATCACATTTGTAGCCATGTTAATTAAGTCTTCTAGGTATACATAGTTATATTTCAGATAGATAGGTAATCTTCAAACACTTCATAGACCTAGAGAATATGGCATTTAAATAACTTAGAATTCTGTTGACGTGGGACACAATTGCTCCTGGCTGCACCAATTTGATCCCGAGAGAATGTTGGGCTTCTAAGACATTACCATTTGCAAGTTTGTCTTCTTTGCACAAAATGGCCTACTGGGCAAAGAACTGCCCTTGCCTTGATGGCTGACAGTATGAATGCAATGCTCTCCTTTCTGGACAAGCAGGACACAAGGAAAGCGACCACTGTACTCTGCCAAGACAGGGTAAGATGGTCTTTCAGAATTCCTGCTTCTGAAAACGGTCTGTCAGATACTCTAGGCCTGTAGTCAATTTGAATGCACCGACAATGCTGAGAAACATGAGGTGACTGTCCAGGCTGCCAGCTGTCTTGGTCTACTCTTGCAAGATTCCCGAAAGTTGCTTGCATCCATCTACCATTTCTCTGGTACCATTAAGTTCCTTCTCAGGTCTTTGATGTGGTTAAAGATTAGATAGTTGTAATTTCCTCAGTTATGATAAAAGATAAGTTAGATATAAAATCTTAAACTCACAAATAGATAGATAGGACATCTTTAATATTGTAACTGTAATTCTTGCTTGATAATTGTTTTGTTATATGTAATTTTACCATATTAAAGTTAAAACCTTCCTTTTTAAAAAAAAGAAGTAAAGGGGAAGTGCTGTGGATATCACTCTATATAAATAAAACACTGATGGCCAGTGACCAGACAGGAAGTATAGGCGGGACAAGGAGAGAGGAGAATTGGGGAAACAGGAAGAAGGAAGGAGAGACACTACAGCCACTGCCAGGACAAGCAGCATGTAAAGACGCCAGTAAGCCACAAGTGACGTGGCAAGGTATAGATTTATAGAAATGGGTTAATTTAAGATATAAGAACAGTTACCAAGAAGCCTGCCACAGCCATACAGTTTATAAGTATTATAAGCGTCTGAGTGATTACTTTATATGTGGATTGTGGGACTGCAGGGCTTGGTGGAACCTGGAGAGAAGCCCTCCAGCAACACTAGCCACCCACGTCATTCTCACATTCCCGGATATAATTCAGTTAGCACAGCTTGCACATCAGCATATCAACCCAAGGATGCCCAACTATGTCTTGGAATTGTGTGTGTGTGTGTGTGTGTGTGTGTGTGTGTGTGTGTGTGGTGTAGAGTTTAGGGTACACCATACTGGGCTGGTGCACATTATATGTGACTGGGCCAAATCTGGAGGTTGGTGATGGTGAAGGTGGGACTCACTAGTCTGGTCCTACTACACTATTCTGCAACATCAGTCTAGTGAGGACATAAACATGTAAATAAGTCTCTGACACAGGAGACAAACATATTTAGGTAACAGCAAGAGGACAACATCAGTGTCAGTGAAGGACTTAATGGTGGCCTTTGTGTAATTCATGAAAATATACATCTTCTGCTTTGGGGCATTAAAATACATAAAAATGGCTTTTGACTGACCCACATATTTTATTATCTATTATCCACCAAGCCCACCAAGGAGCATTCTCCAATTTTAGTTCC
Organism: Peromyscus maniculatus bairdii; assembly: GCF_049852395.1. Lineage (NCBI taxonomy): Eukaryota > Metazoa > Chordata > Mammalia > Rodentia > Cricetidae > Peromyscus > Peromyscus maniculatus. The sequence goes on along the minus strand of NC_134852.1, from coordinate 118,601,275 downwards.
TGTTTGTGCATATCTTTGTGGAAGCTTCCCATCTCCAAAGCCAGCTGATTCTAGGTCTACCCCAGCGATTCTTTCATTCATTAGAGGTCATAGTTCTCCTGAAATGGCTAGAAATAAAATTCATAGTTATTTTCCAAGATGAACCTTATACTTATGTGTTTTGAAGAGATGTAGAGAAAATGATATTTCTGTTACTCTGAACTTACAATGTTGTAACTTTCAGAGAATGGTTGTTTCAACATCTGAATTTTCACTTAAATGCACCTAAGTAGAGCACCCTTCAATGTCTTACTGAAATTTTTGTACATAGTGGTATAGTGAATAAAAGTAGTGTTAAAAATAAAGGGCATGATGTCGTAGAGAGTGGATCTGGGAGAAGTTAGGGGAAGGAATAGGGAGGTGAATATGATCAAGATACATTATATTGGGCATATACACAAAGAACATTTCATCCTACCATAAAGACGATTGCTCAACCACGCTCATCACTACCCTACTCATAATAGTGAGGAATTGAAAACAACCCAGATGTCCCGCAGCAAATGAATGGTTAAAGAAAGTGTGGTACTTTTACATACTAGAGTATTACTTAGCCATTAAAAAGGGAAATTATGAAATTTGGAGGTAAATGGATGGAGCTAGAAAAATTATCCTGAGTGAGGTAACCCAGGCCTAGAAAGACAAATATGGTATGTATTCATTTATATGTGGATACTACCTATTGAGTCAATGATAACCAACCTGCAATCTGTGGAAGAACAGAGGTCAGGTGTAGTGTAAGGGACTAGCTGGGCACATGGACAGATAGATCTCCCTAGGAGAGGGAAATAGAATAAATAGAAATGTGGGGAACCTGAAATGGATCAAGTCAGGAGAGGAAGAGAAGAGGAGGATGAGGAAGGAAATACAGGGAAAAAGAGCTAAAATTAAGGACCATTTGAGGAGTAGTATGGAAACCTAATACAGCAAAACTTTATACACACACACACACACACACACACACACACACACACACACACACACACACGAAGGCAATTTAAATGAAATTACCAAATAATGGGGAAGGCAGAGCCCCAACTGGCCATCTTCTGTCACCAAATGATCTTCAAGTATTGGGATTTGGTTACCACTAATTGAATTTTTGTCCTTAGGGGTCCCATGGGAACCTCCAAATAATCCAGACTGTTACTAATACTGTGAGCTGCTCTCCACAAACTGAGGCAAGGCACAATTGCTAAAGATAACACCTACACAACTCATTGAAGATGAAGAAGTAATGCTGGTACTTGTGTAGAATCTTCACCCCTACATGCTAGGGTCATTGGTATGGGAAGGTACTCTACATGCTACCAAAGGAGAACTGTAAACACAAACCCTTTGATTTACAATGGTATCCTCCTGGCAAAATATTTTAGTACAATGGTAGCACAAAGCTGGTGGGAGCAACCAACCAATATCTGATTTGACTTAAGTCATTCTACAAGTTAGAACCCATACCCGATGCTGCTGGGGTGACCTGAGACTAGATAGCCCAGGACCTAAGGTAAAACCAGATACTACTGGTCTATAAAACAACAACAACAACAACAACAACCAACAACCACCACCACCACCAAAACCTCAACAAACAAATCAAAAAACCATACCAATAAAATGACTCCTAATGACAGTCTGCTATACTCATAGGTCTGTGCCTTGTTCAGTCATTATCAGAAAAACTTTCTCCTGCAGCAGATGGGAATAGATACACAGCCAGACAATATGCAGAGAGCAAGGGACCTTGGAACACTCAGCCGTAAACTAGCTATCTCTATCAAATTCCTCCCCTTAGGGCTCAGGCAACACTACAGAAGAGGAGGCAGAAAGAGTGTAAACACCAGAAGGGATGGAAGACACAAAGAAAACAAGGCTCTCTAAATCAGCAGAATGGATGTACATATGATCTCACAAGACTGAGGCTTAATGCATAGGGCCAACATGGGTCTGCTCTAGATGGGGTTCTAGAGCTGAAAGAAGTGGACACATGCCCCCATCCCTAACCCAGAAGCAATCTCCAATTGATAACCACTGGAAAAGAAAAATTGAGTTTCTTAAACCGAATCTCACTGGGAAAGAAACTACTTTTAAGGGTATGCTGAATGCCCAGCAGTAGATGGCCAACAGAAAATGAATTCAAAGTCATCTTTGGAGGTTTCTTGTATAATAATGTTCAGTCAGGGCTTTTCTTTTTTCTTTAAAATTAATTAATTTATTATTATGCATACGGTGTTCTGCCTACATGTATGCCTTCAAACCAGAAGAGGGAGCCAGATATCATTACAGATGATTGTGAGCCATCATGTGGTCACTGGGAATTAAACTCAGAACCTCTGGAAGAACAGCCAGTACTCTTAATTGCTGAGCCATCTCTCCAGCCCCAGGGCTTTTCATTTTTTAAAAAAATCTTATTTTTATTTTTATTATCTTATATATATTATTTTCTCCCTCATTTTTATGTCCTTTTCATGTATATAATGGTTTCAGTATATTGTTTGATGGGATTCCTGGGGGTGGGAATTAGTGGATCTCTTTTTCTGAATCTGGTTCTGGTATGTTGTTCTCTTGGTCTCTTTTTCTTCTTTTTCCTAATCTGGTGTGTTAGCTTTTGTTTTATCTTATTATGTTACATTTTATTATTGTCCCTTAGAAACCTGTTTGTTTTCTTTCTTTCTTTTTCTATTAAGAAAATTTTTATTCATTTTACATACCAATTACAGATCCCCCTCTTCCCTCCTCCCACTCCTCCAGTCTTTCCCCATCTACCTACCCTCCCATTCCCTCCTGCAAGAAGGTAAGCCTCCAATGGGGAGTCAGCAGAGCCTGGTACGTTCAGTATAGGTGGGTCCAAGCCCCCCCCCTGCCTCAGGGCTGTGCTATGTGTCTCACCATAGATAGTGGGCTCCAAAAAGCCAACTCATGCACCAGGGATAGATCCTGATCCTACTTCCAGGGGGCTCCTTGAGCAGATCAAGTTATGCAACTGTCTTGCTATGCAGAGGGCCTAGTTCAGTGCTGTGGAAGCTCCACGGGTGTTGATCTAAATTTCATGACTTCCCACTAGTTTGGTTTGGTTGTTTCTGTAGGTTTCTCCTTCATGATCTTGATGCCCCTTGCTCATAGAATCCCTCTTCTCTCTCTTTGACTGGACTCCTGTAGCTCAGCCTGGTGTTTGGCTGTGGATCTCTGCATCTGCTTCAATCAGTTACTGGAGAAAGGCTCTATGATGACAGTTAGGGTATTCACAGATCTGATTACTGGGGTAAGCCAGTTCAGGCACCCTCTTCACTATTGCTAGAAGTCTAAGGTGGGGTCACCCTTGTGGATTCCTTGGAACTTCCCTAGCACCTGGTTTCTTCCTATGCCATGATGTCTGCCTCTATCATGGTATCTCTTTCATTAATCTCCCACTCCATCCCTTTTCCAGATCTACCATCCTGTTTTCCTAAGTTCTCATTCACCATCCACTACCCTCCATTGGCCTCCCTCATCCCCAGTTTACTTATGGAGATCTCATCTATTTCCCCCTCGCAGGGCAATCCATGTGTCCCTCCTTTGCATCCTCCTTGTCAGCTAGCTTCTCTGGAGCTGTGGGTTATAGTCTGGTTATCCTTTGCTTTACATCTAGCATCCACTTATGAGTGAGTACTTACTATGTTTGTCCTTCTGAGTCTGGGTTACCTCACTCAGGATGATATTTTCTAGTTCCATTCATTTGCCGGAAAATTTCATGATGTCATTGTTTTTTACTGCTGAGCAGTACTCCATTGTGTATATGTACCACATTTTTTTTAATCTATTCTTCAGTTGAGGAGCATCTAGGTTGTTTCCAGGTTCTAGCTATTATGAATAATGCTGATATGAACATAGTTGAGCATGTGTCCTTGTGGTACGATTGAGCATTCTTTGGTTATGCCCAAGAGTGATATAGCTGGGTCTTGAGGAAGATTGATTCCCAATATTCTGAGAAACCACCATACTGATTTCCAAAGTGGCTGTACAAGTTTGCACTCCCACCAACAGTAGAGGAGTGTTCCCCTTGCTCCATATCTTCTCCAACATAAGCTTTTATCAGTGATTTTTATCTTAGCCATTCTGATAGGTGTAAGATGATATCTCAGAGTCATTTTGATTTGCATTTCCCTGATGACCAAGGATGTTGAGCAATTCCTTAGATGTCTTTTGGCCATTTGAGATTCTTCCTTTGAGAATTCTTTGTTTAGCTCTGTAGCCCATTTTTTTTAATTGGATTGTTAGATATTTTGATGTCCAGTTTCTTGAATTCTTTATATATTTTGGAGATGAGTCCTTTGTCAGATGTGGGGTTGGTGAAGATCTTTTCCCATTCTGTAGGCTGCTGTTTTGTCTTATTTACCACATCCTTTTCCTTACAGAAGCTTCTGAGTTTCAAGCGGTCCCATTTATTAATTGTTGCTCTCAGTGTCTGTGCTACTAGTGTTATATTTAGGAAATGGTCTCCTGTGCCAATGCATTCAAGACTACTTCCTACTTTCTCTTCTGTCAATTTCAGTGTAACTGGTTTTATATAGAGGTCTTTGATCCATTTGGACTCGAGTTTTGTGAATGGCAATAGATATGGATCTATTTGCAGTACTCTACATGTTAACATCCAGTGATGCCAGTACCATTTATTGAAGATGCTTTCTTTTTTTCATTGTACAGTTTTGGCTTCTTTGTAAACAATCAGGTGTTCATAGGTGTGTAGGTTAATGTCAGGGTCTTCAATTCAATTCCATTGGTCCACATGTTGGTTTTTATGCCAATACTAATCTGTTTTTATTACTATAGCTTTATAGTAGAGCTTGAGTCAGGGATTGTGATACCTCCAGAGGTGGCTTTATTGTATAGGATTATTTTTAGCAATTCTGGGGTTTTTGTTTTTCCATATGAAGTTGAGTATTGTTCTTTCCAGGTCTGTGAAGAATTGTGTTGGGATTTTCATGGGGATTGCATTGAATCTGTAGATTACTTTTGGTAAGATTGATATTTTCACTGTGTTAATCCTACCTATCCATGAGCATGGGGTATCTTTCCATTTTCTGATATCTTCTTTGATTTCTTTCTTCAGAGACTTAAATTTCTTGTCATACAGTTCTGTCACTTGCTTAGTTTGAGTTACCCCAAGGTATTTTACATTATCTGTGTCTATTGTAAAGGGTGATGTTTTTCTGATTTCTTTTTTTTAATTTTTTTTTTACAACACCATTCAGTTCCACATAATAGCACAGATTCCCCTGCTCTCCCCCTCCCGCCCCCCTCCCCCTTTCCCGAGCCCACCCCCCATTCCCACCTCCTCCAGATCAAGGTCTCCCCCGAGGACCGGGATCGACCTGATAGACTCAGTCCAGGCAGGTCCAGTCCCCCCTCCCAGACCGAGCCAAGCGTTCCTGCATAAGTCCCAGGATTCAAACAGCCAACTCATGCAACAAGCCCAGGACCCGGCACCACCGCATAGCTGCCTCCCAAACAGATCAAGCCAAATGACTGTCTCACCCATTCAGAGAGCCTGATCCAGTTGGGGGCCCCTCAGCCTTTGGTTCATAGTTCATGTGCTTCCATTCATTTGGTTATTTGTCCCTGTGCTTTATCCAACCTTGGCTTCAACAATTCTCACTCATATACACCCTCCTCTTTCTCACTAATTAGACTCCCAGTGCTCCACCAGGGGCCCAGCCGAACAGAGGAAACTCAAATGGCTGAAAGACATTTAAGGAATTGCTCAACATCCCTAATCATCAGGGAAATGCAAATCAAAACAACTCTGAGATACCACCTTATGCCTGTCAGAATAGCTAAGATCAAAAACACTGAAGACACTTTATGCTGGAGAGGATGTGGAACTAGGGGAACTCTCCTCCACTGCTGGTGGGAATGCAAGCTTGTACAACCACTTTGGAAATCAATATGGCACTTTCTTAGAAAATTGGGAATCAATCTCCCCCAAGATCCAGCTATACCACTCCTGGGCATATACCCAAGAAATGCTCAATCATACCACAAGAGCACTTGCTCAGCTATGTTCATATCAGCATTGTTTGTAATAGCCAAAACCTGGAAACAACCTAGATGCCCTTCAACTGAAGAATGGATAAATAAATTGTGGCACATATACACAATGGAATACTACTTAGCAGAGAGAAACAATGACATCATGAAGTTTGCAGGTAAATGGATGGATCTAGAAAAAATCATCCTGAGTGAGGTAACCCAGACTCAGAAAGACAAATATGGTATGTACTCACTCATAGGAAGATGCTAGATGTGGAACAAGGATGACTGGACTGCTGCTCACATCACCAGTGAGGCTACCTGGAAAACGGGACCCCAAAAAAGACATGGAGAAATAGATGAGATCTACATGAACACCCTGGACATGAGTGGGAGCAATGAAGGGCGAGGGTCGAGGGAAAGAGAGCGGGAGATCCTAGCTGGATCAAGAATAGAGCGGGAGAACAAGGAATAGGAGACCATGGTAAATGAAGACCACATGAGAAGGGGAGGAAGCAGAGAGCTAGGGAGGCCCACGGAGATCCACAAAGATACCCCCACAAAAGACTGCTGGCAATGGTTGAGAGACTGCCGAGACTGACCTACTCTGGTGATGGGATGGCCAAACACCCTGATAGTTGTTCCATAAACCCCATCCAAGGACTGATTTCTTTATCAGCATATTTATCATTTGTATATAGGAGAGCTACTGATTTTTTTGAATTAATCTTGTATGCTGCCACATTACTAAAGGTGTTTATTAGTTGTAGGAGTTCCCTGGTAGAATTTTTGGGGTCAATTATGTATACTATCATATTATCTGCAAATAGCAAGGTTTGACTTCTTCCTTTTCAATTTGTCTCCCCTTGATCTCCATTTGTTGTTTTATTGCTCTAGCTAGAACTTCGAGTAATATATTGAATAGATATGGGAAGAGTGGACAGCCTTGTCTTGTTCCTGATTTTAGTGGAATCATGATGAGTTACTCTCCATTTAATTTGATGTACACTGTTGGTTTGCTGCAAATTGCCTTTATTATGTTTAGGTATGTTCCTTGTATTTCTGATCTCTCCAAGACCTTTATCATGATGGGGTGTTAAATTTTGTCAAAGGCTTGGATTCGGTTTGCCAGTATTTCATTGAGTATTTTTGCATCAATGTTTATGAGGGAGATTGGTCTGTAGTTCTCTTTCTTTGTTGCATCTTTGTGTGGTTTGGCTGTCAGGGTAACAGTAGCCTCATAAAAAGAGTTTGATAATGTTCCTTCTGTTTCTATTGTATGGAACAATTTGAGGAGTATTGGTATTAGCTCTTCTTTGAAATTCTGGTAAAATTCTGCACTGAAATGATCTGGTCCTGGGATTTTTTTGGTTGTGAGACTTTTAATGATTGTTTCTTTTTCCTTATGGGCTGTAGGTCTATTTAAATTGTTTATCTGGTCTTGATTTAATTTTGGTACGTGATACCGGTCCAGAAAATTGTCCATTTCTTTTAGATTTTCCAATTTTGTGGAGTACAGGTTTTTGAAATGTGACCTGATGATTCTCTGTATTTCCTTGTTGTCTGTTGTTATGTCTCCCTTTTCATTTCTGATTTTGTTAATTTGGATATTCTTTCTCTGCCTTTTGGTTAGTTTGGATAAGGGCTTGTCTATCTTGTTGATTTTCTCAATGAATCAACTCTCTATTTCGTTGATTCTTTGCATTGTTCTCTTTGTTTCTATTTTATTGATTTCAGCTCTCAATTTGATTATTTCCTGGTATCTATTCCTCCTGGTGACTTTGCATCTTTTTGTTCTGGAGCTTTTAGGTGTGCTGTTACATTGCTATTGTGATATTTCTCCATCTTCTTTATGTGTGCATTTAGTGCTATGAATTTTCTTCTTAGCACTGCTATCATAGTGTCCCATAAGTTTGGGTATGTTGTACATTCCTTTTCATTGAATTCTAGGAAGTCTTTAATTTCTTTCTTTATTTTTTCTTGACCTATTGGTGATTCTGTTGAGCATTATTCAATTTCTATGAGATTGTAGGCTTTCTGTAATTTTTGTTGTTGTTGAAATCTTACTTCAAGCCATGGTGGTCTGATAAAATACAGGAGGCTATTCTGATTTCTGTGTTTGTTTGTTTGTTTGTATCTGTTGATGTCTGCTTTATGACCAAGTGTGTGGTTCCATGGGATGCTGAGTAGAAGATATATTCTTTTTTGTTACAGTGGAATGTTCTGTAGATGTCTATTAAGTCCATTTGAGTCATAACTGTTACTTCCCTTATTTCTCTGTTAAGCTTCTGTCTGGCAAACCTGTCCAGTGGTGAGTGTGGCGTGTTGAAGTCTCCCACTATTAATGTGTGGCATTTGATGTAAGACTTAAGCTTTAGCAATGTTTCTTCTACATATGTGGGTGCCCATGTATTTGAGACATAAATGTTCAGAATTGAGACTTTATCTTGGTGCATTTTTTCCATGATGCGTATGTAATGTCCTTCCCAATCTCTTTTGACTGATTTTATTTTGAAGTCTATTTTTAGATATCAGGATAGCTACAACAGCTTGTTTCTTAAGTCCATTCGATTGGAAAGTCTTTTCCTAGCCTTTTACTCTGAGGTAGTGTCTCTCTTTGAAGTTTAGGTATGTTTCTTGTCTGCAGCAGCAGAATGGATCCTGTTTTCATATCCATTCTGTTAGTCTGTGTCCTTTTAAAGATGAATTGAGTCCATTGATATTAAGGGATATTAATGACCAGTGATTGCTATTTCCTGTTATCTTTTGGTGGTAGTGTGTGTGTGTGTGTGTGTGTGTGTGTGTGTGTGTGTGTGTGTGGTGTGTTTCCCTTCTTTTGGAATTACTGGTGTGGGGTTATCTATTTCCTGTGTTTTTATGGGTGCATCTGACTTCCTTTGGTTGGAGTTTTCCTTCTAGTCCTTTCTGTAGGGCTAGATTTGTGAATAGGTATTGTTTAAATCTGGTTTTGTCTTGGAATGTCTTCTTCACTCTTTCTATGGTGATTGAAAGTTTTGCTGGGTATAGTAATCTGACTGGCATCTGTGGTCTCTTAGTTTCTGCATTACATCTTTCCAGGACCTTCTGGCTTTCAGAGTCTCCCTTGAGAAGTTGGGTATTATTCTGATGGGTCAGCCTTTATAAGCCACTTGGTCTTTTTCCTTTGCTGCTCTTAATATTCTTTCTTTATTCCATATGTTTAGTGGTTTAATTATTATGTGGCGAGGGGACTTTTTTGGGTCTAGTTTATTTGGTGTTCTATAAACTTCTTGTATGAGCTATTTTCATAGGTATTTCCTTCAACTTGGGAAAGTTTTCATCTAAGATTTTGTTGAATACATTTTCTGTGCTTCTTCTATCCGATTATTCTTATGTTTGGTTTTTTTGTGGTGTCCCAGATTTCCTGGACATTTTGTGTTATGACTTTTTTGGCTTTGGTGTTTTCTTTGACTGATGAATCCATTTCCTCTATTGTATCCACTATGCCAGAGATTCTCTCATCCATCTCTTGTATTTTGTTGGTTATGTTTGCATCTGTATTTTCTGTTCATTTACTCATATTTTCTATTTTCAGCATTCCCTTCATTTGTGTCTTCCTCATTGTTTCCATTTTCAGGTCCTGAACTGTTCATGGGTTTCCTAGGTTTCTTTAAGGGATTTATTGATTTTTTTTCCTAATTTTTAATTTGTCTTTTACTCATTTTTGTAAGGGAATCTTCATTTCCTCTTTAAAGGCCTCTGTCATCTTTATAAAGTTATTTTTAAGGTCACTTTCTTCTTCTTCTTCTTCTTCTTCTTCTTCTTCTTCTTCTTCTTCTTCTTCTTCTTCTTCTTCTTCTTCTATGTTGGGCTGTTCAGGTCTTGCTGTTGTAGAACTGCTAGGTTCTGGTGATGCCACATTGCTTTTTAGATTATTGTATGTATTTTTGCACTGTTGTCTACCCATCTCTTCCTCCAATAGGTACAGGAGGTGCATGTGTCTAAGTGAGCTGCTCTTGGTCCAATCTGTGCTTGCTGTGTCTGTGTCTCAGGGGCCCACACTGGGTCCAATGTTAGCTCTTGGTCTAAATGGAGCTGGCAGATTCTGTGTCTCAGGGAGTTGCTCTTGGTTCTATCAGGGCTCTTGGTCCAATGAGAGCTGGCAGATTCTGTGTCTCAGGAAGTTGCTCTTGGTCAAATCAGAGCTGGCAATTCTGTGTCCCTGGAAGCCACTGCTGTTGCAGGAGGATGAATAGGTTTGGGGTAGGGCATAGGGCTTGTAGACTAATTACAGGGTCCAATGGGGGGTTTTAGTGGGGGCTCCTGCCTGTAGGAGCCTTTCCCTGGTGGCCAGCACCTGGGGCAGTGATGGGTGGGGGCTCCCAGTTACTGGTTGTGTCCCAGGGCCTAGGTCCTAGAGGCAGGACTATCTGGGTGGGAGAAGTGTCTCTCACCTCTTGGTCCAATCAGAGCTGGCAGATTCTGTGACCTGTTTGTTTTCTAATGAGGGACAAAAATGTGAGTGGATCTGGAGGGGGAATGATGTAGGGAGGACCTGAGAGGAGTAGAGGGATGGTAAATTATAGTCAGGATATATTCTGTGAGAAAAAAAATCTATTTTCAATGAAAGGATAAAAAGAAATTCTCAAAGGACTAATAAAATATCTTTTAAAATGGAAAATAGTTGTGTTCCAGTGCATAACTCTGAACTTTACATTTTAGTAGGAGCCTCTTTAAAGGAATGAAAAATCAGAGTGCCACCAAGGATTTGTGTTCTTCAGAGCTCTGCTTATTTAGGTTCTTAAGAGATGGGTTATGTAGCTAGAGTTTTCCTGCCTTCCCCACAGTTAGGACAAATCTCTGTCACCTGCCAGTCCCACAGCCGCTCAGACCCAACCAAGCAAACACAGAGACTTATATTGCTTACAAACTGTATGGCCATGGCAGGCTTCTTGCTATCTGTTCTTATAGCTTAAATTAATCCATTTCCATAAATCTATACCTTGCCATGTGGCTGGTGGCTTACCGGCGACTTCACATGCTGCTGGTCCTGGAGGTGGCTGGCAGTGTCTCTCTGCCTCAGCCTTCCGCTTCCCAGAATTCTCCTCTCTCCTTGTCCCACCTACTTCCTACCTGGCCACTGGCCAATCAGTGTTTTATTTATTGACCAACCAGAGCAATTTGACATACAGACCATCCCACAGCAGGGTTATCATAGTTAGGGTTTCTATTGCTTTGATGAAACATCATGATCAAAAGTAGCTTAGGGAGGAATAGGTGTCTTTCAGCTTACACCTCTCACATCATACTCCATCACCAAAGGCAGGAAGTCAGGACAGGAAGAAAGCTGGAGACAGGAACTGAAGCAAAAGCTGTTGGAGGAGCTTTGCTTACTGTCTTGCTCCCCATGGCTTGCTTAGCCATTTTTCTTACATCATCTAGAGCTACCAGGCCAGGGCCAGCACCATTCACCGTGAGCCAGATTTTCCCACATCTATCATAAATTAAGAAAAGGTTCCACAGGCTTTCTACAGAATGATCGTAGGAAAGTATTTTCTCAATCGAGAGTTCTTTCTCTCAGATTACTCTAGCTGTGTCAACTTGAACAAAACAAAACAAAACATAAAAAAACAAACAGAAAACCAACCAGCACATGTATTATTGTGGAGCTAAAGAGAGAACTTGGTAGACTTTCAAACTGAGCCTTAATAATTAATCACCATATGAATAAGCTAAAATGTTATAACATGAGGAAGTACACACTCTTAATACTTAAGAGGGAGTATTCAGGAAAATAGAATGTAAAGTGGTTGGACACAAGAGAGAATCTACAGCAGATTGTGATCCATTGTTGAGTTAAGCATGAGATCTCTAGTCCCCATAGACTTTGACATTCTTCATGCTTAGGTCCCAACCTCTGGTCCTCACAAACTGGTCTCACTGAACTTCTGTCCAGGGCCAGCACTGGGCTTCTTCTCTTTAGATATTTTCTTCTTTCCTTGGCTCTTCCCCAAAATTCTTTATTTTGTTCTAGAATTTTTTCCTCTATCATACTAACTATTCTTTGACCCTCAATATTAGTTAAATTTGGGTAGCTGAGGAAAGTACACTCTTTTCAAAGCTCTGTTGAAGAGACACCACTTCCTACTCTATAGGCACCAGTACCCACTGTTGACATTCTCTGGGGTTCTCATTCCACTTATAAATCAATTACTGGCCATCTTCATGATAAAGCATTGATGCCATTAGTACCATTGTCCTGAGAGTGGTACTGAACTACAATTTTCTTCTTCTCACTTATTAAAGACTTTGCCCAGGTCCCAATCTTTTACCCTACTCAATGAATAATGGGTAATTAATGGCAGAGAGTCATTAATGTGACCTGAAAAAGCTTAGAATCTTAGTCCTTCTCTTAGCATCTATTTCTCCCCATAATTCACCTGAGAACCTCACTACACTATTTTCAGTGAGATTGTAGTTACATGCAGCAATCCAAAGTATTCTATTGTCTATATCAATTTTAACAATAGGATTATTATTTTTCTAGTGCTTGGGATTGAACCTTGGGCTTTCTTGCATGCAAAGCAAGTGCTCTACCATTGAGCTATATCCCTAGCACAAAACACTTGTTTGAAGACAGGAAGAAGTCAATTTTGAACCATCTAACCTAATACTTTGTAGAGGAGTGGAAAATATAGGTTTTGGCAGAGTTGTCTATAACTTTATAGAATCTGGTATTTTAAAATTTCTCTCTCTGTGTCTATCTGGTTTTTCTCTCTCACCCTGGTACCCTGTACTCCACCACCTTGTCACCCCAGGAACCCTGTGTCTTTTATTTTCCAAACGCTGTGGTCCTCTTGGAGCACTGGACCCTGCAGATACACAGGTTATAGAAGTCCTGGAAGTTTTCAGACCTTGCAAGAAAGGTTTTGCCTCAGAATCCTAGGCAAGCAGCTTCTCTCTGGCTTCAGGAAGAACAATAGGATTCTTCAAAGTTATGGTGTTCCTGCCTCATCCTCCTGAGTGCTATGGTTATAGAAGTGTATCATAATGTCAAACATTTTATTATCACAATTAGGCAGTATGTGCTTTCAAAATTTTTTTTTATTCATTGCAGTCTCATTTTCATAACTTACTGGAAACAAGCTAAATCAAAAGGTTTCTTAAAATCCTTTGAAATTCTTCTGTGTGGTGGTCATTTTCTCTTTTGAATTCTACATTTATATGTGATAATATACATATATTAATAATTGTGATCTTTCTACTTTCCCTCTCCTCTCCTCTCCTCACTCCCTCCTCCTCTTTCTTTCTTCCTCTCTCCCCCTTTCCCTTCCTCCCCCTCTTCTGTTTGTCATTGTTTTTCAGTTAAATGCCCTTATTTCTTCCAAAGTCAATAACATGAAACTATGGCATTACAAAATCTGTTTTGTATGTCTAGCATGTATATGTATGTAGTTTCTACATATACATTATATACACACATATAAATATGTGGGTATTTTAGCATCATTGAGTTTTGTAGTAAGAAGAGTGAGAATTGATTAGATCTGGCATTAGAAAATAATGGATAAAATCTGGATGTGATGGTTTAGGCCTTTAATCCTAGCAATACTAGACAATCTCTGTGTATTCAAGGTCATCCTGGTCTACACAGTGAGTTCTAGGCCAGCTGGAGCTACATGGAAAAACACTGTCTCAAAAAAAATAATGAAATAGAAAACAATTGCCTTTTTTTCACTAAATAACCATTTTAACCAGTAAGTACCCCATTTCCCCCCTAACATCATACACACTTTCAAGCCTTTTAGGATCTTTTATTTATCATTTTAGGGAAAAAGTTGATTATATTGCCTAGGTTTTTTCTCAGACCTATCTGCATGTCTTTGTTCCTTAGACTGTAAATGATGGGATTGAGCAGAGGCGTCAGAACAGTGTAAGTCACTGCTAGCAGTGTGTCATCCCTGAAAGAGTCACTGTTCTTGGGCCTCAGATAGACAAAAGAAGCAAACCCATAATGTATGAACACCACAGTGAAGTGGGAGGAGCAAGTTGAAAAGGTCTTATACCGTCCTTTGGCAGAGGGCATCTTCACAACTACTGTCACGATGAAGACATAAGATACCATGATCAAAATAAAGCTGCCCACCAACACAAAGGCAGTGAATGCAAGGAGAATCATTTTCTGAAGAAAAGTGCAGTTACAGGCAAGGGAGACCACAGGCTCAATATCACAAAAAAAGTGCTGAATGATGTTGGAGTTGCAAAAGGACAAGTTGAATATTATGATGACAATGCACAGAGAAACTGAGAAGCCAAGCACAGCAGAGGCCATGATGAGCTGAAAGCAGATCTTTTGAGTCATCAGGATTGGATAATGCAGGGGGTTGTGGATGGCAGTGTAACGGTCATAGGACATGGCAGATAAGATGAAGCAGTTATTAGCTCCCAATCCAAGGAAGAAAAACATCTGTGTGGCACACTCGGGGAGAGAAATGGTCTTGCTCTCTGATACCAAGTCCACTAACATTCTCGGTAGGATCACCATAGTGGTGCAGGTTTCTGAAAATGACAGGGCAAAGAGGAAAAAGTACATGGGGGTGTGAAGGTTGTGGTTGAGCTTGATGGCCACCATGATGGATGCATTTGCTAGGAGGATGGTCACATGGGAGAGGAGAATCACAACAAAGAGTAGATTCTGCAGTTCTGGGAAGCTGGAAAATCCCCACAGAAGGAACATGGTCACTGTGGTATGATTGCCCATCCTCATGGCAGCAGCAATTTTGACCAGGGCAGAGTGTGCACTTAAGGTGAAGACTCAGACATGATTTTGAAGAGATTCTGTGCTGATGTCACCAGATTTTAATCAACATCACATGGGTTAATGAATTCAATAACCACAAGGAGAGACCTGGATGCCTGTGACTGAGGGCAAAATTAGGAGTCTAAGTGGTAAGAATATTTCTAGTATGTAAATCTGTTCCAATTCCATAGGTTATGGCTAAGGCTTGTTGTCTGTGGTCCACCTAGTCCAACAGTGGCTGCCTCATGTTATGTTGGAAAGTTTGAGAATCTGGGAGTTGTTCAGTCTGTGAGGTTGGATGACTCAGCTGGTCATCAGTCTACACTGGAATTCCAGAGAAGCGGGTTCTAACACCAGTGAAGTATTGCCTCAGCAGCAGGATAGATGAACTTGTCAGTGAGAATGAGGACAAGTAGGCAAAGCTTCCTTCTCCCATGTCCTTTCACATAGCCTGCCACCAGAAAGTATAGTCAAGATTAAGAATGTGTTTTCCCACCTCAAATGATCCAATCAAGAAAAATCCTCTCAAGTGTGCCCAGCTGCTTGGGTGTTAGTTGATGCCAGTTGTAATCAAGTTGACAACCAACATTACCCATCACAGTGACAATGTTGAAAGTAACCAGGTAAACAATTTACCAGGGAATTTCAGCCTGTTTCAAATACACAATCATGTCACTATTAGTACTTCTTAGCAAGATAGTTCTTAGAACAAATCAATGACTGTGAAGTTGTTCAGAATACCACATTGAATTTACCTGGAGTTGAAGTGAGTTCTGAAAACAGTGTCATTTCAGACTGTCAAATTTGGTCATAATTGTTTGATCAGCATTTTCCCCCAGCTGGTATACTTCAGTGGCTTTGTAGTAGAGACCTGAAGGAATCACTTTAAAATTCTAAGGTCAATTTTCACATAATGTTTCTAATTGTCCATCTATATAGAAACTGATGAGCAAGAATGACATGAGGACTGTGCATATTATTTTGATTTTATTTTCAGTCACTCTTAAATCACAGAAGGCAGGGATTGAAAAGGAAGTTGTTGAGAGAGACAAAGAGATACTGGCTGGAAATTAATCTGTAGAATTCACAGGGATTAATAAAAAAGATAATATGTGTCATAATGTTCTTTGAAGAGTTACTGTTTTGTAATTAGTAATGAATATTCACTAACAGAATATAATAAGAGTCCAGCCATGTGACCAGCATCCATTCAATACAGATGGTGAACTACAAAATATGCTGGGGTTATACAGTACTCACATGACCCACATAAACATATGTGATGGGGATCACCACTCAGATTTTACAAAGAGTGCCTGGTTAACTAGTAACAGTCATGACTTCATTCAGTTTATATTGACTAAATACCCATCATATGCATTTCATTGCCCCCCAAAACACAGTGTAGATCCAGATGTACAGATGATGTAATAGTGCACGGCTATTGTCTGTTTAATCAACTAAGGCCTGTATGAGGAGGAGAGGTACTTAAATGGATTGTAGAATGGCATGTGAAGATCAGGAGAGAATATTACAGGTTTGGCTAACAAAGAAAGGGCTTCCTGTGAGCAACAGAAGTTCTCCATCAATCTTCACTGAAACTCTGTGTTTCATCTTTAAGATCAGTTTTTTTCCTTTGAAGGTTTCTCAGTCTAGTTATCTCTAAAGAAAAGTTTTTTTCCATGAAAATTCCTTCAACTACTGATTACCTTTTGTGATTATAAGTCTTCAGTTTCCTTTGGAACATGATTCAGCACCTTCAAAGTATGGAAAGCAGAATTTTGAGGGTTAATCTGGCCACATCATGCCTCTTGTATTTATTTTTAAAGTCATTTATAGACATTAGAGAGATATAATGAGACCATTTTAAACTTTTTTGTCATCTTTACACCCAACAAGCTATTTTCTGCATTCCAAATTCTGTATTGCATTTTAAATACAAGGTCTGCTGTTAATTGTATTGGATATTTCCTATGGAGTAAAATTTCATTTTTTAGGTTTATTAATCTCTCTCTGTCCCCCCCTCCCCCTCTCTCTCCTTCTCTCTCACCCTCTTCATTCATCACACTGTGACTAGATGTTAGATTTCTAAGGACAGGATATATTAATCAAGCCATTTATAGTGTCAAAAATAGTTTATATATCTACTGTTCATAGAAGAAAACACAAATATCCCAGCATGAATTTCAATATTGTTTACAAACAAATAGAAAAATTTCTTGGTTCTCTTCCTACTCTATTCCTACCTATCCTACACTTAAACCAGACGATGCACTCTGCTTTATAAATGCAACCAAATCTTGTTTCTTTGCATATGGTATTGTTTTTGCTCAACTTTCCCCTCTTTATTAGAGTTTTACATGTTTTCAATTCATTTCCTTTTTCACTCATTTGACATTCTCTGGGCTCTGGAATCCTAGCTAAAAATGTCTCCTCCATTTTACTTTATCACTCATTTCTATTTTTGCATTAGTCTCTTGTCTCTGTTTACCTGTTCCTACACTCTTCCATATCAAATCTTCCATCATGGTACTTCTCTTCTTTGTAGAAACTGTTTCTTCCACGATTTCTGTATTAGTTATGTTTTCATAACTGGGACCTGAATACCAAAGGGAACTCTAAAAGGGAGGACTGTTTATTTGGATCCTAGTTTCAGTGTACGGTTGTCTGATTCCATTGCTTAGGGCCTGAGGGGATGGTGACATGGGAGCTCATTCGAGAGGAGGCTGCTTGCCTCATGGAAACAGAGAATGCCTTTGCTTTCTAGGTTCTTTTCACCGTGTTCCTCTTGTTCCATCTGTGCCTGTCCAGCCTGGGATGATCCCACACATTCAGGTCATGTTCCTCCACCTTATTCAGTCCTCTCTGGACAGCCTTCACAGATACACCCAGTGGTGTGCTTTACTAGTTTCTTAGTTTCTTCTAACTTTTATTGGCTATTTCTGTTGTCCAGTACTCTATATCCTCACAGCTACTATAAGAGGTAAGTTCTACAGCATTGGTCTTCCCTGTGATAAGGAAACTATGGCTCAGAGAGGAATTTGTTCCACAGGGAGTTAGTGTACCTGTGTGGCATATTTATAGCCAGGCAACGGGAGTTTGGAGAACCTCTGCTTGTCTATTTAACTGTAAAGTTTCCCAAGTGCAAGGGTTCAAGGTCTTACCTGTCCATCCTCATTTCCTGCTGCCAAGCTCCCCTATGTGAGAAACCATTCCCAGTTGTAGCAACTTGTTTCTTGATCTTCTACTGTGTGCGTTGTTGCTATCACCTGCAATGCCCTTTCTGACAGAATGTTCAAATGTTGCTTGCCTGGGAAAATTTCCTAAATCTCTCTGCCTGTGTTAATTATTTCTTTTGGGTTTATAGACCACTTTATTTTTTAATGGTGTGTGTGTGTGTGTGTGTGTGTGTGTGTGTGTGTGTGTGTGAGAGAGAGAGAGAGAGAGAGAGAGAGAGAGAGAGAGAGAGAGAATGAGGGAGAGAGAGACGGATGGAGGGACAAAGGGAGAGAGAGAGAGAGAGAGAGAGAGAGAGAGAGAGAGAGAGAGAGAGAGAGAGAGAGTATTTAAAATAAGCTTAATTTTATCATTGGCAGGAAAGTGACTCATTTTAAAATGATATCCCCCATCCTAGAGTGTCAGTCTAGTGAATATATGTTTTTGATCATGGCTAGCTCGGTAGCTGTAGGAAAAAACTCTTGTGCTCTCCAGACAATTTCCAAAACTAATGTTTATGTGCATGTGCAAATTTCTTTCTTTTTTTTTTTGCTGGAATTTTTTTTTATTTTAGTAAATTTATTTTACAACATCATATAGTTCAACATAATAGCCACAGATTCCCCTGTTCTCCCACTCTCGCCCCCCTCCCCCTCCCCCACCCCCCATTCCCACCTCCTCCAGATCAAGGTCTCCCCTGAGTACCGGGATCGACCCGGCAGACCCAGTCCAGCCAGGTCCAGTCCCCGCCTCCCAGACCGAGCCAAGCGTCCCTGCATAGGTCCCAGGATTCAAACAGCCAACTCATGCAACAAGCCCAGGACCCGGCACCAACACACAGCTGCCTCCCAAACAGATTAAGCCAAATGACTGTCTCACCCGTTCAGGGGGCCCGATCCAGTTGGGGGCCCCTCAGCCTTTGGTTCATAGATCCTGTGCTTCCATTCAACCTAAACATAATAAAGGCAATATATAGCAAACCAACAGCCAACATCAAATTAAATGGAAAGAAACTCAAAGCAATTCCACTAAAATCAGGAACGAGGCAAGGCTGTCCACTCTCCCCATACTTATTCAATATAGTACTTGAAGTTCTACCCAGAGCAATAAGACAACATAAGGAGATTAAGGGGATACAAATTGGAAAGGAAGAAGTCAAACTTTTCCTATTTGCCAATTTCTTTACAGTGCAGTTTTTTAAAAATAGATTTGTATTTGCTTCATTTTGGCAGTTGACAGTTCTGAAGTGAATTCAGGACTCTACACACTCAGCACTGTGAATGAATGTGTAGGTGTTTTAATCTTTCTTGTTTAACTGCATTTATGAATCATGAACAAGATAACAAGGTAATAACAATCTCAGGAGTGGTTTCTTAGAGCCTGGGAGAAAGAAATTATCTCTACATTCCTAGCCACTACCCCTACTTGATGCAGTATAAATCACACCTGATATGCACAAGTCATCTTCTATTAAGGGAATGTCAAAATTTCTAGAATTTGTGAAAAAAAACCCAAATCCCAAACCCCAAACTCTTTTTCCCTCATACTAACTAAAAGCTCTTGGTGTTTTCAAGAGGGTAATATCAGGGTATCAGGGTATGTCTAATTTCTACAGACTTCAACAATAACTTTGGCTGATGGTCTCACAATGATTTTTTTGATACTTTTCACGTATGTGATGGTAAATTCCCCAATCTATTGAAACAGAGTGGAACAAGGTTGGTGTGAGGCCATTTCAATCCTCCCTTATCCTTGGCTGCCACTGGACAACAAGATACTTACAATAATGTCACAACTGATATTTTTTCCTCTGGACCTTATCCAGACCTATATCTGGATTTTCCCATTCTGTCTTCTACTATTAGTCCATCACTTCCTTGTGCATTTTTCTTGGCTTCATCTCTACGAGGAACAAGAAAATGGCAGCATTATTAATTTCCAGGTCATTGGTGCCCACATTTCCCATAATACCTTCTACAGGGCCATAAACAGTCATTGGCTCTTGATTATGAAAAAACAAACAAATGTTCAGTGCAAGGAACAAATTAAGAAGAAACAACAACAACAACCCACAAACCCCCACCTTCTCAAGGAGGAGAGTCACCTTCCATTCTCTTAAAACCAAGAAGAAACAAGAGCATCTGAAGAATTTCATCTCTCACTTCAGCGGTGGCTTTCTGCAGTTCTTTCTGGAATTTCATACATCTCATAATGCAGAGACAAGCAATGAAGCCACTTCTGCGAGTTGGATGTCTGTGACAAGTCTCAGAAACTGTCTCATAATTTAAGGAGTTATCTTCTGCATTCCTTAAGGGTGGGGCTTAGAACACTCATGGTTTTAATGAGAGTCCTGGGGCCACTGGAGATGATTGTCTTGAGACTGCTTCAGATACTAGAAATTATGTGTTTATGGGGCTTTCATCCAATGTCCTATCCACCCAGGGTGTTCTAATTTTTAAGATGTGAGGGAACTTCTTTTGTTTATTATTATTTCTATAAATATCTGGAATTGGCTGAATATGAACTTGTTAAAATATCTTGGGGTGCAATGGATTCTGTGGGGTAGAATTTTTACCTCTTACATAACACCATTTATTTTATGACTTTGGAACTTTGCCAAGTCCTTCAGTCTTCTGCTACTGTATTTACATATTAAAAATGAGTGTTATGAGATTATTGTCTGGGAAAACAGAAGAAGCCAGACATGAAAACAAGAAACAAGTAATATAATCTGTGTCATTCATTTCTCGTAAGACAACTTTGTTGAGAAGATATTGTTTATAGAAAACATTTACTTTCATACAAATCCCTGCTTATTGCCCTGATTTATTTTTCCTGTAAATGGCTTTAAATGCCCATTTCAGTATCAAATTCTTTACCACTTATGGTACCATAAATCACATCTTATTTTCAATATTTATTCTCAAAACTTCAGATCTTACAGTAAAACAGTTAATGCATTTCTCTGCCCCACCTCAATACTCTTCTCAATCTCTAGTAGTCCCTTTTCTATATTCAGTCAACTTTTTAAAATATTTTCTAAATATGAAAGTGAACATTGGATGTTTTAAATGATATATTTGGCTCATAAAGATTTTTCTTGTTGCATATATTTTTCCTTTACACCACAGGTTTTTAAAGACAGAATGATAGCCCATGATGTATGTCCAGTATCTTTTCTTTATCCATTTTTCTGCTAATGAGTACCTAGGCTGAAGATGTATTTTGGCTAGGTAATGGTACAATAAAGGTACTTACGCAAATGGCTCTTACATGATGACTTCATTACTTTTGGATATGTGTCTTGAAGTGGTATAGCTAGATCATACAGTAGTTCAGCAAATATAGAGAACTGCACATTATTTTGTTTAATGGTTATGCAAGCTTACATTCCTACCAACATTATTAAGGGTTTCTTTTTCTGCACAGCCTCACCAGCAGTTGTTACTATTATTAAATTTGATAATAGACGTCCAAGTTTGGTGAGATGAAGTGTTGATTTCCATTTCCTGATGGTTATACAAGGAAGCATTCCATATATATATGTACATAAATGTATATATATACATACATATATATACATATACATATACACATATATTCCTTTATCCTTTTATCCTTTAATTTATATATCCATGTATCCTTTTCTTTGAGAAAAGGTATTTTTGTGTGGCCTAAGCTAGTCTCAAAGTTGCTGTGAGGCTCAGCCTGGCCTTGGATATATAATCTTCTTGTCTTAACCTCTTGAGTGCTGGTATTACAGGTGTAAAATACAATGACTGTCTCTGCACTTCTTTCCTATGATTATATTTTCATTATTTTTTGGTTAGTATGTAACCTCACTGTGACATTTTCATACATATATATCCTTATATTTTGTTCTATATGACATGAAATACAGTCAAATATATTTATTCCTAGATATAGGATAAAACATGATTTTTTGAGTAGTCTTATTTTACTGAATACAATGTTCTTAAGTTCCATCTGTTTTCTAATCAATTAGTTTTTTTCTTCTTTACAGAGGAATAAAATTCTACTGTGTATATATGTATCACACTTTCATAATTTGCTTATCTTTTAATAAACCTCTAAGCTGCTCCATGTCTAGGCTACTGTACACAGTTCAACAATAAACATGAGCATGCAAATATCTCTGTAGCCATCTGATTTATAATCCTTCAGCTTGTACAGGAGAGCAGTATGGATGAATCATATGGTAGTTCTATTTTTTTCAAATTTGTGTGTGTCAGACACAGAGAGACAGAGACACAGAGACAGAGAGGCAGAGAGACCTACAAAGTGTTTAATAATTCCTTTTCCCACATTGTCTCCAATATTTGTGGTCATTTATTTCCTTCATAATGGACCCCCAATATAATTTTAATTTTTATTTCCCTAATGGCTAAGTCTAGTGAACACATTTTTCCCTTTGTTTTACACATGTGTTTGTATTTTTTATTATTATATCAAGATTGTTAATTTATTAATGTGTGGAGTCTGTTTTGTGTTTGCATTTGTTTTGTTTTGTTTTCAGTTCTTTATAGACATGAAAGATATGAATCCATTGTTAGATGTATAAGGGTCAGAATCACAGTACACAAATTCTTTGAACTCCAGTCTCTGCTCTATCTAATGAAAAATGATAATAAAATCATCTACACCCTAACATATTGTGACCATTTAATAAGTGTAAAATGCTTAGCAAAGTTATTAGTATAAAGGGATGTTGATAGGAATATTGGCTGTAGTTATTGCAGTGGTTATCGACCCAACTCTGCAATAACAGGGCTACAAGGGGTTCTGAAGTTAGAGTTAGCAAGAGAACTAAAAGACCACTGAGTCTTCAGACTGAAGAGTTGGTGTTCTTTCGAGATCTATCTACCCCAAGGGAATAAGTTAAGAGGTGATACTTTGCCTCTATTTCCATTCTTCGAGGCACCCAGGTCATTTAACAATTCTAATTGTTCATGCAATTTTAAGACTTTCATGCTCTGTCTTCTTATACACTATTGGAAATGTGTAAAACTTTTGTTATTTAAAATTCAACTTCACCGGCGGTGGTGGTGCACGCCTTTAATCCCAGCACTTGGGAGGCAGAGGCAGGCGGATCTCTGTGAGTTCCAGGCCAGCCTGGGCTACAGACTGAGTTTCAGGAAAGGTGCAAAGCTACACAGAGAAACTCTGTCTCAAAAAAAAAAAACCCAAAAAACAAAAAAACCCCCAAAATCATAAATAAATACATAAATAAATAAATGAATAAATAAAAAAAATTCAACTTCATATGAAATCCCACCTCATGTTCCCCTGGGGTACTTGATGGCATATGTTAAAGATGGAAAATTCAAAGGACTTAGTGATAAAGTTATTGAATGAATGAAACTAGGTTTAGTTTTTATATTTGAAGTTTAGCATTATTTACTTCTTACAAATATCCAAGTAAACTTGGAACTAATTGTTCATAAGAAAATTTGTTTTATTATGATGTAGTAAATAAGAAACAAATCCTGCATAACTATGCATGAACACCTAGAGAGAACAAAATAATGAACTGACCACTTGAGAATTGACAGGATTTTGGAAGCTTAATTGCTTTTGCCCATGAATTGACTCAGTGTCCATAACAGAAAATAATGTTCCATGATACTTCCAAATTCACAGTTGAATTTTCAGCATCTTCAGAGATTTATCCCCAGAGGAGGCAAAAGTTAAAAGATGACTACATAACCACCACAAATTTGACTTTTTACTGAAAGATGAATGTGTTCTCACTTCAAGAGGTAGGACTTTGGCTTTTGGTAATGAATGTGGCTCACTGGTTTTCATTTATCATCTGAGAAAAAACGTTTATGTACTCAGTCAGAGTGCTAAAAAAGCAGGTGTAATCAAGTAGTCAGTCCGTGAGTCATCTTGGCTGGCTCTGTTTCTATCATAAGTTTAATGAGATCAAGCAGTCATAATCAGAGTACCAGGATCCCCGTTTACCTACACACAAAACAGTAAGTCATATTTTTCAACATTATCTAAATGTGTCACTGTTAAAAGAGTTGAGTGGCTTTGGGTCTTTACTGAAATTTAAGGATTCAAGTATAATATTTAAAAGTTGTTAAAAATTGTGCACAAAGACTTAACTCTGCTTGGAAAAAGCATACTATATTGTATGCCACTGCATATATGTGGAAAACAACATTATTTCATGTTATAAAAGCCCAATTAGAAACTAGTGTTATAGCAGGAAGTCATTGGTTTTGAATAAGCCTGTTTTAGTTATGTGTGGTGTATCTAGTGTGGTTTTTCATAGTGATTGCATAGATATTTCAAATTATTTGTTAAAACATTTTCTGTTTCAAATATATAAAAAAATCTAACAAATTTACAGTAGATAATTTTATTGATAATTTGAAATTTCTGTCTAGTAGGTGTGTGAGTAATAATTTATGTAGGGAACTCATACATTATCTATTAACAACCTTAAAAAACAGTCTTCCATCAATTCTGGTATATAGAAGTCAAAGATTTTTATTAATTGACTTCATTATTATTTAGGTGTTAAGTAGGGGGTTCAGTCAGCTTGGGGGGGTCAAACTCTGATTTTACTGGTTATGTACCACATTTAAATAAAAGAATCTCTTTCAAAGTTATTAAAATAATATTTTGTGAAAATGTAATACTTTATGTAAAACCAAAACATATTTATGAAAATAACACAATTTCATAAATTACCTATTTGCATTTATGCATAATAATTAGAGTAACGCTTGTTTTTTAAAGAAGCATATAAAATATTAGCTGCTGAGTATTTCCTCCAAATCTCTTTGCATTTATCTTCATTAATATACCCAGAATTTATTTCTGTTATTCTCATCTATCTTCTGTTTCTATATTTTGCTTTAAGGTGTTAACATGTAAAGAAAAGGGCATATTATGTGAGGGAAAGTTTTTAGGTAATTGGGCTAAAGAACTTAAAATCTATAGAAAGATTCATCCCTGCAGGAAAATAAAAATGGATGCTTGGACATCTTTAAACATAATTGTATTGTGTATTAATGAAAGTGAAACTACCTATTTACAAATCCCTTCCTGTAATGTCTCCATCACAGCCTTAATCTGGCAGCAGCTACACTGTCCCATGGCTTTCCTGGAGGATGGGAACCACACTGCAGTGACAGAGTTCATTTTATTGGGCTTAACTGATGACCCGGTCCTTAGAGTCGTCCTCTTCATCATCATCCTGTGCATCTACGTGGTGACCTTGTCTGGGAACCTCAGCACCATCCTCCGCATCAGAGTCTCTTCCCAGCTCCATCACCCCATGTACTTTTTTCTCAGTCACTTGGCTTCTGCTGACATGTCACTCCCAATATGCTTGTCAACTTCCTGGTGGAGAGAAATTCCATCTTCTACCTTGGTTGTGCCATCCAGCTTGGTTTAGCTGTTTTCTTTGGGACAGTTGAATGTTTCCTTCTGGCTGCCATGGCTTATGATCGCTTTATAGCAATCTGTAACCCACTGCTTTACTCAACCAAAATGTCCACACAAATTTGTGTCCAGTTGTTGGTAGGGTCTTATATAGGTAGTTTTCTTAATGCTTCCTTCTTTACCATTTCCTTCTTTTCTTTCCTCTTCTGTGGACCAAATAGAATCAATCAATTTTTATTCATTTTACATACCAATCACAGATCCCCCTCTTCCCTCCTCCCACCCCTCCAGTGTTTCCCCATCTACCTACCCTCCCATTCCCTCCTACAAGAAGGTAAGCCTCCCATGGGAAGTCAGCAGAGCCTGGTACGTTCAGTAAAGGGGGGGTCCAAGTCCCTTCCCCTGCCTCAGGGCTGTGCTATGTGTCTCACCATAGATAGTGGGCTCCAAAAAGCCAACTCAGGGATAGATCCTGATCCTACTTCCAGGGGGCCCCTTGAGCAGATCAAGTTATACAACTGTCTTGCTATGCAGAGGGCCTAGTTCAGTCCTGTGGAGGCTCCACAGGTGTTGATCTAAATTTCATGACTTCCCACTAGTTTGGTTTGGTTGTTTCTGTAGGTTTCTCCTTCATGATCTTGATGCCCCTTGCTCATAGAATCCCTCTTCTCTCTCTTTGACTGGACTCCTGTAGCTCAGCCTGGTGTTTGGCTGTGGATCTCTGCATCTGTTTCAATCAGTTACTGGAGAAAGACTCTATGATGACAGTTAGGGTATTCACAGATCTGATTACTGGGGTAAGCCAGTTCAGGCACCTTCTTCACTATTGCTAGAAGTCTAAGGTAGGGTCACCCTTGTGGATTCCTGGGAACTTTCCTACTACCTGGTTTCTTGCTATGCTATGATGTCTGCCTCTATCATGGTATCTCTTTCATTAATCTCCCACTCTATCCCTGTTCCAGATCTACCATCCTGTTTTCCTAAGTTCTCATTTACCACACTACCCCCCATTGGCCTCCCAGTTTACTTATGGAGATCTCATCTATTTCCCCCTCGCAGGGCAATCCATGTGTCCCTCTTTGCATCCTCCTTGTTAGCTAGTTTCTCTGAAACTGTGGGTTATAGTCTGGTTATCCTTTGCTTTACATCTAGCATCCACTTATGAGTGAGTACTTACTATGTTTGTCCTTCTGAGTCTGGGTTACCTCACTCAGGATGATATTTTCTAGTTCCATTCATTTGCCGGAAAATTTCATGATGTCTTTTTTTTTTTTTTTTTTTTTTTTTTTTTTTTTTTTTACTTCTGAGCAGTACTCCATTGTGTATATGTACCACATTTTCTTAATCTATTCTTCAGTTGAGGAGCATCTAGGTTGTTTCCAGGTTCTAGCTATTATGAATAATGTTGATATGAACATAGTTGAGCATGTGTCCTTGTGGTACGATTGAGCATTCTTTGGTTATGCCCAAGAGTGATATAGCTGGGTCTTGAGGAAGATTGATTCCCAATATTCTGAGAAACCACCATACTGATTTCCAAAGTGGCTGTACAAGTTTGCACTCCCACCAACAGTAGAGGAGTGTTCCCCTTGCTCCATATCCTCTCCAACATAAGCTTTTATCAGTGATTTTTATCTTAGCCATTCTGACAGGTCTAAGATGATATCTCAGAGTCATTTTGATTTGCATTTCCCTGATGACCAAGGATGTTGAGCAATTCCTTAGATGTCTTTTGGCCATTTGAGATTCTTCCTTTGAGAATTCTTTGTTTAGCTCTGTAGCCCATTTTTTTTAATTGGATTGTTAGATATTTTGATGTCCAGTTTCTTGAATTCTTTATATATTTTGGAGATGAGTCCTTTGTCAGATGTGGGGTTGGTGAAGATCTTTTCCCATTCTGTAGGCTGCTGTTTTGTCTTATTTACCACATCCTTTTCCTTACAGAAGCTTCTGAGTTTCAAGCGGTCCCATTTATTAATTGTTGCTCTCAGTGTCTGTGCTACTAGTGTTATATTTAGGAAATGGTCTCCTGTGCCAATGCATTCAAGACTACTTCCTACTTTCTCTTCTGTCAATTTCAGTGTAACTGGTTTTATATAGAGGTCTTTGATCCATTTGGACTGGAGTTTCGTGAATGGCAATAGATATGGATCTATTTGCAGTACTCTACATGTTGACATCCAGTTATGCCAGTACCATTTATTGAAGATGCTTTCTTTTTTTCATTGTACAGTTTTGGCTTCTTTGTAAACAATCAGGTGTTCATAGGTGTGTAGGTTAATGTCAGGGTCTTCAATTCAATTCCATTGGTCCACATGTTGGTTTTTATGCCAATACTAATCTGTTTTTATTACTATAGCTCTGTAGTAGAGCTTGAGTCAGGGATTGTGATGCCTCCAGAGGTGGCTTTATTGTACAGGATTATTTTTAGCAATTCTGGTTTTTTTGTTTTTCCATATGAAGTTGAGTATTGTTCTTTCCAGGTCTGTGAAGAATTGTGTTAGGATTTTGATGGGAATTGCATTGAATCTGTAGATTGCTTTTGGTAAGATTGATATTTTCACTATGTTAATCCTACCTATCCATGAGCATGGGGTATCTTTCCATTTTCTGATATCTTCTTTGATTTCTTTCTTCAGAGACTTAAATTTCTTGTCATACAGTTCTGTCACTTGCTTAGGTTGAGTTACCCCAAGGTATTTTACATTATCTGTGTCTATTGTAAAGGGTGATGTTTTTCTGATTTCTTAATCAGCCTATTTATCATTTGTTTATAGGAGAGGTACTGATTTTTTTGAATTAATCTCGTATGCTGCATTACTAAACACATTACTAAAGGTGTTTATTAGTTGTAGGAGTTCCCTGGTAGAATTTTTGGGGTCAATTATGTATACTATCATATTATCTGTAATAGCAAGGTTTGACTTCTTCCTTTTCAATTTGTATCATCTTGATCTTCTTTTGTTGTCTTATTGCTCTAGCTAGAACTTCAAGTATTATATTGAATAGATATGGGAAGAGTGGACAGCCTTGTCTTGTTCCTGATCATAGTGGAATCACTTTGAGTTTCTTTCCATTTAATTTGATGTACGCTGTTGGTTTGCTGTAAATTGCCTTTATTATGTTTAGTTATATTCCTTGTATCCCTCATCTCTCCAAGACCTTTATCATGATGAGGTGTTAGGTTTGCCAGTATTTTATTGAGTATTTTTTGCATCAATGTTCATGAGGGAGATTGGTCTGTAACTCTCTTTCTGTGTTGAATCTTTGTGTGTTTTGGGTATCAGGGTAACAGTAGCCTCATAAAAAGAGTTTGATAATGTTCCTTCTGTTTCTATTGTATGGAACAATTTGAGGAGTATTGGTGTTAGCTCTTCTTTGAAATTCTGGTAGAATTCTACACTGAAATGATATGGTCATGGTATTTTTTTGGTTGGGAGACTTTTAATGACTGTTTCTTTTTCCTTATGGGTTATAGGTCTATTTAAATTGTTTATCTGGTCTTGATTTAATTTTGGTGCGTGATACCGCTCCAGAAAATTGTCCATTTCTTTTAGATTTTCCAATTTTGTGGAGTACAGGTTTTTGAAGTGTGACCTGATGATTCTCTGTATTTCCTTGTTGTCTGTTGTTATGTCTCCCTTTTCACTTCTTATTTTGTTAATTTGGATATTCTTTCTCTGCCTTTTGGTTAGTTTGGATAAGGGCTTGTCTATCTTGTTGATTTTCTCAATGAATCAACTCTCTATTTCATTGATTCTTTGTATTGTTCTCTTTGTTTCTATTTTATTGATTTCAGCTCTCAATTTGATTATTTCCTGGTGTCTATTCCTCCTGGTGACTTTGCATCTTTTTGTTCTGGAGCTTTTAGGTGTGCTGTTACATTGCTATTGAGAGATTTCTCCATCTTCTTTATGTGTGTATTTAGTGCTATGAATTTTCCTCTTAGCACTGCTTTCATAGTGTCCCATAAGTTTGGGTATGTTGTACATTCCTTTTCATTGAATTCTAGGAAGTCTTTAATTTCTTTCTTTATTTTTTCCTTGACCTATTGGTGACTCTGTTGAGCATTATCCAGTTTCCATGACATTGTAGGCTTTCTGTAATTTTTGCTGTTGTTGAAATCTTTCTTTTTCCTTTTATCTTATTTTACAATACCATTGAGTTCTGCATATCAGCCACCGATTTTCTTGTTCTCCCCCCTCAAGCCCCCCTCCCCTTTTCCCCCACTCCACCCCCCATTTTCACCTCCTCCAGGGCAAAGCCTCCCCCGAGGACTGAGATTGACCTGGTTTACTCAGTCCAGGAAGGTCCAGTCCCCTCCTCCCAGACTGAGCCAAGCATCCCTGCATAAGCCCCAGGTTTCAAACAGCCAACTCCTGCAATGAGCACAGGACCCGGTACCACTGCCTAGATGCCTCTCAAACAGATCAAGCCAATCAACTGTCTCACCTATTCAGAGGGCCTGATCCAGTTGGGGGCCCCTCAGCCTTTGGTTCATAGTTCATGTGTTTCCATTCATTTGGCTATTTGTCCCTGTGCTTTATCAAACCTTGGTTTCAACAATTCTCACTCATATAAACCCTCCTCTTTCTCGCTAATTAGACTCCAGGAGCTCCACCGGGGCCTAGCCGTGGATCTCTGCATCCAGATTCCTCAGTCCTTGGATGGGGTTTCTGGCATGACTATTAGGGTGTTAGGCCATCCCATCACCAGAGTAGGTCAGTTCCGGCTGTCTCTCGACCATTGCCAGCAGTCTATTGTGGGGGCTTACTTTAAGCCATGGTGTTCTGATAAAATACAGGAGGTTATTCTGGTTTCTGTGTTTATTTGTTTGTTTGTATCTGTTGAAGTCTGCTTTATGACCAAGTTTGTGGTTCCATGGGATGCTGGGTAGAAGATATATTCTTTTTTGTTACAGTGGAATGTTCTGTAGATGTCTATTAAGTCTATTTGAGTCATAACTCTTTTACTTCCTTTATTTATCTGTTAAGCTTCTGTCTGGCAAACCTGTCCAGTGGTGAGTGTGGCGTGTTGAAGTCTCCCACTATTAATGTGTGGCATTTGATGTGTGACTTAAGCTTTAGTAATGTTTCTTCTACATATGTGGGTGCCCATGTATTTGGGACATAAATGTTCAGATTGAGACTTTATCTTGGTGGAATTTTCCATGATGCATATGTAATGTCCTTCCAAATATCTTTTGACTGATTTTATTTTGAAGTCTATTTTGTTAGATATCAGGATAGCTACACCAGCTTGCTTCTTAAGTCCATTCAATTGGAAAGTCTTTTCCTAGCCTTTTACTCTGAGGTAGTGTCTCTCTTTGAATTTTAGGTATGTTTCTTGTCTGCAGCAGCAGGATGGATCCTGTTTTCATATCCATTCTGTTAGTCTGTGTCTTTTTAAAGATGAATTGAGTCCATTGATATTAAGGGATATTAATGACCAGTGATTGCTATTTCCTGTTATCTTTTGGTGGTAGTGTGTGTGTGTGTGTGTGTGGTGTATTTCCCTTCTTTTGGAATTACTGGTGTGGGGTTATCTATTTCCTGTGTTTTTATGGGTGCATCTGACTTCCTTAGGTTGGAGTTTTTCTTCTAGTGCTTTCTGTAGGGCTAGATTTGTGAATAGGTATTGTTTAAATCTGGTTTTGTCTTGGGATGTCTTCTTCACTCTTTCTATGGTGATTGAAAGTTTTGCTGGGTATAGTAATCTGACTGGCATCTGTGGTCTCTTAGTTTCTGCATTACATCTTTTCAGGACCTTCTGGCTTTCAGAGTCTCTCCTGAGAAGTTGGTATTGTTCTGATGGGTCAGCCTTTATAAGCCACTTGGTCTTCTTCCTTTGCTGCTCTTAATATTCTTACTTTATTCTGTATGTTTAGTGGTTTAATTTTTATGTGGCGAGAGGACTTTTTTTGGGTCTAGTTTATTTGATGTTCTTCAAACTTCTTGTATGAGCTATTTGCATAGGTATTTCCTTCAACTTGGGAAAGTTTTCTTCTAAGATTTTGTTGAATACATTTTCTGTGCTTCTTCTATCCCATTATTCTTATATTTGGCCTTTTTGTGTTGTCCCAGATTTCCTGGACATTTTGTGTTATGACTTTTTTTTGGCTTTGGTGTTTTCTTTGACTGATGAATCCATTTCCTCTATTGTATCCACTATGCCAGAGATTCTCTCGTCCATCTCTTGTATTCTGTTGCTTATGCTTGCATCTGTAGTTTCTGTTCATTTAGTCATATTTTCTATTTTCAGCATTCACTTCGTTTGTGTCTTCCTCATTGTTTCTTTTTCAGTTTTCAGGTCTTGAACTGTTCATGGTTTTCTTAGGTTTCTTTAAGGGATTTATTGATTTCTTCTAATTTTTAATTTGTCTTTTACTCATTTTTTGTAAGGGAATCTTCATTTCCTCTTTAAAGGCCTCTGTCATCTTTATAAAGTTATTTTTAAGGTCACTTTCTTCTGCTTCTTCTATGTTGTGCTGTTCAGGTCTTGCTGTTGTAGAACTGCTAGGTTCTGGTGATGCCACATTGCTTTTTATATTATTGTATGTATTTTTGCACTGTTGTCTACTCAACTTTTCCTTCAATAGGTGCAAGAGGTGCCTGTGTCTAAGTGAGCTGCTCTTGGTCCAATCTGTGCTTGCTGTGTCTGTGTCTCAGGGGGCCACTCTGGGTCCAATGTTAGCTCTTGGTCTAAATGGAGCTGGCATATTCTGTGTCTCAGGGAGCTGCTCTTGGTCAAATCAGAGCTGGCAATTCTGTGTCCCTGGAAGCCACTGCTGTTGTAGGGGGATGAATAGGTTTGGGGTAGGGCATAGGGCTTGTAGACTAATTACAGGGTCCAATGGGGGGTTTTAGTGGGGGCGCCTGCCTGTAGGAGCCTTCCCTGTTGGCCAGCACCTGGGGCAGTGATGGGTGGGGACTCCCAGTTACTGGTTGTGTCCCAGGGCCTAGGTCCTAGAGGCAGGACTATCTGGGTGGGAGAAGTGTCTCTCACCTCTTGGTCCAATCAGAGCTGGCAGTTCTGTGACCTGTTTGTTTTCTAATGAGGGACAGAAATGTGAGTGGATCTGGAGGTGGAATGATGTAGGGAGGACCTGAGAGGAGTAGAGGGATGGGAAATTGTAGTCAGGATATATTTTGTGAGAAAAAAATCTATTTTCAATGAAAGGATAAAAAGAAATTCTCAAAGGACTAATAAAATATCTTTTAAAATGGAAAATAGTTGTGTTCCAGTGCATAACTCTGAACTTTACATTTTAGTAGGAGCCCCTTTAAAGGAATGAAAAATCAGAGTGCCACCAAAATTTGTGTTCTTCATAGCTCTACTTACTTAGGTTCTTAAGAGATGGGTTATCATAGTTAGGATTTCTATTGCTTCGATGAAACATCATGATCAAAAGCAGCTTAGGGACGAAAAAGTGTTTTTCAGCTTACACCTCTCACATCATACTCCATCACCAAAGGCAGCAAGTCAGGAAAGGAAGAAAGCTGGAGACAGGAACTGAAGCAAAAGCTGTTGGAGGAGCTTTGCTTACTGTCTTGCTCCCCATGGCTTGCTTAGCCATTTTTCTTACATCATCCAGAGCTACCAGGCCAGGGCTAGCACCATTCACAGTGAGCCAGATTTTCCCACATCTATCATAAATTAAGAAAATGTTCCACAGGCTTTCTACAGAATGATCGTAGGAAAGTATTTTCTCAATTGAGAGTTCTTTCTCTCAGATTACTCTAGCTGTGTCAACTTGAACAAAACAAAACAAAACAAAACAAAACAAAACATAAAAAACAAACAGAAAACCAACCAGCACATGTATTATTGTGGAGCTAAAGAGAGAACTTGGTAGACTTTCAAACTGAGCCTTAATAATTAATCACCATATGAATAAGCTCAAAAGTTATAACATGAGGAAGTACACACTCTTAATACTTAAGAGGGAGTATTCAGGAAAATAGAATGTAAAATGTTTGGACACAAGAGAGAATCTACAGCAGATTGTGATCCATTGTTGAGTTAAGCATGGGATCTCTAGTCCCCATAGACTTTGACATTCTTCATGCTTAGGTCCCAACCTCTGGTTCTCACAAACTGGTCTCACTGAACTTCTGTCCAGGGCCAGCACTGGGCTTCTTCTCTTTAGATATTTTCTTCTTTACTTGGCTCTTCCCCAAAATTCTTTATTTTGTTCTAGAATTTTTTCCTCTATCGTACTATTCTTTGACTCTCAATACTAGTTAAATTTGGGTGTCTGAGGAAAGTACACTGTCTTCAAAGCTCTGTTGAAGAGACACCACTTCCTACTCTATAGGCACCAGTACCCACTGTTGACATTCTCTGGGGTTCTCATTCCACTTATAAATCAATTACTGGCCATCTTCATGATAAAGCATTGATGCCATTAGTACCATTGTCCTGAGAGTGGTACTGAACTACAATTTTCTTCTTCTCACTTATTTGACTTTGCCCAGGTCCCAATCTTTTACCCTACTCAATGAATAATGGGTAATTAATGGCAGAGAGTCATTAATGTGACCTGAAAAAGCTTAGAATCTTAGTCCTTCTCTTAGCATCTATTTCTCCCCATAATTCACCTGAGAACCTCACTACACTATTTTCAGTGAGATTGTAGTTACATGCAGCAATCTAAAGTATTCTATTGTCTATATCAATTTTAACAATAGGATTATTATTTTTCTAGTGCTTGGGATTGAACCTTGGGCCTTCTTGCATGCAAAGCAAGTGCTCTACCATTGAGCTATATCCCTAGCACAAAACACTTGTTTGAAGACAGGAAGAAGTCAATTTTGAACCATCTAATCTAATATTTTGTAGAGGAGTGGATAACATAGGTCTTGGCAGAGTTGTCTACAGCTTTTATAGAATCTGGTAAATAAATTTTCTCTCTGTCTGTCTATCTGTCTCTCTCTCATTCTGGTACCCTGTACTCTACCATCTTGGCACCCCAGGTACTTTGTATCTTTGATTTCCCAAACTCTGTGGTTCTCTTGGAGCACTGGACCCTGCAGATACACAGGTTCTAGAAGTCCTGGGAGTTTCCGGACCTTGCAAGAAAGGTTTTGCCTCAGAGTCCGAGGCAAACAGCTTCTCTCTGGCTTCAGGAAGAACAATAGGATTCTTCAAAGTTATGGTGTTCCTGCCTCATCCTCCTGAGTGCTATGGTTACAGAAGTGTATCATCATGTCAAGCATTTTATTATCATGTTTAGTTAGTATGTGCTTTCAAAATTTTTTTTATTCATTGCAGTCTCATTTTCATAACTTACTGGAATCAAGGTAAACCAAAAGATTTCTTAAAATCCTTTGAAATTCTTCTGTGTGGTGGTCATTTCCTCTTTTGAACTCTACATTTATATGTGATAATATACATATATTAATAATTGTGATCTTTCTACTTTCCCTCTCCCCTTCTCTCCTCACTCCCTCCTCCTCTTCTTTCTTCCTCTCTCCCTCTTTCCCTTCCTCTACTTCTTCTATTTGTCCTCATTGTTTTTCAGTTAAATGTCCTTTTCTCTTCCAAAGTCAGTAACATGAAAATATGGCATTACAAAATCTGTTTTGTATGTCTAGCATGTATATGTATGTGAGTTCCTACATATACAATATATACACACATGTAAATATGTGGGTATTTTAGCATTTCATTGAATTTTATAGCAATAAGAGTAAGAACTGATTAGATCTGACATTAGAAAATAATGGATAAAAACTGGATGTGATGGTTCAGGCCTTTAATCCTAGCAATACTAGACAATCTCTGTATTCAAGGTCAGCCTGGCATACACAGTGAGTTCCAGGCCTGCTGGAGCTACATATTGAAACACTATCTAAAAAACAAAAACAAAAAAAAATGAAATAGAAAACAATTGCTTTTTTTTCCCACTAAATAACCATTTTAACCAGTAAGTACCCCATTTCCTCCCTAACATCATACACACTTTCAAGCCTTTTAGGATCTTTTATTTATCATTTTAGGGAAAAAGTTGATTATATTTCCTAGGTCTTTTCTCAGAGCTATCTGCATGTCTTTGTTCCTTAGACTGTAAATGATGGGATTGAGCAGAGGCGTCAGAACAGTGTAAGTCACTGCTAGCAGTGTGTCATCCCTGAAAGAGTCACTGTTCTTGGGCCTCAGATAGACAAAACAAGCAAACCCATAATGTATGAACACCACAGTGAAGTGGGAAGAGCAAGTTGAAAAGGTCTTATACCTTCCCTTGGCAGAGGGCAACTTCACAACTATTGTCACGATGAAGACATAAGATACCATGATCAAAATAAAGCTGCCCACCAACACAAAGGCAGTAAATGCAAGGAGAATAATTTTCTGGTAAAAGGTGTAATTACAGGCAAGGGAGACCACAGGCTCAATGTCACAAAAGAAGTGCTGAATGACATTGGAGTTACAAAAGGACAAGTTGAATATTATGATAACAATGCACAGAGAAACTGAGAAGCCAAGCACAGCAGAGGCCATGATGAGCTGAAAGCAGATCTTTTGAGTCATCAGGATTGGATAATGCAGGGGGTTGTGGATGGCAGTGTAACGGTCATAGGACATGGCAGATAAGATGAAGCAGTTATTACCTCCCAATCCAAAGAAGAAAAACATCTGTGTGGCACACTCAGGGAGAGAAATGGTCTTGCTCTCTGATACCAAGTCCACTAACATTCGCGGTAGGATTACCATAGTGGTGCAGGTTTCTGAAAATGACAGGGCAAAGAGGAAAAAGTACATGGGGGTGTGAAGGTTGTGGTTGAGCTTGATGGCCACCATGATGGATGCATTTGCTAGGAGGATGGTCACATGGGAGAGGAGAATCACAACAAAGAGTAGATTCTGCAGTTCTGGGAAGCTGGAAAATCCCCACAGAAGAAATGTGGTCACTGTGGTATGATTGCCCATCCTCATGGTAGCAGCAATTTTGACCAGGGCAGAATGTGCACTTAAGGTGAAGACTCAGACATGATTGTGAAGAGATTCTGCACTGATGTCACCAGATTTTAATCAAGATCACATGGGTTAATGAATTCAATAACCACAAGGAGAGACCTGGATGCCTGTGACTGAGGGCAAAATTAGGAGTCTAAGTGGTAAGAATATTTCTAGTATGTAAATCTGTTCCAATTCCATAGGTTATGGCTAAGGCTTGTTGTCTGTGGTCCACCTAGTCCAACAGTGGCTGCCTCATGTTATGTTGGAAAGTTCGAGAATCTGGGAGTTGTTCAGTCTGTGAGGTTGGATGACTCAGCTGGTCATCAGTCTACACTGGAATTCCAGAGAAGCGGGTTCTAACACCAGTGAAGTATTGCCTCAGCAGCAGGATAGATGAACTTGTCAGTGAGAATGAGGACAAGTAGGCAAAGCTTCCTTCTCCCATGTCCTTTCACATATCCTGCCACCAGAAAGTATAGTCAAGATTAAGGATGTGTTTTCCCACCTCAAATGATCCAATCAAGAAAAATCCTCTCAAGTGTGCCCAGCTGCTTGGGTGTTAGTTGATGCCAGTTGTAATCAAGTTGACAACCAACATTACCCATCACAGTGACAATGTTGAAAGTAACCAGGTAAACAATTTACCAGGGAATTTCAGCCTGTTTCAAATACACAATCATGTCACTATTAGTACTTCTTAGTGAGATAGTTTTTAGAATAAATCAATGACTTTGAAGTTGTTCAGAATACCACATTGAATTTACCTGGAGTTGAAGTGAGTTCTGAAAACAGTGTCATTTCAGACTGTCAAATTTGGTCATAATTGTTTGACCAGCATTTTCCCCCAGCTGGTATACTTCAGTGGCTTTGTAGTAGAGACCTGAAGGAATCACTTTAAATTTCTAAGATCAATTTTCGCATCATGTTTCTAATTGTCCATCTATATAGAAACTGATGAGCAAGAATGACATGAGGACTGTGCATATTATTTTGATTTTAATTTCAGTCACTGTTAAATCATAGAAGGCAGGGATTGAAAAGGAAGTTGTTGAGAGAGACAAAGAGATACTGGCTGGAAATTAGTCTGTAGAATTCATAGGGATTTATAGAAAAGATGATATGTGTCATAATGTTCTTTGAAGAGTTGCTCTTTTCTAATTAGTAATGAAGATTCATTAATTGCTTTTTTCTAATTGGTAATGAAGATTCACTAACAGAATATAATAAGAGTCCAGCCATGTGACCAGCATCCATTCAATACAGATGGTGAACTACAAAATATGCTGGGGTTATACTGTACTCAAATGACCCTCATAAACATATGTGATGAGGATCACCACTCAGATTTTACAAAGACTGCCTGGGTGACTGGTAACAGTCATGACTTCATTCAGTTTATATTGACTAAATACCCATCATATGCATTTCAATGCCCCCCAAAACACAGTGTAGATCCAGATGTACAGATGATGTAATGTTTATCATCTTTACACCCAACAAGCTATTTTCTGCATTCCAAATTCTGTATTGCATTTTAAATATAAGGTCTGCTGTTAATTGCATTGCCTATTTCCTATGGAGTAAAATTGCATCTTTTAGGCTTATTAATCTCTCTCTGTCCCACCCCTCCCCTTCCCCTCTCTCCCCTTTTCCCTCTCCCTCCCCCCTTCATTCATAACACTGTGACTAGATGTTAGATTTCTAAGGGCAGGATATATTAATCAAGCCATTTATAGTGTCAAAAATAGTGTATATATCTACTGTTCATAGAAGAAAACACAAATATCCCAGCATGAATTTCAATATTGTTTACAAACAAATAGAAAAATTTCTTGGTTCTCTTCCTACTCTATTCCTACCTATTCTACACTTAAACCAGATGATGCACTCTGCTTTATAAATGCAACCAAATCTTGTTTCTTTGCATATGGTATTGTTTTTGCTCAACTTTCCCTGCTTTATTAGAATTTTACACGTTTTCAATTCATTTCCTTTTTTACTCATTTGACATTCTTTGGGCTCTGGAATCCTAGCTAAAAATGCCTCCTCCATTTTCCTTTATCACTCATTTCTATTTTTGCAGTAGTCTCTTGTCTCTGTTTACCTGTTCCTACACTCTTCCATATCAAATCTTCCATCATGGTACTTCTCTTCCTTGTAGAAACTGTTTCTTCCACGATTTCTGTGTTAGTTATCTTTTCATAACTGGGACCTGAATACCAAAGGGAACTCTAAAAGGGAGGACTGTTTATTTGGATCCTAGTTTCAGTGTACGGTTGTCTGATTCCATTGCTTAGGGCCTGAGGGGATGGTGACATGGGAGCTCATTCGAGAGGAGGCTGCTTGCCTCATGGAAACAGAGAATGCCTTTGCTTTCTAGGTTCTCTTCACCGTGTCCCTCTTGTTCCATCTGTGCCTGTCCAGCCTGGGATGATCCCACACATTCAGGTCATGTTCCTCCACCTTATTCAGTCCTCTCTGGACAGCCTTCACAGATACACCCAGTGGTGTGCTTTACTAGTTTCTTAGTTTCTTCTAACTTTTATTGGCTATTTCTGTTGTCCAGTACTCTATATCCTCACAGCTACTATAAGAGGTACGTTCTATAGCATTGGTCCTCCCTGTGATAAGGAAACTATGGATCTGAGAGGAATTTGTTCCACAGGTAGTTAATGTACCTGTGTGGCATATTTATAGCCAGGCAATGGGAGTTTGGAGAACCTCTGCTTGTCTATTTAACTGTTAAGTTTCCCAAGTGCAAGGGTTCAAGGTCTTACCTGTTTATCCTCATTTCCTGCTACCAAGCTCCCCTATGTGAGAAACCATTCCTAGTTTTAGCAACTTGTTTCTTGATATTCTACTGTGTGTGTTGTTGCTATCACCTGCAATGCCCTTTCTGACAGAATGTTCAAATGTTACTTGCCTGGGAAAACTTCCTAAATCTTTCTGCCTGTGTTAATAATTTCTTTTGGATTTATACACCACTTTATTTTTTAATGGTGTGTGTGTGTGTGTGTGTGTGTGTGTGTGTGTGTGTAAGAGAGAGAGAGAGAGAGAGAGAGAGAGAGAGAGAGAGAGAGAGAGAGAGAGAGAGAGAGAGAACTTAAAACATGCTTAACTTTATCATTGGCAGGAAAGTGACTCATTTTAAAATGATATCCCCCATCCTAGAGTGTCAGTCTAGTGAATATATGTTTTTGATCATGGCTAGCTCGGTAGCTGTAGGAAAAAACTCTTGTGCTCTCTAGACACTTTTCCATAACTAACATTTATGTGCATGTGCTAATTCCTTTACAGTGCAGTTTTTTTAAAATAGATTTGTATTTGCTTCATTTTGGCAGTTGACAGTTCCGAAGTGATCTCAGGACTCTGCACACTCAGCACTGTGAATGAATATGTAGGTGTTTTAATCTTTCTTGTTTAACTGCATTTATGAATAATGAACAAGCTAACAAGGTAATAACAATCTCAGGAGTGGTTTCTTAGAGCCTGGGAGAAAGAAATTATCTCTACATTCCTAGCCACTACCCCTACTTGATGCAGTATAAATCACACCTGATATGCACAAGTCATCTTCTATTAAAGGAATCCCAAAATTTGTAGAATTTGTGAAAAAAACACCAAACCCCAAATCATTTCCCCTCATACTAACTAAAAGCTCTTGGTGTTTTCAAGATGGTAATATCAGGGTATCAGGGTATGTCTAGTTTCTACAGACTTCAACAATGACTTTGGCTGATGGTCTCACAATGATTTTTTTGATACTTTTCATGTATGTGATGGTAAATTCCCCAGTCTATTGAAATAGAGTGGAACAAGGTTGGTGTGAGGCCATTTCAATCCTCCCTTATCCTTGGCTGCCACTGGACAACAAGATACTTACAATAATGTCACAACTGATATTTTTCCCTCTGGACCTTATCCAGACCTATATCTTGATTTTCCCATTCTGTTCTCTGTTAGTCCATCCCTTCCTTGTGCATTTTTCTTGGCTTCATCTCTACGAGGAACAAGAAAATGGCAGCATTATTAATTTCCAGGTCATTAGTGCCCACATTTCCCATAATACCTTCTACAGGGCAATGAACAGTCATTGGCTCTTGATTATGAAAAAAAAACAAACAAATGTTCAGTGCAAGGAACAAATTAAGAAGAAACAACAACAACAACAACCCACAAACCCCCACCTTCTCAAGGAGGAGAGTCACCTTCCATTCTCTTAAAACCAAGAAGAAACAAGAGCATCTGAAGAATTTCATCTCTCACTTCAGCGGTGGCTTTCTGCAGTTCTTTCTGGAATTTCATACATCTCATAATGCAGAGACAAGCAATGAAGCCACTTCTGCGAGCTGGATGTCTGTGACAAGTCTCAGAAACTGTCTCATAATTTAAGGAGTTATCTTCTGCATTCCTTAAGGGTGGGGCTTAGAACACTCATGGTTTTAATGAGAGTCCTGGGGCCACTGGAGATGATTGTCTTGAGACTGCTTCAGATACTAGAAATTATGTGTTTATGGGGCTCTCATCCAATGTCCTATCCACCCAGTGTATTCTAATTCCTAAGATGCGAGGGAACTTCTTTTGTTTATAATTATTTCTATAAATATCTGGAAATGGCTGAATATGAACTTGTTAAAAATATATTGGGGTGCAATGAATTCTGTGGGGCAGTATTTTTACCTCTTACATAACACCATTTATTTTATGACTTTGGAACTTTGCCAAGTCCTTCAGTCTTCTGCTACTGTATTTACATATTAAAAAATGTGTGTTATGAGATTATTGTCTGGGAAAACAGAAGAAGCCAGACATGAAAACAAGAAACAAGTAATATAATCTGTGTCATTCATTTCTCATAAGACAGCTTTGTTGAGAAGATATTGTTTATAGAAAACATTTACTTTCATACACATCCCTGGTTATTGCCCTGATTTATTTTTCCTGTAAATGGCTTTAAATGCCCATTTCAGTATCAAATTCTTTACCACTTATGGTACCATAAATCACATCTTATTTTCAATATTTATTCTCAAAACTTCAGATCTTACAGTAAAACAGTCAATGCATTTCTCTGCCCCACCTCAGTACTCTTCTCAATCTCTAGTAGTCCCTTTTCTATATTCAGCCAACTTTTAAAAATATTTTCTAAATATGAAAGAGAACATTGGATGTTTTAAATGATATATTTGGCTCATAAAGATTTTTCTTGTTGCATATATTTTTCCTTTACACCACAGGTTTTTAAAGACAGAATGATAGCCCATGATGTATGTCCAGCATCTTTTCTTTATCAATTTTTCTGCCAATGAGTACCTAGGCTGAAGATGTATTTTGGCTAGGTGCAATAAAGTACAATAAAGGTACTTACGCAAATGGCTCTTACATGATGACTTCATTACTTTTGGATATGTGTCTTGAAGTGGTATAGCTAGATCATACGGTAGTTCAGCAAATATAGAGAACTGCACATTATTTTGTTTAATGGTTATGCAAGCTTACATTCCTACCAACATTATTAAGGGTTTCTTTTTCTGCACAGCCTCACCAGCAGTTGTTACTATTATTAAATTTGATAATAGACGTCCAAGTTTGGTGAGATGAAGTGTTGATTTCCATTTCCTGATGGTTACACACAGGAAGCATTCCATATATATATATTCCTTTATCCTTTTATCGTTTTATATATATACAAAGTGTTTAATAATTCCTTTTCCAATATTTGTGGTCATTTATTTCCTTCATAATGGACCCCCAATATAATTTTAATTTTTATTTCTCTAATGGCTAAGTCTAGTGAACACATTTTTTTCCCTTTGTTCTACACATGTGTTTGTAGTTTTTATTATTATTTCAAGGTTGTTAATTTAATAATGTGTGGAGTCTGTTTTGTGTTTGCATTTGTTTTGTTTTGTTTTCAGTTCTTTATAGACATGAAAGATATGAATCCATTGTTAGATGTATAGGGGTCAGAATCACAGTACACAAATTCTTTGAACTCTAGTCTCTGCTCTATCTAATGAAAAATGATAATAATAAAATCATCTACACCCTAACACATTGTGAACATTCACTATGTGTAAAATGCTTAGCAAAGTTATTAGTATAAAGGGATGTTGATAGAAATATTGGCTGTAGTTTTTGCAGTGGTTATCGACCCAACCCTGCAATAACAGGACTACAAAGGGTTCTGAAGTTAGAGTTAGCAAGAGAACTAAAAGACCACTGAGTCTTCAGACTGAAGAGTTGGTATTCTGCCGAGATCTAACTACCTCAAGGGAATGAGTCAAGAGGTGATACTTTGCCTCTATTTCCATTCTTCGAGGCACCCAGGTCATTTAACAATTCTAATTGTTCATGCAATTTTAAGACTTTCATGCTCTGTCTTCTTATACACTATTGGAAATGTGTAAAACTTTTTTGTTATTTAAAATTCAACTTTGCGGGGTGGTGGTGGTGCATGCCTTTAATCCCAGCACTTGGGAGGCAGAGGCAGGCGGATCTCTGTGAGTTCCAGGCCAGCCTGGGCTACAGAGTGATTTTCAGGAAAGGTGCAAAGCTACACAGAGAAACCCTGTCTCAAAAAAAAAAACCCAAAAGACAAAAAAACCTGAAAACCATAAATGAATGAATGAATGAATGAATGAATGAATAAATAAATAAATAAATAAATAAATAAATAAATAAATAAATAAAATTCACCTTCATATGAAATCCCACCTCATGTTCCCCTGGGGTACTTGATGGCATATGTTAAAGGTGGCAATTCAAAGGACTTAGTGATAAAGATATTGAATGAATGAAACTAGGTTT
This sequence comes from Peromyscus maniculatus bairdii, assembly GCF_049852395.1. NCBI lineage: Eukaryota > Metazoa > Chordata > Mammalia > Rodentia > Cricetidae > Peromyscus > Peromyscus maniculatus. Next base: position 118,558,044 of record NC_134852.1, on the reverse strand, counting down.
AGTTTTTATATTTGAAGTTTAGCATTATTTACTTCTTACAAATATCCAAGTAAACTTGGAACTAATTGCTCATAAGAAAATTTGTTATATTATGATGCAGTAAATAAGAAACAAATCCTGCATGACTATGCATGAACACCTAGAGAGAACAATATAATGAACTGACCACTTGAGAATTGACAGATTTTGGAAGCTTAATTGTTTTTGCCCATGAATTGACTCAGTGTCCATAACAGAAAATAATGTTCCATGATACTTCCAAATTCACAGTTGAATTTTCAGCATCTTCAGAGATTTATCCCCAGAGGAGGCAAAAGTTAAAAGATGACTACATAACCACCACAAATTTGACTTTTTACTGAAAGATGAATGTGTTCTCACTTCAAGAGGTAGGACTTTGGCTTTTGGTAATGAATGTGGCTCACTGGTTTTCATTTATCATCTGAGAAAAAACGTTTATGTACTCAGTCAGAGTGCTAAAAAAGCAGGTGTAATCAAGTAGTCAGTCCGTGAGTCATCTTGGCTGGCTCTGTTTCTATCATAAGTTTAATGAGATCAAGCAGTCATAATCAGAGTACCAGGATCCCTGTTTATCTACACACAAAACAGTAAGTCATATTTTTCAACATTATCTAAATGTGTCACTGTTAAAAGAGTTGAGTGGCTTTGGGTCTTTACTGAAATTTAAGGATTCAAGTATAATATTTAAAAGTTGTTAAAAATTGTGCACAAAGACTTAACTCTGCTTGGAAAAAGCATACTATATTGTATGCCACTGCATATATGTGGAAAACAACATTATTTCATGTTATAAAAGCCCAATTAGAAACTAGTGTTATAGCAGGAAGTCATTGGTTTTGAATAAGCCTGTTTTAGTTATGTGTGGTGTATCTAGTGTGGTTTTTCATAATGATTGCATAGATATTTCAAATTATTTGTTAAAACATTTTCTGTTTCAAATATATAAAAAAATCTAACAAATTTACAGTAGATAATTTTATTGATAATTTGAAATTTCTGTCTAGTAGGTGTGTGAGTAATAATTTATGTAGGGAACTCATACATTATCTATTAACAACCTTAAAAAACAGTCTTCCATCAATTCTGGTATATAGGAGTCAAAGATTTTTATTAATTGACTTTATTATTATTTAGGTGTTAAGTAGGGGGTTCAGACAGCTTAGGGGGGTCAAACTGATTTTACTGGCTGTTATGTACCACATTTAAATAAAAGAATCTTTTTCAAAGTTATTAAAATAATATTTTGTGAAAATGTAATACTTTATGTAAAACCAAAACATATTTATGAAAATATCACAATTTCATAAATTACGTATTTGCATTCATGCATAATTATTAGATTAACACTTGTTTTTTAAAGAAGCATATAAAATATTATCTGCTATCTGAGTATTTCCTCCAAATCTCTTTGCATTTATCTTCATTAATATACCCAGAATTTATTTCTGTTATTCTCATCTATCTTCTCTTTTTATATTTTGCTTTAAGGTGTACTTGGTTAAACAACATAACATGTAAAGAAAAGGCCATATCACATGAGGGAAAATTTTTAGGTAATTGGGCTAAAGAACTTAAAAATTATAGAATGATTCATCCCTGCAGGAAAATAAAAATGGATGCTTGGACATCTTTAAACATAATTGTATTGTGTATTAATGAAAGTGAAACTACCTATTTACAAATCCCTTCCTGTAATGTCTTCATCACAGCCTTAATCTGGCAGCAGCTACACTGCCCCATGGCTTTCCTGGAGGATGGGAACCACACTGCAGTGACAGAGTTCATTTTATTGGGCTTAACAGATGACCCAGTCCTTAAAGTCGTCCTCTTCATCATCATCCTGTGCATCTACCTGGTGACTGTGTCTGGGAACCTCAGCACCATCCTCCTCATCAGAGTCTCTTCCCAGCTCCATCACCCCATGTACTTTTTTCTCAGTCACTTGGCTTCTGCTGACATAGGCTATTCATCTTCTGTCACTCCCAATATGCTTGTCAATTTCCTGGTGGAGAGAAATAGTATCTCCTACCTTGGTTGTGCCATCCAGCTTGGTTCAGCTGTTTTCTTTGGGACAGTTGAATGTTTCCTTCTGGCTGCCATGGCTTATGATCGCTTTATAGCAATCTGTAACCCACTGCTTTACTCAACCAAAATGTCCACACAAATTTGTGTCCAGTTGCTTGTAGGATCATATATCGGTGGTTTTCTTAATGCTTCCTTCTTTACCATTTCCTTCTTTTCTTTCCTCTTCTGTGGACCAAATAGAATCAATCACTTTTTCTGTGACTTTACTCCATTAGTTGAACTCTCTTGTTCTGATAACAGCATCCTTACAGTTATAGATTCATTTTTTGCTTGGTCCATCATTTTGATCACAGTACTTGTCATAGCTGTCTCCTACATCTACATCCTCATCACCATCCTGAAGATGCACTCCACTGAGGGCCGCCACAAGGCCTTCTCCACCTGCACCTCCCACCTCACTGCAGTCACTCTGTTCTATGGCACCATCACATTCATCTATGTGATGCCCAAGTCCAGCTACTCCACAGATCAGAACAAGGTGGTGTCTGTGTTCTACATGGTGGTGATCCCCATGTTGAATCCCCTCATCTACAGCCTCAGGAACAATGAGATTAAGGGTGCTCTGAAGAGACAACTTGGTAGGAAAATACTTTCTTAGAGACATATGTCATTTTGAAAGACTTGCTATAGTAATAATACCTAATTGATACAATATTAATGTGAGTGTCCTGAATGAAAAAGCTGATTACAGTGTTAGCATGTGAGGAGCTTTCCAACAAATATGGGCATTCAAATTTCATGTTGCATAGAAAATTAAAAATTTGTTTAATAAAAATCAAATTAAATTTTAAAATTGAATGCATAAATTAATCATTCTGATATAAATTGCTAAACATACTTTTGAAGTTACATAAATATTTTTCAAACTTGTTCATCATTAATCATGTTACAGATTAGATCTTAATTGCTCCCAAAGTCTCATGTCATTGGCAAAAACCTGTTCTGTATTGTGGTGCTCGTGGGGAATGCTAGAAACATGTAGAAATTGAGACTAGTTGTGATATTTACTTTACTCAAGGCATGCCATAAACACGATATATCACTCAGAACTTTTTCTATTTTCCTTATTGGCCAGGAGGTGAGTGTCTTTGTTCAACCATCCATTTCTACCATAAAGTGCAAACACACACCATATCAATGGCCTCAACTCACCATAGACTGAGACCTCTAAAATTCTGTTCCAGGAATAACACTTTGCTTTTTGTTTATCAAAAAAACAAGACCTTTTTTTGCTTGTTGATTATCTTAGCTATTTGTTATAGTAACAGAAAGCTGGTTAATACAGACTTCAATCTGTTGGGCTGTGTGTGTGTGTGTGTGTGTGTGTTTAACATTAAGCTATCTTGAGATACATTGTTAACTATATCCATCCTATTACATGATAAGAAGCAACAAGAAACTAAAATTCCTAGGAATATTATAGAAAGGTTATCTGTAAGGCTGAACTGTGTAGACACATGAAACTTCTGATCTGTGGTCCTGGCCTTTGGTCATAGCCTAATTGTGGGGGTCTGTAGAGAAGAATAGGGAATCCACCTCTAGTTAATCTGTAAATTTCTATTTGTAATAATTTTTTCTATTTTGAAAGTTTCATATATTATAGTATGTATATTGATCATATCCACTATTTTCCCCAAACTTCATATAGTGCCCTCAGTCAATGTATCCTTAACTTAATATCCTTTTATAAATATTTTGAATTATTTCCTTTATTTGGGGGATTATAATAGGATTATATTCCTCTTTCTTCACTCCAAGTCCTCCCATAAGCCCCTCCTTGCTCTTTCAAATTCATAGCTTCTATTTTTCACTTTTTTAATAACTCCTGAGTCCAATTAGTGCTGCACATATGCACATGGGTGTGTGGATATCCACAGGGTATGTAACATACCAGCAACTGTGTTCACAAAAGAAAGAGACTCTCCATCCTCAAGAACTATCAATTGCCAGTAGCTCTTTTGACAGGGTTGAGACAGAGCTCTTCTTCAAATTCTCCTAAAATTTTGATGGCCTTGATCTTGCACAAGTAACTGTATTAACTGGGCAACAGCCGCATTCTATACAGAAGTCAGAATTGCATAGCACTTTTCTCCATCAGCCAGCTCTTACATTCTTCCCAATACCCTTCTGCAATGTTCTCTGGGACTATTAAGGTGGATATTGGTATTGATGACCCATGTTCAGATGAGCACACAGAGTACTTTGACCAGCTATTGGCCTCTTCATTAAACACTACACTCTGCATAAAGAAGCATGTCTCACCAAGGTTAAAAGCCATAGCTTCTTCCCTGGGTTCATGATTCCTTCCTCCATGAACTCCTGACCTTTGTGTCCCTGCCAAGCTCTGGCCTCTTGCCTGGGCTTTTGTTTGTGTTTCGATGCCAGGTCCAAAGTGTGAATTCTTGTGCTGGAATGAGCAGGTTCCCAAGTTTCCAAGAACTAAGAGAAACAAACCAAAACAGGTTCCCAGAAGAATCAAGCTTCTAACTTCAACCATGAGACTGAGAAAAGGAAAGTTTTAGAAAGACTTCATGGCCAGAGACACACCCTGCTCTGCATGCTGGGGCTGCCCTGGCTGTCTTTCCCTTGAAACTGTGGTTATGTTCAGTGGAGATTCAGGCAGTCTTCAGATGATGATGGCTATCACACTCGTTCTTTTTCTTTTCCTATCTCTGCCTGATTGCTTCAGAAAAATTCCATCTTTGAATATATTTTAGAATTACCGTTTTTGATTCCTACAGGTAAGGGCTCTATTCTATGTCACTGGGTTTATGATAGAAAATAAGTCAAAATAGAATTTATCTTCTATGATAGGATTCCAAGAAGGAAAATTAAAAGTAAGTGATATGGACTATGAGTTTCAGTTGAGTACTTTGAGGGAACAAGACAAAACAAAACAGAAGCAAACAAAAAAGAAAACCACCTGAGTATAGGAAGTTGATGTGCTAGGGCACAGAGTGTTCAATATAGTCATCTCTCAGAACTCAATACCCCAGCAAGGACTGCAGAATGTTCTTCAATTCATCTTGGATGGAACTCTCTTTGTATAGTTAGTTGTGTGAATTCAGTATTCACACATGTGAATGAGATTTCCTTTTGAATTTTCAGTTGCATCAATGACAGAATTGGTCATTTTAATCAACCTCATAGGGACCACAACTAGACAAGTAATAAGTGATATGTTATATATCAAAGTAGTGTTCATAGGGTAACAATTCTGCAAACATCTCTAGAAAGCATAAGAACATGGGTAGGTGACCTTACATTCAAATATTCTCTCTTAACCTTAGGGATTTGATAATTTAGAAGAAAGTACTACCAACATGCACTGTAAGTTTAATGTTCTTTGGTAATAGGTAGGGCAAAAGCCAAAACTAGGTTATATCCCTAGGAGACATGCTATTGACAAACATCACACATACTCTAAGGAGACCAGAAAATGTAAGTAAGCAAACCATTCACAGACAGAAGCCACAGAGTTCTGGGTTTGAACTTGTATGCAATGTGGTCAAAAACAAGAGATATCTCAAGGTAAATTGAATAAATCAACAAACAACTTGAAGCTCAAGTTTTCCTATCAAGTGCAGAGAAAGATTGCCAAGCGAATAGGAACATAGGAATACTAAATGTGGAAGTTAATGAAAGCAACATATAAAAGAAATGAAACATTTGGTTGATATTGGGAAGAATAAATCAGGTCATAATATATTAATTTTATTAGGATTATCACAGATACTTCAAATGTATATAATTACAGAAAATCAAAAATAATGTGAAGATGATATAAAAAATGTTCAGGGTGGCATGGCAATATAATAACAGCCAGGACAATATGTCCTTACTTGAGTCCAGCAACGCTACTAACATAGGTCCTGAGAAATGCAATGTAGCTGATGCATGTGACAAAGACCTTAAAATACTCTTTGTGAACATGATAGTGACCCTTAAAGAAGAAATTAATAAATCCCTTAAAGAAATTTATGAAAAACAAACGGTGGAAGGAAGTGAACAAAACAATCCAAGATTCAAAAAATAGAAATAGAATCAATAAAGAAAAGCACAACTGAGAGAATTTGCAAATGAAAAATTTAAGCATTTGAACCAGAACCTCAGAGGCAAATCTCAGCAACAAAGTACAAGAGGTAAAAGGGAGAATTTCAGGCAATGAAGACCTGATAGAAAAAAAATGGATACCTCAGTCAAAGAAAATGTTAGATCCAAAAATCTTCCAGCAGAAAACATCCAGGAAATCTGGACACTATGAAAAGACAAAACCTAAGGTTAATAATAAGCATAAATAAAGAGGAAGAAAACAGCTCAATATTTTCAACAAACTCATAGAAGACAATTTCTCAAGCATACAGAACACCAAACAGACTAGACCAGGAAAGAAAGGCCCTTGGGCACATAATAATCAAAACACTAAACATACAGAACAAAGAAAAAACATTAAAAGCTTAAAGGGAAAAAGACAAAGTAACATATTGTAATGGCTTGTTTTGTGTGTCAACTTGACACAAATTAGAGTCATCAGAGAGGAAGGAGCCTCGGTTAGGAAATGCCTCCATGAGATTAGCTGTAAGGCATTTTCTCAATTACTGATCAATGGGGGAAGACCCAGCCCATGGTGGGCTGGTGGTCCTGGGTTCTATAAGAAAGCAGGCTTTGCAAGCCATAAGAAGCAAGACAGTAAGCAGCACTCTTCCATGGCCTCTGCATCAGTTCTTGCCTCCAGGATCCTTCCTTTAATATGAACAGCAAGATGTGAGTGTAAGCCAAATAAACCTGGCACAGTCATATCTGAATGAAATTGCAGAAGTCATAAGGCTGGCACAGCCACTTGACAATGATCCAGCAAAGCTGAACCACATGATGGCTGCCATGCCACCTTTGGTTTTCATCTCCACCTGTCGCATACTTGGGGCACCTTTAATATTTATACAGTTTGGGGATGTTGGATTGATGGAAAATTTTGTATGAATCATTTAAACCTTTTCCCAGCAGTATTGTTTCTAAGCTTCCCCAGGAAAGTCCTGAACACACTACCCCCCCCCCACTTTTAGGGAGATATTCTTATCTACTTGAAGGTCTTCCTTATGCCTTGGAGGTTGTGATACATAAAGAAGCCAGAGGTCTCTTCATGAGGCTATGAGACATTCTTTAAAACATCTGTTCCTGTATTTACTCAGGAATAAGATAATCAAAACAAAGTAAACTTAAAAAGATCAACAAGATTCAGTGGGCTAGAAGAGTTGTCCAAAGTTCAGATTATAAGCCTCTTCCCACTCTATACTCAGACAATTATTTGGCACATACTTCTGCACTACACAGAGATATATTGATGAGCCAAGTATGGAGTGGAAAGATGATAAAAGAATGAGATGTCAAGACCTCCCTTTCTTAGAAAAATTAGCACATGCTGTGGTGTCATATGACCAAGGAATAACAGAATGCCAAGATTAGACATATAGACAAATTCTATAAACATACAAATGTGAATATTGTGTTATGCCAGAATTTGAATAATAACTGAAGTAGCTTTAGCCTGAGGAATTTTCCTGGGCACTCTGACCATTAAGAGTTAATACACTGCTTGGAACATGGCAAAATGTCCATAGTGGCTTGAAGATTTTATTTTGGTCTAGTGTCCTTGAAGCAACCAAAGCTACCAGCCTGAGAATAGGCTGTCATATGCTTCTCAATTCTTTTTTTTTTTTTTTTTGAGACAGGGTTTCTCTGTATAGTTTTGGTTCCTGTCCTGGATCTCGCTATGTAGACCAGGCTGGCCTCAAACTCACAGAGATTCACCTGGCTCTGCCTCCCGAGTGCTGGGATCAAAGGCATGTGCTACCACTGCTCAGCTGCCTCTCAATTCTTAAAAATTGGGTTTTGGCTTAATGAATAAGTATGATAAATCTGTTTATTAATGATGTCAAAACTTGAGGGAAAATGATTGGAAATGATAACTCTGTTCTGTCTTAGTTTATTAATGATGACTAAAAGATGAGCAAAAAGAAGTGAAACACATGTCCAAAACCAAAAATGATATGATCTATGTTTTGGAGCATCATGAATGTATCCCTTCTTATTAAATTCTGTATAAATAAAGAAGCACTCTGGCTGCTAGTCAGTCAGGCTGCAAGATTCTCCTAACCACCATGGTCTGGCTCAATTCCTTCCCTCACCAACACCCTACACCCTCTGCTGGGACCCGTCCACTGCTGGGGATGGCTCCTGGCATAAACCCTTTCATCCCTAACTTGCTTTTTGTTCATGGTGTTTGGCCACAGCAATAGAAATCATAATTAAGACACATATACAGGCAGACTTTTTAGAATAACACCTAATTTTTTAGTAGAGACTCTAAAAATCAGAAAAGCCTAGACAGATATTCTACACATTTTAAGAAAGCACAGATATCAGCCAAGACTACTATACCCAGCAAAACTTTTAGTCACAGTTGATGGATAAAAATAAGACATTCTGTGATAAAACCAAATTTAAGCAATTATGTATCTAGAAATCCATCCTTACAAAATGTGCTAGGAAAACTCCAACCAAAAGAGGTCAATCACTCTCAAGAAAACACAAGGAAGAAAAAAATCCCAGACCAACTAATCAAAAGAGGGGAAACACACACACACACACACCCCACCACCACCACCACCACCACCACCACCACCACCACCACCAGAACAACAATGAAATAACAGGAATTAACAAACCCTCCTCACTGATAACTCTCAATACCAATGGTATCAAATGCCCAGTAAAAAGACACAGACTAACAGGTTGGTTTTGAAAACAGGATCCATCCTTCTGTTGCATCTAAGAAGCACACCTTACCATCAAAGACATTACTTCAGGGTAAAAGGATAAAAAGAAAATACCTATGATGGGACACCTTGTGCAACTTTGAGGCAGGGGAAGTGCTTGGACTTGTCTCTACTGGATGTGCCTTCCCATGGGAGGCCTTGCCTTCTTGTGGGTTGGGGAGAGGCTGGGGGGCAGGAGGAGGGAAGAGGGGGATCTTTGATTGGTGTGTAAAATGAATGAAAAAAATTTTCTTAGTTAAAAAAAAAACCACTATTCATTTACTAAGAAAAGAATTCCAAGCAAATATACCTTATAAGAAAGTTAGTGTAGCCAATTTAATATTTGAGAAAATAGAGTTCAAACCAAAACTAGTCAGAAGAGATAGGAGAGGGCTGTAGGGTTAAAGAGCCAGCCAAAGAAATACACCCTGACCCTGAGACCAGAGCTAATTCACTGGCCCTGAAATCAGAACCAAAATGTTAAAAAGGGCCAGTGAAACACACCTTGGCCTGAACCACAATAAAACACACCTTGGCTTGAAACCAGAACCAAAGTAACACACCCTATCCTTGAACAACTCAGCATGAAAACCAATCAGTCCCTGAGTATGAAATCCAGCCAATCTCTGAGCTTGTCCAAGCTCAGGAATTGAAATCTGGCTAATTCCCACCGTGAAAAATCTTTACCTTCGAAAAACTCCATCCCTAAGAAACCCTATATAAGCCCTATGCCTGTTCAGTTTGGGGTTACCTTTTCCCATCCTGGAGGCAGCCACTCTCCTGGATTCCTCCCTTCCAATAAATCTCTTGAATGAGGTTTGAGTAACAACCTTATTTTGCTGGAGTTGAGCAGGACAGAGAAATAATAACTTTCGCCAGATCAGAGCTGTAATGGCTCTCACCAGAGTGGGAGCAGATACTCACTCTGAAAGTGGGAGACTTCAATACCCCATTCTCAACAAAAGAAGATCATTCAGACAAAAATAAACAGAGAAATACTGGAGCTAATAGACATCATAAACCAAATGGGCTGATGTAGTGGGTAGCCATTCCAGCTTGGATCTGGAAGTTCCAACCCCCATTGAGACTCTGGCAACTGTCACACCTACAAGGCGGGGCCAAGGGAGGCGTCTGGAGACCCAAGACCTGGATGGGCAAGAGCTCTCTCTGTTCCTGGACCCTAGACGGTAGAGGTTGACTGAGCAGAGCTCCAGAGAACACTGCTGGACTGCAATACACCTTCCCCAGACCCCCGCAATCTACCTATTCCTTCATTTGTAAGTCACCCACTAAATAAATCTTTCTTTTAAATACGTGGAGTGGCCTTAATAATTTCACCAATAGGCTTAATAGATATCTACAGAACATTTTACCCAAACATAAAATACTATATCTTTTTCTCAGCATCCTATGGAACTTTCTCCAAAATTGACTACATAGTTGGATGCAAAAGGCAAGGTTCAACAGATATAAGAAAATTAAAATAATACCCTGTATCCTATCTGAGCACCACAGACTAAAGAACAGAAGCAACAGAAAGCATACAAACTCATGGGAAATGAACAATTCACTACTGAATGAAAAATGGGTCAAGACAGAAAAAAAGAGACTTTCTAGAACTGAACGAAAATGAACACACAAAATACTGAAACTCATGGGTTATAAGTAAGGCAGTTCTAAGAGGCAAGTTCATAGCATTAACTGCCTTCATTAAAAAATTGGGGAGATCTCATACTAGTAACTTGACAGCACACTTGAAAGCTCTAAACCAAAAAGAAGAAATCACATCCAAAATGAGAAGATGGAAAGAAATAATCAATTGAGGGCTGGAATCAATAAAATATAAAAAAGATGCTGCTTCTCTTTATATGTATCATTTTATCATATTTCATCACTTCTTATGAATTACTTGAATTTAATTTAATTTTTCTATTGTCATTTTAAGCAAAAAATCTTTGCATTGTTTTTAAAATGATGTTATCAGTATTATAATATGCATTCAGAGAACTTCATACTTATCTCTGAAGTAATTTTGACAAAATATAAAAATGCCCAAGACTTTATATGTTTAATATCCTAACACTACATTAATATTATATTAATCTGCATCTTATATATAGTCATTTAAAGGCACCATGAGGTAGCTTTAAATTTTTTATTTAGTGTGATTTATGGATTCCAAAATATAATGAATACATATTTATATTAAGCTAGGTATTTACAAGTTAAATTCCCTTTCTATGTTCCTGTAATGAATATATTCCCCTTGTTCCCATAAAGTCCATATTTCTGATGATATAATCCAGGTCACTGCTGGAACAAGAGCAACCACTGGGACATGTAGGAATCTCAGAGAGTACATTCTGGAATTTTCCATCTGGAAGTTAAGAGAATAATGAGTATACGCTGAATTCCAGCTTCACTTATTTGAGGCTGCTTCCCTGTGCTTGTACATGGAGTGAGCAAGCATGGGCTCCCAGAGGACCTTTGTTTTCAGAGAAAGAGATTCAACATTTATGTGGAGACTTTAGTGGGCGGCACTGGAAGTGGGAAAGTCACTGTTCTCTCATGTGAAAATGAAAATGATAAAAGCAACTGCATTCTAAAATTACATTGAGAGTTCAATATGTGTAAAATGCTCTGCATAATTTTGAGTGTGAAGGAGGTCTGAAGGGATATTACTTCTAACTACTGTAGTGGTTCTTAGCATATTCCCTTACATGTGGGTCTACAAGGGCTTCTGAAGTTAGGATTAGCAAGAGAAACAGAGTAAGACTGAGCCTTTGGGCTGTAGAGTTGACATTCTGCTGTGATCTACCTGCATCAACACACTGAGTGAGAGTTGACACTGGCACTGTTGCCATTCTAGAAGACGTGCAAACTTCTGTAATTATTTTACATGTGTAAAGTAAAATATTTTACTTTCAAGGCATTGATGTTCTTCCTTCTGAGATGTGAGTAAAAGTATTTTTATATAACACGACTTTGCATACAGATCCCCTTATGTTTTTCCAAGGTACTTAATGGTGTACATAATAGTTAGCAATATAAGTATTTATTCTCAAATACAAATTGGAGGGTTGATACTAGATTCAGTGTAAACTTGGAACTAATTTTTCTTTCTTTTTTCTTTTTTTCATTTTTGCATCTTGATACTGTACTTTATTTTTTTATTTTATAATTTAATTTAATTTTACATATCAGCCACAGATTCCCTTGTTCTCCCCTATCCCCCCCCCTACCTTCCCCCCAGCCTACCTCCCATTCCCATCTCCTCTAGGGCAAAGACTCTCTTGAGGATTGAGTTCAACCTGGTAGATTTAGTCCAGGCAGGTCCAATCCCCTCCTCCCAGGCTGAGCCAAGTGTCCCTGTATAAGCCCCAGGTTTCAAACAGCCAGTTCCTGAACTGAGGACTGGACCCGGTCCCACTGCCTGGATTCCTCCCAAAAAGATCAAGCCAATCAACTGTCTCACTTATCCAGAGGGCCTGATCCAGTTGGGGCCTCCTTAGCTATTGGTTCATAGTTCATGTGTTTCCATTTGTTTGGCTATTTGTCCCTGTGGTTTTTCCAACCTTGGTCTCAACAATTCTCACTCATACAAACCCTCCTTTTTCTTGCCAATTGGACTCCTGGAGCTCCAAAGGATACTGTCAACAAGGCAAAGCGACAGCCTACAGAATGGGAAAAGGTCTTCACCAATCCCACATCTGACAGAGGGCTGATATCCAGAATATATACAGAACTCAAGAAATTAGACATCAAAATGCCCAGCAGTCCAATTAAGAAATGAATGGGCCATAGAACTAAACAGAGAATTCTCAACAGAGGAAACTCAAATGGCTGAAATACGTTTAAGGAATTGCTCAACATCCCTAATCATCAGGGAAATGCAAATCAAAACGACTCTCAGATACCACCTCACACCTGTCAGAATGGCTAAGATCAAAAACACTGAAGACAGCTTATGCTGGAGAGAATGTGGAGCTAGAGGAACTCTACTCCACTGCTGGTGGGAATGCAAGCTTGTACAACCACTTTGGAAATCAATATGGCACTTTCTTAGAAAATTGGGAATCAATCTCCCCCAAGATCTGGAACTAATTTTTCTTAAGGAAAGTTATTACATTTTGCTGTAGTAAATATTAAACAAGTCTTAGAGAGAAGCCTTAAAGAGCCATCTGGTTCCATAAGTCATTCATGTACAAGCCCATGGATTTTATCTCAAAGGGACAAATATCAGTAGCTTCAGAGTATTTGTCATGTTGACATTTGCCTTTTCCTTTCCCCCACCATGTCATACAAGCTCCTGACATTATCTTCACCATATGTGTGTAAGTATGTTCCTAAACAAGTTAGTGCAGTCTGTGGTTCCTAGTGTGGTTTTCAACTATAAGAATAAATGGGATGCATCTACTTTATAGAGTCTTCTTTCAAATTGAGCATCAATAATTCTGCTTCTAATAGGTAACTGTGACATTCATATACCTTAAGATGATTTTTTTTCCAAGACAAGGTTTCTCTGTGTAGCCCTGGCTGTCCTGGAACTTGCTCTGTAGACTAGGCTGGCCTTGAACTCACAGAGATCCACTTGCTTCTGCCTCTCTAGTGCTGGGATTAAAGGTGTGTGCCATACCACCTAGCCTTAAAATTAATTGTTATTAGTGCAAGAAGAATTTTAAAGTAACAGAAATGCTTCAGTAGTTTTAGCTCTTGGCTCCTGTGGAAAGCTTGTTTTCACAAGAAAACCTCTGCAATGGCCATCCTGGTATAGTTGGACCGCTCTTTCCAGGGTGCCCAGAGTAATGTGAATGGTCAGTGGCAAAACTATTGTTAAGTTTGAGCAGAAGAGTCTATGAAAAGTAAATCAGAGGAAAAAGTCAAGTATTTAGACAGGTTAAGCACTCCCTTCTACACCCACTATTTATCTAAAGAAGTGGCTAATAAATCCAGGGAAATGACAGAGGGTCACTGACCTGTGTCAACCAGGAAGTGTGCCAATGAGAGCTCTAGATGTTCCGTGTCCAGTGGAGAGGAAAAGAGGGTCAAAGCACAGTACATGCAAAGGAACATTCTAGTCAAGTGTGGAGAAAACATCAAATTCTGCTCTTCCTGTTTTCCTTTAGATTTATGGTGAAAATTCCCGGAAATGTTGAATGAATAAAATAATATATCTCATCAAAACACTGAATAACTAAAAGCCCAGGAATATTTCATTCCTATTTAATTTGTTTTGAGACAGGGTCTCACTGTGTAGCTCTGACTGTCTTTGAACTCATTAGGCAGACCAGGCTGACCTCGAACTCACAGAGATCCACTTACCCCTGTCCTGAGTGCTAGGATTAAAGGTCAGTGCCACCACACATGGCTATTCCTATTTAATTTTAAAAGTTACTTAATTCTGGCATGTGACCAAATACCTCTGGGAATTCTAGAGATAGTATTTCTTTTAATTTTATAAAACATTTCTTTTAATTTCACAACATAATTACCTTGTATTGGTAGCAATCCCACTGTACGGATACAAAACCTAAGAGCCAAAATAAAATACAGTGATGTGTCCAGCATCTGCCTTGTCTGATTACAGTTCCTGAGTTTTTGGTATTTTGCATATTCATTTTCATTCAATTCTAGAAAGTCTTTAATTTTTTTCTTGACACATTTTTCATTCAGTAGTGAGTTGTTCATTTTCCATGAGTTTTTAGGCATTCTGTTGTTTCTACTGTTGTTGATATCTAGCTTTAGTCTGTGGTGCTCAGAGAGGATGCAGGGTGTTGTTTTAATTTTCTTGTATTTGTTGAATCTTGCTTTTTGCAACTGAGTATGTGGTCAATTTTGGAGAAAGTTTCATGAGATGCTGAAAAAAAGATATAGTCTTTTGTGTTTGGGTGAATATTTGGCAAATATCTGTTAGATCCATTTGGTTTATAGTATCTGTTAGCTCCAACATTTCTCTATTTACTTTTGTCTGGATGATCTTCTCTTGGTGAGAGTGGGGTATTGAAGTCTCCCACTATCAGTGTGTGATGGTCAGTATGTGATTTATACTATAGTAGTGTTTCTTTTACGAACTTAGGTGCTCTTGTTGGGGCATAGATGTTAAGAATTGAAATGTCCTCTTGGTGGATTTTTCTCCCTGTGATGAGTATGTAGTGTCCTTCCCTATCTCTTCTGACTAGTTTTGGTTTGAACTCTATTTTGTCAAACATTGACTTGGCTACACCAGCTTGCTTCTAAGGTACATTTGCTTGGAATATTCTTTTCATCCTTTTACCTTGAAGCAATGTCTATCCTTGATGATAAGGTGTGCTTCTTGGATGCAGCTGAAGGATGGATCCTGTTTTAGAAACCATCTTGTTAGTCTGTGTCTTTTTACTGGGAATTTGATACTACTGATGTTGAGAGTTATTAATAGCAGTATTTGTTGTTCCTGTTATTTTGTTGTTGTTGTTGTTGTTATTGTTGTTGTGGTGGTGGTGGTAGTGGTAGTAGTGGTGGTGATGGTGGGGGTGGTGATGGTTGTGGTGGTGATGGTGGTGATGTGTGTATGTGTGTGTGTGTGTGTGTGTGTGTATTTCCCCTCTTTTGATTTGCTGTTCTGGGATTTTTTTCTTTCTTCCTTGTGTTTTCTTGCTTGTAGTTGTAGTTTTCTTTTGGTTGGGGTTTCCTGAGCACCTTTTGTTTAGCTAGATTTGTAGATAGATAATTGCTTAAATTTCTTTTTTATCGCAGAATATCTTATTTTCCCCATTGATTGTGACAGAAAGTTTTGCCTGGTATCTGTGCTCTCTTAGAATCTGTAGAACATATGTCCAGGGCCTTCTAGCTCTTAGAGACTCCACTGAGATATTGTGTGTTATTCTAACAAGTCTGCCTTTGTGTGTTACTTTGTCTCTTTCCCTTGCAGCTTTTAATATTCTTTCTTTGGTTTGTATGTTTAGTACTTTGATTTTATGTGCTGAGGGTCCTTACTTTTCTGGTCTAGTCTATTTGGTGTTCTGTATGCTTGGGAAATTGTCTTCTATGATTTTGTTGAAAATATTGAGTTGGGTTGTTTCCCCTTCCTCTATGTTTATTATTCTTAGATTTTATCTTTTCATAGTGTCCCAGATTTCCTGTATGGTTTGTGCTGGGAAGTTTTTAGATTTAACATTTTCTGAGGTATCCATTTCTTCTATCAGGTCATCAATGCCTGAGATTCTCTCTTCCATCGCTTGTACTTTGTTGGTGAGACTTGCCTCTGAGGTTCCTCTTGAAGTTCCTAAATTTTTCATTTATAGATTTTTCCTCAGTTTTGACTTTCTTTATTGATTCTATTTCTATTTTCAGCCCTTAGATTGTTTCATTTACTTCCTACCACTGTTTGTTTTTCATAGATTTCTTTAAGAGATGTCTATGGATTTCTATTGCTGTGAAGAGACACCATGACTATGGCAACTCTTACAAAGGAAAAACATTTAATTGGGGTGACTTATATTTTTAGAGGTTTAGTCCATTTTTATCATGGTGTGACATGGTAGAATGCAGGCAGACATGCTAATATTCCTACATCTTGACCCACAGGCAACATAAAATGCTCTGAATGTCACATTGGGTGAAGCTTGAGCAAAGATGTCAAAGCCTACTCCCAAAGTGAAACACTTCCTTCACGAGGCCATACTTACTCCAACAAGGCCACACCCCCTAATAGTGTCACTAACTCTGGGCACCATTTTCTTTCAAACCATTCACATTTCCCTCCCTGGCCATCAAAGGCTTATAGCCATATTACAATGCAAAAATGCATCCAATTCAACTTCAAAAATCTACATAGTCTATAACAGTCTGAAACTTATTTAAAAGTCTAAAGTTCAAAGTCTCTTCTGAGATTCAAGCAATTCTTAACTGTATTCCCTTGTAGAGTGAAAATTAAAAAAAAAAAACAGATAACATGCTTCCAACATAATGGCACAGGATATACATTACCGTTCCAAAACATAGGGAAGGGTCATAGTGAAGAAATACTGGACCAAAACAAGACTGAAAACCAGCTGGGCAAACTCCAAACATTGCTGCATCTCCATGTCTGATGTCAAAGGGCTCTTCAGATTTCACTCTTTCCAGCTTCGTTAACTGCAACACTTCTCTCTCTTGGGCTGGTTTCACTTCCTGTTAGCAACTCTCCTGAGCAGGTATCCAATGGCTCTGGCATCTTCAAAAACTTTGGGTCTCCAAGGCAATCTAGGCTTCACCTTCACAGCTTCACACAGTGGTCTTTCTAGACCTTCATTCAGGGACACCCTGACACATGCCTTGCCTAAGTGGCTTACCTTAGTCAAGGAGGAATATTCCATAACCCCTTTTGTCTGTCCTTGACTCTACAGACTGAATCACATTGACAAAGCTGCCACGTTCTGTTGCTTGCTGGAGCTGGAACATGGCCTCTTCAATTACATCTTCACCATCTTTCTGTGTTTGGTAGTTTCCTTCACTGTCTAAGTTTGGCTGTCCTGAAATGGATCTGTAGACCAGACTGCCCTCATACTGAGAGATCCACCAGCCTCTGCCTCTGGAGTGCTGTGATTAAAGGCATGTGCCGCCTCACTTGGCTCTAAGCTTTTCTTTAGTTCTTTTTCACAAGTTGGAAACTTAGCTGGGTGGGATTTTTCCCTGAGATAACCACTCCCTTTATTCCATTTCATGATCTGTTTATCTCCTTGAAAACAGGACATAGTTTTGGTGCACTTCTTCTCCTCAAATTTTACATTTTGTATTTTTCCTTGCTCAGCTTATTCCTTTTCCTTATATATTTTTGTAAGCATGAGCACTGGTCACCACACAACAGAGTCTATACTAGGCTGTTTTGAGATTTCCACAGCCAATGGAATTAATCCAAATCTCTTCACTTTAGTCTCAAGCAGACTCTCTGGCAAGGACAAAAGCAGCCATATTCTTTACCACAATATCACAAGAATGATATCTAGGCCACATTTTAATATTCCTCTCCTCTGAAATCTTTTGAGCCAGGTCCACACAGTTTATAAAACCACACTCAGCACCATAGTCTTCCATGTTCCTGTTAGGATGGTCCATTAAGCAGCACTTAAAGTGTTCAACTACTTTTCTAATCCACAGTCCCAAGGTCCATATTAATTCGAACAAAAGCATGGTTAGGCCTATCACAACAATACCCCAGTCTCTGTTACCAACTTCTGTCTTAGGGTTTCTTTTGCTGTGAATAGGTACCATGACCACAGCAACTCTTATAAAGGAAACATATTATATTGGGATGGCTTACATTTTCAGATGTTTAGTACATTATCATCATGGTGTGTAGCTGTAAGTTTCTCTGGTCTCACTCAGCCCCATGGTCCTTCAGCTGTTTATAAAATAATCATTCATGGGCTTAATATTAATTGTAAGTTATATGGACTATGGGTCAGCTTCTTGCTAGCTAGCTCTTATAAATTAACTCAACCATTTCTATTAATTTATGTTGCCATGTGCCATGGCATTGCTGGTCTGCTGGCATCGTCTTGCTTCTTGGTGGCAGGCTGGCGTGTCCTCTGACTCCACCCTTCTTCATCTCATCTTTAGTTTGAATGTACTGCCTAATCTTATCCTGCTCTACCATAGGCCAATGCAGCTTTATCTATCAATAAATCAGAGCAACACGTATTCACAGCATACAGAAAGATATCCCACAGCAATGGTGTATAGGCAGACATGGTGCTGGAGTAGATGAGAGTCCTACATCTTGACCTGTAGGCAACAGGAAGTGGTCTGAGTACTACTTTGAGTGAAGAATGAGAAAAGGAGACCTCAAAGTCCATGCCCACAAGTGATACAATTCCTCTAACAAGGTCACATCTCCTAATAGTTCCATATCCTCTGAGAGCTATTTTCTTTCAAACCACGATAAGAGATTTATTAATTTATTTTTTAAGGACCCCTGTCATATTCATAAAGGCTATTTTAAGGTTTATGCTTCAGCTATGTTGCAATTCTCAGGACCTGCAGTGGTAGGGTTACTGGGCTCTAGTAGAGACATATCATCCTCAATGTTATTATATGGCTATGTCACCCTGAACACTCCTGATGTCATCTGCACATTACTTTTTATTTCTGTGATTATGTATATAAATATTCTAAGTAGCTCTGATATTTTTAATAAAAATAATATATTATGGTCTGTTGATTCATCCCAGTATCAATCAAATGTTACTGGTTTCATTTCTTTCATATATTGCTTTCACCGACTTTCATGCTTAGTATTCCTGGATTCCTTTGGCTTGACAATCTTTCTGTACACTTGATAGAAAAACTTGGGCCACAAGTTGTTTTCATTTATTCTATTTACCTTGAGATGTCTTTTGTTTTTGACCATATTGAATACAAGTTAAAGGCTAGAGCTCTGTGACTGCTATCTGTGCATGGCTTGCTTATTTATATTTCCTGTTTTCCTGAGAATATATGTGATTATCAATAACATGTCTCCTAGGGACATACTCTAGTTTTGGCTTTGCCACTAACCATCCCTAAATAACATTAAACCTACAGTGCATGTTGGTAGTACTTTCTTCTGAATTATCAAATCATTTATGTTGGGAGAGAATATTTGAATCTTAGATTTCCCCTGCTCTTGGTTCTCATAATTTCTAGGAATGTTCACAGAATTCTTATCCTGTAAACCCTATTTTGATATTGAACTCAACATTTATAACTGTTCTAGTTGTGGCCCCCATGGGTTAGATTAAAATGACCAATGCTGCCATTGTTGCAAGTGAAAACTCAAAAGTAAATTGCATTCACATGTGTGAGCATCGAATTCACACAACTAACTGCATAAAAATAGCACCCCATCTAAGATGAATGGAAGATCATTCTGCAGTCCTTGTGAGGGTGTTGGGTTCCCAGTGATGATTATGTTGAACACTCTGTGCCAAAGCACATCAACGTCCTATACTCAGTTGGTTTTCTTTTTTTTTTGGTTGTTTATATTTATCTTGTTTTGCCTATTTCCCCTCAAAGCACTCAACCCAAACTCATAGTCCACATCACTTACTTTTAATTTTCATTCTTGGAATCCTATCAAAGAAGATAAATTCTATTTTGACTCTTGTAGTGGGTAGCCATTCCAGCTTGAAGCCCTCCAGTAACAGACTCTTTCTCATTTGCAACCCCAGTGATGTAGAATAGAGCCCTTACCTGTAATAATTGCAAACTGTAATTCTAAAATATATTCAGAGATGGATTTTTTTCTGAAGCATTCAGGCAGAGATAGGAAAAGAGAAAGAATGAGTGTGATAGCCATAATCATCTGAAGACTGCCTGAATCTCTACTGAAGGTAACCTCAGTTTCAAGGGAAAGACAACCAGGGCAGCCCCAGCATGCAGAGCGGGATGTGTCTCTGGCCATGAAGTCTTTCTAAAACTTTCCTCTTTTCAGTCTCATGGTTGAAGTTAGAAGCTTGATTCTTCTGGGAACCTGTTTTGGTTTGTTTCTCTTAGTTCTTGGAAACTTGGGAACCTGCTCATTCCAGCACAAGAACTCACACTTTGGACCTGGCATCAAAACACACACAAAAGCCCAGGCAAGAGGCCAGAGCTTGGCAGGGACACAAAGGTCAGGAGTTCATGGAGGCAGGAATCATGAACCCAGGGAAGAAGTTGTACTGCTCTCAACCTTGGTCAGACATGCTTCTTTATGCAGAGGGCGGTGGTTAAAGAAGAGGCCTATAGCTGGTCAAAGTACTCTGTGTGCCCATCTGAACATGGGTCATCAATACCAATATCCACCTTAATAGTCCCAGAGAACTTTCCAGAAGGGGAGTTGGGAAGAGTGTAAAAGCTGGCCAGTGGAGAGAAGTGCTGTGAAATGCTGACTTCTAGATATAACATGGCTGTTGCACAATTAATACAGTGACCTGCACAAGATCAAGCCAATCAAAATTCCAGCAGAATTCGAAGAAGAGCTTGGTCTCACCCTTGTCAAAGGAGCTACTGGCAGCTGATGGTTCTTGAGGATGGAGAGTCACTCTCTTTTGTGAACACAGCTGCTGGTATGATACTTACCCTGTGGATGTCCACACACCCATGTGCATATGTGCAGCACTAATTGGACTCAGGAGTTATTAATAAAAGTGAAAAATAGAAGCTATGAATTTGAAAGAGCAAGGAGGGGCATATGGGAGGATTTGGAGTGAAGAAAGGGGAGTGTAATTATATTATAATCTCCCAAATAAAGGAAATAATTTGAAATATTTAAAAGAGGATATAAAGTTGGGGGTGCATGGAGCAGGGACACTATGTGAAGTTAGGGAAAATAGCAGTGGGTAGATATGATCACTATACATACTATAATATATGAAACTTTCAAAATAGAAAAAATTATTAGATATAGAATTTCACATATTAATTAGAGGTGGATTCCTTACTCTTCTCTACAGACCCAACAATTAGGCTATGACCAGAGGCCTGGACTAGAGATATGAAGTTTTATGAGTCTACATGGTTACAGATAACATTTCTATAATATTCCTAGGTATTTTAGTTTCTTGTTGCTTATCATGTAATAGGATGGATATAGTTAACAGATTCATCTCAAGAGAATGTAGTGTTAAAAAAAGAAAAAACACAGCCCAAAAGATTGAACTCTGTATTAAACAGCTTTCTGCTAATATAACAAATAACTAAGATAATCAACTTACAAAAAGAAAAGTGTTATTCCTGGAACAGAATTTTAGAGGTCTCAGGTGCTACTGAGTTGAGGCCATTGATGTGGTCTATGTTTGTACCTCGTAGTAGGGATGCGAGGGTTGAACAAAGACTCTCACCTCCTGGACATTAAAGAAGATAGACAAAGCTCTGAGTGACATGTCATGTTTATTGCATGCTTTGAGTAAAGTAAATATCACAACTAGTCTCAATTTCTAAATGTTTCTAGCATTCCCTAAAAGCACAATATTAAGGAACAGGTTTTTACCAACGACATGAGACTTTGGGGACAATTAAGATCCAATCTGTATCTTGGTTAATGATGAACAAGTTTGGGAAATATTTATGTAATTTCAAAAGTATGTTTAGCAATTTATGTTTGTCTGATTAGATTTATGCCCTCAATTTTAAAAGTATTTGATTTTATTAGACAAATATCTAGTTTCCTGTGCAGTATAAAATTTGAATGCCCATATTTATTGAAAAGCTCCTCACATGCTAACACTGTCATTAAGTTCTTTCAAACACGACACTCACTTTAATATTATATCAATTAGGCATTATTTCTATATCAAGTTTTTAAAACTAACGTATGTCTCTAAGAAAGTATTTTCCTACCAAGTTGTCTCTTCAGAGCACCCTTAATCTCATTATTCCTGAGGCTGTAGATGAGGGGGTTCAACATGGGGATCACCACCATGTAGAACACAGACACCACCTTGTTCTGGTCTGTGGAGTAGCTGGACTTGGGCATCACATAGATGAAGGTGATGGTGCCATAGAAGAGAGTGACTGCAGTGAGGTGGGAGGTGCAGGTGGAGAAGGCCTTGTGGCGGCCCTCAGTGGAGCGCATCTTCAGGATGGTGATGAGGATGTAGATGTAGGAGACAGCTATGACAAACACTGTCACCACAATGATGGAACCAGCTGTGAATGAGGGAACAACTGCAGGGACACTGACATCAGAACAGGAGAGTTTTACTAATGGGGCAAAATCACAGAAAAAGTGATTGATTCTATTTGGTCCACAGAAGAGAAGTGAAAAGAAGGAAAGGGTGAAGGAGGAAGCATTAAGAAAACCACCAATATAGGCTCCTACAAGCCACCGGACACAAACTTGTGTGGACATTTTGGATGAATAAAGCAGTGGGTTACAGATTGCTATAAAGCGATCATAAGCCATGGCAGCTAGAACAAAACATTCAACTGTCCCAAAGAAAACAGCTGAACCAAGCTGGATGGCACATCCAAGGTAGGAGATGGTATTTCTCTCCACCAGGAAATTGACAAGCATATTGGGAGTGACAGAAGATGAATAGCCTATGTCAGCAGAAGCCAAGTGACTGAGAAAAAAGTACATGGGGTGATGGAGCTGGGAAGAGACTCTGATGAGAAGGATGGTGCTGAGGTTCCCAGACACAGTCACCAGGTAGATGCACAGGATGATGATGAAGAGGACGACTTTAAGGACTGGGTCATGAGTTAAGCCCAATAAAATGAACTCTGTCACTGCAGTGTGGTTTCCGTCCTCCAGGAAAGCCATGGGTCAGCGTAGCTGCTGCCAGAACACAGCTATGATGGAGACATTACAGGAAGAGATTTGTAAATAGGTAGTTTCATTTTCATTAATACATAAACAATACAATTATATTTAAAGATGTCCAAGCATCAATGTTTATTTTCCTGCAGGGATGAATCATTCTATAATTTTTAAGTTCTTTAGCCCAATTACCTAAAAACTTTCCCTCATGTGATATGCCCCTTTCTTTACATGTTATGTTGTTTAACCAAGTACACCTTAAAACAAAATATAAAAATAGAAGATAGATGAGTATAACAGAAATAAATCCTGGGTATATTAATGAAGATGATGCAAAGAGCTTTGGAGGAAATACTTATATTATATATGTATTATATATATTATAAATAAATATATGTGGCTTATATTTTATATGTTTCTTAAAAAACAAGCATTAATCTAGAAATTGTGCACAGATGCAAATAGGTAATTTATGAAATTGTGATATTCATAAATATTTTTTGGTTTTACATAAATTATTACAATTTCACAATATATTATTTTAATCACTTTATATTTTAACAACTTTGAAAGAGATTCTTTAACTTTAATGTGGTCCATAATAGCCAGTAAAATCAGAATTATAGCCCCAAGCTGTCTGAACCCCTCTATTTAACATCTGCATGATATCATAATGATATAACAAAAACCTTAGATTCCTATATACCAGAAGTAATGGGAAGGTAGGTTTTTAATGGCTTTTAAATAGATATTGTATAAGAGTTTCTTACATAAATAAAATTAATATTCACTCACCAAATAGACAGAAATTTTAAATTATCAATAAAATTATGTAGTATAAATTTGTTAGTTTTTTATATATTTGAAACAGAAAATGTTTTAAGAAATAATTTGGGATATATATGCAATCATGAAAAAAACATACTAGATACTAGATAACTGAAACAGACTTATTCAAATAAATGACTTCTTGGTATAACACTTGTTTCTATCTGGGCTTTTATCAGATAAAATAATCTTATATTCAACATACTTTATATTTATATAATATAGTAAACTTTCTCTAAGCAAAGGTAAATCTTTGTGCACAATTTTTAATAACTTTTAAATCTTTTACTTGAGTCATTAAATATCAGTAAACGCCCAAAGCCCCTCAACCCTTTTAACAGTGACACATTTAGATGATGTTAAAAAATTATGACTTGCTGTATTGTATGTAGGTAAACAGGGATCCTGGTCCTCTGATTATGACTGTTTGATGTCATTAAACTTATGATGGATACAGCCAGCCAAGGTGGCTCACAGGCTGACTGCTTGATTACACTTGCCATTTTAGCACTGTGACTGAGTACATAAATGTTTTTCTCAGATGGTAAATGAAAATCAGTCATCCAGATTCATTACCACAAGCAAAGTCTTACCTCTTGAAGTGAGAATGTATTCATCTTTTAGTGAAAAGTCAAAGTTTTGGTGGTTAGGGAGTCATCTTTTAACTTTATCCTCCTTCGGGGACAAATCTCTGAAGACGCTAAAAATTCAAATATGAATCCTGAAGTAGCATTATTATCTGTGGTGGATACTGAGTGACTCAATTCACAGGCCAAAACAACTAAGCTCCCAAGATCCTATCAATTCTCAAGTGGTCAATTCATTATTTTGTTCTCTCTAGGTGTTCATGCATAGTCATGTAGGATTTGCTCAGCCTTGGTGCAGGGAGGAGGGGACTTGACCTGCCTCAACTGAATCTGACTCCCCAGGGGAGACTTTGCCTTGGAGGGAGTGGGAATGGAGGTGGATTAGGGGAGGAAGGTTGGGGGATGGGCGGAGGGGGGACAGGGGAATCCGTGGGTGATATGTAAAATTAAATTAATTATAAAATAAAAATACTTGTTAAAAAAGATTTAAATGATTAAAAAGTTGAAGAAAAAAGGATTTGTTTCTTATTTATGACATGAAAATATAACAAATTTTCTTATGAACAATTAGTTCCAAGTTTACTTGGATATTTGTAAGAAGTAAATAATGCTAAACTTCAAATATAAAAACTAAACCTAGTTTCATCCATTCAATATCTTTATCACTAAGTCCTTTGAATTGCCATCTTTAACATGTGCCATCAAGTACCCCAGAGGAACATGAGGTGGGATTTCATATGAAGTTGAATTTTAAATAACAAAAAAGTTTTACACATTTCCAATATTGTATAAGAAGACAGAGCATAGCCGGGCGGTGGTGGCGCACGCCTTTAATCCCAGCACTCGGGAGGCAGAGCCAGGCGGATCTCTGTGAGTTCGAGGCCAGCCTGGGCTACCAAGTGAGCTCCAGGAAAGGCGCAAAGCTACACAGAGAAACCCTGTCTCGAAAAACCAAAAAAAAAAAAAAAAAAAAAAAAAAAAGAAGACAGAGCATGAAAGTCTTAAAATTGCATGAACAATTAGAATTGTTAAATGACCTGGGTGCCTCGAAGAATGGAAATAGAGGCAAAGTATCACCTCTTAACTTATTCCCTTGGGGTAGTTAGATCTCGGCAGAACACCAACTCTTCAGTCTGAAGACTCAGTGGACCTTTTGTTCTCTTGCTAACCCTAACTTCAGAATCCCTTGTAGCCCTGTTATTGCAGTGTTGGTCAACAAACACTACAATAACTACAGCCAATATTCCTATCAACATCCTTTTATAATAATAACTTTGCTAAGCATTTTACACATAGTGAATGTTCACAATATGTTAGGGTATAGATGATTTTATTATTATCAGTTTTCATTAGATAGAGCAGAGACTGGAGTTCAAAGAATTTGTGTACTGTGATTCTTACCCCTATAAAATCTAGTAGTGGATTGACATATACACTCCATAAAGAACTAAAAACAAACCAAAACAAACACAAACACAAAACAGATGATCTACATATTAATGTATTAAGCATTTCTCAAAATTATAATAAAAATCACAAGCAAAAATGTGAAAATGTATGTTCAGTAGTATTAGCCATTAGGGAAATAGGAATTAAAATGATATTGGGGATCCATTATGAAGGAAGTAAATGACCACAGTTGTTGAAGAGGATGTGGGAAAAAGAAATTATTATACTCTTTGTAGGTCTCTCTCTCTCTAACCCCCTCTTACACACACACACACACACACACACACACACACACACACACACACACACACAACTTAAAAAATAGAACTACCACCAGCTGGGCTGTGGTGGCACACGCCTTTAATCCCAGCACTTGGGAGGCAGAGCCAGGCAGATCTCTGTGAGATGAAGGCCAGCCTGGTCTGCAGAGCAAGATTCAGGACAGGCACCAAAACTACACAGAGAAACCCTGTCTCGAAAGACCAAAAAATAAAATAAAATAAAATAAAATAAAAAATAGAACTACCATATGATCCATCATAGCACTCTCCTGTATAAACTGCAGGGATCCTAAGTCAGAAGGCCACAGAGATACTTGTATGCTCATGTTTATTGTTGAACTATGCACAGTAGCCTAAACATGGAATGGCCTGGAGGTTTATCAACAGATAAGAAAGCATGATACATTTGCACAGTAAAACTTTATTCATCTGTAAAGAAGAAAGAAATTAGTTAATTTATAGGAAAGTGGATGGAACCTAAGATCATTGTGTTAAGTAAAATAAGCCACTTAGAAAAACAAATAACTTGATTACTTCAATACCTATATATATTTGATATATATTTCATGTAATATAAGAAGAAAATACAAGGGTATATATGTAAGAAAATGTCACCAAGAAATTATATATTAACATAAAAGTAATGAAAATATAAACATAGGAAAGAAGTACAGAGGCAGCCATAGTACTATACACCTGTAACACCAGCACTCAGGAGGTTGAGGCAAGAAGATTATAAATCCAAGGCCAGGCTGAGCTACACAGCAAGTTTGAGGCCAGCTTAGGCCACACAATAATACCTTATCTCAAAGAAAAGAATAATTAGTCCGTGTATATAAGGGAATGCTTCCTGTGTGTAACCATCAGGAAATGAAAATTAAAACTTCATCCCACCAAACTTGGATGTCTATTATCAAAAATAATAATAGTAAAAAATGCAATGAGGATGTGTAGAAAAAAAACCAAACTCCTTAATAATGTTGGTAGGAATGTAAGTTTGTATAACCATTAAAGGAAGTAATGGAGTTCTCTATATATAGATCTATCTATACCACTTCAAGATATTTATCCAGAGAGAATGAAGTCATCATGTAACAGCCATTTACATAAGTACTTTTATTGTACCACTATTCAGCAAAAATACATCTGCAGCCTAGGTGCTCATCAACAAAAAATGGATCAAGAAAGGATGCTCTACATACACCACGGGTTGTTATTCAGTCATTAAAAATGTTGTCATCACTTCTTGGCCTTTTGGCTAAGGTTAAGAGTAGTATCTGTTCTTATCAGAAACTACAAAAATGCAGCTTGAAAATTGAAGAGGTACTATTAGGTATTGAGAAGAGCATTGAGGTAGGACAGAGAGAAGAGGGGCACCACAGAGAGAAGGCATGATGGATATGACCAAGCATGAAATGTGTTTATATAGAAATGCCACCATGATGGCCATTAACTTATTTCAGATGATAACTACCTTTGGAAAAGACACAATGTGTGTTTGAGGCACTATCTATGTTTAAATTACTGTATACTGCAGACATTATGTATTTGCACCAAAAGATCACATACTACTCCATAGTCACATACCATTTTGCTTTTTTGTATTAGTGAAAAATAAATTCAATTTAAATAAAAATAAATTTATATGCTGTTTGTTGGTTTAAAAAATGAACATAGCTTAGTTGCATGTGTGTGTGTGTGTGTGTGTGTGTGTGTGTGTGTGTGTGTGTGTGTGTGCATTTGTGTAAACAAAAGGACTACCTGGGGCACTGTTTCTAAGGAGCAATCCACTTTGGGGGAGGGTGTTATTATCTCTCCACTGCCTTGGACCTCTCCAAATAGGCTTGGCTATCTGGCCAGTGAACTCCAGGGGGCTCTCCTGTCTCTGCCTCCTCAGTGCTAGAATTACAAGCAGGGCCCACCACATGGTTCTTCTCACACATGCTGGGGATCAAACTCAGGTCCTGAAGCTTAAGCATCAAGCACCTTGCAGTCTGAGCTATCTCCTCAGCCCTTTGCTTCAGTTTTTAGAATAATGCATTGACTGTTTTGCTGTGAGATCTGAAGTTATGAGAATAAATATTGAAGATAAGATGTGATTGATAGTGAAGAACCAAGGCCCCCTCCATCTTGTAAGCCTCTCCAATTTTTGCAACAGATCTAAGGTTTCGAGTTCTCAGTATTGCTGACATAAATTTCAGGAACCAGAAAGTACAAAATCAGGATGTGAGGAATGGCCATCTGGCCATCTGGTGGCAACTGATTAACCACAGAATGTCCCAGTCTGGAGACAGCTCAGGAAAAGGGCTTAACAAATGACCAGAGTTAAACTGGACATGAGATAACAGCAGAATTCTGTAAAGACCCTAAGCACAAGCCAATGAGGCTTGTACCCATACTGAAAACCCCCTGATATGGTAACCTTGTGGTTTTTGCCTTTAAAAACTGTATACTCAGGGAGAAGCACTTCCTCTAGCCCCCACTACATCGGTGTGCTTGATGAGGTCCCTGCCATGGCTTGAACTGCTCCAATAAATTGCTTTTCCATTTCGGTGAGTTTGTGTCCCTGGTGGTCTCTTCAGGGGTCTCACAACTTGGGCACAACATTTGGGAGCTCATCTGGGATCCCTAGAGGACACCTCCCCAGATGACAACCCTCCCAGACCCCTGAACCCCAAAGGTTTACACCGGCTGATGGGGTGAGTCTGTTTTGCCTGTTTGTTGTTTCTGTTTTCTGTTTCTCCTTTCTATTTCTGATTGCTGCCAGCAGCTGCATATTTCTGAGAGGTTCTGCTTTGGCAGACAAGTGAACCTGTAAGAGTCGGGAGACGTCCCCTTTCCTTGTCTGGGCAGGGTTCTCGAGTCTGAGGCCACTTTGCCAGGGACCCATGAGGGTCCCCTCTGTGAATCTCAGAACTCTAGGGATTGGGAGACTCTGTTGACTTGTCCCCAACCCATCCATTGGGCCTTTGGCATAATCAAAGCTCCCTCTCTGGGTGCCTGTCTGTCTGGACCATCTGTCAACTTTGTTAATGGCCCTTGTTCTTCCTTTTTTGTCTGAATGTATTGTAAAGGGTGTTATTTCTCTGATTTCTTTCTCAGCCCTTTTATCTTTTGTATATAGAAGAGCTACTGATTTTTTTAGTTTATCTTGTATCCTGCCTTATTACAGAAGGTGTTTATCAGCTTTAGGAGTTTATTGGTAGAATTTTTGGGATCACATGTATACTATCATATCATTTGCAAATAGCAAAAGTTTGATTTCTTCCTTTTCAATTTTTGTCCCCTTGATCTCCTTTTGTTGTCTTATTGTTCTATCAAGAACTTCGAGTACTATATAGAATAGATATATGGAGAGGGTAGACAGCTTTGTCTTGTTCTTGGTTTTAGTGGAATTGTTTTGAGTTTCTTTACATTTAATTTGATGCTGCCAGTCAGCTTGCTGTATATTGCTTATTATATGTTTAGGCATGTTCCTTGTATCCCTGATCTCTTCAAGATCTTTATCATGGAGGATTATTGGATTTTGTCAAAGTCTTTTTCAGCATCTAATAAGATGAACGTATGGTTTTTTTTTTCAGTTTGCTTACATGGCACATTATATTGACAATTTTTTTGTATATTGAACCATCCCTGCATCTCTGAGATGAAGCCTATTTGATCATGGTGGGTGATTTTTATGTGTTCTTGGATTTGGTTTGCTATTATTTAATTGAGTATTTTTGCATCAATGTTCATGAGGGAGATTGGTCTGTAATTCTTTTTCTTTATTGAATATTTGTGTGGTTTGGATATCAGGATGACTGTAACCTCTTAAAAAGAATTTGGCAATGTTCCTTCTGTTTCTTTTGTGTGGAACAATTTGGGGAGTATTGTTACTAACTCTTCTTTGAAATTCTTGTAGAATTCTGCACTGAAACATCTGGCCCTGGGCTGTTTTGGTTGGGAGACTTTAATAACTGCTTCTATTTCCTTAGGGGTTATAGGTCTATTTAAATTGTTTATCTGGTCTTGATTTAATTTTAGTGTGTAGTACCTATCCAGAGAATTGTCCATTTCTTTTACATTTTCCAACTTTGCAGAGTACAGCTTTTTGAAGTGTGATCTAATGATTCTCTGGATTTCCTCATTGTCTGTTATGCCCCATTTTTCATTTCTGATTTGTTAATTTGGATATTCTCTCTCTGCCTTTTGGTTAGTTTGGATAAAGGTTTGTGTATCTTGTTGATTTTCTCAAAGAACCAACTCTGTTTCACTGATTCTTTGTATTGCTCTCTTTGTTTCTATTGTATTGATTTCAGTCCCGAGTTTCATTATTTCCTACTGTCTACTGTTCCTGGGTGAGTTTGCTTGTATTTGTTCTAGAGCTTTCAGGTGTGCTGTTAAGTGGCTAGTGTGGGATTTCTTCACTTTCTTTATGTAGGCATTTAGTGCTATGAACTTTCCTCTTAGCACTGCTCTCATAGTGTCCCATAAGTTTGGGTATGCTGTGGATTCATTTTTTTTTTGAATTCTAGGAAGTCTTCTTTATTTCTTTCTTTACCCAGTGGTAATTCAGTTGAGAGTTATTCAGTTTTTATGAGTTTGTAGGCTTTCTGTAGTTTGTGTTGTTGTTGTTGAATTTTAACTTTAACCCATAGTGAGCTCATAAGATACAGGAGATTATTCTAATTTTTCATATCTGTTGAGATTTACTTTGTGACTGAGTATGTGGTCAATTTTAGAGAGAGTTCCATGAGGTACTGAGAAAGTTTATTCTTTTGTGTTTGGGCCAAATGTTCTGTAGATGTCTATTAAGTCCATTTGAGTCATAGCATCTGTTAGTTCCCTTGTTTCTCTGTTAAGTTTCTGTCTGGAAGACCTGTCCATTGGTGATAGTGGGGTGTTGAAATCTCCCATTATTAATGTATGGGGTTTGATGTGTGATTTAAGCTTCAGTAATGTTTCTTTTACAAATATGCGTGCCCTTGTATTTGGGACATAAATGTTCAGAATTGAGACTTTATCTTGATGTTTTTTTTCCTTTGACGAATATGAAATGTCCTTCTCCATCTCTTCTGATTATTTTCAGTTTGAAGTCTATTTTCTTATATACTAGAACAGCTACAAGAGCTATCTTGCTAGATCCATTGGTTAGAAAACCTTTTCCTAACCCTTTACTCACTCTGAGGTAATGTCTGTCTTTTAAGTTGAGGCGAGTTTCTTGTATGCAGCAGAAGGATGGATCCTGTTTTCATATCCATTCTGTTAGCCTGTGGTTTTTTTTATAGGCAAATTGAGTCTATTGATATTAAAGGATATTAATGACCAGTGATTGTTAATTCCTATTATTTTTTGGTTTTGTTGTCGTTAATATGTGTTTCTTTTTTGGGGGGCTTTTCTATTGTGAGATTATCTATTGCCTGTGGGGGGTTTTTTGTGTGGGGGGTGCAGCTAACTCTTTTTGGGTTGGAGTTTTCCTTCTAGTAGCTTCTGTAAAGTTTGATTTGTGGATAGGTATTGTTTAAATCTGGTTTTGTCATAGCATATCTTGTTTTCTCTATCTGTGGTGATCAAAAGTTTTAGTCTGGGACTGTCATCCATGGTCTCTTAGTGTCTGTAAAACATCTGTGAAGGATCTTCTGGCTTTTAGAGTCTCCATTGAGAAGTTGGATATAATTCTGATAGGTCTGCCTTTATATGTTACCTGGCCTTTTCCCCCTTTGCAGCTCTTAATATTCTTTCTTTATTCTGTATGTTTAGTGTTTTGATGATTATGTGGCAAGGAGACTTTTCTTTCTCATCCAATCTATTTAGTGTTCTGTATGCTTCTTGTACCTTCATAGGCACATTCTTTTTTTAAGATAGGAAAGTTTTCTTTTATGATTTTGTTGAATGCATTTTCTGTGCCTTTGGGCTGGAATTCTTCTCATTTTTCTATCCCTATTATTCTTAGATTTGGTCTTTTCATGGTGTCCCCAATTTCCTGGATGCTGTATGTTAGAAATTTTATGGATTTAACATTTTGTTTGACCCATAAATCTATTTCCTCTATTGTATCTTCAATGCCTGATATTCTCTCTTCCATCTCTTGTATTCTATTGGTGATGCTTGCATCTGTAGTTCCTGTTCTCTTATCCAGATTTTCCACTTCCAGAATCCCCTCAGTTTGTGTTTTCTTTATTGCTTCTATTTTCATGTCTTGAACTGCTTCCATCACTTGTTTAATTGTTTTTTTCTTGGCTGTCTTTAAGGGACTTAGTGATTTCTTCCAATTTTTGTTTGTCTTTTCCTTGATTTCTTTAAGGGAAATTTTCATTTCCTCCTTAAGGTCCTCTATTATCTTCATAAAGTTATTTTTAAGGTCATGTTCTTCTGCTTCATCTTCATTGGGATGTTCTGGTCTAGCTATTGTAGGACCACTGGATTCTAGTGTTGCCATACTGCCCTTTATGTTGTTTAATGTATTCTTATATTGATATTTACCCATCTGGCTTTGGGATAATTATAGGTACAGGTATTGATTCTTGAGATGTCTTTGTTGGTTAGGTCTTTTGTTCCTTTATTATCTGTTTCATTTATTGCCCTTTGGCCCAAATGGCCAAGGGTTCTGGTGATTGGATGGTCATCAGGTATAGTAGGGTTGTCCCAGCTGAGGTTTGTTGGGGTTTGGGTGCCTAAATCCAGTGTATCACCAGTTCTTCTGGCTAGTATGGTCTTTACTTGTGCCTATGGAGTCTGTTCCTCCTACTGGTATGGGTTGTGCCAGTGCCTATGGAGTCTGTTCTGCTAACTGGTGTGGGTGGTGCTTGTATAGGGTCTGCTGATGTAGGGGAGGGCTGTCCGTGAGGAGGATGGCATTGTTGGTGGAGGGTTTGGGCAGCAGAATGGGTCATAGAATGTATAGAGTCCAGTGGGTGGTGGCAGCAGTGGTGCTGTGGCCTGCCCACAGATCTCTCATCTGCTAGCTGGCTTTTGGGGACTATACTAGTACAGTGGAGTTCCACCACAGTTGGGGGCAGGGCCCAGCTGCTTTGCTGGTACTGAGATGGGAGAGGGAGGGCCCCAGGATGTTCTGATGTTCCCTGAGACTTAGAGCCTAAAAATTTGGCTAGTTTAACTGTGAGATCAGTCACTCACCTGTTCTTCCAATTGGTGTAGGTGGTGCATATGCCTATAGGGGCTGCTGATGTTGTGGTGGATGGTTGGCCAGTGGGGAGGATGATGGGATAGGTAGGGTTGGGAGGCAGAGTGGGTCATGGGGGAACAGATATCAGTGGGTGGTGGGGATGGTGTTCTCTTACCTGCTGGCTGAATGGCCTCTTTTTGTAAAAACTACTTTTATTCACTTTATCACTGTATAGAAAAATTTCAGTAAGACATTGAAGTGTGTTATAGTTAGGTACATTTAAGTGAAAATTCAAATATTGAAACAATCATTCTCTGGAAGTTACAACAATGTAATTTTAGAGTAACAGAAACATCATTTTATCTACATCTTCAAAAAACTTAAGCCTAAAGTTTGTCTTGGAAAATTGCTGTGTAATAATCCTTTTGTACACTGTGAAGATTTGTCACTTGTATTGGTTTAATAAAAAGCTAACTGGTAGGTAGCTAGACAGGAAGTATAGGTGGGACAGCCAGACACAGAAGAGGCTGGGAAGAAGGAGGGTGGAGTCAGAGGAGTCACTATCTAGATACAGAGGAGCAACAATGTGGTGATTCCCCTGCTGACTTTACAGCAGTCAGGGGAAGAAGTGATCCATGAAGAGATAAAAATGAAACTCAGCTCAGCCTGATTTAATTGTAGTTGGTGCTGGACCAAGTCTTCTAGAGTCTGACCCAGATCATTTTACTTTAGCCATATTTAAGCATAGAACAATTTTGGAAAAAAGTATTCAGGTAACAATTAACTCAGTTCCAAGTGTACAACAATTTAAGACATGTTTACATTGAAATTTCTACAAAGTACATCTGGCTTCTTTCACAAGAATAGGTACTGTTGACTCAGAGACAGTGCCCAAGACTTAGGGTCTAGGGAGTTTGACTGAGGTAAACATAATGCTTGTGGGTGTCAGGATTGGCATGGTACTAAGAAAACCTAGAAGTCACTTAGGCTGTTGTAAAGTGCAAGTGACATTACTCATAAGAGTAGGTTTTATGGTATAAAAGCAGTGCTCAAGATTTGGGGAAAAAGATGTTAGATGAGTAAAAACATAATTTCTGGGAGAGAAAGGAGTGCCTGTCCCATCCCACAGCAAAGGATAACCAGGTTGTAAAACAACATCATTCCTAGCATTCCAGGAAGAGCAGCCTTGCACCTCATTCCATTGAATAGGTAAGCTGTGTGTTAAACTTTCCTGGCTTTTCCAGTGCTTATATGTGTGTACAAGGCTCTGTTCTCTACACAGGACATGTACAAAATGAGGTAACAAGCCAAGAGCCATGTGGCAACACATAGATGAAAAGAAATGGATTAATTTAAGTTGTAAGAGTTAGTTAGTAATAAGCCTGAGTTATCAGCCAAACATTTATAATTAATATTAAGTCTTTGTGTGGTAATTTGGGAATGGGCTGATGGGACAGGAAAACTCTGATTACAAATGATGTCCCAACATGGGCCAGAATTTCCACTAAGACCTGACAAAGCTTAGAAAAGGATTCACACAAACACAGAGCCAAGCATGGTTCCTAGTCTCATTTCTCTCCTCCTGGCCACAGTACAGAGATACATCTCCCAGCCACTATCTGTAGGCTTGAGCTGCCAGCATGAGCCCTGCCAGCACACCATGAGCTAAGCTTCATAGCAGATTCCCACAGTCTCTCACATGGGCCATGATACAGAAAGGCATCCCCTGGCTACTGCCGGCAGAATGAAGCCAACTGCCATGTGCTAGTGTTGATACATATATATGATGGGAAATACATAGAGTCTGGATTCTGTATGTTACTGTGTTGTCTTTAGATTTTCTGATTGCTAATAAGGAAATGAAAGCTGCTAAGACACATTGGATTTTGAAAACTGCTGGATTAAGCCAACCTATATATTTAAAAAATGTGTTGACTTCAAAATGGAAGTCAAAAGATAGGTTACTTTGGGGAAGAGGTTATGCTTTTATTTCCATAGGAGATAAGAGACTGTGGATTCCTTCCAGGTTGTTATGGATCAGGCTTGATTGGGGAAAACTCTCTGAAATCCTGGCTATAGATATAAAGAAATAAACCTAGAAAAACTAGAAATCATGTATATTTTACTGGCTCAAACATAAAACAATCAGCTTTAACTGACTTGTACACACCACGTATTCCCTACTTGTAATGTATGTTACCTTTAAGAATTTATATAATTTTAGAACAGAGGGACAAGACACCAATAAAAATGGATGGCCCAGGTGATCCAACATCTCAGAATGACACCATTACAGTTTGTGTGTTCTGCATCTTAAACAGCTTCAAGGCTGCTGGCTGAGATGGTCCAGCCTCACAAAATACTCCAGCCAAGACTTAACAATTATCCTGATTTTCTGAAGGTTCCCCCCAAAGATACCAGTGACCACAAACAACAGGAAGTAGTCTAGAGAATGATGCCCACATTCCCAAGAGATGGGGTATGGGTGGGTTTTGGTCATTCAGTGAGTTATGGATATTTGTCATCATTTAAGAGGGTTGGTTACAAGTTGTTATCGGTAATGGTGAGGAAAAAAGCTGAACAAAGGAGATTAGATTTAGTTATCTCATTCTGAAAAGAAAAAGGGGGCATGTAGAAATAAAAGATAAAAGGGTAGATTATTGAATCTACTTTTAAACCAAAAAAGCAACTACTAGTCTTACATATTTTACATGGGTATGGACTTTTATATATTGATACAAATTTGAGGTTATTTTTGCTATATATATATATATATATATATATATTATATGTATGTTTCTACTCTTTGTTGGTATATTGTGTTTATGCAGCTCATTAATATGTATTGTATAATTAATAAATACAGATTAATAGTCACCTATAATAGTCAAACTTATAGTCATGTTAGGCATGTTTTTAAGGTCATACACAGATATATTTAGATAGATAGATAGATAGATAGATAGATAGATAGATAGATAGATGATCTTCAAACCTACAGAATAGAGCATTTAATATGTTTAATAACCTAGGGCTTTTCATGACATTGATACATGTGTGCTCCTGACAGCACCCATTTATGTCAAAAGAAGATGATGGGCATCGAAAAATGTCCTTATGGATTTTGCTTTTTTATGGAAAAGCTAGCCATTTGGGCAATTCAACTGCTCTTGCCTCAATTGGTGACAGTATATTTTCCAAACTGGATGAGCAGATTGCAAAAGAAAGTGACTACCAAACTTTGCTTCTCAGAAATGTCTGTCAGATATACCAGGCCTGTAGGCCAAAATTGGATGCCCTAATGTTATAAAAGAACCTAGGGTCCAGGCAGCAAGATGTCCCTGGTGTTAGATGACATTTTACCTTTCTGGGGTCTTTGTTGGAGTTAAAAATGAAATAATTAGACTTAAAATTTTCTTTAGTTATGATAAAAAGGTAAATTAGACATGAAACTTTAGACTTAAAAAGATATATAATAGAATATTTTCTCTAATTTGGCCAAATACAAATGGACTGGATATTGTAACTATAATTCTTACCTAATAACTGTTTTGTTATATATAATTTTCCTTTGTTAAAGTTAAAAACTTCCTTTTTAATTAGACAAAAGAGGGAAATGCTGTGGAATAATCCTTTTGTACACTATGAATATTTATCACTCAGATTGGTTTAATAAAATGCTGACTGGCTGGTAGCTAGACAGGAAGTATAGGTGTGTCAGCCAGACACAGAGGAGGCAAGGAAGAAGGAGGCTGAGTAAGAGGAGTTGCAGCCAGACACAGAGGAGCAGGACATATAAAATGAGGTAACAAGTATGAACCATGTGGCAACATATAGATTAAAAGAAATGGGTTAAATTAAGTTATAAGAGCTAGTTAGTAGTAATAAGCCTGAGCTATGGGCTGAACATTTGTAATTAATATTAAGTCTCTGTGTGGTAATTTGGGAGCAGGCTGGTAGAATAGGGAAACTCCATCTACAGAAAATAATTATAAATTTTATTTCTAGCCATGTCAAGAGAACCTATGACCTCCCGTGATTGAAAAAGTCAACTGTGTTAGACCTAGAAAGCAGCTGGCATTGGAGATGGGAAGCTTCCACAAAGATGTGCACAAAAAGGAACTAAAATTGGAGAATGTTCCTTGGTGGGCTTAGGGGATAATAAATAATAAAGTGTGTGGGTCAGTCAGTAGCCATTTTTATGTTTTTTAATGCCCCAAAGCAAATTACATATATTTTCATGAATAACACAAAAGTCACCATTAAGACCTTCAACACTGATGTTGTTCTGTTACCTAAATAGTTTGTCTTCTGTGTCATAGGCTTCTTTATGTTTATGTCCTCGCTAGACTGATGTCTCAGAATAGTGAAGTAGGACCAGACTGGTAAGTCTCATCTTCAGTCACATATCATGTGTACCAGCCCAGTCTGGTGAGTTCCCTATGTCTCAGACTACCTGCATGTGCATACATGCATATCCTCACACACACACACTTCCCAGACATAGCTGGATATCCTGGGCTGGTGTGCTGATGTACAAGCTGTACTAACTGAGCTATATCTGGAGGTGTGAGGATGACATGGGTGGCTAGGGTCTTGGGCACTCAATAGGCTAGGCCAGTGTACAAGTTTTCCAACCTAGGCTACCCCTGAGTGTTGGGGATAGCCTGGGCAGTCAAGGCACCAGGAGCTCAAGAGGGTAGGCCAGCTATGTCTGGGTATTGAGGCAGGTGTAGGCAGACTAGGGTCCAGGGAACTCACTGGACTAGACAAGATCAAAGGATATGAGACCTGGCCTAGGCCTGGAGGTTAGATATAGAAGAGGCAAATTAGAATCATCTGGATTCACTGGCTGGTATAGTGCACAAAATGTGTGACTGAGACTAAGATCAGAGATTGGGTATCTTAGGGTTACTGTTGTTGTGATAAACACATGACTAAAGCAACTTGGGGAGAAAAGGTTTGTTCAGCTCATGCTTTCACTTCACAGTTCATCATCAAAGAAAGTTATGAGAGGAACTCAAGCAGGGCAGAAATTTGGAGCTAGGAGTTGATGTAGAGGCCATGGAGGAGAGCTGCTTACTGGTTTGCTTCTCCTGGTTTGCTCAACCTGCTTTCTTACAGAACCTAGGACCACCAGCTCAGGAATGGCCCCATCCACAATAGACTGAGCCATCCCACACCAATAACTAATTAAGAAAATGACTCACACCTGGTTCTTATTGAGGCTTTTTCTCAAACGAAGTACCCTCCTTTCAGATAACTCTAGCCTGTATGTCAAGTTGACATAAAACTAGCCAGAACATTGGGGATATATCAGGCTCAAGGAGATTCATCCAACTGTGCCTGACCAGAGGATGTGTGACCTAGGCTAGGTATGGGAATTGGGGAGAGGGCTCAGTTCAGGTGCTCTACAACAAATCTTTCTAGGCTCATTGTTTATATTCCATGTATATGCCCAAGTATGCATTCTAAGGAGGGCGCACAGAATCTTCTAGTCTATGCCATTCAGAGCTTGATTGGTGAAGGAACATAAATATTTTAAGAAGTACTGAAGTAGCTATAATATGTAGCCTAGGGATATGAACAAGACACACTATTCTAAAATTGGATCTAATTTGAATGATACTAAAACCCTAGAGTGGGTCAAAGATTGTATGTGTGCTTAAATATACCACACTGAGATTGGCTATCATAACATGGAATATGTATTGATTACTTTTCTCATTTCTGTGACCAAATTCTCAACAAAATTTACTTAGGGAGGGAAAGGTTTACTTTGTATAATGGTTTAAGAAGAGATAAAGCTCATCATGGTGGCAGGGCATGAGGTGGCTGCAGTCAGGAAGCAGAGGGAGATAAACAGGACTCAGCTTATTTGTTCCTTCTTGTGTTTTTTTTTTTTTTTTTTTTTTTTTGGTTTTTTGAGACAGGGTTTCTCTGTGTAGCTTTGCGCCTTTCCTGGAGCTCACTTGGTAGCCCAGGCTGGCCTCGAACTCACAGAGATCCGCCTGCCTCTGCCTCCCGAGTGCTGGGATTAAAGGCGTGCGCCACCACCGCCCGGCCCTTCTTGTGTTTTTTAATTAAATCCAGGACCTCATTCCATGGGATGGCACTACCCATACTCAGGGTGGTCTTCCCTTCTCACTTAAACCTCTCTGGAAAAGTCTTCACAGACATGTCCAGAGGTGTATCTCCTAGGTAGTTTCAAATCCAATCAGTTGACAATGATTAATTGTCACAGCATTTAAAAAATGTGTGACTCAGAGGAATCTCTAGTTGTTCCTTAAGAACACAGATGGGCAACCAGCGAGGCTGTGCTTGATAACTGTGATATCTGTGAACTGTGAAGTCAGAGATCACAGGCCTGATCTGAAACATGTGCAATGTATTCATACCTCCTCATCCCATTCCTATTCCTGAATCAGTTTTGGAGACCCAGTGTTTTTTAGATGAAGGCAAGATTATAAAGTTGAGGAAAAGCTTTATAATCATATCAGAAAACTATTCTCTGATTCGTAATACTCATATTTTTCAAATGCATCTAAGGCCATTTTTAAGCAAATGAGTGATGGGAAACAACTCAGAGCATTTAGGGAGTATTATACACTTGTTCTGGGCTACCCTAACCTTTGGGATACTACTGTACTGCCACAGACCAAAAAGAGACTGGAGTGATTATAGCTGTAGGTGCCCATTTCTGGGTTTGTCTTCGTTGGATGGGTGTTTTCTGTCCTCTCTGGTTTTTTGGCTGGAGTGACCTTCACTTGAGTAGAGGGTCTCTGCTTGAGTTGGTTTGGATGGCCTTTCATCCAGAGTTGCCACCCAAGTTGAGGGCTGGAGTTCTGGCAATGTGTATATGACCTCACAAACCTCCTCCACTCACTCAGTACCTCCTCCCAAACACTATCCCCAATGCCCAGTGCTCTCTTCATCACTGTGTCCTAGCCCTGAATTCAGGTGAAGACCCCTGCTCAACAAAGAGGCAACACTGACAGCCAGAAGGCCACCCTGCAACTCAGGTGAAGACCCTATTGCTGTGGGATGTTCTGTATGTCCTGTGGGAGCCTGTTCTCGGGTTCCTCATGGCTTCATCCAGTAGGTCCGAATAGAGGATGATTAGGACCATGGGCCTGAGTGCAGGTGTCTGAGATGGTCTGCACTTGGTTGTGCTGTGGGATGGTCTGTATGTCAAGTTGCTCTGATTGGTCAATAAATAAAACACTGATTGGCCCATGGCTAGGCAGGAAGTATAGGCGGGACTAACGAGAGGAGTAATAAAAGAACAGGAAGGCAGAAGGACTCACTGCCTGCCAGCCACCACCCTGACAAGCAGCATGAAAAGATGCCGGTAAGCCATGAGCTGCATGGCAGGGTATAGATTTGTGGAAATGGATTAATTTAAGCTATAAGAACAGTTAGCAAGAAGCCTGCCATGGCCATACAGTTTGTAAGCAATATAAGTCTCTGTGTTTACTTGGTTGGGTCTGAGCGGCTGTGGGACTGGCAGGTGACAAAGATTTGTCCTGACTGTGGGCAAGGCAGGAAAACTCTAGCTACACCCTATGCTCAACCACAGGCCACACAGGATGCATGACCTGAAAGAAAACAAAAGCAAAGGAACAAAACACCCATTCAACAAAGACAAACTCAGAAATCCACATTTAGACCTATAACCACCCCAAACTCAGACTCCTAGACACCAGCATAAGAACATAGTTAATGAGGACTATAGGAGTCCAGACCCTTGAAAGCCCTCTCCCAAGGTCTGGGAAGAATCTACAACCAGCTGATAATCTAATCTTTGATGCTATTAAATGAATCTATGTACACAAAACTCTTTAGTTTATTTGCTTTATTTTTCTGAGTCAGTTCTCCCTCTAAATGGCTTCAGCTCTGTTCTCATACTCAGCTCTTCTCTGTCCCTTCTCCTCCTGTCCTCTTATAACTCTAACTCCTTTCTGTCTCTGTCTTCATCTTCATCCTTGTTATTCTTCTTCATCTTTGTTCCTTCTCCTTCCTCTTCCAGAGTCCAGTCTCTGTACTACCAGCCGACTGACTCCTACAATATCATGCCAAGATTCTAAGGTCCCTATAAGAGTAATGATAGCTAGCTTCATTTGCAACCTAAAAGAGGAGTAAATAGAGGATGTGGGGTCAGATAAGACCTGGAATAAGTCAGAAAGGGAATTTATATGCTCAAAATATATTCTTATAAGTGGTTAGGTGGAATGTTATGATTCTATCATAAATTTGATTAAACTACAATCTTACATGTAGTTAGGTAAAAGAGTCTATACATCACTAAAATATAACTGCTTCTCTATTCCTATGTTACCATATACTGGCAGGGTGGGGTAACTCTGGAGCTAGAAAACCTGCCTCATAGCTACACTGCACCTCATATGCAAAAAGCCCTTTGTT
Source organism: Peromyscus maniculatus bairdii (assembly GCF_049852395.1). Taxonomy (NCBI): domain Eukaryota; kingdom Metazoa; phylum Chordata; class Mammalia; order Rodentia; family Cricetidae; genus Peromyscus; species Peromyscus maniculatus. The sequence continues at coordinate 118,516,210 of NC_134852.1, read as the reverse complement.
TTGAGTCAAATGCTCTGGAAAGCTACTTGGCTATAAGAGAAAGGAGGGTCTGAGTTTCATCTGCACAAGAAACAAAGTTATGCACCTAGCTTTGCCTGTTTCCTAGGCATTATCTCCAGAAAGGTGTTTACCTTAATTCAGGAGACTGTTTTCTGTTTTGGCCTAGGATGCTTGAGAAGAATTTCAGGTAAAATATACTGTTAAAAGTTCTTGGGAAAGTTATGAGCACATGTGAAATTTATAGCAGGAGACAGCTGATATATTGAAAGCTGAATGATACCAAATACTCCTTGAGATTTGGGTTCCTCTAGAAGAATGCCTTGATTTTTCTAGGAAAAGCTTTATCATAATCAGCTGAATTCTTACTACATTCCTGTGGCTCATAGCACATTGTCAACAACAGTCAGAGCAATATATCACCACCAGAGCCCAGACATCCCATGACAGCAAGCCCTGAACATTCCAACACAGCTGAAGCACAAGAGAAAGATCTTAAAACTAACTTTATGAAGATGATAGAGGTCCTTAAAAAGGAGGTGAATAATTCTCTTAAAGAAAGCAAGGAAAATCAAACAAAAGTTGGAGGAAATTTATAAATCTCTTAAAGAAAGCCAAGATAGAACAAACAGTTGAAGAAAATGAATAAAACTGTTCAAGACCCAAAACTGGGAAGAGCAGAAATAAAGAAAATACAAACCAAGGAAATTCTGGAAATGAAAAATCTAGGTAAGTAAAAAGGAACTACAGAGACAAGCTTCACCAACAGACTATAAGAGAAGGAAGCTTAGGGATTGAAGACACAATTGAAGAAGTAGATATACTGGTCAAAAATTCCTGACACTAAACATTTGGGAAATCTGGGACAGTGTGAAAAGACCAAACCTAAGAATAATAGGGATAGAAAAAGAAGAAGAAGAAGAAGAAGAAGAAGAAGAAGAAGAAGAAGAAGAAGAAGAAGAAGAAGAAGAATCATCTCAGCTCAAAGACAAAAAATATTTTTAATGAAACCAGAGAAGAAAATTTTCCTAACTTCAAAAATAGACATGTCTATGAAGGTACCCAAAGCTTACAGAACACCAAATAGATTGACCAGAAAAGAAAGACCCCTCACCACATAATAATCAAAACATTAAACACACAGAACAAAGAAACAATATTGATAACTACAAGAGAAAAAGGTCAAGTAACATATAAAAGCAGACCTATTAGAATTACACTTGACTTTTCAATGTAGACTCTAAAAGCCAGAAGGGCCTGGACAGATGTGCTGCAGACTCTAAAAGACTATAGATGCCAGCCTAGACTACTGAACCCAGCAAAATGTTCAATCAGCATAGATGGGGAAGACAAGATACTCCATGATAAAGTCAATTGGAAAAACATGAGTCTGTTTTCTGGGATGCAGCTTAAATACCCTGTGGAAGTGCTCTTAAGTCTCTCTGGGGCAGGAGCTGTGTTTAGTGGGCTTTGAAGGGGTGGGTTTGGGGAAAGAGATGGGGGAGGGGAGTTGAGGTGGATCTTCTACCAGAACATTTCAGACTCTTTGGGTATATGGACGCTAGGGTGCCAGGGGCTGAAGTGAAGCTCCCACCCAAACATTCCAGACTCTTTGGGTATAGGGGTGCCTGTTCAAGTCTGGTTACTTCCTGCAGGCATAGGATGACATGAGGAAGCGGGGAGTTGTGAGTTGGTGGTTTCACATTAAGCAAGAGGTGTGAGTGGAGGAGCATCTGGTTGTCATCCTGGAGTCCTCAGGCATCTGTTTCTTGAGGAAGCAGAGAACGCGAGTTTCTAGAAAAAAAAATAGATTATTAACATCTGCCCTAGTTGTACTGTAAAGATGAATACATAGGGCAAAAGAGCAGACAGGCCCTTAATTGGGAAATCTTGAAAAACTGGAGGGTGGAGGGTCCCAGCTGCTGGGCAGACCATGTATCATGAATAGGTGCCCACTTGAACTTAGAGAGATACCCAGCATGGGTGTCCCTGGAGCTTGGCAGCCAAGGTGGTGGTGAGGATCATAGTATAAGGTCCTGTCCATCACGGATCAAGAGACTTAGGAGCTAGCTGTTTGAGGAGTACTCTGTCCCCTGGGGAGAGTGGGGCAGGCTCAGGGGCAGTTGGGTCCATTGGTGTGGGGGCAGGGAGATAGATGTTAACATGTGAATGGAGAAGGGATCTCAAAAGAGAGAAGTAGGGGAGGTAGGTACCCAGCCAGTGGGGGAGTTTGGGTTAGGAGGTGGTGATTGAGGATGAAGGGCCTTTCATTAAGGAACTCAGGCCTGTAGTGGAGTATGGGGTGGCCCAGAGGCAGGTAAGGATAATGGGGAGAAGAGAGGTCCAAGATAACCTGAATTCATTGGAGATCTTGGTGAGTTGTTTGATGAGTCCATTGGCCTTTTCAACATTTCCCAAGGATTGTGGGTGATAGGGAATGTGGAGCTTTCAGGAGATGTCTGATACTGGCTCCATGACATTGCCAATCCTTGTCAGGTTGGTGTCCTCAAAGCTGGTGCAGAGGCTGTCATATCTGGAGGGTCCCCTGTGAATGGGCCTGTGAAATACTCAGGAGAATGTGGTGGCCAAAGTGAGTGTGGCCCCAAAGCAGCTGAGAATATCATGACCAAGCAGAGGTACAGGGCAAGCAGATATGACTAGAAAAAGGTGTGAGAAAAATCTCCCTGCAAGAATGCAGGGAAGTGTCAGGATGTTAAGTGGGAAGAAAGGGGTCCTGTCCACCCCCATGACAGAAATTGGGGAGGGAACTATAGGACTGAGTGAGATGTCAAAACAGAATAGGTAGCTCCCATGTCCAAAAGAAAGTCAGTAGACTTACTCGCTACCTGCAGCAACACCCTAGGCTCAAACAGGGCAATGGGAGTCACCAAGTCTAGACTGTATCAGTCCTCCACCAGGCTTAGGAGTTCAAAGACAGGAAGAGTCTCAGATGCCAGTGTTGGTGAGCCTGGACATCTGTGGCATGGCATAGAGGAGGAGCCCACATGGGTCATTCCAATCTCCAGTGCCCAGGCATTACCAGACAGGGCATGTCCTCCTGGGCAGCTTGGGGTCAGGGCAATATCATGACCAGTGGCCCTGCTTGCTGCATTTGAAGCCGGTTTTTAGCAGAGTTGACTTGGGCTGAGCCCCGGTGGGATGGAGTCTCATGGTCAACTTCCCTTGTCCCTCTTGTGGGGGCCCTGGTGGCCTCAGGGCAGCTGCTAAGGCTTGGGCTTGGAGCATATTTTGTTGTAGCCTTGTCTATCGGGATGACTCAGCTGTCATCAAAAACTTTAAAAGCCATTTTCATCAATTCCTGTAGGGGAGTTTGGGCATCCTCCTCAGCCTTCTTAAATTCTTTTCTAATATCTGGCACTGACTGAGATATGAAACTGGTGGCAAGGACCATGGCTCCCGCTGGGGAGGCTGGGTCAAGGCGAGTATATTGAACCATCGTCTCTTGTAACCAGTTTAGATAAATAGCCAGGTTTTCACCGGCTAGGTGTGTAATCTCTCTCTCGGGACTTATCAAAATTAACAACTTTGTTTGAGACCATTTCCATACCTTGGAGGAGTCAACAAACCAGGAGGTCTCTTCTCTGGAGACTTGAACAATTACATCAGCTCCAGCTTCCTCTCAGAGAGGGCAGAGGAGGGCAGGAGTCTGGCAAAACTTAGTATGAGAAGAAACTGGAAAAATTCAGGGGCATTAGGCCAGTATCTAAAAGGGAACCCGGATGTAGGTTGAGGCATTGGGAGATAGAGGGTAGCAGTGGGGGGAGGGGAGGACAGAAAGTAGGATGGATTTTGTCTTTGATTTGTGGCCCCATAGGAGGGGGTTGGGTAGTTAGAGTTTGGGGGAAGTGGGGGAGGGGCCAGTGTCTCTGGCAGCATGGTCAGAGTGGAATTGTCAGGATCCGAGTTCCCATATGGGCAGAAATCTGGAGGCACCATGACCCTAGCCAATAAGACCAGTGCTGTGGGACATTGGCCTCTGTAGGGAAGGTGGGAATGCAGAACTGAAAAACCACCAACAAAAAATTTTAAGATAGCACAGTATGGAAAATTATAAGGTTTTCTCAGGAGGCCACCTTGACTGGTTATCGAGCGTGTACTGTGGCCAGGCCTTAGTACTCAGAGAAATCAAGCTATTAGGACAGATGGTATCATATGACCCCAATTTGAATAGATTTTGTAAAAGACATTGCAGGGGCGTTTGGGGATCAGGCTTTGAATGGCAAGTGTCCATTTCACAAGTCTATCCCAGAGACCCAAAGCCTAGCACAATGCATCTACTGTGGTAGGTCTTGGGTCAAAAAACAGGTGTAGGAAATTCCCTTTAACAGAAAGTCTTCTGGAGAATTGGTCCTATGGAACAAAGGCAGCCCTTTGCTCTGGAATGGGTCAGAGGCATAGTCATCTGAGGAGTCCAGAGGACCTTTTAAAAAATAAATAAAAAGGGGGTAATTGTGGGAGCCCACAATGACTCCAGCTTGTGGCTTGTTTTCCTCTTGATTCAAGGTCAGAGAGTTCAAGCTTGCCTTTGCTCTTTCGGCCTGAATAACAAGATGATCGGTCAAAGGCATGGTTACTAGATGTCTTGCTTCCCAAGGCTATATAATAGGATGCTTTTCTGTAAGGCATGATTACTAGATGTTTTGAGAATTAAGGAGATGTTTATGCTTATCTGTACCTTGAACCATGGTGTCCTTGAGTGGGGGAGGTCCTTTTGCCTCAGGGCTTCTGCAGTACTGACTGAGAGCCCTCCTGAAGCTATTCTGTGTCCCTGTCTTTTCTTTCATGTCTCTATTTTTCGTATCTGTTTTTTCTCAATCCTCACTCCCCTATTCAGGTCGGACAGGGCCTGGCATATGTGAAACCCAAGTCCACTTACTACACAGATCAGAAAGAGATGGTGTCTGTGTTCTAAACAATGATGATCCCTATGTTAAATTCCCTCCTCTATAGCATCAGAAACAAGGGTGTTAAAGAGGCTATGAAAAACTTATGGCTACCATTCACTGGTAGCCATAAATATCTGACATTTTAAACAGTGTCATGAGCCCTGATATTCCAGGTGAATGGACAGTACAGTATGCAACTATACAGTTATATTTATGGTATTTTAGACATAAACTTTATAGGTTATCAAGAATGTCCTCATTGCAAAAAAAATAGCTTTACTAAAATGGCAATACTTAAAAATTTTCCCTTTGCTTTATCCTTTCATTAGACACCAGAATCGGCATTTCTGAACACAAATCTCTCTCATAAATTCTGTGTTCTTTGAATGTAGCCTTTAGATTTTAAACCATATAATCATTTGTAATCCTTTGAGGAGTGTCACCCAAAATCTTTTATATATATATATATATATATATATATACTTACACACACACACACACACACATATATATATATATATATATATATATATATATATATATATATATATATATATATATATATAGAGAGAGAGAGAGAGAGAGAGAGAGTTTGTTTTACACCTGGACCACAATTCTCCTCCCTCTTTTCCTCCCAATCCATCTCCTTACCTCACCTCTCTCCCTAAATCTACTCCTCCTCAGTTTCTGTTCAGAAAGGGTCAAAATGGATGAACAAGTGACCTTTTGCATGATGGAGCATATTTTGGATATATGCCCAAGAATTCTATGGCTGGGTCTTGAGTTAGATTGATTCCCAATTTTCTGAGACACCAACATATTGATTTCCAAAGTGACTGTACAATGTTGCACTCTCACCAGCAGTGGAAGAGTGTTCCCCTTGTTAGACATCCTCTCCAGCAGGAGCTGTCACTTGTGTTTTTGATCTTAACCATTCTGCCAAGTGTAAGATGAATGCTCAGAGTCATTTTGGTTTGCATTTCCCTGATGGTTAAAGATGTTGAACATTTCTTTAAGTGTATCTCTGCTATTTGAGTTTCTTCTGTTGAGAATTCTCTACTTAGATCTGTAACCCATTTTTAATTGGCTTATTTGGGTTTTTTATATGTAGTTTCTTGAGTTCTTTATATATTTGGACTTTAACACTCTGTCAGATGTAGGATTAGTGAAGATCTTTTCCCATTCTGTAGGCTGTCATTTTGTAGTACTGATACTGTCCTTGACCTTACAGAAGCTTTTCAGTTTCAGGAGGTCCCATTTATTAATTGTCAATCTTAGTATCTGTGCTATTAATATTCTATTCAGGAAGTTGTCTCCTGTACCAATGTGTCCAAGGCTATTTCCTACTTTCTCTTCTATCAGGCTCAGTGTACTTGGATTTATGTTGAGATCTTTCATCCACTTGAATTTGAGTTTTGTGCAGGATGATGGATATAGATTATTTGCATTCTTCTACATACCAACATCCAGTTATGCCAGCACCATTTGTTGAAGATGCATTCTTTTTCCATTGTATAATATTGGCTTCTTTGTCAAAAGTCAGGTGTCCATAGGTTATAACTAACAAGAAAAACTATATACACAAGTACAATAACTATATACAATATATACAAGTAATAAATACCTAAACAATATCTAGTCCATTTGTATTTGACAAATTCAGAGGAAATAATTACATTATCTATCCTATTTTGGTAAGTCCAAATTGTATCTAATTCACTTTCTATCCTAATTAATCTTCAACTATAACTGACTAATCTTCAACTCCCTCAGAGATCCAAGAAGGAAAATAATATTACCTAATAAAAAATAAAAATAGGAAGTACATGCAAGCAACTTCCCAAAAAAATTGTGAGTTGACAGAAACAGACAGCTGCCTGGACAGTCACCCGAGGTTTCTCCACAGTGTTGGGGCATCATCTTCAGCCTATAGGCTTAGCGTATCTGACAGACTCATTTGTGAAGTGAGATGTACACGAGGTCTATTGTTCGACCTCCCATTGGGTGAGAGTAGCCCATGTACCAGAAACACCTGAATTCCACTAGTGTCATGTCATGATTCAGGATTTTAAATTCTGGAAATTGTTGATGGTTTTTTAATTCAGCTGTCCATTCTTCTTGGCTGTGTATATATGGCTTCATCTCATCATCCCATTCTTTTCCACATCCCTCTATTAAATGCTCACTTTCCCTGTGTCCCATAAGTATGGGTGTGTTGTGAACTCATTTTCATTGAATTCTAGAAAGTCTTTATTTCTTCCCCAACCCAATGGTAATTCAGTTGAATTGTTTCATTTCCATGAGTTTTAGGCTTTCTGTTGTTTCTATTGTTGTTGAAATCTAGCTTTAATCTGTGGTGGTCTAACAGGATGTAGGAGGTTATTTTAATTCTCTTGTATCTGTTGAAACTTATTTTGTGGCCTAGTATGTAGTTAATTTTGGAAAGGATTCCATGAGGTCCTGAGTGGAAGGTATATTCTTTGGTGTTTGGGTGAAATGTTCTATAGACACGTGCTAGGTCCATTTGAGTCATAACATTTGTTACTTCCCTGTTTAATTTCTGTCTGAATGACCTGTCCATTGGTGAGAGCGGGGTGTTAAAGTATCCCACTATTAAAGTTTGGGGTCTGATATGTGATTGAAGCTTTAGTAATGTTTCTTACTAAATACAAATGTGAGTGGCTTTGCGTTTAAGTTTCAGTAATGTTTCTTACTAAATACTAATATGAATGTCCTTTTATTTTTCCTTTGATGAGTATGAAGAAGACTTACCCATCTCTTTTGGTTAATTTTTATTTGAATTCTACTTTATTAGATATTAGGATAGCTACAACAGCTTGCTTCATAGGTCTGTTTGATTAGAAAACCTTTTCCAACCCTTTACTCTAAAGCAATACATATCTTTGATATTGAGATGTGTTTGTGTATGCAACATACAGATAGATCCTGCTTTCATATCCATTCTGTTAGCTTGTGTCTTTTTATTGGCTAATTGAGATGATTGATATTAAAGTATATTAATGACCCTTGTTTATTAATTCTTGTTTTTTTGTTATTGTTATTGGTAGTGTGTGTGTGTGTGTGTGTGTGTGTGTGTGTTCTTTGGGTTTTGCTGGTATGAGATTATATATTGCCTGTGTTTTCATTGGTGTAGTTAACTTCCTTGGGTTGGAGTTTTCCTTCTAGTATCTTCTGTATGGCAAGACTTGTGGATAGATAGTTTAAATTTGACTTCATAATGAAATATCTTGTTTTCCTTTTCTATGGTGATTGAAAGTTTTGCTGAGTATAGTAGTGTGGGCTGGCATCTGTGGTCTCTTAGGACTGGAAGAAATCAGTCTGAGCCCTTTTCAATTTTAGGGAATCTATTGACAAGTCAGATATGATTTTCATAGGTCTGCCTTTATATGTTCCTTGGCTTTTATCCTTTGCCACTTTTAATATTCTTTCTTTGTTCTGTATGTTTAGCATTTTGATAATTCTGTGGTACAGGGTGTTGGTTAAATTATTTTGGCCACTCCATGTAGTTAAAAGGATATTTATTTAATGGCGTAACTCACAAATTAAGTAATGGGTAGGTCGCAGGGTCTGGGGAAGGAGTATTGCAATCCAGTGGTGTTCTCCGGAGCTCTGCACAGTCCACCTTTCACCAATCTGTGTCCTGGCACCGAGCGTGCACAGAGAGAGCGCTGGCCCATCCAGCTCTCGGGTCCCCAGGCGCCTCCCCTCACCCTGCCTCGTAGGCGTGACAGTTGCCAGAGTCTCAATGGGGGTTGGAACTTTCAGATCCAAGCTGGAATGGCTACCCACTACATCTCCTCCCTTTTCTTGTCTAAATAAGAAGGTTATAAACTAATACAAGACTATATACAAAGGAATGGTTATCAAATATTGTCCAGGAGTTGCCCATTGAAATCCTGAATAGGTGTCAATGGTATGATGTACATACTTTAATCTTCCAAATTCTGCAAAATGAAACACATCCATTTGCCAAATTTCATTTTTTTGTATACCTTTTGGATTACTCCCTGCAGGTAATGGAGTTTGGTTATAGATGGAACAAGTAGGACATTTTTTCACAATAGCCTTAGCCTGTTGCCAAGTGATGGAGAAATCCTTCTTCAAACCTTTGCTATTCATATGGTGTTTCTTATCATATTCTGAAGCTTCTAGCACATTACCTATTAGTAACTGATCAATCTCATCATTACCTTGTGCTAAAGGTCCTGGCAGACCTGTATGGGATCTGATATGTATTATATATATAGGATGTTCCCTTTTTCTGATGATTTCCTGCAATTGTATGAATAATGAAGTTAATTCTGTATTATCAGGAATAAATTCAGCAGTTTCAATATGTAAAACAACTCTCTCTGCATATTGAGAGTCAGTTACTATATTGAGGAGTTCTGTGAAGTCCATCAGAACCATAAGAATGGCATAGAGTTCTGCCTTTTGTACAGAGCTATATGGACTTTGCACCACTTTACTTAAGTCTCCTGATTTATATCCTGCTTTCCCTGATTTATTTGCATCAGTATAGAATGTGAGGACTCCAGAAATTGGCTTTTGTCGTACAATGTGAGGAAGGACCCATTCAGTCTTCTTTATGAATTCTATTCTCTTGCTTTTGGGATAGTGGTTGTTAATCTCTCCCAAAAAGTTACTCCAGGCTCTCCGCCAGTATTCATTATCTTTCCATAGTGATGAAATTTCCTCATTAGTTAATGGTACTACAATTTCTGCTGGGTCCATTCCTGTCAACTGGCGAAGTCTTAATTTACCCTTTTGAATCAAATCAGAGATCTTTTCCATATAAGTCTTTAATTTCTTATTTGGTTTACGTGGTAGGAATATCCATTCCAATATAATATCTTCCCTCTGCATCAAAATACCTGTTGGGGAATGTCTGGAGGGGAATATGACAAGAATGCATTTAAGTTCTGGATCCACACGATCCATATGTGCTTCTCGAATTGTCTTTTCTACTAGAGCCAATTCCTTCTCAGCTTTGGCTGATAATTCTCTTGGACTATTTAATTCTTTGTCCCCTTCTAGAGTATTAGCCAAATTTTGTAGTCTATCTTTGGGTATTCCCATGATACCCAGTAAGTTGGAAATGCTTCCTAATAACTTTTGAAAATCATTAAGAGTCTTCAATCTATCTCTTCTTAGTTATACCTTTTGGGGTCTAATTTTTTGTAGCTCTATCTTATATCCTAAGTAATTAATAGAATCTCCTCTTTGTATTTTTTCAGGAGCAATTTGCGGTCCTCAGCGAGGCAAAACTTTTTTTACTTCTTCAAACATGCTTTCTAATGTATCTAACTTTGGATCAGCTAATAGGATATCATCCATATAGTGATATATTATGGATTGTGGAAACTTTACACGAATTATCTCTAATGGTTTCTGCACAAAGTATTGACACAAAGTAGGGCTGTTTAACATTCCCTGTGGGAGGACCTTCCATTGATATCTCTTGACTGGCTGAGAATTATTATAATTAGGTACTGTGAAGGCAAATTTTTCTCTATCATTTTCCTGTAAGGGTATTGTAAAGAAACAGTCTTTTAAGTCAATAACTATTATAGGCCATTCTTTTGGTAGCATAGAGGGAAAGGGCATCCCAGTCTGTAGGGAGCCCATTGGCTGAATTACTTTATTAATAGCTCTCAGATCTGTCAGCATTCTCCAATTACCAGATTTTTTTTAATAACAAATACAGGAGAATTCCAAGGGCTGGTAGATTCTTCAATGTGTTGAGCATTTAACTGCTCTTGAACCAGCTGTTCTAAAGCTTGTAGCTTCTCTTTTGTCAAAGGCCATTGTCCAACCCAGACAGGTTTATTAGTTAGCCATTTTAAAGGTAAGGCAGTTGGTACTTCTGAGAGTTCAACAACAGCTGTGCTCTGTTTGTGAACAGCCTGAATGGTTGGTGACTGATTTTTATAGCATGTTATGATATTATTCCTAGAAACATGCATTGGTCTGTATTCCTTTTCTGAAAGTGTAGGAATTTTAATCTGGGCATTCCACTGTTGTAACAGATCTTGGCCCCAAAGATTTACTGCTACATTTGCTACATATGGCTTCAGCCTTCCTCTCTGTCCTTCTGGCCCTATGCATTCAACCCATCTCAAACTCTGTTTTATCTGAGATAGGGTGCCAATCCCTAACAGTTGGACATCTACCTCTTGAAGAGGCCAATTCGGATGCCATGATTTTGGTGTAATTATAGTCACATCTGCACCTGTGTCTACCAGGCCCTCCAGAACCAGGCCATTAATTCGAATTCTAAGCTTTGGTCTTTGTTCATTTATGGAAGTCTGCCAAAATATTTGTTTTATAGTGTTCTTTGTAAACTGTGATCCATCTATCAAAGCTGTTTTATCATCCATTGCAGTATCGGTTTTTACATTAGGCATTGGTTTATTCAGTTGTCCTGGAGAGGAATTTCTTCCACAGTGTCTGGGAATGTTCGTACTACGTTTGGTTTGGGGGCCTGCAAGAGCCCCCCTGAGGCGTTTCCCGCCAGTAAAGGGTTGCCTTGTATATCTATTTTTGATCTGCACTCACTGGTCCAATGTCGGCCTTTGCCACATCTTCTACATAATCCAGGAGGTGGTTGGGGTCTCCTGTTTAGGCTATTCCTAGAAGGAGTATTGCTTCTAGGAGTACCCCATGTACAGTTTTTACTTATATGACCTGGTGCACCACACTTAAAACATTTGCTAACACAGGGCCTTCTTTCACCTCTGGGATTTGTCTCTCCTATCCAAGCCTCATTACTGTAGTTAAGAGACTGAACACCATTAGTATGTTGAATCCATTCTTCCAAAGGAGCTGATCTGATCTTTAATGGTGTAAGTATTCTTCTGCATTCTGCATTAGCATTGTCGAACGCCAAGGACTCAGTTAATACTTTTCTTAATTCTTTGTCTGACACAGCTCTTGTTATAGCTGTGCTCAGTCTTTGTAAAAAATCAGTGAAAGGTTTGTGCGGTCCCTGAAATGTCTTTGTGTATACCTCAGTTGGTTTTCCAGGTTCTGGAATTTTTTCCCAAGCATTTAGAACTGCTGTACGGCATAGGGATATTGTATGCTCATCATAAGTGGCTTGTACATTCCTGTCAGCGAAACATCCCTCACCAAGTATTTGATCTTGGGAGATCACAAAACCTCTGATTTTACCTTGCTGTTCTAAATTTTTGCCTCTTCTCTCAACCAGCTTTTCCACTGTAACTGCTGGCTATATTCTAGAACAGCTGAAATTAACTGATGCCAGTCATCTGGAATGATTCTATGTGAGGTAGACCATGAATTTAACATCTGTCTTACATATGTGGAATGTATCCCATATGTAACTACTGCTTCCTTTATATTTTTAAAGTCCCTTGTTGAAATTGGTTGTAATGTATATGTCATATATGGCTCGGGGTGTGTGTCATCTGCTGGCTTCTCATGGACAATAACAGGATAAGCCATTGTATGAGAGCCATTTGGAGATGTTACAACCTCTATGGTCTTGACCTTCTGCTTATTAGTTCCCTTGTCATGTTTACTGAGAGTTTCTTCTAGGGCTTGCAAACGAGCACCTAGGGTCTGTTCTAGGGAGTGAACCTCCTCTCTTGCAAGGGACTCCATATTTCTCATGGAATCATAGAAGTTTTTATGTTCCTCAGAAACACATGATTCCATGGACCTTATCCTATCAATTAACGATAATCTTTCTTCCTTATATACTGTCTGAGTAGCCACAACTTCACTCTGGAGAGTTAGTGTTCTATCCATTAAATATTCACATTTATTATCAATAAAATCAATTTTGGGTACAAGCCTTTTTTGTAAATCCTGATTAGCAGATTCTAGAGAAAGAATCTTTTCCTGTAAGCCTTCATTGCTATCTTTTAACGCCTGTATCAGTCCCAATAATGACTCATCTTTGTTCTTAAACCAGTGTTTGAACACTGTGTGAATTATTATGATGAATGCCAAAATGGTATAGCCCAGATATGCCTTAGGAATGTCGTATATTTCCAGGAAGATGTCATTCATCATACACACAAAAAGATTTTTAAATTCTTGTGAGGTAATGTTGTCGGCCATATTACATGAATTACTCAAAATTTGTTAGTCAATTTTAAGGTGTAAAATTATCAAGTACCTTTACTTGAAACAATATGCTTACCTTTTGTGGGTTTGGGGGCATGTAGTAGCACTTTTCAGCCAGCAGGTGGCGTTGGTACAGCTCCAAAACAGGGCCTGCTGGCGATCTTGGCTGGAGTTGGAGGGAGATGGTGGAAATGGCGGAGATGGCAGAAATTGGAGCTAGCACTCCCCTGCCTCTTTCACTGGTCTGGGGCTAAGCTAGGGAATTGAGATCAGACTAGCTGCTCCCTTTTTCGGGAATGGAACCGTGTAGGTGTTCCCTGGTTATATGGAACTTTGCAGGCGGGTTTAGGTACCGGCCAGCTAGGGGGGAGAGGGCGGGAGCCGCCCAGGCCTTGGGAGTTTGCCCCACGTGAGCCCCAGATATTGGTGAAATTATTTTGGCCACTCCACGTAGTTAAAAGGATATTTATTTAATGGTATAACTCACAAACTAAGTAATGGGTAGGTCGCAGGGTCTGGGGAAGGTGTATTGCAATCCAGCGGTGTTCTCCAGAGCTCTGCAAAATCCACCTTTCACGATCTGCATCCTGGCACCGAGCGCGCACAGAGAGAGTGCTGGCCCATCCAGCTCTCGGGTCCCCAGGTGCCTCCCCTCGCGCCGCCTCATAGGCGTGACAGTTGCCAGAGTCACAATGGGGGTTGGAACTTCCAGATCCAAGCTGGAATGGCTACCCACTACAACAGGGATTTTCTTTTCTTATCCAATCTATTTGTTATTTTGTAAGCTTCTTATACTTTTATAGGCATGGCCACTTTTAGGTTGGTAAATTTTTCTTCTATTATTTTGTTAAATATATTTCCTAGTTTTTTTTGAGCTGGGATTCTTCTCCTTCTATTCCTATTATTCTTAGGTTTGGACTTTTCATAATGTTCTAGATTTCCTGGATGTTTTGTGTTAGAAAATTTTTAGATTTAACATTTTCTTTGATGGTTGAATCTATTTCCTCTATTTCTTCTTCAATGTCTGAGATTCTCTTTTCTATCTCTTATATTCCATCTCTGATGGTGATGCCTGCATCTGTTCCTATATGCTTACCCATATTTCGTACTTCCATAATTCCCTCACTTTATTTTTTTATTTCTTCTGTTTCCATTTTGAGGTCTTGAACTGTTTCCTTCACCTGTTTGCTTTTTTTTCTTGGCTTTCTTGTTATTCTTTAGGGGATTTATTGATTTTCTCCAATGTTTTGCTTGTCTTTTTCTCAATATCTTTAAGAAATTTTTTTCATTTCTTTTTTAAGGACCTCTATCATCTCATAAAGTCATTTTAAGGTCTTTTAATGTGCTTTAGCTGCATTGGATTGTTCAAGTCTTGCTGTCACAGGATAGCTGGGTTCTGGTGGTGCCCTATTACTCTTTCTATTCTTGATTACACTAGCATTTAGGCATCTGGGTTTGGGATGGTTATAGGTCTAGGTGTTGATTCCTGTGTTTGTCTTTTTGGATGAGTGTTTTATTATTTGGTTTCTGTTTCTTCTCTGGTCTTCTGATCTAAGTAGTCAAGGGTTCTTCTGACTAGGAAGTCTTCAGGTCCAGTAGGGTGTCTCTGCTGGGGTTTGGGGTAGCCACCAAACCTGTGGCAATATTGCCAAGTAAATGTGTGCTTCTGAGGTTCTGAGTACCTTCTTGCCCTCTGGAATTTCTAGTACAGCATGGCCTCCAGCATAGCAGGATTTTTCTGTTGGGCATAGGGTGCCTAGATCCAGCCTGTCCTCTGATTTATCCAAAGTTTTCTTCCAAAATTGTGGGCCAGAATATGGAGCCCGGGGAGGAGGAGCAAACTGGGGTTGTTGGCCTGGGTTTATGGAGTATTTGCAGGCAGTGGGCAATATCTTACCTGGGGTAAGATTTGGCCTGGCCTCTGATAAAGCCAATATCTTCTTCTGAAGTTGTTGCCTGGGATATGGAAACAAGGGACAGAGTGCAGTCTACTCTACTAACTATTTTCTAAGTAACAATAATATTTTCTATTCTTGCCTATAAAATTTGTGTGTGCCTCAAATACTCATTCAACTTTGCATCTCATCCATGCCTATATCTACCAAAGTACCTGATAGACCATGTTACATCAATCACTGAAATGCTAAAAGAAAAACTGATACACTTGAATGAAAGAAACACAAATAGTCTACTTAATGCTTGGTTTAATGTATTCAAACATAAAATAACCTGACTCAAATACCAACTTGAATGATTTAACTAAGGTAGTTGGTTATCATGTACCTCCCATAATTTCATACTCACATAAAGAGGATAATAGGAGATCACTTGAAATTGACAGACTCCTTGAAAATAATTGTGTTTGTGTAAAATGAACTGCTCAATATTCATTGGGAATGATGCAATAATCTTTGGTGATTTGAATCCACACTTGAATCCAGAGCCTCAAGGGGACTTATCCCCAGTGACAAACAATGACAGTGGAGACAGCTTTGCAGCTATAAATTCATAATAACATTGAGTTTATTATTCTGAAATAAATTCTTATACCAAGAGGTAAGATTTTGACTTTGCTGGTAAATGGAGATATTTTATTCTTTGAAATGTACTATATTTATAAATCATGGTGAAGAAATAACTCAGATAAAATCGAGCAATTATGTAATAGAAGGGAGAAAAAGAACCAAATTTCATAAAATCACCTTATAATTCTATACATAAATTATTCAGAATGACCAGGCATAAAATAAGTTTTCAGAGATTCCTTATTTATCCATGCATTGGTAAGACCAGAAACCAATATGACCTTCAAAGGTGTATACAAATAGCATTCAGCCAAAAGGCTAACAGGTTCACTAGTTTTGAAATGCTTTGGTGGTGTACTGTAGGGGAATATCATATGGGAAGACCTTCTTTGTTGTGGCCCAAATGTTTCAGCATCACAGGAATCACTGTGGACAAATGAGGATGTAAATATAGAATGTGAGGGATGAGAGTCACTTGGTGCCATGCTGTGTGAACCTTGATGAACCTCTTAACTTCTTAGTTTGATTATTTATTGATTGGTGTCCTCTGTTGAAAATCATATGAACTCATCCCATCACACGCCAGTTAGAAAACACTGTGACATTGGGAAAGAATTAGATGTGTCTAAATAAAAATTTAATAATAGTGTGCTAAATATTATTCACATTTTACATGATGGTAAAACTGATATTTTAAATAGCAATTATCTATTTTGAAGTACTTAAAATATTTAAGGAGCTTATGACAGGAAGTTTCATTTGTAAATTTAGTGTGATCTTTATTTAGTTTTACAGACTTTGTGTATAATATCTTCAACAAAGTAACTTTCTATGTACTAACCATTGGAAAGCTGAAATGCTATCCTTCTATCTGTCCCTAATTTGTGTATGCTCATAACAGCATTACCACCATTCATTTATGGTGTGGTCACTAAAAGTAATAGACTAAGTTCAATTTGCCTGGTGTTCATATCTTGCTTTATTTTTACTTTGTGTATATGTGTGTTGTCTGTCTGCAAGTATGTGCATCATGTGCATGCATAGAGCCTGTGAGGACCAGAAGAGGCATTTGGTCCACAGAACTGTAAAAACAGACTGCTGTGAGAAAACATGTGGGTACTGGGAATGAAACCCAGGTCCCCTGCATTGCAGCCAGTGCACTTAATCATGGGGCAATCTCTCAAACCCCATGATTCTTTTATTTCATATATATATATGAAATTATATATATATATGAATATATATTATTTCATTATATATATAATGAAATAATATATATATGAAATCTTTATTTCATATATATGGTACTTAAAACATTTTTGTGCTGTACAATAAAAATTTTAAAATCTAAATGTTATTTCATGAAAAAATAGAAATACATGCAATTTTTAAAAATCCTGTGCTGGTGATCTAGGAAATAGTCAATAAATTTGGCAATGATTTAAGTCTTCATTGCATAACTGTATTATTTTACATTTTAATTCTTTGTTACGTATAATAAATACATTGTTAATTTCAAAAGACACATATTATTTAATATATCTATTGGAGTGAAGGGAATAGTGCAGGCAACATAGCATAGGTGTGGATGTCAAAGAATAACATGTAGGATTTGGTGCTCTCCTCCCACCATATGAATACCAAGAACCAAACTCTGGTCATCAGATGCCAGGCTTGGTGGCAAGAACATTTACTTGCCAAGACACATCACCAGGCTGTCTTGTGGCTTTAAATCTTTAGCTTTAATGCAAATTAGGAAAAATTTTATTATGAATGAATGTAAATGAAAGTTATCATTATTTGTATCACATTTATAGAATTTCTGATTAAGTAATTTGAAGTACATACTGCACAGAAATGTATGAACAATGAAAACCCTGAGTAAAACATCCATTGTTGGTCCAATGTTCTGAATAATATATGAATTTGCAATGTTCTCCATGCTTGTATTAAATGAAATAAAGTGACCTATTAATAAATCCCTTCCTGTAATATATCCATCACTTCCTGGTCTGGCAGCAGCTACATTGCACCATGGCTTTCCTGGAGGATGGGAACCACACTGCAGTGACAGAGTTCATTTTATTGGGCTTGACAGATGACCCAGTCCTTAGAGTCATCCTCTTCATCATCATCCTATGCCTCTACCTGGTGACTGTGTCTGGGAACCTCAGCACCATTCTTCTCATCAGAGTCTCTTCTCAGCTCCATCACCCCATGTACTTTTTTCTCAGTCACTTGGCTTCTGTTGACATAGGCATCTCATCTTCTGTCACACTCAATATGCTTGCCAATTTCCTGGTAAGTAAAAATACTATCTCTTACCTTGGATGTGGCATTCAACTCGGCTCAGCTGCATTCTTTGGATCTGCTGAATGCTTCTTTCTAGCTGCCATGGCTTATGACCGCTTCATAGCAATCTGCAACCCACTGCTTTATTCAACCAAAATGTCCACTCAAGTCTGTAGTCAGTTGGTTGTAGGATCTTATATAGGAAGTTTTCTTAATGCTTCCTTCTTCACCATTTCCTTCTTTTCTTTTCTATTCTGTGGACCAAATAGAATCAATCACTTTTTCTGTGATTTTGCTCCTTTGATGGAACTCTCCTGTTCTGATGTCAGTGTCTCTGGAGTTGTTATCTCATTTTCTGCTGGCTCAGTCATTATAACTACACTGTTTATTGTAGCAGTATCATATATCTATATCTTTGTCACCATCCTGAAGATGCACTCCACTGAGGGCCGCCAGAAAGCCTTCTCCACCTGCACCTCCCACCTCACCGCAGTCACTCTCTACTATGGGACCGTCGCATTCATCTATGTAATGCCCAAGTCCAGCTACTCCACAGACCAGAACAAGGTGGTGTCTTTGTTCTACATGGTGGTGATCCCCATGTTGAACCCCCTCATCTACAGCCTCAGGAATAATGAGATTAAGGGTGCTCTGAAAAGACAAATTTATAAGCAAACATTTTTAAAGAATAATCAGTTGTTTTGTAAAACTTAATATAGTAATGGCAATAAGCAAGACTAATGAGACCATCATCTCAGGTTTGGTTATTATTATTCTCATTACTCCTTTTGCCCTATTTCTCCCAGTATTTATATCTATTATATTTTATTTCATTTCTCTTTTTTATAGTTTAATGTGTCTTTGAGAATCTTATACAATGTATTTTGATAATGTTCATCCTGACTCTTCTCAGTCTTATAGCTCCATCTCCTACACACCCAACATGATGTGCTTTTTTTGTTAAATCCAACTTGGACTCTCTGTATACATGTAGGTATATAGACATCTATTGACATAGGGTTAGCCTACTTGGGCCACACTCTTAAAGAATATTGACTCTCCTTTTCCTTGAAGAAATCAATTGCCAATTGTTGCTAGAGTATTCTCCAGTCCCACGTGGGCCCACAGCTACTCAGACCCAAGTAAACACACAGTTGCTTTTATTAATTAAAACTGTTTGGCCTAATGGCTCAGGCTTCTTGATAGCTAGATATTACACTTAAATTAACTCATTTCTATAACTCTATACATTGCCATGTGCCTCGTGCTTACCAGTATCTTTTCCCAGTTCTGTCTTCACTTCTTGCTTCCTCTGTGTCTGGGTAGCGACTCCTGGCTCAGCCTTCCTGTTCCCAGCATTCTCCTCTCTCTTTGTCCCACCTATACTTCCTGCCTGGCTACTGGCCAATCAGCACTTTATTTATTAACCAACCCCAGCAACACATTCATAGCATACAGAGTAATATCCACAATACTCAATATTACCTTAGCTAGGGGTAGACTTCTTGCCTTTGATTCCTCTCCATGCTAGAATTTTGTCTGGTTTGAAATTGTAGATGCTGACACAGCTACCATGATTTTGTATCTAGAATCATTCTTTTTTGTCCTGTAAATAATGTTTTTATGTAGTTGTCCACTACCTCTTGCTCTTAACAATCTTTCCATTCATTCTTTTACAATGATTCTGAGCTTAGAGAGAAGGGGATGTGATAAAGTTTTTTTACTTAAAGCTGAGTATACCACAGTCTCTAATTCTCTGCATGTTGTCAAGTTGTATGTTAATTACCATCTACTGTAAAAAGAAGCTGCTCTGATAATGGTTGTGAGATGAAATAGTCTACTGATACAGTGACAAGCCACTGTAAATTGATTTGATACTGTGTCTTTTTACCAGGATAATGGTGGCAGGTTATTCCCTATAGCCTATGACATGTCTAGCTTAGTTTTGGGCCATGATACTGCTATTAATTGTAGGCCTCATTTTGTAGACCTAACCTTAGACCCAGTCAGTAAGTGTTTGGTTACTCCCATAACATTTGTGCCTATTTTGCAATAGTAGGCATGTCTACTAGGCTGATGGTTAGTTGCACTTGTAAGTTTCACAAATTACCTATAAATCACATATTATATTTATAAATATGGTCATGTTAGACTATTATTATTCACAAATTTTAAATGGAATTTAAAATAGAAATTCAAAATAGAATTCAGAATCTCCTCTATATTCCATGATTCTCTTCTTGTATTAACCTGACTTCTTTTTATTTCTAGAGATTATCAGGATCAGTGTACTTGCTATTTTCTATTTAGCAGATTTTAGCCCACTTTCCATATTATAATCCCTTTTCAGTTTCCTTATCAAATATTACTTGCCCTATGAGAATTTCATTGCTATCCTACCCAAGATAAAAGCACCCACCCCCATCATAGCTACTTTTACCACTCATAGCATTTCCATTTATTCTTCTTCACCGTGTTCTAAGTTTTAAAAAGTTGACTCATCTCTAGTGTAATTTCTACTGAAGTAACAATTTCATGAGAATTATTTCATTCAGTAACAATTCTTTAGTGTCTGCTTGTTCCTATAACACAAAAAATATTCAATATCTAGATGGTTCAATGGTTATCCTGTCTACCTGTAATTTCAAATAATTTCATAATTTCAAATTCTGAAACAATATTCTATAAAGAATTTGAGGTCATGAAGGCAGACATCATTGGTTTTGGATGTCTTCTTCCTAAACTGTCCTCAAATTGTCAAAAAAAAAAAAAAACCAGCTATGAGTCTTCCCGACTATGTAAATTAATGTTATTTACTGGTCATTAACATTTTATTTCTCAATTGTCAAAGCTCAGATAATACTTGATGTAAAATATGAGAAACAATTAAACATTCTGACCGTAGTGATGTAGATTCAGTGTTTATGGGAAGGTTAAACTATTTGTTCAAGAATTTGGTGAGAGTTTTGTGTTGAGGACTCCCGTTGTAAGTGTGTGTCCTAGTTTTGGTTTTCATTGCTGTGAAGAGACATCATGAACATGACAACTCTTATAAGGAAAACATTTAATTGATGGGGCTTGCTTACAGATTCAGAGGTTCAGCCCCTTATCATCATGATGGGGAGTATGGCAGCATGCAGGCAAACATGGTGCTGAAATAATAACTGAAATTGTTACATCTTATAGGCAATAGGAAGTCCACTGACACACTGGGTAGTAGTATCCCGAGCATATGAATCTCAAAGCCTACATCCACAGTGACACACTTCCTCCAACAATGCCATACCTACTCCAACAAAGCTACAGCTCCTGGGAGTGCCACTCTCTGTGAGATTATTCGCGCCAATTACATTCAAAATACCACAGTGTATGAGGGTGAATATGTAACTTCAGTGTTTATTTTACAATCTTGAGTGCCCTTGTGTTTTCAGCATAGATGATAAGAATCAAAATGTCATCTTAGATTTTTCCTTTGATTAGTATGCAGTGTCCTTCCCTATCTCTTCTGATTAGCTTTGGTTTGAGCTCTATTTTGTCAGATATTTAAATGTATATACCACTTCCTTCTTAGGTACATTTGCTTGTAACATCTTTTTCAACCCTTTACCCCAAGGTAATGTTTATCCTTAATGTTAAGGTATGTTTCTTAGATGCAGCAGAAGGATGAATCCTGTTTTCAAATCCATTCTGTGACTCTGTCTTTTTTATTGGGGAATTGATATTGGATATTGAAAACAAATGATTTTTATAGCTCTTATTTTATTTATAGTTGGTATTGGTGGGGGTGGTTTTTGGTCTTTCACTTGGTTTTAGGTTTGGGATAATGTTCATTGTTTAAGAGGGTTGGCTACAAGTTGTTGTTGTTAATGGTCAGGAAACAGGCTAAACAAAGGAGATTAGATTTAAGGTTCCTGTTTGGAAAAAAAAATATATAGAAATGATAGAATGGAGGGTAGATTATTGAATCTACTCTGAAAATAAAAGAGAGGATATAGATATGATATAGATTAAAAAGATAGATTATTGAATCTACTTTTAAAAGGCAACTACTAGTTTTAAATACTTTACATTGGATTGAATTATTGTATATAAATTATATATATATAGATATAGATTGATATTGTTAGAAAATGCTGTATGTATATTTCTACTCTTATTCTGGACATTGTACTTATATAATTCATTTGACAATGTAAGGCAATTTGCTAATCCTTAAATGTTATTATTAATAACTATTAGGTTATAAAGAAATGAAAGTTAGTAGTTAGACATTACAATAGAACTTGTAGTTGCATTAGGTGTTTTCAAGGTCAAGCAGAGATATAGTTTAGACAGATAGGTCATCTTCAAAACCTTCAGAGATCTACAGAATATGACATTTAAAAATGTTTTAACAACTTAGAATTGTTTCCTTTTTTATGACTATGAGACATGTCGGCTCCTAGCAGCACCAATCTACTACAGAGAAGATACTTGATAATTGTATTCATTATCTGTAATTTTACTATGTAAAAGTTATACCCTTCCTTTAAAAAAAAAAGAAAAGGGGAAGTGCTGTAGGATGTTCTGTATGATAAATGTGTTAATCAATAAAACACTGATTGGCCAATAGCCAGACAGGAAGTACAGGCAGGTCTAACAGAGAGGAGAATTGAGGGAACAAGAAGGGAAGGGAGAGACTGCCTGGAGCCACTGCCAGGACAAGGAAGGTGTAAGGTACCAATAAGCCACGAGCCACATGGTAAAGTATAGATTAATAAAAATGGGCTAAATATAAGAGTAAGAGCTAGACAATGATGGGCCTGAGCTAATGGCCAAGCAGTTTAAATAATGTAAGAATCTGTGTGTTTATTTTATAAGTTGGCTCCAGGACTGGCAGGACTTGGCAGGAGCTGGAGAGAAATTCTCCAGCTACAAATATGGGCACTGAAGAAAACTCCATATGGAGTTAACTTTCATTGTAGCAAAAGTTAGCCACTGGGCAACAAAATGTCCTCTCATCGACTGCTAACTAAGAGGACAAAATGGACAGACAGGACACAAAACAAAGGACTACCAATTCTTGCCAAGACAGGTGTGGTTGTGACTTTAGCAACAGGTGTCCTCTGAGGCCAGGGCAATATGGCATCATCGCTGAAGTGGCTTTGCAATCTGGAAAAAGTAGTGTCCCTTTCTTTGAAGGCAGCTGAACAGACAATGGACCAATGGCTTCGGGTGTGTAGTAGAACACTCACTGAAACAGTTATTCTTAAAAGAGTAACTAGGCTGACAGAGTCTAACCTCTCAATGGTAGACTGGCATTTAATAAAAGAGATGAAGCCACCCACAAGCCGAGAAGAATGGGATGTGGAGAAGAATGGGATACCACGATGAAGGCATCCACAAGCCAAGAAGAACAGGCAGTCAAATTCTAAAATCACCAGCAATTTCCAGAATTTAAAATCCTGAATCATGACAGGACACTGGTGGAATTCAAGTTTATCTGGTACATGGAATAGTCGCACCAAATGTGAGGTCGAGCTGTAGGCCTTGTGTACATCCCCCTTCACAAATGAGTCTGTCAGATATGCTAAGCCTATAGGCTGAAGATGATACCCCAATGTTGCAGAGAAATCTCTGGTGACTGTCCAGGGAGCTGGCTGTTTCTGTCAACTCACATTTTTTCTGGAAGTCACTTGTTTGCATTTCCTGTTTTACTAGGTAATATGATTTCCCTCTTGGGTCTCTGAGGGAGTTGAAGATTAGATAGTTGTAGCTACAGTTTTCCTTGTTAAGAAATTTCAGAAAAGAAACTCACTAAGTAGTATAAAGTGTATAAATTTGAAAGATATCATAGTTTTCTGTTGATAATACAAGTTAGGGTAGAAAATGAATTAGGTACATTTTGGACTCACCAAAATAGGGTAGATAATGGAATATTTTCTCTGAAATTGTCAAATGGACTAGACATTGTTGATGTATTTATTGCTTGTATATATTGTATATAGTTATTGTACTTATTGTATATAGTTTTTCTTATATTAGTTATAACTTTTTTATTATTTTTTATTTTTATTAGACAAAAAAGGGGAAATGTAGTGATATTTTATTTGTATGTTAATAAATAAGTTTGCCTGGAGATGAGAGGAAATAGCAAGCCATTAACACAAAAGTCAGGCAGTTGTAGCATACACCCTTAACGATCACTTGGCATGCAGGGTCTCTGTGTGTTCAAGGCCATGCTAGGGAACAGAGCCAAGCGTGTTGATACATACATTTAGTCCCATTGCCAACCATAGAGACCTGGAGGTCTGTACAGACAGGCAGTGACAAGGAAGTAAGGTAGCTGCGCTAAGAGCCAATTTGAGAGAGCAGAACAACAAGGCAATAAAGACGGGAGGAGACGGGAAGTAGCTCACTTTTTTGGGAGCTGCAAAGCTGGTGAGGGAAGGTTGGTGGCTCTCACTATTTCCCTGAACTCTAAGGCTTTCACTCCTATATTTGGTTCCATGTTTTTTTATTTAATAAGACTGTTTAGAAATTTGTCTACAGGGTCTTGTTTTCTTGGTGTCCTCCTTCCCCTCTGACTCTTTTTTTTTTTTAATATTTTATTTATTTTTTTTATGTATACAGCACATATGACAGCAGGCCAGAAGAGGGCACCAGATCTCATTACAGATGGTTGTGAGCCATCATGTGGTTGCTGGGAATTGAACTCAGGACCTCTGGAAGAGCAGTCAGTGCTCTTAACCTCTGAGCCATCTCTCCAGCCCCAACTCTGACTCTTATGCTCTAGATGCCTCCTCTTCTGTGGGGTTTCTTGAGCCCCAAGGGGAGGGATTTGATAAAGACATTCCATTCCCATCTCAGTATTCCAATGTCTGTCACTCTCTGCATAATTTATGACTGTGTGTCTCTATTTGTTATTGTTCCTATCTGCTGCAGCAGGAAGCTTCTCTGATAATAACTGAACGAGGCACTGATTTACATATGTAAAACAGAATATGATTAAGAGTCATTTTATCACTACTTTTTTCTTCTATTTTAATGCCAATATTATTTGTTTCCCCACTAGGTCCCTGAGGTGTCTACTCTCAGTTTCTTGGTCACCCAAGCAGTGTCATGTATGGATACATCTCGTAGTAGAACTTAAGACAAATCAGACATTGATTAGTTACTCCCACAAGCTTTGTGTCACCATTGCCCTAGCATTTCTTGCAAGTTGTACAACATTATAGATAAAGGGTTTGTGGCTGGCTTGGTATTTACATTAGTTTTTTGGTAGCATGCAGAATACCTTCATACCAAATATTAGAACACAGTTGTGAAGGCTCTATGAGGAAACCAGCTCAACATCTCCATGGACAATATAGATATTGTCATCAGTAATGGGGCCTTGCTATCAGTTTGTAGAGAGCAACTTACAGTCTTGTCAACATCCTGGGTTCTTTGGAGATTCCCATGGGACCCCTTTGGCTAACAACTCAATTAGATATATATAACCTAATCCTGGTACTGGGAGCTTCTTTGCATGACAAAAGATGGCTAGTTGGAATTTTGTCTCCCCTATTATTTGGTGACTTCCTTTAGACCACCTTCATATATGTATATATCTTAGGAAGTTTCTACTATATCAGGTTTACATGCAGCTCCTCAAATGTCCCTCAATTTTAGCATTCTTTCCAAGTATTCCCTCCTATAGTGCCTTCTCCCCACTTGACCCTTCCATTCCACCCCTTCCATCCATCCATATGTATCTATTTTTCCCCTTTCTTAACAAGATCTACCTGTTTCCTCTAGTCCATTACTCTATACTCTGCGTTCTATTGATTGTAGCTTGATTATTATTCATTTAACAGATAATGTCCACATGTAAGTGAATACATACAATATTTATCTTTCAGGGAATGAGATACCTCATTCTGGATAATTTTTTTTCTAGATCCATCTAACTGCCTGAAATTTCATGATATCACTTTTTTTTAGCTGCTGAGTAATTCTCTGTTATGTGAATGAACTAATTTAGCAACTAACAGTAGGAGCATTAAACAAGAAGAATATTCAGTTGTTCATGAGCTGCCTGAGAAGTATTGCTTGATTGAGACAATGGATTTCATTTCTGAGGTCTGTACTGTTAGGTGATAAGAATTATTACTTGTGATATTGTACACTATGTGACTACCAATGTAGCAAGAGCAGAATGTCTGTAAATTGCAGGATATCTATTTTGAGACACAATGGGGGGAAGTTACAATAATACCAATAACACATGTATTTTGGGTGAAGCTACAAATGTATAGTAGCTGAAACTAGTAAAATAACTTAGACATTGAAAACTTTAAAAAAATAAGGAAAGAGAAAGAGAATGTAATAAGAATATAAATATGGTGAAAGTACATGATATGCATGAATGAAACCAATAATTTTGCCTAATAAATATATAACAATAAAGGGGAAAATAAAAGACAGAATAATGGGGTAACTTCTGATGACAAACATAATAGGAAAATGTTTGAAAGTAAGCATAGAGAATGTGAAAGTAATGGCTATATCCTCAATAAATACATGACATCAGAGTATGAAAGGAATCCCAGTTTCCACTGATGATTCAATAAATACTGTGGTAATTAACATCTTCTGCGTAGTAGGGTTCTACTGTTGTGTACCTGTTCCTTAAATACAGTCTTGCACTTCTGCCTTGGTAGGGTGTCTTCCATGCACAGTGGCCTTTTACTTGATTTATTAATCATGGCTTCTACAAACAGCTACTATCATCATTAAAATATCTTGTCACTACTGCATTCATATAAATGGCACAAATTCTATCTTAAAGAATTATATCAGTTGGGGCTGGAGAGATGGCTCAGTGGTTAAGAGCACTGACTGCTTTTCCAGAGGTCCTGAGTTCAATTTCTAGCAACAGCATGGTGGCTCACCACCATCTGTAATGAGATCTGGTGTCCTCTTCTGGACTGCAGGCATACATGCAAGCAGAATACTGTATATATAATAAATGATTAAATATTTTTTAAAAAGCAGAATTATATCAGTTGCTTCACAAAGGTTTTTATTTTCTTTAAAGAAGTGTAATACCATTACAGGTAGATAAAGACAAACACTTAAGGATATGTACAGAATATAATGGGTGACAAATACAATAAATGCTATAAAAAGGAAGTTCTCTGTCATTCTAAGTATCACTGTTTGAAACATTTTACCATTGCAAACTCCAAAAAAACTTTTGTTTGTTTTACAATGGCAGATATTTCCTACTTTTACTGACTAGCCATTTAATCTCTTCTCTAACATCAATACTTGCTTTCCAGGTTACCTATCATACTGCTAATTGATGGCACTTGTTCTTTGTCATTGTGTTGGCTAATTTAGAAGATGTCCCCACATGACTGGCCTGTGGTGCATTTTCTTAATTAGTGATTGATGTGGGAGGGCACAGTTCATTGTGGGTAGTTCCACTCCTGAGCTGGTTGTCCTGGGGTATAGTGATTTCTTTTACCATTTATTATAAAATAAAACTTGGCAACAAATATTAAGGATAAAAACCTGAGATAACCACAAGTGATCATGATACATTGCCACCATTCTCTTTCTGGCTCAAAAGGGCCAACCACATGACCTCCTGACCTTGCTTCTTCCTCTTCTGAGGACTTCTCTTTCCCTTCTCCTAAGTCCTCAAGGAACTCCATGCTCCTTTCCTGCCAGATGAATGTGGACCCCACCTCTTGAACCAACACTCTACTCCTTTGGACATTGAACAACACAGACAAAATTCCTATAACATTATCTTTTTTTGTGTCTAATTAAAAAGGAAAGGTTCTAACTCTAACATAGTAAAACTATATGCAATAAGAATGATTATCAGGTAATATCTAAATAGAAAGAAAGGGTATTAACCTCAAGAAAAATGAAACTATATACAAGAACAATTATTAAGTAAGAAATACATTTACAATACACAGTCCATTTGTAATTGTAAAATTTAGAGAACTTACTCCATTAGCTGTCCTCTCCTGGTGAGCCCTAAGTTTAGTACCTAATTTACTTTCTACCATGATTAAAGAGATCTGTAACTACAACTATCTAGTCTTTAATGCCAGAAAGAACTGAGAAGGATATGCTATTACTTGAGTGTCTTAGTTAGGGTTTACTAATGTTGTGAAGAGACATCATGATCACAGTAACTCTTATAAAGAAAACATTTAATTGTGGTGGCTCACTTATACTTCAGAGGTTCAGTCCATCATGGTGGGGAGCATGGCAGCATGCATGCAGACAGATGTGGTGCTAAGCTGAGAGTGTTTACATCTTGGCTCAGAGGCAATAGGAAATTGACTGACTTGTCACACTGAGGGAAGCTTGAGAAAAAGCTCAAAGCCCACCCCCACAATGGCACACTACCAACAGAAGGTATAGCCCAGATTAAAGGTGTGCCCTCTAGCCTCATGGGTGGTATGGATCTCAAGCTGGACCAGTCATTGGTTGATCATTCTCATAATTTCTGCTCCACCATTACCACAACATATCTTGTAGGGAAGACAAATTGTAGATCAAAAGTTATGTGGTTGGGTTGGTGTCCTAATTCCTCCACTGGAAGTCTGCCTGGTTACAAGAGATGGCCAGTTCAGGTTCTGTATTACCCATTTCTAGGAGTCTTATCTAGGGTTACCCTCATAGATACCTCGAGTTCCCACTATACTAGGTTTCTAGCTCATCCCTGAGTTTCTCCTCAATTCCACTTGTTTTTCCCAATACTCTCTTCCCCTTTTCTCCCCCAACATGACTCTGTCCCATTCCCATCTCCATCCCACCCCCACCCCATCCCATCCATACACCCACAATGTCTGTTCTATTTCCTCTTCCCAGGGAGATTCATGAATTCCCTTAGAGTCCTCCTTTTCACTTAGCTTCTCTGGGTCTATGAATTGTAGCATGGTTCTCTTTTACTTTGCAGCTAATATCCACTTATAAGTGAGTGCATACAATGTTTGTCTTTCTGGGTCTGGGTTACCTCACTCAGGAAGATGTTTTACAGTTCCATCCATTTGCCTACAAGTTTCAAAACATTATTTTATTAACAGCTGAATAATATTCCTTTGAGTAAATGTACCAAGTTTTTACCAGTTCTTCAGTTGAGGAACATCTAGTTTGTTTCCACTTTCTGTCTGTTATGAATAAAGCTACTTTAAGCATAGTTGAGCAAGTGTCCCTGTTGTATGGTCGAGCATCCTTTGGGTATATGCCCAAGAGTGGTATAGCTGGGTATGGTAATATTTTGTTTATGCTTTAACTAAGTCTTGCCTAAAGGTAAGAGTGTGAAGCTAGCCACTAGAGGCTAGGCAGTGATGGCATACACCTTTAATCTCAGCATTTGGAAGGAGGAAACAGGAAGTGATATGGCTGGGCAGAGAGAGGAGGTGATAAGGCGAGGTGGAGACAGGTGTTCAGCACTTTCAGGCTGAGGAGGTAGTGTTAAGAAGTCTCTCTAGTGGCTGGCTGCTCTGCTTCACTGATCTTTCAGCATTTACCCCAGTATCTGGCCTCATTTTTTATTATTAAGATCAATTAGTATTCATATTATATCTGATGTCCAACTTGTGGGGCATGAATTTACAAAAAAAAGCCACTTGCCTGAGGCTTTATAGCTACCAAAACAGGCCAGAGCTGTGCACAGCCAGAATCACTATCCCACCGGTAAGATTCTGTTGTAATCTACCTGCAGCAAATTCCACAGGCTTTTGGACTCCCAAACCCACAAAAGTTAGCCAATTTCATGCATTCCCCCATGCAGATGTCTGGCTCCTTGGCTTCTTCTCTTCTGATGGGTTGTGGGCTTTCCTGGAATCCCCTCCTCAGGCTGCTACCACACTAAGTAGCTGCCTTGAAATCTACACAGAAGCAGTTAGCCTCACATCTGAATTGCCATCATTGGCAGATTTGGTGAGACATTGGGAATTCTTAAAGGGAGGAATTAGATAAAAGAGAGAGTTTTTTCCACATTAAAAAATGGGAAACACTATTACAATGGAGGGAGTTGGGTTTCTGTATGATAATACCCTGGATGGTTTGAAAATGGAGCAATTAAATGAGAGGATAATTAATTTAAATGGAATGTATGTAATGTCAATTATAAATTTTATCTGTTTAATCATTTTTTATCATTTAAAAAGTTGGTTAATATGAGTGCCAAGATAAAAGTTTTAGAAAAACTTATTAAGAGCCTGCCAGCACCTGATTGGACTAAGAGGTGAGTCTTTGTCTAAGTGGGGCCCAGGAACACAACCTTGTGCCCCCACACCACCACCCATTGCAATCCCAGTCTCAAGCCAATAGGCAGGCCTCCTGCAGACAGGTCTGACTACCACCATCCCCCACCAGACCCTTTAACCCAAAAGCCCCACCTCCCCCACATCCCACCCACCCTCCCAGTCTGCAACTGTTCCCTGAGACAGAGCTCACCAGCACCCAATTGGACTAGGAGGTGAGTCTTTATCCTCATCCATGAACATCCCAGGCCCTAGGCTTTGGGCCCAGGGGCACAACCCTGTAACCGTACAACACCACCCATTGCAGTCCCAGTTTTAGGCCAGTCGGGAGGCAGATATACTGCAGACAGGTCAGACTACCACCATCCCCAACCAGACCCTGTAACCCACAAGCCCCACCCCTCCCAACCCACCCACACATGGAGATTGCAGCTACTCCCACTGGACCAAGAGTATCAATCAGACCAAGAGAGCCTCCCTTAGACACAGACACGGCTTGCACCAAGTGGAGAAAAAATGGGTAGACACCAGTGCACAAATACAGTCAACAACATAAACACCAAATTGGCTCCATCAGAACCTACATCAGCAAGACCTGAACATCCCAACACAGAAGAAACAAAAGAAATCGACCTTAAGAATGACCTTAAGAAGATGATAGAGATATTTAAAGAGGAAATGAAAATTTTCTTTAAAGAAATCAAAAATCAAGGAAAAGTCAAACAAAAATTGGAGAAATCAGGAAATCCCTTAAAGAAAGTCAAGAGAAAGCAATTAAACAAGTGTGGGGAACAGTTCAAGATTTGAAAAATGAAATCAAGAAAATAAAGAAGACACAAACTGAGGGAATGCTGAAAGTGGAAGATCTGAGTAAATGAACAGGAACTACAGATGCAAAAATAACCAACAAACTACAAGAGATGGAAGAGCAGATCTCTGGCATTGAAGATACGATAGAGGAAGTAGATTCATCAGTCAAAGAAAACACTAAAGCCAACAAAATCAAGACTCAAAATGTCCAGAAAATTTAGGACACCATGAAAAGACCAAACCTAAGAATAATAGGGATAAAAGAAGAAGAAGAATACCAACTCAAAGGCACAGAAAATATATTCAAAAAAACCATAGAAGAAAACTTTCCCAACCTAGAGAAGGAAATGCCTATAAAGATACAAAAGGTTACAGAACACCAAATAGACTAGATCCAAAAAATGTCCCCTCGCCACATGATAATCAAACCACTAAACATATAGAATAAAGAAAAAATATTAAGAGCTGCAAAGGAAAAAGGACAAGTAACATATAAAGGCAGACCCATAAGAATAACACCTGAATTCTCAATGGAGACTCTAAAAGCCAGAAGGTCCTGGATAGATGTTGTGCAGACATTAAGAGACCATAGATGCCAACCCAGACTATTATACCCAGCAAAACTCTCAATCCACACAGATGGAGTAAACAAAACATTCCATGATAAAACCAGATTTAAACAGTATTTTCTACATATACAGATCTAAAGAAAGCACTAGAAGGAAAAATCCAACATAAGGAACACACATAAGTTAGATACACACATGAAAAGGCAGACAACAGATAGTCCCACACCAACAAATATCAAAGAAGGGAAACATACAACACTACCATCAAAAAATAACAAAAATTAACAATAATTGGTCATTAATATCCATGGTCTCAATTCACCTATAAAAAGACACATGCTAACAGAATGCATATGAAAACAAGATCTATCCATTTTTTGCATACAAGGAACACCCCTAAACTTCAAAAACAGACACTACCTCATAATAAAAGGCTGGGAAAAGACTTTGAAATCAAGTGGATTTAAGAAGCATGCTGGTGTAGCTATCCTAATCTCTAATAAAATAGACTTCAAACTAAAATCAATAGAAAGAGATCTGGAAGGATATTACATGTTTATCACAGGGAAAATCTGACAAGATGAAGTCTCAATTCTGAATACTTATGCCCCAAATACAAGTGTGGTGGTATTCTAATTGTACTGAAATGTGATTTTGATTGTATGTTAATAAATAAAGTTGCTTGGGGGTCAGAGCTATTAGAGCCATAGAGAGAGTGTGGTGGTGGTGGTGGTGGTGGTGGTGGTGGTGGTGGTGGTGGTGGTGGCACACGCCTTTAATCCCATAGATCTCTGTGTGTTCAGGGATAAAGCCAGCATTGGAGACATATGCCTTTAAGACCTGGGGGGGCTGTACATACAGACAGTGACAAGGCAGTCACGTGTTTGGGTTTAAAACCAATGAGAAGGCAGAATGACTATGAAATGACTTACACACAGGGAAATAGCTCTCTTTAGGGAAACTAAGACCACTGCAGGAAGAAGGGTGAGATTTTTAGCTCTGAACTCTGATCTCTTGGCTTTCTCTTTTAAATTGGTTCTGTGTTTCTTATTTAATGAGATGGTTGGTTACATCTACATCTGGCGCCCAACTTGACAAGAATCCATTAAAAACCACTTGGCTTGGTAGCAGGTCCGCTTTCCCTCAAGGGTGGCAGGCCGGGCGGTTGGCTTCCTAGCCCAGGCCTAGGTCTGCTTGGCCTCAGGCCAGACTAACTGTGAGCTGCTTGCTTAAAGCTGGTGCTACAAACAACTCAGACCTGCCCTGCCAAACAGGGCCCCACCTGTAAAGCCAATGCACGTGGTCAGAGCTTAAGGAAGCCAGAGCCAAGCCTTGACTTGGCTCAAGAGGGAACATGTGGCTGGATTTAAGCTTTAGCCAGCTACACTTTCTTGTGTTCTCTCTCTCTCTCTCTCTCTCTCTCTCTCTCTCTCTCTCTCTCTCTTTACACCTTGGACACTAGGTGGCTGTTTTGAAATTTCCTCGGATTTCTACTGTTCTATGCAAATTTGGTAAGTCATAACACATCAGATATTTTAAAGGAAACTATTTAAAAGAGAATTTATTTCCACATTTTAA
The DNA here is from genome assembly GCF_049852395.1 of Peromyscus maniculatus bairdii. Lineage (NCBI taxonomy): Eukaryota > Metazoa > Chordata > Mammalia > Rodentia > Cricetidae > Peromyscus > Peromyscus maniculatus. Next base: position 118,483,157 of record NC_134852.1, on the reverse strand, counting down.
AAAAATGGGTTTTATGTGTACATTGGAAGAAAATTGGGTTTTGCCTCAGTCTTCAGAAAACTCCCAGAGGGGCCTCACACAGGCCCCCATTGCAAATCCAGTTCAAACCTTTCCTGCAGCCATAGAGGAAATCCCTGCTCTGAGCGATTAAATAACCAAATGCCTATTGGAATAAATCATGCTGGTCAGGATGATGAAACAGAGAGAATAGGAAATTCGGCAGAAAACATAAAGAAAATTTTTTGGCAAACTTCTATTAATGAACAAAGACCAAAATTAATGATAAAAATAAATGGTGTTTTGTTGTCTGGTCTGGTAGACACGGGTGCGGACGTCACCATAATTGCACCAGAATTTTGGCATCCAACTTGGCCTCTTCAGGAGGTAAATGTTCAACTGTTAGGAATTGGGACATTATCTCAGGTGAAACAGAGTGCAAGATGGCTCGAATGTATAGGTCCAGAAGGACAGAGAGGAAAATTAAAACCATATGTGGATAACATAACTATGAACCTGTGGGGTTGAGACTTGTTACAACAATGGAATACTCAGATTAACATCCCTTCAATCTCAGAAACAAATCATAAACTAGCACATGTTTCTGAGAGAAATATTAGAAGATATAGTTCTAATGAGTGGTCACCAGCCATCCATATTATACAAGAACAGGGCACAACTGATGATCTTCCAAAGACACCAACAGCTCTACCTTTAAAATGGTTAACAGACAAGCCTGTATGGGTCCAGCAATGGCCTTTAACAACAGAGAAACTCCAGGCTTTAGAAGAGCTGGTAGAAGAACAGCTAAATGCTCAGCATATTGAAGAATCAACCAGCCCTTGGAATTCTCCTGTATTTGTTATTCAAAAGAAATCTGGTAAATGGAGAATGGTAACAGACCTTAGAGCAATTAACAAAGTAATTCAGCCAATGGGCTCTCTACAATCTGGGATGCCTTTGCATACTCTGTTACCAAAAGGATGGCCTCTCATAGTTATTGATTTAAAAGACTGTTTCTTTTCAATACCCTTACAAGAAAAAGACAGAGAAAGATTTGCTTTTACAGTGCCTACTTATAATAATTCTCAACTGGTTAAAAGATTTCAATGGAGGGTCCTCCCACAGGGCATGTTGAATAGTCCAACTCTGTGCCAATATTTTGTACAACAGCCATTGGAAGTGATACATAAAAAATTTCCTAAATCTATAATTTATCATTATATGGATGATGTTTTACTACTGACTCAAATGCAGATACTTTAGAAAGAATGTTTGAAGAAGTAAGGAAAATTTTGCCTTGCTGGGGATTACAAATTGCTCCTGAAAATATACAAAGAGGAGATTCTATTAATTATTTAGGATATAAAATAGAGCTACAAAAAATTAGACCCCAAAAGGTGCAAATTAGGAGAGATAGACTACAGACTCTTAATGACTTTCAAAGATTATTTGGAGATATTTCTCATCTACGAACTATTTTTGTGGTAAAAAATGATGAACTGACTAATTTGTTCAAAACCTTAGAAGGTGACAAGGACTTAAATAGTCCAAGAGAATTATCACCTGAAGCTGAGAAAGAATTGGCCTTGGTAGAAAAGAAAGTGCATGAAGGCCACGTTGATCGTATTGACCCAAAGCTGGATTGCATTTTGGTTATTTTACCTTCTAGGCATTCTCCTACTGGAATATTAATGCAGAGGGAAGATATTATATTGGATTGGATATTTTTATCAAATAAACCAAATAAAAAATTAAAAACTTATGTGGAAAAAATCTCTGACTTGATTTGCAAAGGAAAATTGAGACTTCGTCAATTAGCAGGAATAGACCCAGCAGAAATTGTCGTACCATTAACTAAGGAGGACATTGAAAAATTATGGATAGAAAGTGAACCTTGGCAAAGAGCTTGCAGTAATTTTTTGGGAGAAATTAACAGCAAATATCCCAAAAGCGATAGAATTGATCTTATACAGAGAGCTGATTGGATCTTGCCTCAAATTGTATGGCAAAAACCCATATCTGGAGTTCGTACATTTTATACAGATGCCAACAAAGAAGGAAAGGCAGGTTACAAATCAGAAAATTTAAGTAAAGTGGTTCAAAGTCCGTATAATTCAGTTCAAAAATCAGAATTGTATGCTATTCTGTTGGTATTAATGGATTTTTCAGAACCTCTCAACATACTAACTGACTCCCAGTATGCTGAAAGAGTGGTGTTACATATTGAGACCACAGAATTTATCTCTGATGTTTCAGAATTAACTTCACTCTTTATTCAATTACAAGATACAATCAGGAAAAGGAATCATCCTTTATATATAACTCACATTCGATCCCATACTGGTCTGCCAGGCCCTCTAGCAGAAGGCAATGATGAGATTGATAAATTATTAATAGGAAATGTGCTGGAGGCCTCAGAATTTCATAAAAAACATCATGACAATAGTAAAGGCTTAAAAAAGGATTTTTCCATAACCTGGCAACAAGCCAAAGAAATAGTAAAGAAATGTCCGACTTGTTCCTTCTACAATCAAACGCCATTACCAGCAGGATGTAACCCAAAGGGTACTCAGAGGAATGAAATCTGGCAGATGGACGTGTTTCACTTTGCAGAATTTGGAAAATTCTGTACACCACACCATCGATACTTATTCAGGATTTCAATGGGCAACTGCTTTGAGTTCTGAAAAAGCTGATTCTGTAATCACTCATTTGCTAGAAGTTATGGCCATCATGGGTATACCTGCACAAATAAAAACTGACAATGCTCCATCATATGTCTCTGTTAAAATGAAACAGTTTTTTTGCTTATTACAATATAAAGCATATTACAGGCATACCACATAATCCTACAGGTCAAGCAGTTATAGAAAGTTCAAACAGAACTCTAAAGGATATGCGAAATAAACAGAAAGGGGTAACAAAACCCCCCAGAAATAGACTGCATAATGCTCTTCTAACTCTGAATTTTCTCAATGCCAATGAGAAAGGAACAACAGCTGCAGAGAGACATTGGATAATAGAAAAAAACTACAGAATTAAATCAGCCTATATACTTTAAGGATGTGCTGACCTCAGAATGGAAACCAGGGTATGTATTACATTGGGGATGAGGTTTTGCTTTTGTTTCTACAGGAGAAGATAAGCTGTTGGTACCATCAAAACTGATAAAGGTTTGATTTGAACAAGAGAAACCTCTTATTTAGAGGAGGTGATAGTTCATCAACTAGCATGAGCATCCAATTTAAACTAACTTGAATCAATAACACATGCCTTTGCATTTAATCAGATAATAATTTGCCAAAAAGGAACATCCCCAAAATTAGTCTTGGGGAAAGGTTTCTGTTTTTGTCTTTTAGGAGAATGAAGGTTAAGGAATCTGTAGAACACTGGACAAATGAGACAACTGAAGAAAAGGGACAAATCATCTATCCCAAGAAACAGAGTGAAACGGCATATGGGTATATATTATCTAAAAAATTTTATGTCCTCCTAAATGTTTGTTTCTGCTTTTCTCTAAAGATTTAACACTATTGGTCTTCTAATAGTCCCAGTTCAAATAAAATTTAAAGCTGACTTTGGAGTTGGAGAATGGCTCTCTCCTTCTTTAAACTCAAGCATGTTGTTAAAAGGAAAATGCAAACTCCCTGTATCATGCCAGAATAAAAGAGCCATCTTCTGCTATGGTACAGGACAAAAGCCAAATTAATTAAGGGACTATTCTATTACTAATCTCAACTCTTTGATTCTATTCTGATTCTTTAAACTTTTCTTAAAGTATGAATTTTGTATCAAAATTTACAAGATTAACACACACACACACACACACACACACATATATATATATATATATATATATATATATATATATATATATAAAACTTTGTTAAGATATGAATGGTCATATAGAGTACTAACCAATTCTAAAAAAAGGCTTCAATTAGCTGCATATATATGTCTTTGAGTCTCTTATCAGTTTTCTGCAGGAAATCACGGCCAGGCCTAACATCAACTGAAGTCTCCAGAAAGAAGATGGGGCCCCACAACAACAATTCTACGTGGACAATAATAATATCACTAAGCTGACAAACATCATCTACAGATCAACTTTGAACTACAAGGTGCTCAGAGCAATTTTGAGATGACTAGCTGAGATGATCCAGTCTCAAAGACTACTTGAATAAGGACTTGAGATAAACCCTGAACTTTGGCATTATACACAGACTGGATAAACAAGGATATAGTTACCTTTCCTAGAATTTGACAATTAACCTAAAATTTTTCTTTCAGGATAAAGATAACTTCGCCCATACCCAGCAGGAAGCAATTTTAAGAATACGACGCCCACATTCCCAAAGAGGTGGTGTGGGGCGGGTGGTTTTCTGGTCTTTTTAATGGGTTTTGGTTCTGGGATAATTTTCAATATTTAGGGGGGTTGGTTACAAGTTGTTGTCAAGGGTTAGGAAAAAGGCTAAGCAAAGGAGATTAGATTTAAGGTTCTCGTTTAAAAAAAAAGAGAGAAAGAGAGAAAGAGAGAAAGAGAGAAAGAGAGAAAGAAAGAAAGAAAGAAAGAAAGAAAGAAAGAAAGAAAGAAAGAAAGAAAGAAAAAGAAAGAAAGAAAGAAAAGAAAAAGACAATTACTTGTTTTTTTTTTTTTTTTTTGTTTTTTTTTTTTTTTTTTTTTTTTAGGTTTTTCGAGACAGGGTTTCTCTGTGTAGCTTTGCGCCTTTTCCTGGAACTCACTTGGTAGTCCAGGCTGGCCTCGAACTCACAGAGATCCGCCTGGCTCTGCCTCCCGAGTGCTGGGATTAAAGGCGTGCGCCACCACCGCCCGGCTTACTTGTTTTAAATACTTTACATTGGATTGGATTGTTTTATATTGTATACAAATTTGAAACTGATATTGTTAGAAAATGCTATATGTATATTTCTAATTGTATTTATACCATTCATTTAACAATGTAATGCAATTTTCTGATCCTTGAATGTTATTATTACCAACTATTCGGATATAAAGAAATGAAAGTTAGTAGTTAGACATTACAATAGAACTTGTAGTCATATTAGATATGTTTTAAAAATTGAGCAGAGATGTTTTAGACAGGTCATCTTCAAACCCTTCAGAGATCTACAGAATATGGCATTTAAAATGTTTTAATAACTTAGAAAATTTTTCTTTTTTGAGACATGTCGGCTCCTGGCAGTACCAATCTACCTCAGAGAACATATGGGCATTGAAGAAACTGCATATGGAGTCAATTTTCATTGTGGCAAAAGTTAGCCACTGGACAACAAAGTATCCTCGAATCAACAGGACACAATGGACAGACAGAACACGAAACAAAGGACTACTGATTCTTGTCAAAACCAGTGTGGTTATGGCTTTATAAAAAGGCATCTTCTGAGGCCAGGACAATATGGCCCCATCCCTGAAGTGGCCTTCGCAATCCGGAAAAGGTACAGTACCCTTTTCTTCGAAGGCAGCTTAACAGGCAGAGGGCCGATGGCTTCTGTTGTGCAATGGAACAGCATCTGAAAGCTCACGCCTCTCGATAGTAGACTGGCATTTAATAGAGGGATGTGGAGATGAAGGGGATGCTGAGATGAAGCCATATATACACAGCCAAGAACAATGGACAGCTGAATTAAAAAACTGTCAACAATTTCCAGAATTTAAAATCCTGAATCATGACAGGACACTAGTGGAATTCAGGTGTTTCTGGTACATGGACTGTTCTCACCCAATGTGAGGTTGAACTGTTGACCTTATGTACATCCTACTTCACAAATGAGTCTGTCAGATGCGCTAAGCCTGTAGGCTGAAGATGATGCCCCAACACTGTGGAGAAAACTCAGGTGACTGCCCAGGCAGCTGGCTGTTTCTGTCAACTCACAAATTTTTTGGAAGTTGCTTGCATGCACTTCCTGTTTTTATTTTTGTTAGCTAATATTATTCCCTTCTTGGGTCTCTGAGGGAGTTGAAGAATGGTTACTTATGGTTGAAGATTAGTTAGTTATAGTTGAAAATTAATTAGGATAGAGTACATTAGATACATCTTGTATTTACCAAAAGAGGATAGATAATGGAATTATTTTCTCTGATTTGTCAAATACCTGTTTAGGTATTTATTACTTGTATATATTGTATATAGTTATTGTACTTTTGTATATAGTTTTCTTATGTTATAACCTTTTGCTTTTTTTCTTTTTATTAAAATAGAAAATGGGAAATGTGGTGGTATTCTAACTGTACTGAAATGTGATTTTGATTGTATGTTAATAAATAAAGTTGCTTAGGGGTCAGAGCTATTAGAGCCATAGACAGAGTGTGGTGGTGGTGGCACATGCCTTTAATCCCATAGATCTCTGTGTGTTCAAGGACACAGCCAGCATTGGAGACATATGCCTTTAAGATCTGGGGGGCTGTACATACAGACAGTGACGAGGCAGTCACGTGTTTGGGTTTATATCCAATGAAAAGGCAGAATGACTATGAAACGACTTACACATAGGGAAATAGCTCTGTTTCAGGAAGCTAAGACCACCACAGGAGGAAGGGTGAGATTTTAGCTCTGAGCTCTGATCTCTTGGCTTTCTCTTTTACATTGGTTCTGTGTTTCTTATATAATAAGACGGTTGGTTACATCTACATACAAGGGCACCTACATTTGTAAAAGAAAAATTACTAAAGCTTAAATCACACTTCAAACCCCATACACTAGAAGTGGGAGACTTCAACACTCCACTCTCACCAATGGACAGGTCAACCAGACAGAAAATTAACAGAGAAATAATGGAAGTAACAGAAATTATGACTCAAATGGACTTAATAGATACCAACAGAATGTTCCACCCTAACACAAAAAAGTATAACTTCTTTTCAGCACCCCATGGAACCTTCTCCAAAATCAACCACATGCTTGGTCACCAAGCAAATCTCAACAGATACAAAAAAATTGAAATAATCTCCTGTATTTTATCAGATCACCATGGCTTAAAGTTAGATTTCAACAACAACAAAAATTACAGAAAGCCTACAATCTCATGGAAACTGTATAATGCCCAATTGAATCATCAATGGGTCAAGAAAGAAATGAAAGAAATTAAAAGTTTCCTAGAATTCAATGAAAATGAAAGTACAACATACCCAAATTTATGGGACACTATGAAAGCAGGGCTAAGAGGAAAATTTGTAGCTCTAAATGCCCACATATAGAAGTTGGAGAAATCTCACACTAGTGACTGAACAGCACAACTGAAACCTCTAGAACAAGAAGAAGCAAACTCACCCAGGAGAAACAGATGCCAGGAAATAATCAAATTGAGGGCTGAAATCAATAAAATAGAAACAAATAGAACAATACAAAGAATCAATGAAACAAAGAGCTGGTTCTTTGAGAAAATCAACAAGATTTATCCCTTGATAAATCAAGATAACAAGCCTTTATCCAAATTAACCAAAAGACAGAGAGAGGGCACACCCAAATTAACAAAATCAGAAATGAAAAGGGAGACATAACAACAGACAATGAGGAAATCCAGAGAATCATCAGGTCATACTTCAAAAACTTGTACTCCACAAAATTGGAAAATCTGAAAGAAATGGGAAGTTTTCTAGATAGGTACCCCATACCAAAATAAAATCAAAACCAGATAAACTATTTAAATATACCAATAATACCTAAGGAAATAGAAATGGCCATTAAAAGTCTCACAACCAAAGAAAGCCCAGGACCAGGTGGTTTCAGCACAAAATTCTACCAGATTTTTCAAAGAAGAGCTAATAGCAATACTCTTCAAATTGTTCCACACAATAGAAACAGAAGGAACATTACCAAATTCTTTTTATGAGACTACAGTTACCCTGATACCCAAACCACACAAAGATGCCACAAAGAAAATGAATTACAGACCAATCTCCCTCATGAATATTGATACAAAAACACTCAATAAAATACTGGCTAACCAAATCCAGGAACACATAAAAAAAATTATCACCATGACCAAGTAGGCTTCATCCCAACGATGCAAGGATGGTTCAACATACAAAATCTGGTAATGTAATAAACCACATAAACCAACTGAAAGAATAAAACCACATGATCATCTCATTAGATGCTGAAAAAGCCTTTGACAAAATCCAACACTCCTTCATGATAAAGGTTCTAGAGAGATCAGGAACACAAGGAAAATACCTTAACATAATGAAGGCAATTTATAGCAAGCCGACAGCCAACATCAAAGTAAATGGAGAGAAACTCAAAGCAATTCTACTAAAATCAGGAACAAGACAAGGCTGTCCACTCTCCCCATTCTTATTCAACACAGTGCTTGAAGTTCTAGCTAGAGCAATAAGACAACAAAAGGAAATCAAAGGGATACAAATTGGAAAGGAAGAAGTCAAACTTTCACTATTTGCAGACGATATGATAGTATATATAAGTGACTCCAAAAATTCTACCAGAGAACTCCTACAGCTGATAAACTCCTTCAGTAAGGTAGCAGGACATAAGATTAACTAAAAAAAATCAGTAGCCCTCCTATGTAAAAAATTATAAATGGGATGAGAAGGAAATCAGAGAAACATCACCCTTTATAATAGCCACAAATATTATAAAATACCTTGGGGTAATTCTAACTAAGCAAGTGAGGGACCTGTATAATAAAAACTTTAAGTCTTTGAAGGAAGAAATCAAAGAAGATATCAGAAAATGGAAAGATCTTCCATGCTCACAGATAGGTAGAATTAACATAGTAAAAATGGCAATCTTAACAAAAGCAATCCACAGATTCAATGCAATCCCTATCAAAATCACAACACTGTTCTTCACAGACTATGAAAGAAGAATACTTAACTTTATATGGAAAAAGAACTAGGATAGCTAAAAGAATCATGTATAATAAAGCAAACTCTGGAAGCATCATAATCCATGGCCTCTAGCTTTACTATAGAGCTATAGTAATAAAAACAGCTTGGTATTGGCATAAAAACTGACACATGGACCAATGGAATTGAATTGAAGACCCTGACATAAATCCACACACCTATGAACATATGATTTTTCAACAAAGAAGTCAAAATTGTACCATGGGAGAAAGAAAGCATCTTCAACAAATGGTGCTGGTATAACTGGATGTTAACATGCAGAAGATTACAAATAGATCTATATCTGTCACCATGCACAAAACTCAAGTCCAAGTGGACAAAGACCTGAACATAAATCTAGTTACATTGAACTTGATAGAAGAGAAAGTAGGAAGTAGTCTTGAATGCATTGGCACAGGAGACCACTTCCTAAATATAACACCAGTAGTACAGACATTGAGAGAAACAATTAATAAATGGGACCTCCTGAAACTGAGAAGCTTTTGTTGAGCAAAGGACACACATGGTCAATAAGACAAAACAACAGCCTACAGAATGGGAAAACATCTTCACCAACCCCATATCTGACAGAGGGCTGATCTCCATAATATATAAAGAAATTAAAAAGCTAGACCTCAAAATACTAAACAATCCAATTTAAAAATGGGCTACAGTGCCTAACATAGAATTCACAACAGAAGAAGCTCAAATGGCTGAAAGACATTTAAGGAATTGCTCAATATCCTTAGTCATCAGGGAAATGCAAATCAAAACAACTCTGAGATACCATCTTACACCAGTCAGAAAGGCTAAGATCAAAACACTGAAGACAGCTTATATTGGAGAGGATGTGGAGCAAGGGGAACACTCCTACAGTGTTAGTAGGAATGCAAACTTGTACAGCCACTCTGGAAATCAGTATGGAAGTTTTTCAGAAAATTGGGGATAAGTCTTCCTCAAGACCAAGCAATACCACTCTTGGGCATATAGCCAAGGAATGCTCAATCTTACCACAAGGACACATGCTCAACTATGTTCATATCAGCATTATTCATAATAGCAAGAACCTGGAAATAACCTAGATGCCCCTCAACTGAAGAATGGATAAAGAAAATGTGGCACATATACACAATGGAATACTACTCAGCAGTACAAAACAATGATATCATGAAATTTGCAGGCAAATAGAAGAAACTAGAAAATATCATCCTGAGTGAGGTAACCCAGACTCAGAAGGACAAACATAGTATGTACTCACTCATAAGTGGATACTAGATGTGAGGGAAGGGATGGCCAGACTGCAACCCACAGATCCAGAGAGGATAGCTAACAGGGAAAAACCCTAGGAGGGACACATGTATGGCCCAGCAAAGGATAAGTGGATGAGATCTACATGAGTGGACTGGGAGTGGGGGGGTGGATGACGACGAGTGGGGGATAAGAAGACAGGGAAATGGGAGGGTCAAACTAGACAGGGCAGGGAGGGAGATACCATGATTGATGAGGACATCATGGGAATAGGAAGAAGCAGAGTTCTGGGGAGGCTCTCAGGAATCCACAAGGATGACCCCATCTTGGACTTCTGACAGTGGTCCAGAGGGTACCTGGACTGGTCTACTCTAGTGACCAGTCTAGTGAATACCCTAACTGTCATCATAGAGCCTTTGTTCAGTGACTGATATAGGCAGATGTAGCTGGAGATTTCTCCAGTCCTGCCTGGCCCACAGTCAGGACAAATCTTTCTCACCCGCTAGTCCCACAGCCACTCACACACAGGGACTTATATTGCTTACAAACTGTATGGCCACAGCAGGCTTCTTGTTATCTAATTCTTATATCTTAAATTAACCCAAGGCGGTGGTGGCACATGCCTTTAATCCCAGCACTCGGGAGTCAGAGCCAGGTGGATCTCTGTGAGTTCGAGGCTAGCCTGGGCTACCAAGTGAGCCTTTCCAGGAAAGGCGCAAAGCTATGCAGCGAAACCCTGTCTCGAAAAACCAAAAAAAAAAAAAAAAAAAAAAAACACCTTTATAAATTAACCCATTTCTATTAGTCTATAAGTTGCCACATGGCTTGTGGCTTACCGGTATCTTACATCTCGCTTGTCATGGCCGAGACTGGCAGCATCTCTCTGCCTCAGTCTTCCACTTCCCAGAATTCTCTTCTCTCCTTGTCCCACCTATACTTCCTGCCTGGCTACTGGCCAATCAGTGTTTTATTTATTAACCAATCAGAGCAACACATTTAACATACAGAACATTCCACAGCAGGCAGATACAGAGATCCAAGGCTAGGCAACAGCAATCCAATCAATGGGAGACAGGAGGGATTCTGCAGGCAGAGGACACCAAGATCATGATGGAAAGATGCACAGAGATGACCAGTCTCACTGGTGGAAGACCACAAACTGTATAATAGTGGCTGTGGAGCCCCATGGTACTGGACTAGGGCCTCTGGATACAGAAGACAGTTGTTTGGCTCAAACTTTTTGGGGGGTACACAGGCAGGAGGATCAGGATCTAATCCTGTTGAATGGACAGGCTTTTGGGAGTTTGATGCCTGTGGTATGGCACCTTGGTGCAGTGGGAAGAGGCTTGGACCTGCCTAGGCTCAGTGTGCTAGGTCCTGCTGACTCCCCATGGGAGACCTTGATTTGAGGGATGTGGGGATGTGGGGTGGCTTGGGAGGGAGGGCTGGGGGTGGGTTGAGGGAGGAGATGGGATATGTGGGTGGTATATAGAGTGAGTAGAAAATTTCTTAATAAAGAAATATGGGGGAAAAAAGAAAAATTTATTAAAATGGATCATTGAGATATTCAGAACCAGACAGAGAAATTTAAAGGAGACCCAATCTCAGCAGCCTAAGGTTTTCAAGCAGCCAACCTTAATTTATACAGAAACCTTACAGGAACTGCCATATGATAGATATCCTCAAGGGTGTGCAAGAACTGACTGGACTCCTGTGAAAATATTAGATTTGAGGAGATTCAAGGAAGTGATAGTTTCATATGGCATTCATTCACCTTTGGTAAAGCAGATTTTAAACTTTGGTCAATTTGTAATAGAATTATCCCTCAAGACCAAAGAGGCGAGGACCTGCCTAGGCTCAGTGTGCTGGGCTCTGCTGACTCCCCATAGGAGACCTCGATTTGGGGCATGTGGGGATGCAAGGTGGCTTGGGAAAGAGGGCTGGGGGTGGGACGAGGGGGGATCTGTGGATAGTATGTGGAGTCAGTAGAAAATTTCTTAATAAAGAAAAATGAAAAAAAAGAAAATGCCATAATAAAACCTAAAAATGGAACATGATTCCCACATTCCTAAGAGGTGGAGTGGGTGGTTTTTGGTCTTCAATGTGTTATGGATATTTATCATCATTTAGGGTGGTTGTTTATAAGTTGTTATTGGTAATGGTCAGGAAAAAAGATGAACAAAGGAGTTTAGATTCAGGATTCTTGTTTTGAAAAGAAAAAAAGGGGGATATAGATATGATAGGATATAAGAGTAGATTATTGAACCTACTCTGAAAAAAGGGGCATATAGAAACAGAATAAAAAGGTAGATTATTGAATCTACTCTTAAACCAAAATAGCAACTACTAGTTTAAAATATTTTACATTGATATGGATATTTGTATATTAATACAAAGTTGAGATCACATTTAGAACATACTGTACCTACATTTCTAATTTTGTTTAAGGTATTTTACCTATACAGCTCATTTAACAATGTAATGCAAATTGCTAGTCCTTGAAAGTTATTATTACAAACTAATTAGAATATAAAGAAATGCAAGTTAGTAGTTAGTCATTACAATCAAGCTAGCCATATTAGCTATGTTTTTAGGTCAAACAGAGATATATTTTAGATAGACAGGTTGTCTTCAAACACTTCAGAGATCTAAAAAATATGATATTTAAGATGTTTTAATAACATAGGCTATTTTTTATGACAATGATACATGTCTGCCCCTGGCAGCACCAATCTACTTCAGAGAAGATGATGAGTATCAAAGAAATTCCATATGGAATTTACTTTCTTTGTGGCAAAAGTTAACCACTGGGCAAGAAAATGCCTTTGTCCTGACTGCTGACAGTACGCCATCCAAATGGGACAAGCAGAACACAAAAGAAAGAACTGCTGAACTTTGCTAAGACAAAGTAGGACAGCCCCTCAGAAAATCCTGCCTCACAGATAAGTCTGTCAGATATTCTAAGTCTGAGGGCTCAATGTTACAAAGGAACCTTGGCTGACTGTCCAGACAGCCAGATGTTTCTGTCATTTCTCCCATATTTTCAAAGTTGCTTGTTTGCACTTCCTGCTTACTCAGGTAATATTGATGGCATTGAAGACTTTATAGTTTTCCTTGTTACCAGATTCAGAAAAGAAATTCACTAAGGAGGTGTAAAGTATTTAAGGTTGAGATACATTCAAAGATAGTTTGGTAATGCAAGTTAGAATAGAAAATGAATTAGGTACAACATTTTGGACTCTCCAAGATAGGATAAATAATGGAGTATTTTCTCTGAATTTGTCAAATGTTAATGGACTAGACACCATTGATGTATTTGTTGCCTGTATATATTGTATATAGTTATTGTACTTATTGTATATATTTTCTCTTATATTAGTTATATGTTTTATTTTAAACAAAAAGGGGAAATGTGATATTTTGTTTGTGCTTTAACAAAGAAATCTTGCTTGAAGATCAGAGTGTGGAGCTAGCCACTAGAAGTTAGGCAGTGATGGCACATACTTTTAATCCCAGCACTTGAAGGAGAAAACAGGAAGTGATACAGCTGGGGGGAGAGAGGAAGTGATAAGGTGGGATGGAAACAGGTGCTCATTCCTTTCAGGCTAAAGATTCAGTAGAGGTAAGAAGTCTCTCTAGTGGCTGGCTGCTCTGCTTTACTGAACTTTCAGCATTTACCCCAATATCTGGCTCCAAGTTTTTATTATTAAGAACAATTAGGATTTGTGCTACAGCTGGAGCTTGAGGTAGCTCAATCCCCAATTTCCTGAGCTACTGTCATATTGATTTCCAAAGTGGCTGTACAAGTTTGCACTCCCAACAGCAATAGAGGAATGGTCCACTTGCTCCACATCCTTGACAGTATGAGCTGTCACTTGTGTTTTTTATCTCAATCATTCTGACAAGAGTAAGATGGAATCTCAAAGTAGTTTAAATTTTCTTTTCCCAGATGGCTAAGGATGCAGAACATTTCTTTAAGTGTTTCTTGGCCATTTGATATTCCTCTATTGAGAATTCTCTGTTTAGATCTGTACTCTATTTTTTAAATTGGATTCTTTGGTTTCTTGAATTCTTAATATATTTTGGAAATCAGCCCTCTGTGTGATGTGAGGGAATCAGCCCTCTGTGTGATGTGGGGTTGGTGAAGATCTTTTCCCATTCTGTAGGCTGCCAGTGGACAGAAGAACATTAACATTACAGAAGCTTTTCAGTTTCATGAGGTTCCATTTATTAATTGTAGGTCCTAGTGTCTGCACTATTGGTATTCTGTTCAGGAAGTTGTCTCCTGTGCCAATAATTTCAAAGCTTATTCCCCAATTTTTCTTCTGTCAGGTTCAGTGTATATGGTTTTATGTTGAGGTCTTTTATTCATTCTTACTTGAGTTTTATGCATGGTGATAGATATAGAACTATTTGCATTCTTCTACATGTTGACACCCAGTTAGACCAGTACCATTTTTTAAGATGCTTTTTTTCCACACTGTATAATTTTGGTTTCTTTGTCAAAAATGAGGTGTCAATAGGTGTGTGGATTTATGTCTGGGTCTTTGATTCAATTCCATCAATCCACCTGTCTATTTTTAAGCCAATACCATGTAGCTTTTATTAATACTGCTTTGTAGTGGAGTCTAAAATCAGGAATGCTGGCCTCAGAAATTCTTTTATTGTATAGAATTGTTCTATAAACAAATAAATATAAATAAAAATTTTGGAATTTTTGTTTTCCTATAAGAAGTTGAGTATTGTTCTTTCAAGGTCTGTAAAGAATTGTGTTGGAGTTTTGATGTGGATTGCATTGAAGCTGTAGATTGCTTTTGATAAGATGACCATTTTTACTATGTTAATCCTAGTGATTCATGAGCTTGGGAGTGATGGGGTAATGTCTTTCTGTATGCTGCAAAAATGTGTTGCTTTGATTGATTGATAAATAAAGCCATTTGGCCTATGGCAAGGCAGCTTAGAGGTAGGTGGGAAATTCAAAGAGAGAGACAGGAAGAAGGTGGAGGATATGCCAGCAAGCCACCCAAGGAGCAACATGTAATGGGATGCAGGTAAAGCCACAGAACATATGGTGATACATAGATTAATAGTTATGGGTCAATTTAAGATATAAGAGCTAGCTAGCAAAAAGCTTGAGCCATGGCCATGCAGTTATAATTAATATAAACCTCTGTGTGTTTACTTGGGTCTGAGTGGCTGTGGGACTGGCAGGTGAGAGAGATTTGCCCTGTCTGTGTACCAGGCAGGACACAGGAAAACTTCTAGCTACAATTGGCACCCAGATGTGGTGGCAACAGTTTCCACCTAAAACCTGAAAAAACTGAAGAGAGAGAGATTTCAAAATGGAGCTAAAATCAGCTTCCTGCAGTCTTCAGCTACAGTATGGTGGGTTCATGGAATGCAGGCTTAAGCCAAGCAGTATGGTAGATTCCTGCCATGATACACAGAGGCATCTCCAAGCCACACAGTATGATGCATGGTGGATTTAGCTTTTGCTAATAAAAAAAAGAGTTTTTTGGGCTATAAGCTGCTGGATGGAGACATAAACCCACTGCCTCCCAGAGTCTGGTGGTGAGCATGGTTCTCCAAAGCTGGCAGTAAACATAGTTCCCCATGTTAGAAAGCTGAGATGGGCAGAGCCAGCAGCCAAAGCTGCTATTTTAGTCCTAGTAATGCTGCAGTTTAAAGCAATAGATTCACAGAAAAACAGATTCAGATAAAAGAAATCTCTAAACGGTTTACAATATGTGTAAATATATGTTACAATATGTATAAACATATACATATATATGTTTGGAAGAGAGAGGAAAAGGAATAAAGACAGTCATATAAAAAATAGAAAGTTGTGGTGATATTGTGTTTTCCAAAATATTATGCACCCTAATAAACTTATCTGTAGTCAGAGAACAGATATAGAGGCCAGAAAATGGTGGCACACACACTTTTAATCCTAGCATTCCAGAGGCAGAGATATGTCTGGATATCTGTGAGTTGAAAGCCACACTGGAAACAGCCAGGAGTAGTAACAAGAGCCTTTAATCCCAAAAAGTGATGGCAGAAAGCAGAAAGGTATATAAGGCATGAGGACTAGGAACTAGAGCTGTTAAGCATTCAGACTTTCAGGAAGCAGTTCAACTGGGATCCATTTGGATAAGGACACAGAGGCTTCCAGTCTGAGGAAACAGGATCAGCTGAGGAATTGTGAGGTGAGGAAACTGTGGCTTGTTCTGCTTCTCTGATCTTCCAGTGTTGACCCCAGTACCTGGCTCTAGGTTTGTTTTTATTAATAAGACCTTCTAATGATTTGTGTTATAGAAAGTTTTAAAAATAAAGTCTTTAAAGAAAAATAAAAACAATATAAAAATAAGCCATATAAAGAGGGAAATCACACAGAGACTGGATTATGTTGTCTTTGAGATTTTTTAACTGCAGAAAGACATGTGATTATAAAAGCTGCTGAGTTAAATCAATATGTATATTTTAAAGATATATTGATTTCAAAATCTATGTCTAAGGATACATTGCTTTGGAAAAGAGGTTCTGCTTTTGTTTCCACAGAAGATGAGAACCTGTGCATTGCTTCCAGGCTAATATAGTTTGACCATCCAAGACTCTCTGAAAGGTCTCCAATGACACCACGGCCCAGATCATCCAACATCCAAAATCAACTTCAAGGCAACTGTCTCAGAGAATACAGCCTCAAAGACTACTCTAGTCAGGACTTGACCATAATCCTAAAATTTTCTTTGTATCACTATAAGAATACTGTGCCCTTTATCAGCAGGAAGTAGCCTAATGTAAAACTACACCTACATTCCCAAAGAATGGATTATGGATGTTTGTCAATTGTTATGGGTCATAGTCAATATTTTTCTAAAAGCAGAAAGGGATATATAATATAAAAATGTAGGATAGAGATATGATAGTATAAAAGGGTGTATTGTTGAACCTACTTTTAAAGAGCAACTTGTTTAAAATGTTTTACATTGTTATAGCTTTTAGTTTATTGATACAAATTTAAAGTTAATTTTCTTATATTGTATATATATTTCTAATCTTGTTTAAGGTATTATGTTTGTCCATCTCATTTGAAATTATAATGTATAATTAATAAATACAAATTAATAATTAGTCATCCATGATAATTAAACTTATAGTCATATTAGGTATGTTTTCAAGGTCAAGCAGAGATATATTTTAGATAGACATATCATCTTCAAACACTTCAAAGACCTACGGAATATGCCATTTAAAAAACCCAAAGAAGAAACACACACACACTCACACACACACACACACACACACACACACACACACACACACACACCAACTGCAACAAAACAACAGGAATTAACAATCATTGGTCATTGATATCTTTCAATATTAATGGGCTCAATTTGCCAATAAAAAGATACCTGCTAACAGAATGGATAAGAATACACGGTCCATCCTTCTGCTGAGTACAAGAAACACACCTCAACATCAAAGATAGACATTACCTCAAGGTAAAAGGTTGGAAAAGGTTTTCCAGGCCAATGCTCCCAAGAAGCACACTGGTGTAGTTATTCTAATATCTAACAAAATAGATTTCAAACCAAAAAAGTAAAAAGAGATGGGGAAGGACACTTCATACTCATCAAAGGAAAATTCTACCATGATGACAATTTATACCTCAAATGCAAGGTCATCCACGATTGTAAAAGAAACATTACTAAGGCTTAAATCACACATGGACTCTTGCACAATGATAGTGGGAGACTTCAACAACCAACTCTCACCAATGGACATGTCATTCAGACATAAAACTAAACAGAGAAATAATGGATACGACTTATGTTATGAATCAAATAGATCTAACAGATATCTACAGAACATTTTACCTAAACACAAAGGAATATACCTTCTTTTCAGCACCTCACTGAACATTCTCCAAAATTGTCTGCATACTTAGTCACAAAGCAAGTCTTAACAGATACAAGAAAATTGAAATATCCCTCTGTATCCTATCAGTCCACTGTAGCATGAATCCTAATTGGTCTTATTAATGAGAACAAACCTGGAGCCAGGTATTGGGGTGATTGCTTGAAGATCAGGGAAGCAGAACAAGCCACAGCTACCTCACCTTGCCAATTCCTCAGCTGATCCTGTTTCCTCAGACTGGAAGCCTCTGAGTCCTCATATCCTCAACGCAAACCGATGGGCAAACCGTGCTATAAAAGTTGCCTTAAATATAAGGCAAGCGCTTTGACAAGTCCTCATATCCTAACGGATCTCAGCTGAACTGCTGCTAGAAGCTTAAAGGCTTAACCAGCCAAAATGCTTCTAGTTTCTGGTCTACACACCTTATATACCTTTCTAATTTCTACCATTGCTTCCTGGGATTAAAGGCTCACTTTCTGGGACTAAAGGCATGAGTCATCATGCTTGGCTGTATCCTTGAACACACAGAGATCCAGAGGGATTTCTGCCTCTGGAATGCTAGGATTAAAGGTGTGTGCTACCACTGCCTATCCTCTATGTTTAATATTGTGGCCGTTCTGTTCTGTGACCCCAGATAAGTTTATTAGTGTGCACAATATTTCGGGGAACACAATACCACCACAGTCCACCATGGACTAAAGTTGGATTTCAGCAACAACAGAAACAACAGAAAGCCTACAAACTCATGGAAACTGAACAACTCTATACTGGTGGGAGCCATATGACATTTTGGGGAACAAGGGCAGAGAACAGCACAAATGGCTCTCCTTGTGACAGGGCAGTGGAGACCCTGACCCACTTGGCAAAAACCTGTGGACCGTTCACTGAAAGTCACGGTAGCTCATGAAGTTTAATATTACATGTTTGCATAACTTCTGGAAAGAATGATTTTAACCAAGAGAGTCTTTGAGAAATGTTAATAAATAGATGATATCAAGACTTAATGGGAACAGTCTAGACAGGGAATGAAGCAGAATCATAGAAACCCACGGTTCCCCCATTTCTATCAACTGAGCCAATACCCCAAGAACTTAATGGAGAAGGACATGAGAACAAGAGATAAACAGTGCCAACTATTAAGAGTAAGTTTTTTTTTTTTTTTTTTTTTTTGAGGCAGGGTTTCTCTCTGCGTAGCTTTGTGCCTTTCCTGGAACTTGCTTGGAGACCAGGCTGGCCTCGAACTCACAGAGATCCACCTGCCTCTGCCTCCTGAGTGCTGGGATTAAAGGCGTGTGCCACCACCGCTCAGCAAGAGTAAGTTTTCAAGTATGTTGCCTATAGGATAAATAGAAAAACTTAGTGTATCCCTAGAGGAGATAGATCAGTACAGAATGTGGAATGGATTGATCTAACTTTGGCTGGTGAGTTGATTATAAGAACCCAAGCCCTACCAGGTGTAAATATTAACTACTAGAGACAAAACTGTCTCTCGCCCTGCATGACCTTGTAACCACATATGCTGCCAATTGGGCACACTGTTCTACCTGTAGGTGTGCCTAGTTAGAAAACTTCCTTTGTGACTTGTAACACTACTTATGCTTTTAATAGTAGAGCTGTAGATCAAATAGGTAATGATTACCAGTGGGAAAGTTGAGGGACAGAAGGTGAAAGAAGCAAGGAATAAACTGGCAATTATTGTAACCATTTTTAGAAACTTAGAAAGTAAAACCTAATTGTAAAACTCTTCATGCAAACCATTGAAACTATAGATAAATAAAGAAAGCCCAGGGTACCTGGGCCACTTGTTTGAACAACAGGTGGTCACAGTCTTTTCTTAGTGATGACTTTACACATCAGTCCCAAGTCATTGAACCCATCTGGCGCATAGCTTCCAGCACTATATTGAATGACCACTTGATCAAGGCAGAAATAAAGAAGGAAATTAAAGCCTTCCTAGTATTCAATGAAAATGAAGCATAACATAACCAAAATTATGGAACAGGATGAAAGCTGTGTGTGCTAACAGGTTAAGTTAACTTTGTGAAGTGCCTTCACAAAGAATTTGGAGAGATCTCATACTAGCAACTTAACAGCACACCTGGAATCTCTAGAACAAAAAGAGTCAAACCCATTCAAGAGGAGTAGATGGCATAGAATAATCAACTGAGGGCTAAAATCAATAAAATAGAAACAGAACTTTTTGTTTTTTAGAAAATCAACAAGAGCAAACACTAACTATAAGGCAGAGAGAATATTCAGTATCTAAATTAACAAAATCAGAAACAAAAAGGGGTTTCTATACTCTGGAATAAAGCTGAGCTAACTCATTGAAGTCATCTCCCAGAGGGCTTTCTCCATCATACCTACAGCCCTCCAAACCACGTTCCCTGCTTCTGCTCCCTCCACCCTTGTGGACCAGTACAGCCCACAATACCAAAGAAGAAGCAGAGCCACAAGATTACAGCTGTATGCCACCACATCCCTTTTAGGGGGTATTGGCTATTGAGCCCAGGGCTTTCAGCTTGCTAGGCAAGTTCTCTGCCAACTAAGCTAAATTCCCATCTCTTTGAAGGTTTAAAGAAATATTTATTTTATTTTATATATATGAGTGTCTTGTGCTAATGGATGTTTGTGAATCACATGAATTTATGGTACCTGTAGAGTTTGGAAGAGAACATCAGATGCCTTGGAATTGGATGACTCTGGGCTATTTAGTCTCTGGTTCTTGGTAACTAAAGCAGTGTCAGGTGTGCATTCCATCTCATGGAGTGGGTCTTAAGTCAAATCAGTCATTGGTTGGTTACTCCCACAGACTTTATTTTTATAATTGTTTTCATTTAAGACAAGTAAGTGGATCTAGGAGTCTTTGGGTCTAGGTGCTGTGGGATGGTCTGTATGTCAAATCTCTTGCTTTGATTGGTCAATAAATAAAACACTGATTGGCCAGTGGCTGGGCAGGAGGAAGTATAGGCAGGACAAGGAGGAGAAGAATTCTGGGAAGTGGAAGGCTGAGTCAGAGAAACTGCCAGCTGCCACCATGACAAGCCACATGTGAAGACACCGGTAAGCCACAAGCCACGTGGCAAGGTATAGATTTATGGAAATGGATTAATTTAAGCTATAAGAACAGTTAGCAAGAAGCCTGCCATGGCCATACAGTTTGTAAGCAATATAAGTCTCTGTGTTTACTTGGTTGGGTCTGAGCAGCTGTGGGACTGGTGGATGACAAAGATTTGTCCTGACTGTGGGCAAGGCAGGAAAACTCTAGCTACATCTAGGAGTTCAGGAGATTCTTGGACTGCCAAAGAAACAATTCAACTCACAGACCACAAAGGCAAGAATTATTGCAACAGTAAAAGTAAAAGTTTACTCCAAAGATTCACTACAGTGTGGGAAAGTGAGTAAGTGGAACCAAGACTGTTCAGAGAGGACAAGAAAATACCTCAGTCCAAGTGAAGTGGTCCAAGGTTATGGGCACCACACTTAGAAACCATTTTCTGGTTAAGAAGGGAGACTGAGGTAGGTTTTAATGAAATTAAAATAAGAAAGTAAATTACACTTCAAGGAACAGGCTTACTAGACAAGTGGATACCAAATGAAGTTAGAGTTTGACACTTTTAAAGAAGTTTTTATGAATATTTATGAAGTGAATGGCATATTCAAGAGAGTACTGTATGTCAATTTGTCTTCCAAATCATGGCAGATCAGCTTTCTTTTTTAATGTATTTCTTTCCATGGACTTCTTGAAAAGCCTACAAATGAGATCAAATGCACAATGTTAATGATATTGCAGAGAATTTTAGTCTTTTGAAGATGCATTTCTTTTAAATTATATATGTGTTATGGCTAAATAGACATCCCCGCACAATGACAGGTCTTTGTTTCTCATGTGGCATGAAGAAACTAACCATTGTTTCAATTGTTGTGAAATAAAACAAAAACTTCCATAATTGCCCGATGTCTAACTCCTTCAGTGACCAATCTCAATTCACATCCTTTTCATGTCTGACTATTTAAATTTGCCTTTTACTTTGTACTGGTCAATCTGACTTATTACTTACAATGTTCACTTTGAACAGAGAACTTGAGGTTTTATTGATTTTTCTTTACTGAACTTTACTTTTTATTGAAAAATGATTTTCTCACACAACACAGTTTTCCCTCTCTCTGCCCCTCCCAGCTCCTCCTACCTTCTCCTTTCCCCAGATCCACTCCTCCTCTGTTTCCTCTTCAGAAATGATCAGGCCTCCAAGAAAGGACAACCAATCCTTATAGTGAGGGTAAATTTCAATTATTTTTAAAAACAAATTTCTATTATTCCAGCTTTATTTTAAATAACAAAATGGAAATAACTCAGGTTTCCATTCATAGAGAAAGGATCATATGTTATAGTATATTATATACACACACACATACTATTTTATATATATATATGTATATATATATATCATATACAGAAAAATACAATTTAGTAACAAATGATATTGAATTACTCATACAGAGTAATTTATTATGCATAAATTTGATGAATATACTAACTAAAATGGGCGCAATGTTTGGCTCCATTTGTATGAACATTTATGATTAAGCACAGTGAAAAATAAACAGACTTGATGGATGCTTCATATAGGGTAGGATTGAAGCCCAGCTAGGGTAGATGGTAGGGGAACATTTGAGGCTTATGATAATGCTCTGTATTATGATGCATGCTTGACTTATACAGTTTATACACTTGTTAGTAACTAACAATTACTCAATTAGAGTTTCACATTTTGGTTTTTGTAAACTGTGTATAGAATATTAAAATTTTTAAATTTTAGATATTAATTATGTGGCAGCAATAATTAGAAAGTTTCTGATGACCACAAGTTCTCTAGAGTAAAATGTCTCTTACTACTGAATGTAGAAGGCATTCTAAGTATTTTCAAAGATGACTGTCTTAGTTATGGCTTCTCCTGCTGTGATAAATACCATGACCAAAAGCAAATTGGGAAGGAAAGGTATTATTTCATCTTACAACTTGTAATCCATCATCCAGAGAATTCAGGACAGAAACTCAAGGCAGGTACTTCCAGGCAGGAAATGATGCAGGGGCCATGGAGGAGTGCTACTTACTGGCTTTCTCCCTAATGCCTGCTTTCTTATACACCCCAGAACAAAAGCCCAAGGGTGGAACCACCCACAGTGGCCTGGCCCTCCCACATCAATCACTAATTAAGAAAATATACCACAGGCTTGCCCACAGACCAGTCCAGTGGGACATTTTCTAAATTAGCCATCACAATGATGAAGAACAAATATCATTAACCAGCAATATGCTAGATTAATTGGAAAGCAGGCATTGCTGTAAAGATGAGATTAAGATAGCTATTCAAGTGATAAAATCTGTTATCCAAATGAATCCAGTATAATTACAAGTATCTTGGCAGCTGAGAACTGCATGAAGAGGCTTGCAAGGGAAATTATGGCTTAAAAAGATACAAAATCTTGCTGATTTTGAACCGAGGAAGAAGGCTAGAAACCAAGAAACATGATAGCTTCTAGAATCTCAAAAAACAAGCAAATGGATTCCTTCCTAAAGCCCCTAGAAGAAGCAGAGCCCTACTAATTTCTTGATTAAATCTAAAAAAAAAAATCTTCTTCTTATGACATTCAAAATTAATTATTCAAATTGCGCAAAGCCACTAACATGCATAACAGAACAAATAGAGTGAGTTATTTTTAGTGTAGGAATCCCTCCCTGAACCCTTGGAAACCAATTCTATGCATTGTGGCTTATATTTTTGCTTAGGGCATATTGATACAAGACAACAATCTAAACTGTGGGCGAGAGCTTTCAGTTGTCATTATGACCTAATTTTCCCCAGGCTGCATCTACTTGCCACCAGATGACCAAGCAGGTTTGTGCTAGGCTGGAATGTAACTGAAATCTTAGGTTGGTATTCAGATTTATGTTTGTGAGAAGTCCAGAGAAAAGTTAATCTGGAGATATACAGTAAAACACTCTATCCAGGATCTTTGTAGAATACTGCCTTCCACCCAGATAGTGGTGCCATAAACCCCATCCAAGGACTGAGGAATCTGAAGGCAGACATCCACGGCTGGGCCCCTGGTGGAGCACTGGGAGTCTAATTAGTGAGTAAGAAGAGGGTTTATATGAGCGAGAATTGTTGAAGCCAAGGTTGGATAAAGCACAGGGACAAATAACCAAATGAATGGAAGCACAGGATCTATGAACCAAAGGCTGAGGGGCCCCCAACTGGATCAGGCCCCCTGAACGGGTGAGACAGTCATTTGGCTTGATCTGTTTGGGAGGCAGCTGTGCATTGGTGCCAGGTCCTGGGCTCGTTGCATGAGTTGGCTGTTTGAATCCTGGGACTTATGCAGGGACACTTGGCTCGGTCTGGGAGGGGGGAATGGACCAGCCTGGACTGAGTCTACCAGGTCAACCCCGGTCCTCGGGGGAGACCTTGATCTGGAGGAGGTGGGAATGGGGGGTGGGCTGGGGGAGGGGTGGGCGAGAGGGGGAGAACAGGGGATTCTGTGGCTATTATGTTGAACTGAATGGTGTTGTAAAATAATAATAATAATAATAAAAAAAAGAAAGAAGAAAAAAAATAAAAATAAAAAATAAACATCATTGCCTTGTCATACAAAAAAAAAAAAAAAAAAAAAAAAAAAGAATACTGCCTTCCCAGAAAAGCTCATTTCTCTTTTTGTGCCTGTATAAAGTATTCTAAATATTTGCATTTTTTAAACCTAGTTAACAATTAAATTCTTTGAGTCTATCTCTCCTAAGTCTTTGTTCTCATGTTGAGGAACAAGGTTGGGTCTTTACTTCCTTGATATTATACCTTAATAGCACTATGTGCTTAACTAGTATACATTACATGGATAGGTTGGTGCATGGAAGGATGACGGGGTAGAAAACATGACCTTTTTATCACAGGGGCCATAGACACTGATAATCTGCACCCCCACGACCTAAGAGACTAAGGGCATTACAGAGGGTTTGCATACGATGTGTACATCATGATACATAAAATTTGAGGAATCTCTAGGAACCTGAATTCACAGCTTAATAACCACACTTTTAAAAAATCCTTAATCACACTAAGAAATCTTATCTCTTGATCTCAGGGTGATTTCACCACTCTCTTCATCTTCCCATGTCTGTTCATGTGAGACTAGATCCATACTCCACCACAATCATCATTTCCTTAGATAGACTTCCAAATATCTGATCTTTCCTGCCATTGTCTTCTGCTGGTAAATTTTTTTTTTGGTTTTACAAGATAGGGTTTCTTTGTGTAGCTTTGCACCTTTCCTGGATCTCACTCTGTAGACCAGGCTGGCCTCGAACTCACAAAGATCTGCCTGGCTCTGCCTCCCATTGCCTGTAAATTCTTAATCACATAAGCACATCTCTCTGCCTTCTCTACAACCAGGTAAGCAGTAAAATATGAAGATAATACACAGTCACCTTAAAGGGGCTTACACAGTTCTAACTAAGAAATATAGGGAGAGTTGATGTTGTTTAGGAATACAATAAAATTTTTGATAGATGATAGGGGAAAACATAAGTCATAATTTTGTGGTTTGGATACTTAATATGCCTAATTTATTGCACACTGTTGCCTTCAAACTACTACATGAAAGCTATCTTAGATGCTATCTTCATTCCATTGTGTTTTGAATGACAGAGGACAAAGGCTTCAAACTGCATACTAAGGGCATTAAGCCAATGTTGAATTCTGGAAATTACACATATGGAGTGTATCCTCTTCTGAACATATTTATGACAGACCCCTAAAAATAAACATTCAAATTGATTTTCATACTTTCTTATAGAACCTAGGACCACCAGCCTACTGGTGGTACCACCCACAGTGGGCTGGGCCTGCCTCCATTAATCACTAATTAAGAACATACCCTAGAGGCTGGCCTACAGTCTGATCTTATGAAGCAATGTGGAGGTATCATCTTATGTCATTGTGTTTTGTGTGATGGGAGGATAAAAGTTTCAAGGCCACATATGGAATTCATCCTCTTATAAACACATTTATGACACCACCAAAATAAACATTTAAGTTGATTTCCTTTTTTTCTTGTTGATTTGTAAACTCCAGTAAAAATAAAAAAATGTATGCTGTAAACTCACAAAAGTAAGTCAGTAAATTTCTCTGAGTACTAGATAAACCTCCAGCCACAGTATATCATCTTATCCTCTTTCTTTCTTTTGATACAGTGAGGTGGTCTTCTGAGCACATCATGGTATTCATGAGGCATTTATTTATGTAGTGTTTAGTCCTCAATAAGCATCTCACACACTTCATTCCAGGGGTTATTTAAGTAAAGACTAACAGCTCCTAGTTATTTTGAGCAGAAAATAATTTAATTCAGGTAATTAGATATTGAAATATAATTGGAAAATCCTAGAGACATAGAATTTAAGAGACTTCAGCCAACCTCTCAATTACTTGACTGCTACAGAGATGAAAAAATGTGGGTGTTATGTAATCTAATGCTTAAGGAATTCAAACAAGGTCTTGAAGATTGAAGAAACACTGCTGGAAATTGAACAGTATCAATCCCAGTTTGGTCTTTTGGCTAAATTCAAATATAGTAGTAATTATTATCAGTCAAAAAACATTTTATAACATGCATTGGGATTAATCTGATACTTACATTTTTATTACAGACAAAAATATTTTTAAAATGTTATGCTTTTTGATGAAAATATATTCGCACAAAAGTCAATTGATATACAAAAACCAGCTGGGTAAATTAAAGCACAAAATTGAAAATTGGTCTGTCTCAGAAAAATTATTTCTAATATTGTGACCATATCAGAATTAGGTGTAAAATGCTATGAATTTCCAGTTTCAAGGGCATCAAAGAAACACATTGTTCAAAAGATACAGCAGAAGTCAGTATATCCCAAGACTGAAACAATCCAAGAAAACTGAATCCCTACATCTTCATCTCTCCAGGAGTGAGATCACCCCAATTATTCCCAGTAGGATGTCCTTAAGGGGCTCCTTTAGACACTGAGTTCAACAGATTGCTAAAACGGAAGGGTCAACAGATAAGGGAGAATTTGAGCAACCTCTTGAGCTGACTAAATAAGACAGCACAAGAGGAATCCTGCTGTTAACACAAGTTTTCTGCCACTGACACCTCTGCCTTTAACACTTAGATTTCTGTAAACCAGGAGGTCATTTCTTTCAGGTTAAGATCTTGGATGGCAATACTGTTCTCATTCAAAGGATTCCAGATGAGTCTACAATTTCAAGTCTAAAGGCTTCATTAAAAGAAAACAGAACTTATGTGAGAGACTTGTGTTTACAGATGCAGAAAATGGTGGCCAATGAAAGGATTAGAAAAAGAAAATTGCTAAATGTGGCTATATAATGAATCTACTGTTTTGATGATGAAGAAGTTCTTGATAGTAAGATGATAAAATTTATGTCTAAAATATCATTGATATAATTATAAATTTCCATAGCATATTGTCCATTCATCTGAAAGTTCAGAGTTCATTACACTGTTTAAAATCCCAGATATTTGTAGCTACCAGTGAGTGTTAGCCATCAGTTTTTTCATGGCCTCTTTAACATCCTTGTTTCTGAGGCTATAGATGATGGGGTTCAACATAGGAATCACCACTGTGTAGAATACAGACACCACTTTGTTCTGATCCGTGGAGTAGATGGATTTTGGCATCACATAAATGAATGTGATGGTCCCATAGAACAGAGAGACTGCAGTGAGGTGGGAGGTGCAGGTGGAGAAGGCCTTGTGGCGGCCCTCAGGGGAGCGCATCTTCAAGATTGAGACAAGGATGTAGACATAAGACAGAGCAATGATAAACACAGTGACCACAATGATGGATCCTGAAGAGATTGCTGGAATGACTTCAGAAGAAAAGTCATGAGCACAAGAAAGCTTCAAAAGTGGTGAATAGTCACAGAAAAAGTGATTGACTTTATTTGGTCCACAAAAGGACAGATTTAATAAACAGCCAGTGAATGTCCAAGCATTCACACATCCACCCAGGTAGGAAGCTCCCACTAGGAGGATGCAGACTTTGGAGGACATCTGTGTGGAGTAGAGCAGAGGTGAGCAGATGGCCACATAGCGGTCATAGGCCATGGCAGCCAGCAGGAAGCACTCAGCTGACCCAAATGTCACTACAGAGCAGAGTTGAGCCACACAGCCAGCCACAATGATAAATGTTTCTTTCCTGAGAAACCCCCTCAGCATGATGGGTGTGACTGAGCTGGAGTACCCAATGTCTACAAAAGCCAAATGGCTGAGGAAAAGGTACATGGGGGTGTGAAGCTGAGGGCTGCCTCTGATTAGTATGATTATGCTCACATTGCCCATTAAGGTGACAGAGTAGATTATTAAAAACACAACAAATAAAATGGCACAGATTGTAGCATCTTCTGTTAGCCCCACAAGAATGAACTCTGTAACAACTGTGTAGTTCTCAGGTCCCATTTATGTTAGGAATACTGCCACTGAGAGAAAAATAGCTATTAGAATTGAATACAAAATTGCAACCTACTGTTTTCATAGCAGCTATATAATATAAATGACAGAAATACATATATTATGTATAATTTTAGGAGAAATATTTTCATGTACTACTTTACATAAATATTAGAACAGTAAATATCATTTGATGCATGGACAAGAAAAGTTAGCATTTCTTTTTTTCTTTGTAATACTCACATCATTTGTGACTCAAGTTGTTAGTTTGTATTCACATGAGGAATGGAAAATAACTGGAATGGAACAACTCATTTTATTTTTTCAAGAATTCAATGTCAGTGAGATGCATGTGGATATTCACGCATGTGTGCACACATACATACACACACACACACACTAAAAACATACACACAGATACAGATACACAGGTACATACACAAAGACACATGAACACAGACACACATACACACTAAAAACATACACACAGATACAGATACACAGGTACATACACAAAGACACATGAACACAGACACACACATACACACATCACACACACACACACACACACACACACACACACAACACTGGCCTTTTAAAACTGTGCTCAGACACCATTACTTTTTCAGTTTATTTAAAAATGATTACTTCATATTCACTGCACAAAGCCACAGGTTCATGGCAGTTTTATTCAAGTATCTCATCTGCTTTGACCATATGCACCTCAGGTACCCTCTCCTTGTCTTTATTCTTCTTCACATTATTCCCCTTCCTCTTCCTAAATAGTCCACTGTCTATATCCATGTCATATATGTGTGCTTATATGTTAGTACTTGTTAGTAATGGTATATGTGAATTGATTGGCAAGAGCAAACACTATTAACAGTTTACTTTCATATGTCTGAACTCCATTGTATTACTCTTCTTGTACAGGGCAGAGGTATAAAATTTGTTAATGAAATTTAACCTTTTATAGAAAATATATGAATATAACAGTATCAAAGCTGAAGTGAGCATTGTATGGCATGGATGAAACACATTATACAGAAATGCCATGACTGGTTTAGCCACACAAGCCAGTGACAAGAGTCTGACTTTGTCACTGGCAATTTATGAAAACCTAGAAAAGTGACATGTACTATACAACACTCACCATTGCTTTATTTTAAAACATGCCACCTCATGATATTCTTAATTTGAATAATATACTATACATAATGCTATATGTTGATCATATAAATGAGCAAATATGAAAATAATTTATTAATATCTTTAAAAATATCTTTATGATTTCTATTATAAAAGTGAGAAATAAACATCCCTATATCTATAGAAAAGGAAAGTTATTACCTGTCAGTGTCTGTTCCTCAAGGACAAACAACAGAGAACTGCCAATTTAAAGCAAGGCTATGTTTTATGAGAAATGGTGTCTTATGGGAAATGACCCCTTGAGTACCTGACTTGCTTGTTAAAATTCCACTGAAACCCCATCAGGACTGAAAATTCATGTTCATATAAATATGTTATCTACTATCACCTATCAACTAAGCTTTGCATGCATCAACTTTTTAGATGAAAACTTCATGGATTGATAAACATCCCTCTAACACTATTGGAACTGTCAGGAGCAAACAAGTCTACAGTGCAGTGGAAAGACTTTTAGCTCAAACTCAAATGATTTCTGGAAACAAAGTGCTTTTTATACATCTCTAAATGGTACCATCTTTATTTTTAAATTTAGTTTTATAGTGACCCTATGTGTACTTTGTTGCATTTCTCCACACCTTAGTACAATGTCACAACCAGTATAGTGACAGAATTGAGATACAGTCAAGAGACAGACCATGTCCACTACCATGAGGATTTTTCATGGTGTCAATTATAACCACACGAATATCCCTTTCTTCCCAATTCTCTCCTTCATCTCTGACAACATAAATGTCTTCCCCATCCCTTAGTTTTGTCATTCAAAAGCTTCATCATTATATAAAACCCTTTTATGTATATATCTAGTCATCTTTGTTCTGAGCTGTCAAATTTTCATGTGGCAACTCCCATTTTTCTTTAATTAATGTTTAGAATGATATTGTTTCTTTTTTAGATTCTCCCCTATGTTATTATATTTGTATATTTGATGTATCTTTTAGACATTATAGAGCTCAGTCATTTGTTTTTCAAAATCTACACCTACTGAGCCATATCTCCAGTCCGCCATACTAGGTGAGAAAGAATGGGGGAGAAAAGAATATTAAAATGATGATATTCTACTTTAAGAAAGCTTACCCCAGAGAGAAAACCCATTGTATGACCATACAATTTTTCACTAGTACTGAAGAGATCAGGGCTGATGTGATGACTCAGTGGATAAAGATGCTTGCCACTCAAACCAGAGGACCTAATTTCACTCCTCCAAACACCTATCAAAGACTTGCTGGGATAGTGTGCATCTTTATCCCAAGCACTTCTAAAATAAGAGTAGAGACAAAAGAATCTTCTGGAAGGGCAAACCCACCATGATGCAGTGTGGCAGTGGGTAGAAGACAACCACAGCACCACTATGATGAGCAAGTATGTGGTGGACAGATGGGAGAAAAAGAGAAGCAGTGTGGTTTGTGTGGTATGAAGAGAAGGAGAACTGGAGATTCATGGTGGCAAGGATCAGCCTGATCTGAGAGGCCTGTGCTGCTATCTGAGGTCATGGTGATGTCCAGTCCCACGCTGCTGCTGAGGGCCATCTCTGGGTCCTTGGTCCTACTGTAGCAGGGGACTGTGTTGATGTCTGTGGCCCGTGTTACCACCGAAGGCCATGTGGATATCCATGGTCTGTACTGCAGCCTGAAGCTATGTTCATGTCTGAGGGCTGCACTGAGCTGGCTCTGCCCCTCACCGGCCACCACACTGTATTGCTAACAGAGATATGGGCCCATGAGAGCTAGCCCTACCCATCTGATAGTGTGAGAGCTGGCTCCCATGTGGCATGGGCACAGTAGAGCTGGAGGATTGACCAACTCAACTACCACCCAGGCCCAGATCCAGGGCTTTGAGTTGACCCACCCCAACATCTACTCTATCTATGAGCTGCTAGAGAGCATGAAGGGGCATGAAGGGGCATGAAGGGGCTGGTCCTGTGGATCCATAGCTACAGGATCTCCATGACTCAAAGCAACAGCAGGATATCTGAAAGGAGTCTTGGTGAGTGTTCAGTATTGATGGTGCAGCAGAAGCCAGAGGCCTTGAACCAGATCAATGACTATTGCAATGAACATTTGCAAGTAAAACTGTTTGGGCAAAAGGGTATATTTCATGACACACTGCAACTTCCAAAGCTGCTGTGAACTAATATGTGATGGAGAGGCAGGAAAGACAGAGGAATGGAATGGTAAATGCACAGATGGCTACAGTTGATAGAGGAGCAGGTCATTGCCCAGATGGGTTGGTGAGATTTTTTTTCCTTTCCTTTTGTAATTTTTATTTTTTATTTGTTTTTTTTGGGGGGGAGGGAAGTTACAAGAGTAGAGAGCAGATATGGAAGGACTGGGGTTCATGATGTGAAATTCCCAAAGACTCAATAAAAATTATGTTAACTAAAAAAAATATTGAAAAAAAAGAATCTTCTGGAAGCTTGATGCTGGCTAACCTAGAATACACAGTGGTACAGAAATAAAAAGAGGTGCTTCAAAACAATTTAGAAGGAGATAACAGACTCCTGGAATGTTGTCCTCTAACAGCTACATGTACTCTACATCCATCCCTACACACACACACACACACACACACACACACACACACACACACACACACAAAACCAAAATAGAAAAAAAAAACCAAAATACAACAGTGTAACAGAGGAATGCAAAATGCAAAGCACAGCTTCCTGAATCCGTAACTACTAGGACCTGAAGATTCATCTCAGGGTTGGTCTCTATTTTTTTCTCTTAGTTTTCAGTAGAATGTTATTAATTGTACTGCTCCTACTGTCCACTGTGGAACTGGATATGGTTTTTCATTTTTCCACCTGTATTGAGATGTTTTCACACTATATTCCTTTGACTACTGTCATTGTTCTCTCTTTCTGTAGCAACACTTGCTGTGGTAAAACGCGGACCAAAAAAACAGTTTGAAGAGGAAAAGTTTTCTTTGGATTACCCTTCAATGTCATAGTCTTTGAGGCAGGATCTCAAAGATGGCATCTGGAGAGAGGATCTGAAGCAGAGACCACGGAGTGCTTACTGGCTTGCTCCCTTGATCTCCATGGCTTGCTCAGCCTGCTTTCTTATACTAGACAGGGCCATCCACAGTGAGCAGGGCCTTTCATTAAGAAAGAAATGCCTTAGAGAAGCACTTACAGGCTAGTCTGTTGAAGACATTTTCTTAACTGCTGTCCTCTATTCCCAGATAACTCTAGCTCATATCAAGTTGAAAAAAAGTTCTAACCCTCACATCATCTCACTAGGCTGCAGGATGATAGGACGCTCATTCCCCCAGTATAATTGCTGACCCAGCTAGAGAGAACAGAAAGGAGGATAGGGTGAATCAGCTCTCCACCCCACTGAGCCACCTAAATTGGGAGCATGGGAGGGTGTTACTTCTTCAGTTGTGTTTGTATGATTTATGGCAAGTGTTACCCAAAGAGCTTCTGTTGGACCAAGGCCTATGTTTAACTGTTACTTCATTAGGAAGCTCAGGCTTACAGCTTCTTGTCTGTGCCTGTCTGGGGTTCTGGTGGAAGCTCCACATTATCTTCAGTAAATGAAAACATGAAACTCAAGATACTTATTGCTGTGTTATCCCTCTAGTCCTGAGGTACCCAAGAAGTTCATCACCTTTACCTTTGTAAGAGTCTCCAATTTTTTTTTTAAATAATGAACACCAAAAGTATTTATCCCAACCTTCATTCATTTTTAAAAAAGCTTAGCCTAATATAATCCAGCATAGCAGTTCAGAGGTTTAAGCTTCCATATTTAGTATGGAAGGAGCTTACTAAGGGCAATGTGTCAAAAATAGTCTCCTAGTGGAAGAGACTTCTACAAAGCTGACCACTTGCATTCTCAAGGAGTGGGCCTTAAAGGATGGCAAATGTCTGTGATCATGACCTTTCCTTGGTCTGTAGAGTCTGTTTACATGCTCTGTAGCATATCCACAACCAGAAAAATCAATGATTTCAGATAAAGTATCTTTTGTCCTTAATTAACCTTTTTTATTCATTGAGGCTTTTTGTTTATTTAAGTTTACTAAGGACCTAGAAGTATGTGGAATATAGAGTCCAGAGAAACATAAAGACATTTTGACCACCTAAATGAAACATACAGTGTTGTGAGGAAACAAGCCATAAATATATAAAAATCAGTACACTATGAATTAAGATATACTAAATTCCTATAGTCAACTTAGTGTGGGCTGTGGGATAGTGTCTCATACTTAGATTGGGTCTTCCTATTTCAATTTATCCAATCTAGAAACTCACTCACAGACATGCCCAGAAGTTTAACTTACCAGTGATTCTAGATCCTGTCCAGCTGACAGTTAATATGGACCACCATTTCAAAAATTCTAAGACATAGTAGTAATTTAGATCTTTTGAGATGTAATGTAGGCTTTGAGAAAGGAAATACTTTCTTTAGGTTAATAGCTATGGCTGATGCATGGGGAAGCAATGAGAATAGAGTAAGTACAGATGAAGGAAGATGTTTCGGGTTGTCGTAGGCTTTCAGACACCCCCCCCCACACACACACAACCCATGTAAGTATTACTCATATATGCACACATTCAATAAGTTGTCTCAAGAGAGATTTGACATAATTGTGCCTGAAATTTACATACACAGATAAATAAAGAGAGTCTGGAAGGTGGAAAGAAGTGGCTGGAAAGACATACAGAAAGAGAGAAGGGAGGAGAGAGAGATTATATTATATTAGACTCAGAAGTTCTCTTGAAGACCTCAATCATAAAGGCCTTTAGATGATTGGACTAGGACCATCTACATGGTGAAGAATTATCTGTTTCAGTCAAGGAGTACTAAATACTAATTGCATCTAAGATACTATCAGAGGCTCATGTTGAACCAATCATGTGGTCACTACATCCTAGTCAGGTCCACAAATAATATTAAACCTCTTAATGGCTCAATTTATTGTAAAGCAAATGTGAAAAAGTTTGGCTTAGATTCTTGGTCAGTGAAGATGCAGAGGAGTGGTAGATTCATAATGACCAGAATGTGCAA
The DNA here is from genome assembly GCF_049852395.1 of Peromyscus maniculatus bairdii. Lineage (NCBI taxonomy): Eukaryota > Metazoa > Chordata > Mammalia > Rodentia > Cricetidae > Peromyscus > Peromyscus maniculatus. Next base: position 118,448,405 of record NC_134852.1, on the reverse strand, counting down.
AGCTTTTTTTTCTACTGTGGCGTGCAGACAGAAGAAAAAGAAGAAAATTACCTTCATGTTTCTGACTCAACACAATGAGTAAATGATGTGGTTTATTAATGGAAAAGAATGAATTGTTAGTAAAAGAGAATGCAGAAAAGTGTAAATAAAAGAATTATTAACATTCTATGGGAAGGTTACATGTACACACAAAGTACTAGGTTCAGTCTGCACCATTCAAAATAAATATTTTACTAGGCATCACAGACCTCAGGTGAGTCTCAATGTGGAACACCCCCAAAACAAGTAGCTAATCTTAGAGTCAGAGAACAGGATAATAACCCAACTCCTATGAACGTACAAATGCCCTTCCAATAGATGATCTTTTTCAATAAAAACTTTCTGGCCATTTATTTTTATATTTCATAAAAATATATATCCTGCTTCTCTTTTATTTTGTTTCATAAGGCTAGTCTAATACAAACCAGCATGCCATATATCATGTTGAATTTTTATGCATGAAAGGTCATGCATTTTCCTCACCTTTTCCTTACACTGCAATGCCTCCTTACATCCTCTGTTAAATATTAAGAGCCTACTGAATCTATGCTTTAGACAGTGTTTTAGTTAGGGTTTGTATTGCTGTGAAGAGACACCATAACCATGGCAACTCTTTTTTTTTCTTTCATTTTTCTTAAGAAATTTTCTACACACTCCACATACTATCCACAGATCCCCCTTCCCTTCTCCCACCCCCAGCCCTCTTTCCCAAGCCACCCCGCATCCCCACATCCCCTAAATTGAGGTCTCCCATGGGGAGTTAGCAGAGCCCAGCACACTGAGCCTAGGCAGGTCCAAGCCCCTTCCCACTGCACCAAGGCTGTGCAAGGTGTCATACCACATGCACCGGTTTCCAGAAGCCTTCCCATAGACCAGGAACAGATCCTGATCCCCCTGCCTGGGTGCCCCGCAAACAGTTCGAGCCAAACAACCACCTAGAGGGCCTAGTCCAGTCCCATGGGGGCTCCACAGTCACCAGTCCACAGTTCATGGGCTTCCACTAGTGTGGCCAGTCATCTCTGCATGTCCTCCCATCATGATCTCGATGTCCCTTGCCTGCAGTATCTCTCCTCTCTTTCATCAATTGGATTCCTGGAGCTTAGCCTGGTGCCTGGCCATGGATCTTTGTATCTGCTTCCATCAGTCACTGGACAAAGGCTCTATGATGACAGCTCGGTTATTTGCTAGGCTGGTCACCAGAGTAGACCGGTCCAGGCATCCTCTGGACCACGGACCATGGCAACTCTTATGAAGAGAATGTTTAATTGGGGTTGTTTGCTTACAGTTTCAGAGGTTCAGTCCACTGTCATCATGATGGAGAGCATGGCAGTGTGCAGGAAGAAATGGTGCTGGAGAAATAGCTGAGAGTCTTTCATCTCGCAGGCAACAGGAGTTTGACTCAGAGGTAGTCTCCTGAGCATAGGAATCCTCAAAGTCCATCCCCACAGTGACACACTTCTTCCATCAGGCCATTACTTCTCCAACAAAGCCACACTTCATAATAGTGCCAATCTCTATGGCATTATGGGGCCCAATTACCTTCAAACTACCACATTTTACTCCCTGAGGTCCATAAGCTTGTAACAATATCATAATACAAAATGCATTTAGTTCAGCTTCAGAAATCTCCATAGTCAATAACAGTTCCAAACTTGTTTCAAAGTCCAAAGTCTCTTGAGACTCATGCAATCTCTTAACTACAGTCCCTTGTAAAATCAAAATCAAAAACAGCTCACACGCTTCCAACCAATAATGGCACAGGATATGCATTGCCATTTCAAGACACAGGGAGAATAATGAGGAAATACTGGAGCAAAGTAAGACAGAAAAACAGCTGTGCAAACTTCAAACTTTGCATCTCCATTTCTGATGTCAAAACGCTCTTCAGAGCTTCAATTCTGTTCAGGTTTGACTTCGCCATACTTCTTTCTTGTGGGCTGGTTCCACTCCCTGTTAGCATCTGTCCTCAGCCAATATCCCATGACTCTGGCATTTTTAACATTTTGGGGTCTCCAAGGCAATCTAGGCTTTAACTTTACAGCTTCACATAATAGCCTCTCTAGTAAGCATCCACCCAGGAATACCCCTGACACATGTCTGGCCTCAGTGATAGACCCCAAAATCTAGGGTTCTACCTTCTCAAGTAGGTGCCCCAAGAACCCAGACTCTGGTCCAGTTGCTGCAAACAGCACAAGGTTTATTGAAGAAGCAGCTATACAGTCGGGCTACTCTTGTCCTGAGAGCAAGAGTCGCATCTTACTGCAGCCACATAAGTACTTTTAAAGGAAAAACCCACAAAAGCCACAGATTACAATTCCCATATAATTTTGTTTCGACTGATTTATGTCTAGAGGCTAATTTCATAAGATCATGGTCTGATCACAGAGTGAGTACAGTCACGTCTGCATGCACATTCTTCTGGCAATCTCAAGGCGGGTATCAGGGTGGGAGTGAAGTTTACATAAAGGTTACAGTGGTCCTTCCTGGAACACTTGCAATTATCCCAGTCACAGTTGAGCACATCTCTTAATAGAAATCTCTTTATATCGTTACATTGTGGCAGGGGGTAGTTGAGTAATGGCTGAGTCAGGTTGCCCTTGGAACTAGCTTTTTTAGTTCCTCATTCTCCTGGGGCTTGTGAGGTGTAAACCTGAAGGGTTAGGGTCTTTCATCAGCAGCTTTATTCCATAACTCCTTTCTTCTATCCTTAACTCTAAAGCCAGGACCATGTGGCCAAAGATGCCAGGTTCTTTTGCTTGCTGGGACTGGAACATGGCCCTCTTATTTAATTACATATCCATCAGTTTTCTGTCTTTCACTGCCTAAGCTTGGATGTCCTGAAACTTGCTATGTAGACTAGGCTGGACTCAAACTCAAAGATCTGACAGCTCTGCCTTTCCAGTGCTGGGATCAAAGGTGTTCCCCTACCACACCTGGCTCTAGATTGGAAACTTACCTGGGTGAGATATTGCCCTGAGGTCAACACTCCCTTTATTCCATGTCTTAATTCATTTATTTCCTTGAACATAGGATTTAGCTCCATTCTACTTCCTGGTGCTCTTTTTCTCCTCAAAATTTACATTTTGTAATTTATACTGCTCAGTTTGCTCCTTTTCGTCATAAATATTCATTAGAGTTACCACTAATATCCACATGACAGAGTCTATTCTAGGCTGTTTTGAGACTTCTTTTGCCAACAGAATTAATTCAAAACTCTCACTTTAGCCTCAGACTCTTAGGACAAGGGCAAAAAGCAGCTACTTTATTCACTAAGATATCACAAGACCACTCTCTAGGCCACATACTATTACTTTTCTCTTCTGTAACCTCTTGAGCAAGACCCCACAGTTCATCAAATCACATTCAACACCACTGTCTTCCATACTCTTACTAGTATGGCCCATTAGGCAGTGCTTAAAGCATTCCATTGCTTTCATAACCCAAATTCCAAAAGTCCAAATTCCTCCAAACAAACATATGGTCCAGCCTATCACAAAAACGCTCCAGTCCTTGGTACCAAGTTCTTAGTTAGAGTTTCTGTTGCTGTAAAGAGACACCATGACCATGGCAACTTTTAAAAAGAAAACATTTAATTGGGGTGGCTTGCTTATAGTTTCAGAGGTTCAGTCCATTTATCATCATGATAGAAAGCATGGCAGTGTGTTGGCAGACATGGGGCTGGACAAATAGCTGAGAGAGAGTCTTTGCTGTGGGGCAAGTTTAGGGCTCAAGTTAGCCCTTAGATTCCAATAGTTTTAGCAAAAAAGGTTGTTTGTAGCAGGACGCTGCTGCTACTATGGAGAACATAGTAAACTTCATTAGCTCTGGTTTATGCTCTCAGGAGGTCTGGTAGTGTGAGAATATTGTGTTACCTCCTTGTAAGACCCTGAATGAAGTAACGGCAGGTTTCTCCCTAAAAGGGAGGGGTTAGAATCTCTGCCGTTTATCATAATCTGATGGTAAATCAATTTCATAATTGGTTTGTGGCTTTTAGGGGTCTCCTAAATCTTTCCTTACATTTTTTAGGGGGCTTTATGGAATTAAGATAGTCTGTTGCTTCCTTATCTAAGCCTGTAAACAGACTAGAGCTGACCGAAATGCCTTTCGTCTTAAGCCTGTGTCCTGTAATTTCTATCAAAAACTGATTCTCTTTTGACTTGTTCTGACTCATGGTGCAAGAAGGATTCTTAATAGGGAAGGGAGATAGTCAACTACTCACCACAAAGAGGCCCGGGGTTCCTCCAGCCTGCAGCACCTTTGGTGATGTCTGTCTGTGCCCGGCACTTCAGGGGTCACCTTTACGACTCCCCAGGGAGAGACTGCCTCATCTCTGGACAGCCTCCGCCAAGCACACCACTGCTTTTTGAGTGTGCTTGGTAGATTACACTTCCTGAGACTGGGTACCCAAGGGCGCCAGGTCTTGTATAATATTAGAGGAACCAGCCTCAATATTATACATCCCAGGGGCTCAGGAGAGAGAACTACTAACGTCGAGGACTATTTTCAGGAAATACACTGAGCTCTATCATCCACTTGTTTTAATTCCTCTGGCATAACATCCTTTATACACAGCTTTAGTTCTGTTCTCATGTCTAGCTCCTTTCTTGCCTGATTTCTCTCTATATTTATCTACCGTCCCCTCTAGGTTCTATTTTAATTTCTTCATCTAGTTCTGTCCCTTCTAGGTTCTCTTCTGTCTAGTTCTCTTCCCTATCAGCTCCTCTCCCATCTCCTTCTCTCTCATCTGGCTCTTCCTCATCTTGTTCTTCTCCATCTGGCTCTCCCTCATCTTCCATCTCATTCCTCTAGTCCTCTTTTTTAGCCCTTCAATCTAGTTCTTCCCCATCTCAGTTTGTTCCTCTCAAGTTCTTACCCATCTAGTTCTTCCATTCTCTTTTCTCTTCTCCCCTTTGTGTCCTGGAAGTCCCCATACATAAAGGGAGGGTCTGAGCTAAATTGTGTAAAGCAATTACTTAACATCCACCTCTCCTAGGCGGTGTCCTCTTGTGGAATTTACCATAAGTCAGGAGACTTGCATGTGGGCTGTTATCCCTGTTAGTCCTCGGAAGTTGGGCGCCCCCCTGGGCGGTGTCTCCTTGTGGAATTTAAGTCAGGAGACTTGCAGGTGAGTTGTTATCATTGTTAGTCCTAGGAAGTTGGGCGCCCACCTGGGTGGTGTTTCCTGTAGTCCTTGAAAGTGGCTAAGGGAGATAATCTGATTCCAGAGAAAGCCTTTCCTGAGGCTGTTCTCCAAATGCCTGGAATGTGTATGTCCAGAGAGTGATCAGTCTACACTGTTAGTCCTTAGGGGAAAGTCAATTGGAAAAACTATGAAGGCACACATGATTTTTCATAACAGAATACAGCTGATATATATATATATCAAGCCAAGTAACACCAAAAGCTCCTTGGAATTTGGCTTCCTCTGAAGAAATTCCCTGATCTCTCCAGGTAGTGACTTTGCCATAACCAGCTGAGTTCTTATGATATATTCCTGTGGCCTGCAGCAAGTCCTACATCTTTTATGCAACAGGAAGTCAACTGGACACTGGGTGGTATCCTCAGCATAGGATTCCTCAAAGCCCACTCCCTCAGTGATTCACTTCCTCCAAGAAGGCTATACCCACTCTAACAAAGTCACATCTCTTAATAGTACCTATTAGATTATGGGGACCAATTATATTCAAACTACCACACGCAAAATTTCTTTTTATCCATTTTGATATTTAATTTTTTTCATTTATTTCAACTTAATGTGCATTAAAGCTGATCTTAGAAGTATGTGAAAAATGGAGAGTAGGGGAAGAAGACAATATTTTAACTATCAATGCAAAAATCTGAGCACTAAAAAAAAAATCAAGGCATGAGTTTGTCAAACAAGCACACTGAGGATTAGGAGGGCTGATCATCAGATAATGGTATCCTTGGTTTAGTGTAGCGTTTACAGTAGTTTTTCTGAAATGCCCAACAATGTATATGCTGGTAGATACAGACTAATCAGAGACTAATACAGATTCATATGAAAGGAACAATGCATTGTGGGTAGTAGTGGCACTGTGTGTGAAAGGGGAGGGTCTTGAGGTAGCAAAGAATGTGGCCTAGGTTAAGGTTTTGAAATAATAGCAAAATATTAATTCCTATAATTCATTTGTATATTTGTGTATTTGTATATTCAGAAAAAAATCATGAAAGATGAGAAGCAACCTGTAGGACATAAGAATTAATGTAGATCTTTGACAAAGCTGACAAAACACACACTGGAGAAAAGACAGCATCTTTAACAAATGGTGCTGGGAAAATGGGATATCTGCATGAAAAAGAATGAAATTAGATCCATATCTATAATTTATGCAAACTCCAAATGAACCAAAAACCTCAATGTGAAACCTAAAACTCTGAATCTATGAGAAGAAAACATAGACAGTCCTCTGCAAGACAATAGGTACAGGAAATGACTTTCTAGATAGGACTCTGTTTTCCCATGAATTAATGCCATTCATTGAAAAGTAGGGCCTTATAAAGCTAAAAAGATTCTGCGCAGCAAAGGAAACCAATAATGACACTCAGAGGGGGCTCAGAAAGTAGGAGAAAATCTTTGTTAACTAAACATCTGATAAAGGATTAATAACCAGAATATACAAAGAATTAAAACTACAATAGTAAAGAAAATAAATCAGTCTAAAAATTTGGAAGCTTACAAAAAATATAGTTTATTTAATTTCATGGTTGTTGATGTATACATAAACTGATTTATCATTTGAGGCATAGAAATAAAAAGTGAGTAATGGTATCACTTAGGCTTCCCCAGAAAAATGAATGTATACACACATATAGACACATATGTGTATGTATGTAGATGTATACACAGATACACACATAACAGATTTTTATGGGATTGCTTCATAAAATTTATATGCACAAGGAGAAACAAGGAGATGGAAAGGGAGAGGAATGAATATATATATATATATATATATATATATATATATATATATATATATATATATAGCATGTGTGTGTAATTTTTTTTCTCATGAAATTGCATGACTGGTCAAAATCCACAGGGTGGTTGAAAAGCTAGAATATACTGGCAAGAGTTGGTGTTACATCTTGGTGTCAAAAACTATACTGGAGGCGGAAGACTTTCCTGTCAGAGTTCCTAACACTTAAAGCCTTGTGCTGATCAGAAAAAGCTGTTCATATTGAGAGATAATCAGATAATTCAGTGAGTGGTAGATGCTAATTAACTCCACACACCATCCAAGTTGTACTTGCACTGGTATTGGGGCAAACATCTGGGCACTACATCACAGTCAAGGTGACACAGTAAATTAACTATCTTATTGGCACTAGTTATTGGGAAAGAAGTCAGCCTGACGTGGAAACACTGGCGATGAATAGTAGTAGATCAGTGTTGGTCTTAAATCTACAAACTTTCTGGCAAAGCAGAGCCACAGAAAGGGGAGAGAGAAGATACACTTACGCTCTGGAAATCAGTGAACTGATGCAATGGCGGGGTCCCTAAATATAAGGCAGTAAGTTGGGAGAGAAAGATAAATAAGTATGGTCATCAGTAGTATATAGAGGTGAATAAAGATTCTCGGGTGAAGCTTGAGCTCTGGGTTATAGATACAGCACATGGATTCTACCAGGGTCTGGATTCCACTCTCATAATTAAAAACACATGTTTCCTAGGACAGCATATTATCCAGCAATATCTCATTCTCCACATGGGACACCCCTCCCACAAACAGCCATTGTTGGCATCAGATGATTGGAACACATATCTAATGCTTGTGAGTGTGAAAGTCCCATTCAAATTGAAGACTCTATTGCAATAAAACACCTCCAGCAATTTTATCGTCTGCTGCATTTTGTCATTTTCTCTCTAAACGTGCTTGTTCTCACTACAGTTACTATGTACACTTAAGGGTAACTGTTATTGAGAATGGACACAGACTTAAAAAAATTATGCAGTCAATAGTTTCTACATAGCAATGAATTACTTTATGAATACAATTGAAAAATAATTTTCAATATCTGATTTTTGGAAATAGTTTTGGTTATACATGAAGTGTATAATTTACTATAAACATATGATTTACTTTCTGAAGTATGAATACTTAACCTCTACATTTACTAATAAACTTCAAGTCTGGTTATGTTCCATAACATGTATTTCAATTATCAATACCCAGTTTCCTTTTAATAATATATCTATGGTATATCATTACTACTTAGCATGTGACAAAATAACAGATTAGAGACATCTCTAAGAAATTGTTTTTTTAACAAGGTGTCTTTTCAAAGCGCCCTTAATCTCATTATTCCTGAGGCTGTAGATGAGGGGGTTCAACATGGGGATCACAACTGTGTAAAACAAAGACACCACCTTGTTCTGGTCTGTGGAGAAGCTGGACTTGGGCATCACATAAATGAATGTGACAGTTCCATAGAACAGAGTGACTGCAGTAAGATGGGAGGTGCAAGTGGAGAAAGCTTTCTGGCGGCCCTCAGTGGAGTGTATCTTCAGGATGGTGATGAGGATGTAGGTGTAGGAAATGGCTATGACAAACACTGAGATCAAAATGACGGAGCCAGAAGAAAATGAATCAAAAACTATGAGGATATTGTCATCAGAACAGGAGAGTTCAACTAAAGGAGCAAAATCACAGAAAAAGTGATTGATTTTATTTGGTCCACAGAAGAGAAAAGAAAAGAAGGAAAGGGTAAAGGAGGAGGCATTAAGAAAACCACCAACATAGGATCCTACAAGCAACTGGACACAGACTTGTGTGGACATTTTGGTTGAATAAAGCAGTGGGTTGCAGATTGCCACAAAACGATCATAAGCCATGGTAGCCAGAATGAAGGACTCAGCTGATGCAAAGAAAGAAGCTGAGCCAATCTGAATGGCACATCCAAGGTAGGAGATAGTATTTCTCTCTACCAGGAAATTGACAAGCATATTGGGAGTGACAGAAGATGAGATGCCTATGTCAACAGAAGCTAAGTGGCCGAGAAAAAAGTACATGGGATGATGGAGCTGGGAAGAGACTCTGATGAGGAGGATGGTGCTGAGGTTCCCAGACACAGTCACCAGGTAGATGCACAGGATGATGGTGAAGAGGATGATTCTAAGGACTGGGTCATCTGTTAAGCCCAATAAAATGAACTCTGTCACTGTAGTGTGGTTCCCAACCGCTAGGAAAGCCATGGGACAGTGTCGCTGCTGCCAGGTCAAGACTGTGATGGAGACATTACAGGAAGGGATTTATAAATATGTGGCTGCAATTTCAGTAACACAGATAGAAATTATTATAAACAAATACATCCTTCAAAACATGTAATTGGAGTGTTACATTGAACTCTGTGTTTGTATATTCATGTGCATTGATTATTTAATAAATTTCAAAATGAAATGCTAGACATTTCCTTCAAATAATGTATCTTTAATTTACATTTATGTATATAATAAAACATACCTAAGTGTATTTAAAACTAAATATGTAAGCTGTGAGACTTATAAAAATAACAAAGTAATGTCATATATATAGGAAATTATTCAACTTTACAAATTCAAAATTATGTAATGGAGTCTTCAATAATTTCTGACCTTTAAGAATCTTTTCCAATATTGGCTGTAAAGTAAAAGATAATTATGCTACAATCCACAGACTCAGAGATGCTAAGTAACAAGGAAGGGCGAGAGAGGATGCATGAATCTCCTTAGGAAGGGGAAATAGAATAGATTTCACAGGTGTACTGTAGGCTGGTGGGGATGGTTATAGGAGAGACCAGATATGGGGTGAGGCAGATGGAGGGAGAGAGTATTGGGAGAGACAACTTGTATTGGGGGGGGGATTTAAGGGGTGAGGTAGAATCCTAGTGCAAAGGAAACTCTCAGGGATCTACAAGGGTAACCCTAGCTAAGATTCCTAGCAATGGAGGATATGGAGTCTGAACAGGCATTTTCTGAAACCAGGCAAGGCTTCTAGTGGAGGGATTGGAACATCAATGTAGCCACAATACCTTCACCTACAATTTGTCCTGCCTGCAAGATGTGCTGGGATAAAGGTGGTGCAGAATTTTTGGGAGTGACCAATTAACAACAGATTGAGACCCATGTTACAAGAGGGAGCTGATGCTTGACACTGCCAGGAGGGCCAGGGACCAGAATATGATACCCAAGAGATCTAGGATAGAATCAAACATGACTAGCAAATAAAAAGTCAATGAAATGACTTTTTGTATCATTCCTAATGATACTGTGCTATACTTCTAGGCTCAAGCATAGCATAATCATCATCAGAGAGGCTTCATCCAGCCACTGATTGGAGAAGATACAGACACCCACAGCCAAATGTTAGGGGGGCCTAGGAGAATCCTGAGGAAGAGGAGGAGGAAGGATTTTAGGAGCCTGAGATGTCAAGGACATGACAAAAAAATCTACACAGTCAACAAACCAGGGCTCATAGTGGCTCATAGAAACTAAAGTGACAATGAGGAAGTCTGCATGACTCTGCATTAGGTCCTCTATATATATGTAATGGTTGTGTAGTTTGGTTTTCTTGTGTGACTCCTAACAGTGGGTGCATGGGTTGTCTCTAACTCCTTTGCCTGCTTTTGGGACCCCTTTTCTTTACTTAGTTGTCTCATCCATCCTTGATATGAGAGGATGTGCCTTTTCTTATTGCAAATTGATATACCATGGTTGTTTGATGTCCCTGTGACTCCTAGCCTTTTTTGAAGGGAAATGGAAGAGGAATGGATCTGGTGGAGAGGGAAGTTGCTGGGGGACTGGGAAGATAGGATTGAGGGGAATCTGTGATCAGGATGTAATATATAGAAGGATTTAAAAAAAAAGAATCCTGCCGGGCGGTGGTGGCGCACGCCTTTAATCCCAGCACTCGGGAGGCAGAGGCAGGCGGATCTCTGTGAGTTCGAGGCCAGCCTGGGCTACCAAGTGAGTTCCAGGAAAGGCGCAAAGCTACACAGAGAAACCCTGTCTCGAAAAACCAAAAAAAAAAAAAAAAAAAAAAAAAGAATCCTTTCCAATTTATCTGTATGGAATTTAATACTGTCATTTCCATGGAATAATATTAGTATTCTTATTGTTTCAGTTTTATGGTTGATAAAATGTGTGACTTTAAAATGTTAATTAACTCAACATTCCATAAGAAGCACTAGAATGAGGATATGAGCTACAGGAAAAGTGAATTCAATCTGCTCTCATTATACTATGTTTGAAGAGTGACAATAAAGTGAAGAGTGCGTGTTAATTTGGTCAGCTCCTCAGTATAAGCAAGAATTATATAGTTAGGGACATGCATTATCCAGACTATCAGCTACCTGATTGCCTTAAGGCCAATTTTTACAGTGAGAGATGAAATTTCTTGAAAGAACTGGGAAAAATAGAAAAGAACTCACATTGAAATTATAAATGCAAGGATCTACTGTAAATTTATTTAGCCCTTACTAACTAAACCATTGCTTTATCAAGTCATTTCCACCATCAGTCTAATCACTTACAAATATTCTAGTACCCTTCGTAATCTTAGTATGTGTTTATTCACACACTCGCCAAAATCCTTCCCTAACATAATGATATTTTCTAGCTGGACAACAATGAATGAAATAATGTGACTGTCAACAGACAACAAGGGGTAAATATTTGACCTGAAATATTAAGTTTTCCGGGTTTGCTCAGCTAGAAGCCAGGTGACTCTCATATATTGAGGTTTTTAGCCTTATGTTCCTGTATTTGTCTATAGTTCCTGGAGCCTGTGATGCTAGAGTATTCAGCCAGTAAACAAATGCTGTATTTCCATGAGATAACTGCCATGAAATTGCCAACCTATGTCAAACCTATTGAATTTACTAGCATTTTTCCTTGAGGCTTTTTTAATTTTTATTTATTTTATTTATTTTTTATTTTTTTTGCTTACAAGCCATTAGATACAACATGGGCTCCTCCTCTTCTAAGTGTATGGATAAATAAGAAAACTTTGAGAGCTAAGTTCTATGCCTAATTATTCACAAGAATTTGACTATGAAAATACAAGTTGATTCAGTTAATTTCTTTCTTGATTATATCTGACTTGTTTCTCAACTACAACTTATAAATATATATACATTTTCAAAGAACAAAGTATTCCATCCTGGTAGAGGGAAATCAATACACTCACCTTTTGAAATAAGGATTCCTTCTATAGTAGAAAGTCAAGATAATTATAAGACATTTTTATAGTGTCCTAGCTGTCTCCCACAATCATTGTTTACCATTGCGAGTAAGTCTCTGAAGAGTCTGGGGATTCACCTATGAATCCAAGTCCCAAGGGACCATTATCTCAGGTGAAAATGAGTCATTCATTACATATGAGCACAATCTTCAAGGAGTCAATCTGGATTTTTTTCTCTATGTGGGAATTAGTGTACTTTCATTTGATAATTAATAGAAGTATATGATAACATAATTGCCTCAAGTAAATGTTGGTTTTAGGTTAATTTTATATTCCTTGTTAGTCAATACTGAGATAAAATATACAACTTTGGCTTCTTTAATTCAATATCTTTTCATTTGTGTAAATACTTTGTAGTGAGTGATGTAATATACTCCCTTAGGTACCTTAGGTAGGAGGAGATGTAAAAAAAACCAATTATTACGCTGGGTGGTGGTGGTGGCGGCGGCGGCGGCGGCGGCGGCGGCGGCGGCGGCGCACGCCTTTAATCCCAGCACTCGGGAGGCAGAGCCAGGCGGATCTCTGTGAGTTCGAGGCCAGCCTGGACTACCAAGTGAGTTCCAGGAAAAGGCGCAAAGCTACACAGAGAAACCCTGTCTCGAAAAACCAAAAAAAAAAAAAAAAAAAAAAAACCAATTATTTAAGAAACACATAAACCTCACAGTCAAAGGTATAAAATACCATTATGTAGAAAACTGTGAATAAAAAGATACCTGACTGATCTTCAAGTAATAATTGGTATCTCATAATTCCCACCTCAAACAAATTTTAGCTTTTATTTTGTGATGGAGGATGGTAGAAACATTGTTCTTCAGTTTGATGACCCAGTCCGACTCCTGCTAATCTTAATTTTATCAGTCATTCACGCTATCTTTGATGCCCCCTTGATGCGAGTGGCTGAACACCGAGCACTGAACAACTTTCAAAACTCCACTGCCCAAACTCTCTTGTTCACTGTCCAATTCCCTAAGTACAGCAAGGACCATGTAAGAACACCTGACCCTATGTTAGCTCATTCTTCTTCCAGAAGTCTTAGGGCTATTGATCAGGCTGTTCTTCTGTTTTATGACCACTGGAAATACAGCCTAAAAATCAAAGATGAAAGTTCTCTTCAAAGAGAAATGTCTGCTGTAAGTGCTGGCCTGGTGAACTTTTTAGTTATGAAGCTCTATATGAATACTTTTTTCATTTTCTGTTATTGCATACATTTTAGCCATCCGCTACCTTTTCAGTAAAATTATGTATGTTATTAAGTTTTATATCTCACATCCTAGTGTTTCTCTTGTACAGTGCCATTGGTTTTTCTGTTTAGTATCCTGGGTTTCCATTCAGTGGGTCAATATATTTTCTTTGTGCTTGACATGGATAATTGAGACTTATCAAGTAATTTACTAAATTAGTCCTGATATACCACTTGTTACTGACTGTATTAGTTCTAAGTTCAAGGACTGAGTTTCCTTATCCAAATGTGGTTGCAATCTGTTCAATGCTTGTTTGACTGTACTTTCTCTATATTTGCATATATATGTGATGTCTATTTGTTAGATCTCTCTCTAGGATATGATGAGTTTATGATCCTTGCTCCTTTCATCTTAAATTTAACTCATTTAAAGCATTTTCTTCTGAATTGTGAAATTCTCTCACTGAAAAGAGAAGTGTATTTCTTATTATAGGGCAGTGGAATCACAGAATTTTCTCTCCTACTTTTATATAGGTTCCAGGAAATGTACTCAAGTCTTCAGAGTTTTAGCCCAATAACCTTTAATCTGCTATTTTATGTCTCACTGATATACCACCCCCCACGTGCACACACAATCATATATATTATGTTGATATATTTTTACACATATATAATACATATTATATATATTTTAGATCTAGTTCCCTGATTTGTCACTTTCTGAGTATACTTACAGAATATTTAGTTTGTAAGCTTTAAGTTAAAATTGAAGATATACTTAACATTTTATCATTTGTACCTGTATGTGTACCACAAAGCTGATAAAAGCAAACAGCACTGTAATTATTTCAAGCAAAACCTCAAAGCACATGAATACAATATAGCACTCATGCAACTAACTCATTTAGATGCTATCTTATTTGGCATGTTACTTGCATCTGTTGTGGAATATTAGTTTAAGATGTATTACATTAATTTATGCTATGGAATAGCTGTTTAATAATGAAAAGATGTGTTGTTTTTTATGTTGCATTTGTTTAACTCTGTAAAGATCTGTTACTTTGTCTGCCTAAAACACCCAATTGATCTAATGAACAGCTAATAGCTAGAGAGGAGAAAGGATAGGTAGGGCTGGCAGGCAGAGAGACTAAATAGGATAAATCTAGAGAAGAGGGAGGAGTGAGAAAAGGAGGAGAGGATGACACCAGGGATGAGTCACCCAGCCACCCAGAAACTAAGAAGGAAAGAAAGTTATATAAAATAAAGAAAGACAAAAAGTTTAGAGGCAAAATATAGTTAAAGAGGAACAGGATAATTTAAGTTAGAAAAGCTGGCTAGAAACAAGCCAAGCTAAGGCCAGAATAAGGTAAGAATAAGTCTCTATGTAATTATTTGGGAGCTAGGAGGTGGGACCCAAAGAGTTAAAAAAAAATCCAACTACATTTTGGTGTACTAACATGGGACTCCAATGTCCACCTAGGGCCTGAGAAAACTGAAAAAAAAAAGAAAGAAAAGAAAAAGAACACAGCTCCTTTTTTTTTTCTTTATCAAGTCTTCAAAAAAAATTAACACATTTTATTTGATCCAATATTGGTAATGGGAGTCTGCACTGGGTATTTCCAGGTTCTTTTTTTCTCTTTATTATTATTATTTTAATTTTTTATTATTAAGAAATTTTCTATTCATTTTACATACTTACCACATATTCTCCTCTCCTCCCTCCTCCCACCTCCAGCCTTCCCCCCCAACTTATCCCCCCATTCCTACCTCCTCCAAGGCAAGGCCTCCCATGGGGAGTCAGCAGAGCCTGGTACTTTCAATTGAGGCATGTCTAACCCCCTCCCTGCCCCCCGTGCCAAGGCTGTGTAAAGTGTCCCACCATAGGCACTGGGCTCCAAAAAGCCTACTCATACACCAGGGGTATACATCAGATGTATCCTGATCCCACTGCCAGGGGGCCCCTTAAACAGTTCAAGCTAAACAACTGTCTCACCTATGCAGAGGGCCTCGTCCAGTCCCATGGGGGCTCCACAGCTATTGGTCTACTGTTCATGAGTTCCCACTGTTTTGTATTGGTTGTCTCTGTATGTTTCCCCATCATGATCTTGATGTTCCTTGCTCATAGAATCCCTCTTCTCTCTCTTCCACTGGAATCCTGGAGCTCAGCCTGGTGTTTGGCGTTGGATCTCTGCATCTGCTTCTGTCAGTTACTGGATGAAGGTTCCCCAGTTTGCTCATGGAGATCTCATCTACTTCTTCTTCACAAGGTGATCCATGCATCCCTCTTAGTGTCCTCCTTGTTAGCTAGCTTCCCTGGGGCTGTTCAGCCAGCAGCAATAATAGAAACAGCAAGCTCAGTAAAACTGCTTGTGGCAGCATAGGCACCAGCTTCCTAAACTTAGGAAGGTTGAATGCAGTTATTGGTCGTGGGCCTGCAACCTTTAGGCTTGGCTCTCAAAGATCTGAGAAGTGGGAGGAACCAGCCACCAAAGCCATGACAGAGGTCCTAGCTGGCCACTTAGCAGTTTAAAGGTTCATACAGTCAAAAAAGACCAGAGATGTGCAGTAAAAGAGGTCTAGATGAAAAAACTTCTAAACAGGTTGTGGTGTGTTTAAAAAAATGTGTATAGGCTTAATAAAGAAAACAAAAAGGATGTAAACAGTCATAGGAAGAAAGAAATAGTTTAAAAATAATAAAGTATAGTCTTTGAAGAGAGAGTAAAAGTAATAATGAAAATACACAGGGATTTCAAATGAAAGTCAAAAATATTTTGGGGAAGAGATTATGCTTTTGTTTCCACAAGAACAAGAGGCTGTGGATTCCTTCAGGGTTAATATGGATCAAGTTTGATTGGGGGAGACCTCCTGAATCTTGACAGATAATTTATATCAACAAAAGTTTACAGCTGATCTTCCCAAGACTTGACCATTATCTCAATTTTCTCAGCAACCACTAAAGATGCCTTGACCCACAGACAACAGGAAGCAGTCTAGAGAACATGACACCCATACTCTCAAAAGGTGGGATAGGTGATTGTTGGTTATTTGGTGGGTTATGGATGTTTGTTATCATTAGGGGAATAGAGGATAAAAAGTCAGCTATTTCAAACAGCCAACTCATGCACTGAGTACAGGACCCGGTCCCACTGCCTGGATGCCTCGCAAACAGATCAAGCTAATCAACTGTCTCACTTAACCAGAGGGCCTGATCCAGTTTGGGGGCTCCTCAGCTATTGGTTCATAGTTCATGCCTTTCCATTTGTTTGGCAATTTGTCCCTGTGCTTTATCCAACTTTGGTCTCAACAATTCTCGCTCATACAAATCCTCCTCTTTCTCGCCAATTGGACTCCTGGAGTTCCATCTGAGGCCTGGCCGTGGATCTCTACATCTGGTTCCCTCAGTCATTGGATGGGGTTTCTAGCACAGCAATTAGGGCTGTTTGAAACCTGGGGCTTATACAGGGATACTTGGCTCAGCCTGGGAGGAGGGGACTAGACCTGCCTGGACTGAATCTACCAGGTTGAACTCAATCCTCAGGGGAGTCTTTGCCCTGGAGGAGATAGGAATGGGAGATGTGTTGCTGGAGGGCTTCTCTCCAGGTTCCCCAAGCCCCGCAGTCCCACAATCCACTTATAAAATAATCACTCAGACGCTTATATCACTTATAAACTGTATGGCCGTGGCAGGCTTCCTGCTAACTGTTCTTTTATCTTATATTAACCCATTTTTATAAATCTATACCTTGCCACGTGGCTGGTGGCTTCCCAGCGTCTTCACATGCTGCTTGTCCTGGCGGTGGCTGCAGTGTCTCTCTCCTCAGCCTTCCGCTTCCCAGAATTCTCCTCTCTCCTTGTCCCACCTACTTCCTGCCTCGTCACTGGCCACCAGTGTTTTATTTATATAGAACAATATCCACAGCAGAGATGGGCTGGAGGGAAGACAGGGGCAGGGCAGAACAAGGGAATCCGTGGCTGATATGTAAAATTAAATTAAATAAATTATAAAATACAAAAAAAGAATAAAAGCAGAAATCAAACAAAAAAGTCGGCTATTAATCTCAGCTATTTTGTATTGGTATAGATTTTGGTATATTGATACAAACTTAAATTTTTTTTATACTGTGTATATGTTTCTACTCTTGTTTGGGGTATTGCACATATGCATTTAAAAATCAATGTATAATTAAGAAGTGAGATTAGTAGTTAATCTATTATAATCAAACTTGTCACATTAGGTATGTTTTCAAGGTTAAACAGGCATATTTTAGAAAGAGATGATTTTCAAACACCCCAAAGACCTACAGAATATAGCATTTAAGATGTTTAATAACCTAAGGTTTTTCATGACAATGAGACACATCTGCTCCTGGCCCCACCAATTTACTTTATAAAAAGATGATGGACATTGAAGAAACTCCATATTGAGCTTGCTTTCAATGTGACAAGTCTAGCCATTTGGGTAAGAAACTGTTCTTGTTTTGGCTGCTGACAGTATGCTGTGCAGACTGGACAAGACACAGGACATAGACTGTTGAACTTTACCAAGACAAAGCAGTATAGTCCTTTGAGATGCCTGTTTCCCAGAAGAGTCTACCAGATACTCTTCAGGATACAGAGGAAAGTGACTGCCAAACTTTACCAATACAAAGTGGGACAGTCCTTCAATTTTCTGATTCACTGAAAACTGCAAAATATTCTATGCTTGTAGGCCAAAGATGGATATGCCAATGTGGCAGAGGAACTTTGGGTGACTTTCCAGGAAGCCAGATGTTTCTGTTGTTAGGTAATATTACATACTTCTGGGGTCTTTGATGGAGTTAAAGACTAAATAGAGTTATAGTTTTCCTTAGTTATTATAGAAAGTAAATTAGGTATAAAGCTTTGGAATTACTAAGATAAGATAGATAGGGGAATATTTTCCCTGAATTTGCTAAATACAAATGAACTGAATATTGTAAATTAATTTTTGCTTAATAACTGTTTTTGCTATATATAGAGTCTTACTATGTTAAAGTTAAAACCTTTCATTTTTATTTAGGCCAAAAGGGGAAAATGTTTTGGAATAATAGTTTAAGATCTATTACATTCATTTATGCTGTGGAATATTTGTTTAATGATGCAAAGATATGTTGCATTTTTTTATGTTGCATTAGTTTAACTCTGTAAAGCTATGTTACTTACTTTGCCTGCCTAAATACACCTGATTGTTCTAGCAAAGAGCTGAACATTCAATAGCTGAAAGAGAATATCTTCTCTCATCGGAGAAAGGATTGGCAGGGCTGGTGGGCAGAGAGAATAAATAGGAGGAGAAATCTAGAGAAGAGGGAAGAGAGGAGGATGTTAGGGGTCAGCCACCCAGCCACTAAGGCAGCCACAGAGTAAGAAAGAAAGAAAGATAAATAGAATAAAGAGGGGTAAAAAGCTCAGAAGTAAAACATAGTTAAAGAGCAATGGGATAATTTATGTTAGAAAAGTTGCCTAGAAACAAGCCAAACTAAGGCTTAGAATTCAATAGTAAAAATAAGTGTTGGTGCACTTTGGGTTGGGTTGGCAGGCCCCCAAAGAACAAAAACAAAAACAAACAAACAACAATAAACATCCTGCAATCTTTTCCTGTAGTGATATATTGTATACTCTAATAAACTCTCTGGGGATTGGAGGACAGAGCCAGCCACTAGATTAGACATACAGGCCAGACAGTGGTGGCACACACCCTTAATCCTATCACTTGGGAGGCAAAGATCCATCTGGATATCTGTGAGTTCAAGGCCACACTGGGAACAGAGTCAGGTAGTGGTGGCACATGCCTTTAATCCCAGCACTTGATATCTCATGCCTTTGCTTGGAAAGCACATATGCCTTTAATCCCAGGAAGTGACATGGTTGGGTGGAGAATATATAAGGCATGAGGAGACATGAACTAAGTGTCAGTTCTACTGAGACCCTCAGGGATGAGAACTCAGAGGCTTTCATTCTGAGGATTCATGGAAACAGGATTGGCTGAGGAATTGGCGAGGTGAGGTTGGCTGTACCTTGTTCTGCTTCTCTGATCTTTTAGCTTTCACCTCAATATCTTGCTCTGTTTTTTTTTTTTAATTAATAAAACCTTTTAGCAATTCATGTTACAGGCCCAGGGTGGCTGCATTCTCCCAGCCAGTATTGTAGAACAGTACTTTTGAGAAAATAGTGCATGCAAACCAAACTCAGTTTAGAGCAATGGAGGTATAAGAAACCATATTACAAATAGCAGATTGGAAAGAACAGGGTATGTGGTGAGTGACATTTATGAAGCATTAAGAATGGGGTGATAGTGGTTAAAGGGGTGGATATTTTCTCAGTGTGTTATGTGCATGCATGAGATTGTCAAAATAAGAGCCATTCTGTGATATCTACTCACTAATGAAAAAGATATTAAAAGAGAATTGAGTTGAGGAAGAAAAGTGGTGACAGACAGTGACTACTGGAAACAGTTTTTTAGAAACCACAAATTCCACACAAAAGCATATTTATCCATCCCAGAACTACTGCAATGTTGTGGGATGTTTGAATACCATGTGTATTGGTGTGATTGATTGGTGTAATAAAAAGCTAAATGGCCAATAGCTAAGCAGGAAGTATAGGTGGGAACTTTACAGTAAAGAGAGAATTCTAGGAAGAAGAAAGGTGGTGTCACCAGCCAGAGGCAGAGGAAGCAGGATGGGCAGTATGGAGATGAGGTAATGAAGCATGTGCAGAATGTAGATATAAAAATATGAGTTAATTGAAGTTATAAAAACTAGTTAGGAACAAGTCTGAGCTAATACCAAGATTATAAAATTAATAATAAGTCCCTGTGGCATTATATGGGGCTGGTGGAGGAAATGAAAATTGTACTACATATGGCATCCAATGTGGAGGCTTGACTGTCCACATAGGGCCTGAGAAAGTGGTCTGTTGGGTAGCCTAGGTGTATAGAGACACAGCTCTTTTAAGAGGCCCTGTTGTGCATGTTAGCAGCTGACATGGGTACAAACACCTGCTGCAGGTAGACACAGTAAATTCCAGAGCGAGGCAGGTAAATGTGACTCCAGGGCATAGAAATGAGGGTGGCAGAGCCAGTCACCAGTTTCACTCTCTGGTGGCAGCCTAGAAGTTTAAGATTTGTCTCTCACAGTCAGAAAATGCTGCAAGCCCATAGCTGTAGATGAATTTCTAAACGGTCTTATTAAATAAGAAACACAGAGCCAAATACAGAGGTAATAGCTCAAGAGATCAGAGAAGAGCCACAACTAGCCTTATCTTACCACGTCAATGCCATTACTTCCTGAGAGAGAGAGAGAGAGAGAGAGAGAGAGAGAGAGAGAGAGAGCTTCTTTCTGTCTAAACTGTGCTTTTGTTGCCTTTCTGTTCTGCCTTCTCATTGACTCTGAGCCCAGCCACATCACTTCCTTGTCATGGCCTGTCTATAAAGACCTCTAGGTCTCTATGGTTGGTACTGGGATTAAAGGCACATGTCACCACGCTTGGCTGTGTCCTTGACCACACAGAGACTCTGCTTGCCATGTGATCAGATTAAGGGCATGTGCTACCACCACCTGACTTCTGTTTATGGTACATTATGTGACCTCGCTATGTGACCTCTGATCTCCAGGCAAACTTTATTAACATACAAATAAAATCACATTTCAGCACAATTAAAATATCACCACACATAGCTGCAGAGATGCTGTGCAGTGAGAGAGGTGAATATCAGGCAGCGGCTTGGAGAGTACAGCAGAGACTTTGGACCCCAACAGCCAGAATACCAAGAGCTAGAATCCCTGGTGGTGTGTGCCCAGCACAGGTGCCATGAGAGAAACAGCAGTCATATGGGCAGCTGAGACATGCCCCTGAGTGGAACAGCAGTGAGAAATGCTGAAGCAATGCAGAGCCATGCTCTAGGCTGAACAGCAGGGACTGGATGCTGGAACCTAGAGCAGCCTGAGCTCCCAGCAATGGAATGAGGCAGAACAGTGGGGCTACCCTGGGAGCAGCATTAGGCTGTGTATAGGCAGCACAGGGAGGACAGACCCCCCAGCAAAGCAGGTAATGGAACCAGGGTGCAGCAGCTGCTACTGGCTACGACTGGGTTTCCTCTTCACTGGGTTTCTTCCCGGACATGGAAGGACTGCTTAATAACTGTAGCTCATAGCAGTGGGGTGACATTCAGCTATAAAGCATGGGGTGCGAGAGAGTCCTCAGGGCCTCAGGATGCCAGGGTATCTAGGTAGGCAGGCCCAGAGATGGGACACGCAGACAGACTGGGACAATAAAAAAGCTGCACAGTTTGCTGGTGGTTCAGGCTGACTGTACAAAGAAGTCTTCCCCAGCCAGCTAGCAGCTTTTACCCTGGAGTAATAACTGAAAGTGCCTCTGTGGCTGAGAGTGAGCTTCTGAGATGCTTGTTTGAACTGAGTTGAGTTGTTGCATTCAGGGGAGCTGCAATAAATTTGGGTAATGGGACTCCTTATATTTGGAATGTTTACCTAAGAGTTATTATGACTTGGACTGTTACACAATGATTTCAAGGTGGCTGATGAGCCAGGCCCTGATCTTGGGCTGTCAGTTGAACTTTGAGACTAGTATTAGAACTGATTTTTTGAACTTTTGCACACCTCAGAAATGGGACAATTTTGATTTTACCTATATACATTATCAACTGTGATGACTTATGAATTGCCTTGTGTGTGCATAAATGCTTTATTATCTTTATTAACTGTGGTGACTTATGAACAGTTTTGTGTAAAAAATGGAACTGCTTTTGTGAAGAAATGGAGAAGTTGTTTTTTTTATAAACAGGCTCAAGATGCAGCTTAAAAATGATAAAGAAAAGGGTGAGTTGATATTTCTTAGTCTCTTTAATTTTTGAAAAAAATATCTTGTTCTTTGTATGGATAATGTTAACTTGTGTTAATGTATCAAATGTTTTGTATATTTCTATTAAGAAATTGCTTTTGTATGTTTGCTAAACATTAAGAAATGTAAATAGTTCTGTTAAGAGATCGCTTTTGTATGTTTGCTAAAGTTTGCAAAGTATAAATAGTTCTATTGAGAGTTTGATTTTTGGATGTAAGTTTGTAAGAATTGTAAATATGTATAGTAATATTGTAAGCAAATTGCTAAACAATCTTATTAAATAAAAAACATCTAGGCAGATATCAGGGTTGAAACCTGAGAGATCAGAGGAATAGGAAAAGCCACAGGTAACCTCACCTCACCAACTACGCAGCTTCTAAAGAGACCTACTTCCTGGACACCCACACCTATATGTCTTTCTGTTCTGCTATCTCATTTGCTCTCTGTCCAGCTATATCACTTCCTCTTCCTGCCAAGCTCTGTCACTTCCTGTCTGTTTGTACAGACCTCTAGACCTCTATGGTTAGTGCTGGGATTAAAGGCATGTGTTATCATGCTTGGCTCTGTTCCCAGTGTGGCCTTAAACTCACAGAGATCTAGACAGATCCCTGACTCCCAAATGATAGGATTAAAGACATGTTCTACCATTGCCTGACTTCTATGTTTCCTATACTGGCTGGCTTTTTCCTCTGATCCTCGGATAAATTTTATTGGGGGACACAATACATCACCACATAATATTCCTGCAAGAATTATGTTAACCTGTTGATATTGATGAACCTTGGTTTTGTGAAGCTAAGTGTGCCTTTGGTTTTGATGCAGTTGCACCAAGAGTTTATTGATTTAAAAAAAGGGATTTGGTGCAGCTGAGGATGCTATAAACATCTTAGACATATTCAAAAAAGACATTCCATCTTGGTCATCCTCTTATCCTTTACTGGGGGTGTGACAGCTATAGGGAATGCTGTGGCTATTCTAGCAACTTGCAAACTCTTAGTACAGACCTGAGTCAGAGCTGCATAGAGTTAAATCTGTACTTTCCCCTGCCAGAGGCTGGTAGTCAGAGATAGGTAAGTCCTTCTTGCTAGCTGCCAACCTAAGACAGAGTACACTTGAAGGAAAGTATGTCTCTATGACGAATAAGGATGCTTAGTGAAGATGAAGACAATCTAAGACTAACACAGTCTATCTGAGGGGTCTGAGGGACCCTTTAAAAATATCAAGAAGGGGGTGCTGTAGAGAGCCACAGAGGTTTCCTGGTGAGAACTTACTCAGGGTCTGAGATTCTGAGCTTGTTTTATCCAGCAGGGTGCATAAGAGGATGATTTGACCACAGGCATGCTTACCAGGTATTTGAAGAGTCTACACTTGGCTGTGCAGTGTGCTTTGATCTAGTAAGGAGGAACTCTTTTGCCTCACCCCTTGGCATTGTTATAAAAATCTCTTTTGAATATATGGAAAAGGCCATCAGGTATTGACCCAGGTCCTCCCAAAGCTATCTTGTGTTTCTGTCTTTCTTTTCATCAACTAGGTCTCTCTTTCTACTTAATATTTTCTTATTCTTCTGTCCTCCTATAAAAACCCTTGAAAAGGTGGGATCTGGCCTCCCACATTAATCTCAAGTATTTTACATTGTTATGGATTTTTGTATATTGATACAAATTTAAAAGGTTTTTGTTATAATATATATATATATATTGCTCCTCATGTTTAAGGTATATTATTTTTGCAGCTCATTTAACAGTGTAATATAAATTTCTAGTCATTAAAAGTTATTATTATGCCGGGCGTTGGTGGCGCATGCCTTTAATCCCAGCACTCAGGAGGCAGAGCCAGGCAGATCTCTGTGAGTTCAAGGCCAGCACGGGCTACCAAGTGAGCTCCAGGAAAGGCACAAAGCTACACAGAGAAACCCTGTCTCGAAAAACCAAAAAAAAAGTTATTATTACAAGCTATTTAGGATAATTAAGAAATACAGATTGATTACCCCCTACAATACCAGTGAAAACTGGAGTCATAAGCCCACCCTGCACTAATTGGGAACAGGTAAGGCCCCATCTCTGGACTGGGCAGACCAGGTCCCTAGCCTCTAGAACTTGGGGACCAATCCCATGCCCCTCCCCAAAGCCATTGGAGCCCCAGGGACTGGGCAGCTGCCTCTTCTCCCACCCCCTCACCAAGAAAACAGGTTTCACCCTGTAATGATTTGGAATATCTGCCCCCTTAGACAGAGCCCACTGGTGCTCATTGGACTAAGAGCTGCTCCCTGAGACACAGAATCATCAGCATAGATTGGACCAAGAGCCTGAATTAGACCAAGAGCTCCAATTAGACCAGGAATATCAACTGGAGAAAGAGAGGCTCTGTCAGACACAGACAACACTTGCACAGAGTGGAGGAAGAGATGGGTAGATACCAGTGCAAAGATACAGTCAACAACATAAAAATCAACATTGGAAGACCTGAACATCTCAAAGCAGAACACATTGACTTTAAAATGACTTTAAGAAGATGATAGAGGCCTTTAAAGAGCAAATGAAAATTTCTTTTAAAGAAATCAAAGAAAAGACAAACAAAAAATTGGAAGAAATCAACAAAGAAATGGAGGAAAAGACAAAAAAAATGGAATAAAGCAATAAATTCCTTAAAGAAAACCAAGAAAAAACAATTAAACTTGTGAAGGAAACAGTCCAAGATTTAAAAACTTAAATAGAGGCAATAAGAAAGACACAAACCTAGGGAAGGCTGGAAATGAAAAATCTGAGTAAATGAACAGGAGCTATAGATGCAAGCATAACCAACAGAATGCAAGAGATAGAATAGAGAATCTCTGGCATTGAAGATACAATAGAGGAAATAGATTTGTCAGTCAAAGAAAATACTAAAGCCAAGAAAGTCATAACATAAAATGACCAGGAAGTTTGGGTCATCATGAAAAGACCAAACCAAAGAATAGGGATAGAAGAAGGAGAAGAATACCAACTCAAAGGCACAGAAAATATATTCAACAAAATCATATAAAACTTTCCCACCTTAAAGAAGGAAATGCCTATGAAGGTACAAGAAGCTCACAGACCACTAAATAGACCAGATCCCCCGAAAAGTCCCTTTACCACATAATAATCAAACCACTAAACATACAGAAAAAAGAAAAAATATTAAGAACTGCCAAGGAAAAGGGTCAAGTAACTTATAAAGGCAGACCCATTAGAATAACACCTGAATTCTCAATGGAGACTCTGAAAGCCAGAAGATCCTGGACAGATATTATGCAGACACTAAGAGACCATGGATATCAAGCCAGATTATTATATCCAGCAAAACTCTCAATTGCCATAGATGGAGAAAACAAAATATTCCATGAGAAAACCAGATTTAAATAATACCTATCCACAAATCCAGCCCTACAAGAAGCACTAGAAGGAAAAATGCAACCTAAGGAAGTTAGATACACCCATGAAAACACAGGAAATAGATAATCCGACACCAACAAATACTAAAAAAGAAGAACACACAACCCTACCAACAAAAATAACAGGAATTATTATAAAATAATAACAGGAATAACCACTGGTCATTAATATCAATGGTCTCAATTCGCTAATAAAAAGACATAGGCTGACAGAATGGATATGAAAACAGGATCCATCCTTCTGCTGCATACAAAAAACACACCTCAACTTTAAAGACAGACACTACCTCAGAGTAAAATGCTGGGAAAAGAATTTTCAATCACATGGACTTAAGAAGCAAGCTGGTATAGCTATTTTAATATCTAACAGCATAGACGTCAAACTAAAATTAATCAAATGAGGCTACAGTTACTCTGATACCCAAACCACACAAAGATGCAACAAAGAAATAGAATTACAGACCAGTCTTCCTCATGAACATTGATGCAAAAATACTCAATGAAATATTGGCAAACCGAGTCCAAGAACACATCAAAAAATTATCCACAATGGCCAAGTAAGCTTCATCCTAGGGATGCAAGAATGGTTCAACATACAAAAATCTATCAAAGTAATACACCATATAAACAAACTGAAAGAAAAAAACATATGATCATCTCATTAGATGCTGAAAAAGCCTTTGACAAAATCCAACATGCCTTCATGATAAAGGTCCTAGAGAGATCAGGAATACAATGAACATACCTAAGCAAAATAAAGGCAATTTATAGAAAGCTGATAGCCAACATCAAATTAAATGGAGAGAAACTCAAAGCGATTCCACTAAAATCAGGAACAAGACAAGGGTGTCTACTCTCCCCATATTTATTCAATATAGTAATTGAAGTTCTAGGTAGAGCAAGAAGACAACAAAAGGAGATCAAAGGGATAGAAATTGGAAAAAAAGAAGTCAAATTTTCATTATTTGCAGACAATATGATAGTGTACATAAGTGACCCCAAAAATTCTACCAGGGAACTCCTATAGCTGAAAAGATCCTTCAGTAATGTGTCAGGATACAATATTAACTCAAAAAAATCATTAGTCCTCATATATACAAATGATAAAAGGCTGAGAAGGAAATCAGAGAAACATCACCTTTGCAATAGCCACAAATAATATAAAATTCCTTGGGGTAACTCTAACTAAGCAAGTGAAGGACCTATATGATAAGAAATTCAAGTTGCTGAAGAAAGAAATTGAAGAAGATATCAGAAAATGGAAAGATCTCCCATGCTCACGAGTAGGTAGGATTAACATAGTAAAAATGTCAATCTTAACAAAAGCAATCTATAGATTCAGTGCAATCCCCATCAAAATCCCAACACAATTCTTCACAGACCTAGAAAGGATAATACTAAACTTCATATAGAAAAAAAAAACCCAGTATACCTAAAAGAATCCTGTACAATAAAGCAACCTCTGGAGGCATCACAATACCTGACTTCATGCTCTATTATAAAGCTATAGTAATAAAAACAGTTTGGTAATGGCATAAAAACTGACATGTGGACCATTGGAATCCAATTGAAGACCCTGACATTAATCTGCACACCTATGAACACTTGATTTTTGACAAAGAAGCCAAAACTGTGCAATGGAAAGAAGAAAGCATCTTCAACAAGTGGTGCTGGCATAAGTGGACGTCAACATGTAGAAGATTTAAAATAGATCCATATCTATCACCATGCACAAAGCTCAAGTCCAAGTGGATCAAAGACATGAACATAAATCCAGTTACACTGAACCTGATAGAAGAGAAAGTAGGAAGTAGTCTTGAATGCATTGGCACTGGAGGTCATTTCCTAAGTATAAACACCAGTAGCACAGACACTGAGAGCAACAATTAGTAAATGGGACCTCTTGAAACTGAGAAGGTTTTGTAGAGCAAAGGACATGGTCAATAAGACAAACGACAGCCCACAGAAAGGGAAAAGATCTTCACCAACCCCACATCTGTCAGAGCTCTAATCTCCAGAATATATAAAGAACTCAAGAAACTAGATATCAAAATACGTAACAATCCAATTAAAAAATGGGCTACAGAGCTAAAGCAAGAATTCTCAAGAGAAGAATCTCAAATGACCAAAAGACATTTAAGGAATCATTCAACATCCTTAGTCATTAGGGAAATGCAAATCAAAATGACTCTGAGATACTATCTTAAACCTGTCAGAATGGTTAAGATCAAAAACACTTATGACAGCTTATGTTGGAGAGGATGTGGAACTAGGGGAACTCTCCTCCACTGCTGGTGGAAATGCAAACTTGTACAGACACTTTGGAAATCAGTGTGGCATTTTCTTAGAAAATTGGGAATCATTTTTCCTCAAGACCCAGCTATACCATTATTCGCATATACCCAAGGAATGCTTAATCATACCACAAGGACACATGCTCAACTATATTCATATCAGCATTTTTTCTTTTTTTCATATACTTATTATTATTATTATTATTATTTTACAATACCATTCAGTTCTACATAACAGCCACAGATTCCCTCGTTTTCTCCCCTCCAGCCCTCCTCCCCTTCCCCCCAGCACACCTCCCATTCCCACCTCCTCCAGACCAAGGTCTCCCCCAAGGACTGGAATCGACCTGATAGACTCAGTCCAGGCAGGTCCAGTCCCCTCCTCCCAGACTGCGCCAAGCATCCCTGCACAAGTCCCAGGCTTCAAACAGCCAACTCATGCAACGAGCCCAGGACCCGGCACCACTGCCCAGATGCCTCCCAAACAGATCAAGCCAATCAATTGTCTCACCCATTCAGAGGGCCCGATCCAGCCCTTGGTTCATAGTTCATGTGTTTCCATTCATTTGGCTATCTGTCCCCGTGCTTTATCCAACCCCGGTTTCAACAATTCTTGCTCATATAAACCCTCCTCCTTCTCACTAATTAGACTCCCAGCACTCCACCCGGGGCCCAGCTGTGGATATCCGCATCCAGATTCCTCAGTACTTGGATGGGGTTTATGGCACAACTATTAGGGTGTTTGGCCATCCCATCACCAGAGCAGGTCAGTCCCGGCTGTCTCTCGGCCATTGCCAGCAGTCTTTTGTGGGGGTATCCTTGTGGATTTCTGTGGGCCTCTTTAGCTCTTTGTTTCTTCCTTTTCTCATGTGGTCTTCATTTACCATGGTCTCTTATTCCTTGTTCTCCCTCTCTGTTCTGATCCAGGTGGGGTCTCCCGCTCTCTTTCCCTCGACCCTTGCCCTTCATTGCTCCCACTCATGTCCAGGCTGGTCATGTAGATCTCATCCATTTCTCCGTGTCTTTTTTGGGGTCCCGGTTTCCAGGTAGTCTCACTAGTGATGTGAGTAGCAGTCCAGTCATCTTTGTTCCACATCTAGCATCTTCCAATGAGTGAGTACATACCATATTTGTCTTTCTGAGTCTGGGTTACCTCACTCAGGATGATTTTTTCTAGATCCATCCATTTGCCTACAAACCTCATGATGTCATTGTTTTTCTCTGCTGAGTAGTATTCCATTGTGTATATGTGCCACAATTTATTTATCCATTCTTCAGTTGAAGGGCATCTAGGTTGTTTCCAGGTTTTGGCTATTACAAACAATGCTGCATATCAGCATTATTCATAATAGTAAGAATCTA
Source organism: Peromyscus maniculatus bairdii (assembly GCF_049852395.1). NCBI lineage: Eukaryota > Metazoa > Chordata > Mammalia > Rodentia > Cricetidae > Peromyscus > Peromyscus maniculatus. The sequence continues at coordinate 118,419,002 of NC_134852.1, read as the reverse complement.
GAAACAACCTAGATGCCACTCAACTGAAGAGTGGATTAAGAAAATGTGGTACATATACACAATGGAGTACTGCTCAGCAGAGAAAAACAATGACATCATTAAGTTTGCAGGCAAATGAATGGGACTAGAAAATATCCTGAGTGAGGTAACCCAAACTTAGAAGGACAAACATGGTATGGACTCACTCATAAGTGGATACTAGATGTAAAGCAAAGGATAACCAGACTGTAACCCATAGATCCAGGGAGGCTAGCTAGCAGGGAGGACAATATGAAGGATGAATGGATTGTCCAGCAATAGAGAAATAGATGAGATCTACATGAGCAAACTGGGGGTGAGGGGAGTAATGGAGGAAAAAGAATGGGGGATGAGGACATAGGGGAACAGGAGGTTTGAGCTGGAACAGGGACAGAGTGTGAGAGCAAGGAAAGAGATACCATGATAAATGAAGACATCATGGGAATAGGGAGAAACAGAATGCTAGGGTAGTTCCCAGGAATCCACAAGGATGATTCCACCATAGACTACTGGCAATAGTCAGTAGGGTGCCTGAGGTGGCCTACTCTGGTGATTAGATGGCTGAATACCCTAACTGTCATCATAGAGCCCTCATCAAGTGACTGATGGAAGCAGATGCAGAGATCCATAGCCACATGCCAGGCCAAACTCCAGGAGTCCATCGATGAGAGAGAGGAGGGATTCTATGAGCAAGTGACATTGAGACCATCATGGGAAAAAGTACAGAGACAACTATCCAAACTAGTGGAAACGCATGTATTGTGGAACAATAGCTGAGGAGCCCCCATGGGACTGGACAAGGCCCTCTGGATAGGTGACACAGTTGTTTAGCTTGAACTGTTTAGGGGCCCCCAGGCAGTGGGATGGGGACCCATCCTTGGTGCATGAGCCATCTTTTTGGAGCCTAGTTCCTGTGGTGAGACACTTTGCATAGACTTGGTGCATGGAGGAGGGGCTTGGACCTGCCTCAACTGAATGTACCAGGCTCTGCTGACTCCCCATGGGAGATGTTGCCTTAGAAGAGGTGGGGATCGGGGGGTGGGTTAGAGGGAGTGCTGGGAAGCAGGAGGAGGGAGGAGAGGGAAATATGTGGTTGGTATATAAAATGAATAGAAAATCTCTCAATAATAATTATAAATAATAATAAAAAAGAAATACAAATTAGTAGTTAGTCATCTAGCAATCAAATTTATGGCCATGTTAGGTGTGCTTTCAAGGTCAAACTTATGTATTTTAGATAGACAGATGGTCTTCAGACACTTTAGAAATCTATAGAATATGGCATTTAAGATGTTGTAATGACATGAGGCTTTTCATGACAGTGAGACACATCTGCTCTTTTTTTTACTTTTTGTATTTCTTTTTTTAATTTTTATTTTTTAAATTACACTCATGTATTCATTAATTACACTCATGATATTAATCACATTTGTGGTATTCATAGATTACATTCGCAGTATTCATTCAAATACACACACACACACACACACACACACACACACACATATATATATATATATATATATATATTTGAATGAAAAAAAATTTTAAATGCCGAATGTCATTTATTGAAGGAGGGAGGAGGTCTTAAATACAGGCTTACAGCACAATGGGAGAACCCTGGAGGGCAGAAGTTCGCTACTGATATTTTACAATCTTGCATCTAAGCTCTTAACACCCATTATTCAGGATACACAGACAAGGAACTTCCCTTAAGCATTCAGGAGGGTGGAATTTGGCAGGGAATTAACATAGGGAAGATATCAAGGTCAGGGTCTGCAAGCAAGGCAACAGTTACCCAAAATGGGGGCCAGGGACCTACAGGTCCCCCTTTTATTAAAAAATGAGCTTCTGACTTGGGTTGCGTGGGATGTCAGCAGGTCACCTTACCTGTCATGGAGACACCTGTCCAGGCCACGCAGTTGCTCTGTCATAGGTTGGTGAGTGACCCCTAGGCATTACCCATCTCTGAATACTCATTATCATACAGGCTCAATCAGACACATCTGCTCTTAGCAGCACCAATTTATTTCAAAAAGGGATGATGGGCATCAAAGAACCTACATATGGAATTTAATTTCAATGTGTCAGAGCTAAGCATTTGTGCACAAAACTGCCCTTGCCTCAACTGGTAACAGTGTACAGTCCAAATTGGACAAGCAGGACCCAAAAGAAGCTGACTGCTGAACATTGCCAAGACAAAGTAAGACAGTTTTTCAAAATTTCCTACATCACAAAAATGTCTGTCAGATATTCTAGGCCTGAATATCAAACATGGATGCCCCATCTTTACAGAGGGACCTTGGTGACTGTCCCAGCAGCCAGATGTCTCTGTCATTTCCATAGTTTTAGAGGTTGATTGCTCAGCAATTCCTGTTTACTCAGGTAATATTATATTTTTCTCAGGTGTCTGATGGGGTTGAAGACTAGATAGTTATATTACAGTTTTTCTTGTTACCAAATCTGAAAAAGAAACTCACAAAAGTGGTGTAAAATGTAGAAGGTTGAGGGACATAAAAGCTTAAGCTGTTTAAGAAAATGTTTTGAGATTTAAAAAGATATTTTTAGGATGATAATACAAGTTATGATAGAAAATGGTTTAGGTACAAAACTTTGAACTCATCAAGACAAGATAGATAATAATTTCTCCAAAATTTCCAAATACAAATGGACTGGACAATATGAGTGTAATTCCTACTTCATAATTGTTCTTATTGTATATAATATTCCTGCAGTATAGTTAAATCCTTTCCTTTTTATTTTGGCAAAAGGGATAAATGTTGTGGGATATTTGTACACTGTGTGAAGATGTATTGCTGTGATTGGTTTAATAAAAAGCTGAATGGCCAATAGCAAAGCAGGAGGTATAGGTAACACTTCCATTTGAAGAGAGAACTCTGGGAAGAAGAAAGGTGGAGTCGCCAGCCAGACTTGGAGGAAGCAGTATGGGCAGTATGGAGATGAGGAAATGAACCACGTGCCAGAGTATAGATTTAAAAATATGGGTTAATTTAAGTTATAGAAACTAGTTGGGAACAAGTCTAAACTAAGGCCAAGCTTTCATAATTAGTAATAAGTTTCCATGTCATTATTTGGGGCTGGCAGAGGTAAAGAAAGTTTTACTACCCTGAATGGCTTCATGCAAGGCAATAAAGGTTAGATGTTTTTAGATAATTTTAGCAACTATCATTAGAGGATAATGACTAGGAAGTGAACTCTAGGTCTCTAGAAGACAGAGACCATGTAAATCAGTTATATAAATAAATAGAAAATAAGGACACCATTGATTGAAAAATATTAGGACATAGAACTTTATCACTGTTAAGTGGGGATCAATCAAAGAGGAGGGGGTGCCTTGACTCCCATGGCCCGGACGTGTTGAATGGATTTTGTGATCCACATTATTCTGTTGAGGTTCCAAAATTAAGTAAGAAAGTAGAGGCTAATATATGTAGCAGTAAAATCTGTTACTAATACTGTGGCCATTGCTATCATAGGAATAGACACTGTAAGATTCAAGACCCAGGTAAATGAGAGATATTCCTTTAGTTCACATAGATAAGCTTTCTCCAATATCATTTTTTCTTTTGAAAAAGTTAATTTTCTATTATTTTTATGTATATGTGTGATTTGCCAGCATGAATATATACTGTGCACATGCCTATTCCCTACAGAAAGTAAAAGAGTGGGCTGAATCTACTAGAATTGGAATTATAGATGGTTGTGTGCCACATTGTGAATTCTGGAAAGTAGAATGTACTCTTAATCACTAAGCCATCTCTCTATTCCATCTGGTCTCCTCTTAATTCTAATCTGTATCTCCTTGACTTGTAGTATTTTTGTCTGTCTAGCGTGCTTCTTTAGTTTCTCTCTCTCTCTCTCTCTCTCTCTCTCTCTCTCTCTCTCTCTCTCTCTCTCTCTCTCCCTCTCTCCCTCTCCTTCTCCTTTTCCCTCTCTCACTGTCCCTCTCTCCCTGTCCCTGTCCCTCTCTCCCTGTCCCTGTCCCTGTCCCTCTCCATCCCCCCCCCTCTCTCTCTCCTAAAGAGCACAAATTATGAGAATTGGTTCTTTCTTCCCACCATTTAGATCCTTGGGATCAAAGCCACATTATCAGGCATGGTGGCAATAATTTTATCTGCTAAACATTTGCTTTTTCATCTTAACAACTCTCACGTTGGGGGCTTTATAGCAACCTTTCCTGACAATTTGTTCCTAGTTTTTATCACTCCACAGTCACCTCAAAATATCTGGTGAAAATTTAAGTATCTGACTACAGGATTCCTTAGAACTTTAGTCATGTAAACCCCAAATTCCTGAACATAAAGTTTGGCCTCCCCATAAACACTGAATCCACATCTCTGAGGTCAGAATATCTAACTGTTTTCTGAATTTTGCATTAGGCATTAACTGAGGATGGATATTTGAGAAATAATAAATTAATGACCAGCAAGATACATCAAATTACATATCAATGAAGATTTCAGGCTTATTCTTTACATATTTGAAGACAGCCGAGAGAAGGCATCAAAACCAGTAGTGTCTTTCTTCATGAGTTAAAATTATTTCTGGAACATTGTATCAGCTTTGGAATTATTTTACAGGTAGATACAGGAAAACCATTGAGGTATTAATTCCATCTAGATGTAATTTTTGAGTATTTATTGTATTGTAGCACCAAGTAGACATTAAAGATATATTTCTGAATAAAACAATTCTCATGAAGTTGATACTTCAGTGGTGAGTAGACTAGAGAAGAATTAACCTTTGAAACTTAGAAGTTGGTGGAGAAGAATAACTGGAGCTTGTATGAATGGTAAAGGTAGCTGTGGCAGGGCTGGATGGTATTAGCTGAGGGCTGGTTGGTGTTAGCTGTGGCAGGACTGTGTGCCATTAGCTTGTGTCGGTTAGGAATGAAATCCCCATGGGGCAAATGATATTTGAGCAGGAAATGGAAGGGCTTGTAGGTATGGAGAGTGGGCAAATAGCTTCCAGATGGAAAATTGCAAGTTTACTCATCCTTATAACTCCATGAAACAAAAAGTAAGTCAGGATAATACAAGGAAAGAGTCATGGTAAGAATCTGGAGTCTCTTCTAAAGTGAATGGAAAGAATTAAAATTTTAAAATAGAAGTAGCCTAATATAACTATATTTTTAAAGTGTTGTGCAGACAACTTGTCTTGTGAACACTTCAAGTACAATAACCACCAGTCTGGAAAGACATGCCTGCTGGTGCTATAGTGGCACAAATACCATGGGAATAAACACCACTTTTCTTACTGGTTCTAAGTCTAACTCCACAAGATGAAGTTCACAACTAACATGACTCTCAGGGCCAAAACCTGTACTAGACAGGTCATAGGCTATAGGGAAGAACACACCATCATTATTCCCCTAAATGGACATAATATTAAGCTAATTTGCAATGACATCATCATACCTAGAGATTAGTTCATCTTTCAACCCTCATCAGCACTGCTTCTTTTTGCACCAGATGGTGATTAACATACAATTTATGAATATGCAGAGAATTAGAGACTGTGGAAGACTCAGCACTATATCTGTATCATATAGTTCTCTGAGGTCAGGAATCTTTGTGAAAGAGTGTGTGGAAAGATTGTAAAAGCCAGAGCTGGTAGATGACTACAAATAAACAGTGCTTTCATATTGGTAGCCTTGGAGTATAGCTCTGCAAGGTCACCTCCAGGGTTCAGGTCAGAAGCCACAGTGAAGCAAAGGGAACTTAGGATATTTAAAACTCACATGTGTGCTGTTCCAGTCATATCTCTTTATTTTTCTGCCTCAAGTTTCAAATGTTTCCAGTTTATATACACATACAATAGCAATTCTTTAGCAATAGAAAGGTTACAAGGCTTTTTTTTTAAACCTCAGGGTCATAAAGCAGATAAGAATTATATAAAGAGATTACCTCTCTCTGAGCTGCTCAATTTAGTTAACAACCTCTTTCAGTTAATCACACAAATCTCAGGGCTAAAACATAAACAGTTAGTCTCCTAAGCTAAAATCTTGCATCAATAAACCGAGGTGAAAGTGTTAATAGCCTTCTGAGGTCAAAGCAGGGATACCTGAGTTGTACTTCCTGTTATTGGTAGGTGGGTGACTTTATGGTGCTCTGTTCTTCTTATATCTGAGGGGCTTTGATTCAACAAATGTTGCAATTCTATCCTTGAGCCTATCTGTGAAAGTCCCATTTGTGATCTGTTCACATAAACACCTTGTCTGGCCAAGTTGTCCTATTGGAGAAATTATTTTGGCCACTCCACGTAGTTAAAAGGATATTTATTAAATGGCGTAACTCACAAATTAAGTATTGGGTAGGTCGCAGGGTCTGGGGAAGGTGTAATGCAGTCTAGCGGTGTTCTCCGGAGCTCTGCACAGTCAGTCTGCACCGGTCAGCGTTCCGGCACCGAGAGAGCGCCCAGAGCGAGCGCTGGCCCATCCAGCTCTCCGGTCCCCAGGCGCCTCCCCTCGCCCCGCCTCGTAGGCGTGACAGTTGCCAGAGTCTCAATGGGGGTTGGAACTTCCAGAACCAAGCTGGGATGGCTACCCACTACATCTCCCCCTTTTTGTCTAAATAAGAAGGTTCTAAACTAATACAAGACTATATACAAAGGAATGGTTATCAAATATTGTCCAGAAATAATGAGAGATAATGACCTTGATAAGATGTAACTACAACCAATGCAAACAATATCAAGCAAGAAACACATACTAAAATCCAGAGAAGTATAGAGCATAGGTAAACAGCATGTTATAAAGATCATTCAAAGGTGTCCTATCCTAAAGAACCTGAACCTAATACTTAATATGTTCTATCTAAGATATTATATATACTAAGTTGTAACTATAACTGCTAGTCTTCAATCCCATCAAAGACCTGAGAAGGAACATAATGGTCCCTGAGAAATGGTAGATGGATGCAAGCAACTTTCGGGAATCTTGCAAGAGTAGACCAAGACAGCTGGCAGCCTGGACAGTCACCTAATGTTTCTCAGCATTGTTGGTGCATTCAAATTGGCTACAGGCCTAGAGTATCTGACAGACCATTTTCAGAAGCAGGATTTCTGAAAGACCATCTTACCCTGTCTTGGCAGAGTACAGTGGTCGCTTTCCTTGTGTCCCGCTTGTCCAGAAAGGGCTAGCTCAGTCGGTAGAGCATGAGACTCTTAATCTCAGGGTCGTGGGTTCGAGCCCCACGTTGGGCGCCAGATATTGGAGAAATTATTTTGGCCACTCCACGTAGTTAAAAGGATATTTATTAAATGGCGTAACTCACAAATTAAGTATTGGGTAGGTCGCAGGGTCTGGGGAAGGTGTAATGCAGTCTAGCGGTGTTCTCCGGAGCTCTGCACAGTCAGTCTGCACCGGTCAGCGTTCCGGCACCGAGAGAGCGCCCAGAGCGAGCGCTGGCCCATCCAGCTCTCCGGTCCCCAGGCGCCTCCCCTCGCCCCGCCTCGTAGGCGTGACAGTTGCCAGAGTCTCAATGGGGGTTGGAACTTCCAGAACCAAGCTGGGATGGCTACCCACTACATTGTCCTGTCATAAAGATAATTGCAAAGAACAGACCTCTAAGTTTTTATTGGAATGTGGAACAATGATTTGACTGTGTGACTTATTTTTCTCACCAGAATTACACAGTGTGGGTGGAAGTTATCCTTCTATTAGTAAACAGGAATAATTGTGCCCAACAAATGATAAATACACATCAAAGATTGTGGGACAAGTTCCAAGGCTGTTACAGGGGGAAGGCCATGGCATCACACAAGAAATTTACAGTAAGAATCAGTCATCGATTTAAAATGTAGAAATTCTCATTGCCCTGTGTATGAGTTTGCCCTCAATCAGATATGTATATTTCTGCTGGGTGAACCTTCTAAATACCAGCTGTAACCTACTGCATAATCTAGTGGACTCCATCCTTTTTGGAAAAAACAGAATGATTGCAGATATGAACTCTTGTTACCTGTGTCAGTATGCAGAAGACAAAATCATACAAAGCCCCAGCATGGAGAGGGAACATGAGAATGAAGTCCATCTGTAGCTGAGGAGTTGACAATTGATACCTTCCAGGAGGTGGGTCAGTTTTTTTAAGGGTATGGACCTACATGCTTCAGTGGAAGAATGCACACTTAAGGATGTACAGGTAGCACAAGTTGGTTTTGATAAAAAGAATAGTTGGGTGTGTAGGAAAGGGAGTTGTAATGAAAGGAGTTGGGAGAGGGTATGAACATGATCAAAATACATTGTACAATATTTTCAAAGACACATTAAAATATAAAAAAGAGAAATGCAATAAATACAGAATCTATACATACTGGGAGAAAAAAGAGACGAAGACAAAAGGTATAACAAGAATCCTAATAGCCAAACCTGAGATAATGGTCCCATTGGTCTTGGGTAATTATCATTATTATATTAAGTTTTATAAAACAATAGATTGCTCTAAGAAAACATTTTCTTACCAAGCTGTCTCTTCAGAGCACTCTTAATCTCATTGTTCCTGAGGCTGTAGATGAGGGGGTTCAACATGGGGATCACCACCAGGTAGAACACAGACACTACCTTGTTCTGGTCTGTGGAGAAGCTGGACTTGGGCATCACATAAATGAATGTGATGGTCCCATAGAACAGAGTGACTGTAGTGAGGTGGGAGGTGCAGGTGGAGAAGGCCTTTTGGCGGCCCTCAGTGGAGCGCATTTTCAGGATGGTGATGAGGATGTAGGTGTAGGAGATAGCAATGACAAACACTGTGATCATGGTTACTGATCCTGTAGAAAAAGAGGTAACAACTGCAGAGTCACTGACATCAGAACAGGAGAGTTCAACTAAAGGAGCAAAATCACAGAAAAAGTGATTGATTCTGTTTGGTCCACAAAAGAGAAAAGAAAAGAAGGAAAGGGTGAAGGAGGAAGCATTAAGAAAACCCCCTATGTAAGATCCTACAACTAACTGGATACAGATTTGTGTAGACATTTTGTTTGAATAAAGCAATGGGTTACAAATTGCTACAAAGCGATCATAAGCCATGGCAGCCAGAAGGAAGCATTCAACTGTCCCAAAAAAAGCACCAGAGCCAAGTTGTATAGAACATCCAAAGTATGAGATGGTAGTTTGATTAACCAGGAAGTTGACAAGCATATTGGGAGTGACAGAAGATGAATAGCCTATGTCAGTAGAAGCCAAGTGACTGAGAAAAAAGTACATGGGGTGATGAAGCTGGGAAGAAACTCTGATGAGGAGGATGGTGCTGAGGTTCCCACACACAGTCACCAGGTAGATGCACAGGATGATGATGAAGAGGACGACTTTAAGGACTGGGTCATCAGTTAAGCCCAATAAAATGAACTCTGTCACTGCAGTGTGGTTCCCATCATCTAGGAAAGCCATGGGACAGTGTAGCTGCTGCCAGATCAAGGCTGTGATGGAGACATAATAGTAAGGGATTTATAAATATGTCACTTCATTTTATTTGATATATACATGGAGAGCATTACTGACTAATATATTTTTTAAAAAAATTAGACCAACAATGAACATTTTACTAGTGTTATCATTATTTATACATTGTATACAATAATTCCTTCCAAATAATTTAAGCAGAAATGCTAGAAATTTATTATTTAATAAATAACTTTTATTTATATGTATTTATAGTAAAGCATATCTGTTACCTGCACCACTCCCTCACAGAAATAAAGAAATAAAATAATGTGATTTTTAAGAAAATAACAATATTCTTATTATAAGTGTAACAAAAGACCAAAATGTAAAAGCAGAGAATTATGTTTAAAGAGTTAAATAATTGCTAACTTTTATTAAATGCTTACTACATCACCAGCACAGGATTTTTAAAAACTTGTATATTTTTCTATTTTTCTTTCCATTACATAGCATTTTTTATCATTTCCATTTTACAGCAGAAAAATGTTTTAAGCTATGTAACACATACACAAATGTATGTATAAATATGTATGCACGTACATATAATAAGTAACAAAATTATGGGGCTTCAGAGATGATTCAGTAGTTAAGAGAGCTTGTTGCACTTGCAAAGGACCAGGGTTTGATTCCCCAGCACCCATATGGTTTCTCATAGCAATCTGAGGTTCTCATTCTGCGGATCCAATGACCTTTTCTGGTCTTCACAGGCACAAGGCATGTATGTGGTGTATACATATGTATATGAAGGCAACATTCATAAACATAAAATAAAAATAACAAATCTTTTAAAAAATGAATAGATCTGAACACCAGGTGGGTTGAACTAACTCAGAGAATTCTATACTATAAATAATGTGTGGCCATGCAATTGAGGGCACATACAAATTAGTGACAGACATCAGGGTGGCATTTCAGCTTTCTGATAGTTAATACATAGAGGGGTCCTTTGTAAATGATACTGGTCACAACAGCTGTCATTTCTTTAAGTAAGGTTATGTCTTGATCAACTTCTAAAAAGAATATAAATTTTCTTGTTACAACTGAGAAGAAATAGAAGAGAGGTCACACTAAAATTACAAATGCAACTTCCTGTTATAAGCTCATTAAATATTTTAAATACTTCTAAATAGATCATCACTCTTTAAAGTAGCTTGAAATATTAATTTCATCATGTAAAATATGAATAATAATAATTTAGCACATTATTACTTATTTTTATTAAAGCACACCAAATCTTTTCCCGGTGCCACAGCATTTTGTAATAGGTGTGTGATGGAATAAATTCACATAATTTTTAACAGAGGAAACTTATCTATAAGTATTCAAATAGGTTTATGAAGGTTCATCTAGCATGGCACAGAATGACTCTCATCCTTCCCATTCTATATTTACATCCTCATTTGTCCGCAGTGATGCCTGTGATGCTGGAACATTCAGTATATAAACAAAGAATGTCTTTGCATGTGATAATCCCTGGTAGTAAGCCACCATAGTATTTCAAAGCTAGGGAACTTGTTAGCCTTTTGGCTGAATGCTATGTGTGTACAAATTTGAGGGCCATGTTAGTTTCTGGTCTTACAATGCATGGATAAATAAGGAATCTTTGAAAACTTGGGGGTAGCTGGGAAGAATGTAGGGAGGGGAAACTGGCCAGGATATAGCATATGAGAGAAGAATCAATTTTCAATAAAATAAAAAAGAAAACTTAGTTTTATGCCCAATCATTCTGAATAATTTGTCTATGGAAGCATATGGTGATTTCTACAAAGTCTGTTTATTTCCCTTCTGGTACATGATTGCCTGACTCCATTTGACTTGTTTCTCCACCATGCTTCATAGATACAGTACATTTTCAAAGAATAAATATCTCCATTTACCAATAAATCACAATCTTACCTCTTGAAATAAGAATTCATTTCAAAGTAAGAAGTTCAAAGTCACTATGGCTATGATTTTATAGCTACAAAGCTGTCCCCATTGTCATTGTCTGTCAGTGAGGATAAGTCCCTGATGAGGATCTGGATTCCAGTGCAAATTTAAATCACCAGGGATCATTACTTCGTTCTCAGTGAATGCTGAGCAGTTCACTTCACACAAACACAATTAATTTTCAAGGGGTCCGTCAATCTCCAGTGAACTCTTGTTTTCCTGTTTATGTGAGTATTGGTGCTCTTTCACTTGGTAATTAATGGGAAGTGCATGATAATCAATTATCTTAGGTAAATATTCCTGCAAGTTGATATTTGATTCAGTTTAGTTCACATTAGAAGATTTTAAATTAATCAGTAAAATGCACTATTTTTTACTTCTTTCACTAATGTGCATTAATTTTCCTTTTATTATTTTAGTAGTTGATGTAACATTCTCTATTAGGTACTTCGGTGAATACAGGGAGGGATGAGATTCAAAGTTGAATAATTATTTAAGGCACACACAATTTTTATAGTCAAGGGTATAAAATAGCATTGTTACTTAGAAAATAATGCATGAAAAGAGGTATGTATGATTTCCAGAAAGAAGTTTCATTCCACAATTCACATACCTCAAACAAGAGACAGCTGGTTTCAGTTTATATGCTGTACTTGAGGATAGAATGCACAGTGATCCTCTACCCAAAGAGTTAGCTCAACTCTCTTGCTAATCTTACTTTCATTAAGTTGTACATTGTACCCATGACATAGCCTTGATAAAAGTGGTTGACCACTGAACATCAGTCAGCTTTCAAACAAAGTGTTTCCTGTCCCTACTGGTAAATGAGAGGTAGAGACAGGATTATCTCTGAATGCTCCCTTGGCCAGGATCCTAGAGTATGGAGCAGTGAATGGCAGAAAAGACCCTGTATCAAAAATGGTGGAAGATCAGGACACACAGTGACGTTGTCTTCTGACCTTTTAAATAATACTATTGTACACATGTACCTGGACTCACACAACACATGCACACATCATGCATGCACACATCACACAATATACATAAATAGCAGTCAAAGCTTTCTTTAATAAGCTGTATATTTAATGCTTGATGTAAATTATCTTTCTCTCTTTTTTTTAACATGGTCTCATGTAATCCAGATTGACTTTGAATTTGCTAGTAAGCTAAGGAAGACCTTGATCTGCCTGTTTCCATCTCCCAAGTTCTTAACAGGTACCCAACATTCAGTCTATGTGGTATTAGGGATATAGCATTGGACTTCATGTATGCCAGGCAAGGATTCCACCAACTGGGCTTCATTCACAGGCCATTATATTAATTAAGTTTAATTATTTGTACACACACACACACACACACAACCTTCTATTTTACAGATGAGAATAAGCAGAGATTGAGCTTAAACTCCTTTTCTTAATATATTCATGGGTCAAGTCAGAATTAATTTAGGATTATGGCTTATGTCAGATTGGATGCCAGATGTATAGTTTGGATGACTGTCACCAATAAGGATTCACTGCTCTCACAAGGCTCTACTCCAACTGCCAACACTTCCTGCTTGGATGAAGGCAGTGACAATCTAAAGGGGATCCTGAGAAAATTAAGAAATATGGTCAAGTCCTGACTGGAGTAGTCTGTGACACTGTATTCTCTGAACCAGTTGCTTTGAAGCTGTTTTTAGATGTTGGATCATCTGGGCCATGGTGTTAACGGAGGCCTTTCAGAGGTCTTGGCTGGTCAAACCATATTAGCCTGGAAGCAATCCACAAGTTCTCATCTTCTGTGGAAACAAAAGCAGAGCCACAACTGACAGTCTTGAATCCCTCCAGTGATAGATGAACTCTCCCACCCCCAAGTGAAGGTTTCCTGCTTTCTACCTAGCCTTTTCTGGAGGATGTCTCTAGGCCTACATGCCTGACTTTTCTCAGGGATGACCCTTGACATAGTTCCCTGCAAACATTTTTCCCTGCTGAACACAGGGTAATTAGGCAAATGCTCTAGCCATTTTGATAGGGCTGTGCTTCCACTAATCCAGCTATATGATAGGAGCAAGCCACTTAATGCAAATCAGGGTTTGTCCTCTGGTTTCCTAATCCTATATATTTTCTCTACTCTGGAATAAAGTTGAGTTGACTCACTGAAATCATCTCCTGGAGTGCTAACTCCATCATATCCATAGCCATCCAAACACTGTTTCCCATTTCTGCTACCTCCCCACTTATAGACCAGCAACTGATGATCCAAGGGAAGAAGAAAAACCACAGAGAGCTCACTCTGGTGGTGAAGATCTGATGAGCTGACCAACCCTGTAACTACCCAGGCCAGAACCAGGGTTACTAATTGGCCCACCCCAACATCTACCCCCATCTATGATCTGGTGGAGCATGTGAAGGGGATAGTCCTGCAGACCCAAAGCTACAGGATTTCCAAGATACAGGGCAACAATAGGTTGTCCAAGAGGAGTTCCAGAGAGGGTCCAGCATTGATAGGGTAGAAAAAAACAGAGGCCTCAAACCAGACCAATGTCTCTTTGCAATGAACACTTGCATGTAGAGATATATGGATAAAAGTGTTTATTGTGTGACTTGCTGTGTCAAACTACAGTTTCCATGATGAGATTTCCTTTTTTCTTTTTTTTTCTCTTGAATTTTCTTTTTCTTATTTTTGGGAGGGGTTGCAAATGCAGAGAGAGAATATGAAGGGATGGGAAATGAATTGGATTGAGATGCATGATGTGAAAGACACAAAGAATAAATAAAAAGAAAGTTTAATAAAAAACCCAACACCCCTTCATGATAAAAGTCTGGGAGAGAGCAGAGATACAAGGGACATACCTAAACATAACAAAAGCAATTTGCAGCAAACCAATAGCAAATATCAAAATAAATGGAGAGAAACTCAAAGCAATTCTACTAAAATCAGGAACAAGACAAGGCACTCCACTTTCTCTATATCTATTCAAATATAGTAATTGAAGTTCTAGCTAGAGCATTAAGACGACTAAAGGATATCAAGGGGTATGACACAAATTGGAAAGGAAGAAACCAAGCATTGCTATTTACAGATGACATGAGAGTATACATAAGTGATCCCAAAATTTTGCTAGGAAATTTCTACAGCTGATAAAGACTTTAGTCAACTGACTGGATACAAGGTAAACTGAAAAAATGTCAATAACACTCCTATATATAAATGACAAATGGGCAGAGACAGAAATCATGGTAACAATACCCTTCACAATAGCTACAAATAATACAAAATATCTTGGCATAAATCTAACCAAGAAAGTGAAAGACATGTATAATAAACATCCAAGTCTTTGAAGAAGAAAATATCAGAAGATGGAAAGACCTCCCCTGTAGCTAAGAGTTTTTCTGGGTCCCACCTGGCCCACAGGCAGGATGAATCTCTCTCACCCATCAGTCCTTCAACCATTTGGACCCAAGCATACACACTGAGGTTTATTAATTATAACTGCATGGCCATGGCTCAAGCTTTTTGCTAGCTAGCTCTTATATCTTAAATTAGCCCATAACTATTAATCTATGTATCGCCACATGCTCTGTGGCTTTACCTGTGTCCCATTACATGTTGCTCTTTGGGGGACTCACTGGTGTCTCCCCTGCCTTCTTCTTGTCTCTCTCTTTGAATTTCCTATCTGTCCCTAAGCTGTCTTGCCATAAGCTAAGTGACTTTATCAACCAATCAGAACAACACATATTCACAGCATACAGAAAGGCATTTCCCCCTCACTTCCCCCTTTCTGTCTAAACAAAACAAAGGTTTTTAACTTTAACCTATTAAAATTACAAATAATAAGACAGAATTATAACAAGCAAAAATTATAGTTACAATAACTAGTTTATTTGTATTTGGCCAAATTAATGAAGATATTCTATCTATCCTATATTTATGAGTCTAAGGCCTCATATCTACCTTATCTCTTATCAGAACCAAGGAAAACCATAATTATAACTATCTAGTCTTCACCTACACCAAAGATCCCAGAATATATTACCTAAGTAAACAGGAAGTACATTGTAAGCAACTTCCAAAAATCGAGAATGACAGAGAAAGCTGGCTATCTGGACAGTTACCCAAAGTTCTTCTGCAATGTTGGGGCATCCATTCTTTAGCCTACAAACCTGGAGTCTCTCAGTTGCTTCTCTCTGTGTCCTGTAGAATATCTGTAGAATGTATGACAGTTTCTTACGTAAAGCGGGAACCTGAAGGACCATCTCATCTTGCAAAGTTCATTGGTCACCTTCCTATGGGTCCTGTATGCCCAATTTATAAACATTTTATCAGCAGTCCAGGTAGGAACAGTTTCTTAACCAAATGACTATTTTTTCAAGAAGAAGATAAACTCCCTATGGAGTGTCTTTGATGCCCATCATCCTCTCTGAAGTAAATTGGTGCTGCAGGGAGCAGATGTGTCTCATTGTCCAGAAAGTCTAAATTTTTAAAACATTTTAAATGCCATATTCCATAGGTCTTTGAAGTGTTTGAAGATGATATGTCTATCTAAAATATATCTCTGCTTGACCTTGAAAACATACCTAATATGACTATAAGTTTAATTATCATGGATGATTAATTATTAATCTGTATTTATTAATTATACATTATAATTTCAAATGAGATGGACAAACATAATACCTTAAACAAGATTAGAAATATATATACAATATAAGAAAATTAACTTTAAATTTGTATCAATAAACTAAAAGCTATAACAATGTAAAACATTTTAAACAAGTTGCTCTTTAAAAGTAGGTTCAACAATACACCCTTTTATACTATCATATCTATATCCTATATTTTTATATTATATATCCCTTTCTGCTTTTAGAAAAATATTGACTATGACCCATAACAATTGACAAACATCTATAATCCATTCTTTGGGAATGTGGGTGTAGTTTTCTAGGCTACTTCCTGCTGATAAAGGGCACGGTATTCTTATAGTGATACAAAGAAAATTTTAGGATTATGGTCAAGTCCTGACTAGAGTAGTCTGTGAGACTGTATTCTCTGAGACAGTTGCCTTGAAGTTGATTTTGGATGTTGGATGATCTGGGCCGTGGTGTCATTGGAGAACTTTCAGAGAGTCTTGGATGGTCAAACTATATTAGCCTGGAAGCAATGCACAGGTTCTCAAACAGTTTGAGCCAAACAACTGTCTTCTGTATCCAGAGGCCCTAGTCCAGTACCATGGGGCTCCACAGCCACTATTCTACAGTTCATGGTCTTCCACCAGTGTGACTGGTCATCTCTGTGCATCTTTACATCATGATCTTGGTGTCCTCTGCCTGCAGAATCCCTCTTGTCTCCCATTGATTGGATTCCTGGTGCCTAGCTTTGGATCTCTGCATCTGCCTGCTGTGGAATGTTCTGTATGTTAAATGTGTTGCTCTGATTGGTTAAGAAATAAAACACTGATTGGCCAGTAGCCAGGCAGGAAGTATAGGTGGGACAAAGAGAGAAGAGAATTCTGGGAAGTGGAAGACTGAGGCAGAGAGATGCTGCCAGTCGCGGCCATAACAAGCGAGATGTAAGGTACCAGTAAGCCACAAGCCATGTGGCAACTTATAGACTAATAGAAATTGCTTAATTTAAGATATAAGAATTAGATAACAAGAAGCCTGCTGTGGCCATACAGTTTGTAAGCAATATAAGTCTCTGTGTGTGAGTGGCTGTGGGACTAGTGGGTGAGAGAGATTTGTCCTGACTGTGGGCCAGGCAGGACTGGAGAAATCTCCAGCTACATCTGCCTATATCAGTCACTGAACAAAGGCTCTATGATGACAGTTAGGGTATTCACTAGACTGGTCACTAGAGTAGACCAGTCCAGGTACCTTCTGGACCACTGTTAGAAGTCCAAGATGGGGTCATCCTTGTGGATTCCTGAGAGCCTCCCCAGAACTCTGCTTCTTCCTATTCCCATGATGTCCTCATCTATCATGGTATCTCCCTCCCTGCCCTGTCTAGTTTGACCCTCCCATTTCCCTGTCTTCTCATCCCCCACTCCTCGTCATCCACCCCCCACTCCCAGTCCACTCATGTAGATCTCATCCACTTATCCTTTGCTGGGCCAAACATGTGTCCCTCCTAGGGTTTTTCCCTGTTAGCTAGCCTCTCTGGATCTGTGGGTTGCAGTCTGGCCATCCCTTCCCTCACATCTAGTATCTACTTATGAGTGAGTACATACTATGTTTGTCCTTCTGAGTCTGGGTTACCTCACTCAGGATGAAATTTTCTAGTTTCTTCTATTTGCCTGCAAATTTCATGGTATCATTGTTTTGTACTGCTGAGTAGTATTCCATTGTGTATATGTGCCACATTTTCTTTATCCATTCTTCAGTTGAGGGGCATCTAGGTTATTTCCAGCTTCTTGCTATTATGAATAATGCTGATATGAACATAGTTGAGCATGTGTCCTTGTGGTAAGATTGAGCATTCCTTGGCTATATGCCCAAGAGTGGTATTGCTGGGTCTTGAGGAAGACTTATCCCCAATTTTCTGAAAAACTTTCATACTGATTTCCAGAGTGGCTGTACAAGTTTGCATTCCTACTAACAGTGTAGGAGTGTTCCCCTTGCTCCACATCCTCTCCAACATAAGCTGTCTTCAGTGTTTTTGATCTTAGCCTTTCTGACTGGTGCAAGATGGTATCTCAGAGTTGTTTTGATTTGCATTTCCCTGATGACTAAGGATATTGAGCAATTCCTTAAATGTCTTTCAGCCATTTGAGCTTCTTCTGTTGTGAATTCTATGGTAGGCCCTGTAGCCCATTTTTAAATTGGATTGTTTAGTATTTTGAGGTCTAGCTTTTTAATTTCTTTATATATTATGGAGATCAGCCCTCTGTCAGATGTGGGGTTGGTGAAGATGTTTTCTCTTTCTGTAGGCTGTTGTTTTGTCTTATTGACCATGTGTGTCCTTTGCTCAACAAAAGCTTTTAAGTTTTAGGAGGTCCCATTTATTAATTGTTTCTCTCAATGTCTGTGCTACTGGTGTTATATTTAGGAAGTGGTCTCCTGTGCCAATGCATTCAAGACTACTTCCTACTTTCTCTTCTATCAAGTTCAGTGTAACTGGATTTATGTTCAGGTCTTTGATCCACTTGGACTTGAGTTTTGTGCATGGTGACAGATATAGATCTATTTGTAATCTTCTGCATGTTAACATCCAGTTATACCAGCACCATTTGTTGAAGATGCTTTCTTTCTCCCATGGTACAATTTTGACTTCTTTGTTGAAAAATCATATATTCATAGGTGTGTGGATTTATGCCAGGGTCTTCAATTCAATTCCATTGGTCCATGTGTCATTTTTTATGCCAGTACCAAGCTGTTTTTATTACTATAGCTCTGTAGTAGAGCTAGAGGCCACGGATTATGATGCATCCAGAGTTTGCTTTATTATACATGATTCTTTTAGCTATCCTAGTTCTTTTTCCATATAAAGTTAAGTATTCTTCTTTCCAAGTCTGTGAAGAACAGTGTTGTGATTTTGGTGGGGATTGCTTTGAATATGTGGATTGCTTTTGTTAAGATTGCCATTTTTACTATGTTAATTCTACCTATCTGTGAGCATGGAAGATCTTTCCATTTTCTGATATCTTCTTTGATTTCTTCCTTCAAAGACTTAAAGTTTTTATTATACAGGTCCCTCACTTGCTTAGTTAGAGTTACCCCAAGGTATTTTATAATATTTGTGGCTATTGTAAAGGGTGATGTTTCTCTGATTTCCTTCTCAGCCCATTTATAATTTTTATATAGGAGGGCTACTGATTTTTTTGAGTTAATCTTATGTCCTGCTACCTTACTGAAGGAGTTTATCAGCTGTAGGAGTTCCCTGGTAGAATTTTTGGGGTCACTTATATATACTATCATATCGTCTGCAAATAGTGAAAGTTTGACTTCTTCCTTTCCAATTTGTATCCCTTTGATTTCCTTTTGTTGTCTTATTGCTCTAGCTAGAACTTCAAGCACTGTGTTGAATAAGAATGGGGAGAGTGGACAGCCTTGTCTTGTTCCTGATTTTAGTAGAATTGCTTTGAGTTTCTCTCCATTTACTTTGATGTTGGCTGTCGGCTTGCTATAAATTGCCCTCATTATGTTAAGGTATTTTCCTTGTGTTCCTGATCTCTCTAGAACCTTTATCATGAAGGGGTGTTGGATTTTGTCAAAGGCCTTTTCAGCATCTAATGAGATGATCATGTGGTTTTATTCTTTCAGTTGGTTTATATGGTTTATTACATTGCCAGATTTTGTATGTTGAACCGTCCTTGCATCCTTGGGATGAAGCCTACTTGGTCATGGTGATAATTTTTTTATGTGTTCCTGGATTTGGTTAGCCAGTATTTTATTGAGTGTTTTTGTATCAATATTCACGAGGGAGATTGGTCTGTAATTCATTTTCTTTGTGGCATCTTTGTGTGGTTTGGGTATCAGGGTAACTGTAGTCTCATAAAAAGAATTTGGTAATGTTCCTTCTGTTTCTATTGTGTGAAACAATTTGAAGAGTATTGCTATTAGCTCTTCTTTGAAAACTCTGGTAGAATTTTGTGCTGAAACCACCTGGTCCTGGGCTTTCTTTGGTTGTGAGACTTTTAATGGCCATTTCTATTTCCTTAGGTGTTATTGGTATATTTAAATAGTTTATCTGGTTTTGATTTTATTTTGGTATGGGGTACCTATCTAGAAAACTTCCCATTTCTTTCAGATTTTCCAATTTTGTGGAGTACAAGTTTTTGAAGTATGACCTGATGATTCTCTGGATTTCCTCATTGTCTGTTGTTATGTCTCCCTTTTCATTTCTGATTTTGTTAATTTGGGTGTGCCCTCTCTCTGTCTTTTGGTTAATTTGGATAAGGGCTTGTTATCTTGATTTATCAAGGGATAAATCTTGTTGATTTTCTCAAAGAACCAGCTCTTTGTTTCATTGATTCTTTGTATGGTTCTATTTGTTTCTATTTTATGGATTTCAGCCCTCAATTTGATTATTTCCTGGCATCTGTTTCTCCTGGGTGAGTTTGCTTCTTCTTGTTCTAGAGGTTTCAGTTGTGCTGTTCAGTCACTAGTGTGAGATTTCTCCAATTTCTTTATGTGGGCATTTAGAGCTGCAAATTTTCCTCTTAGCCCTGCTTTCATAGTGTCCCATAAATTTGGGTATGTTGTACTTTCATTTTCATTGAATTCTAGGAAACTTTTAATTTCTTTCTTTATTTCTTCCTTGACCCATTGGTGATTCAATTGGGCATTATTCAGTTTCCATGAGATTGTAGGCTTTCTGTAATTTTTGTTGTTGTTGAAATCTAACTTTAAGCCATGGTGATCTGATAAAATACAGGAGATTATTTCAATTTTTTTGTATCTGTTGAGATTTGCTTGGTGACCAAGCATGTGGTCGATTTTGGAGAAGGTTCCATGGGGTGCTGAAAAGAAGTTATACTTTTTTTGTGTTAGGGTGGAATATTCTGTGGGTATCTATTAAGTCCATTTGAGTCATAATTTCTGTTAGTTCCCTTATTTCTCTGTTAATTTTCTGTCTGGTTGACCTGTCCATTGGTGAGAGTGGAGTGTTGAAGTCTCCCACTTCTAGTGTATAGGGTTTGAAGTGTGATTTAAGCTTTAGTAATGTTTCTTTTACAAATGCAGGTGCCCTTGTATGTAGATGTAACCAACTGTCTTATTAAATAAGAAACACAGAACCAATGTAAAAGAGAAAGCCAAGAGGTCAGAGCTCAGAGCTAAAATCTCACCCTTCCTCCTGCGGTGGTCTTAGCTTCCCAAAAGAGAGCTATTTCCCTGTGTGTAAGTTGTTTCATAGTCATTCTGTCTTCTCATTGGTTGTAAACCCAAACACGTGACTGCCTTGTCACTGTCTGTATGTACAGCCCCGCAGGTCTTAAAGGCATATGTCTCCAATGCTGGCTGTATCCCTGAACACACAGAGATCTATAGGATTAAAGGCATGTGCCACTACCGCCACACTCTGTCTATGGCTCTTAGAGCTCTGACCCCCGAGCAACTTTATTTATTAACATACAATCAAAATCACATTTTAGTACAATTAGAATACCACCACATTTCCCCTTTTCTATTTTAATAAAAAGAAAAAAAAGCAAAAGGCTATAACTAACATAAGAAAAACTATATACAAAAGTACAATAACTATATACAATATATATAAGTAATAAATACCTAAACAGGTATTTGACAAATCAGAGAAAATAATTCCATTATCTATCCTATTTTGGTAAATCCAAGATGTATCTAATGCACTTTCTATCCTAATTAATTTTCACCTATAATTAACTAATCTTCAACCATAACTAACTAATCTTCAACTCCCTCAGAGACCCAAGAAGGGAATAATATTAGCTAACAAAAATAAAAACAGGAAGTGCATGAAAGCAGCTTCCAAAAAATTTGTGAGTTGACAGAAACAGCCAGCTGCCTGGGCAGTCACCTGAGTTTTCTCCGCAGTGTTGGGGCATCATCTTCAGCCTACAGGCTTAGCGCATCTGACAGACTCATTTGTGAAGTAGGATGTACACAAGGTCAACAGTTCAACCTCACATTGGGTGAGAGCAGTCCACGTACCAGAAACACCTGAATTCCACTAGTGTCCTGTCATGATTCAGGATTTTAAATTCTGGAAATTGTTGACAGTTTTTGAATTCAGCTCTCCATTCTTCTTGGCTGTGTATATATGGCTTCATCTCAGCATCCCCTTCTTCTCCACATCCCTCTATTAAATGCCAGTCTACTGTCGAGAGGCGTGAGCTTTCAGATGCTGTTCCATTGCACAACAGAAGCCATCGGCCCTCTGCCTGTTAAGCTGCCTTCAAAGTAAAGGGCACTGTACCTTTTCCGGATTGCAAAGGCCACATCAGGGATGGGGCCATATTGTCCTGGCCTCAGAAGATGCCTTTTGATAAAGCCATAAACACACTTGTTTTGGCAAGAATCAGTAGTCCTTTGTTTCGTGTTCTGTCTGTCCACTTTGTCCTGTTGATTCGAGGATACTTTGTTGTCCAGTGGCTAACTTTTGTCACAATAAAAGTTGACTCCATATGCAGTTTCTTCAATGCCCATATTTTCTCTGAAGTAGATTGGTACTGCCAGGAGCCAACATGTTTCAAAAAAGAAAAATTTCTAAGTTATTAAAACATCTTAAATGCCATATTCTGTAGATCTCTGAAGGGTTTGAAGATGACCTGTCTAAAACATCTCTGCTCAATTTTTAAAACATAGCTAATATGACTACAAGTTCTATTGTAATGTCTAACTACCAACTTTCATTTCCTTATATCCTAATAGTTGGTAATAATAACATTCAAGGATCAGAAAATTGCATTACATTGTTAAATGAATGGTATAAATACAATTAGAAATATACATATAGCATTTTCTAACAATATCAGTTCCAAATTTGTATACAATATAAAACAATCCAATCCAATGTAAAGTATTTAAAACTAGTAATTGTCTTTTTCCTCCCTCCCTTCCTCCCTTCCTTCCTTCCTTCCTTCCTTCCTTCCTTCCTTCCTTCCTTCCTTCCTTCCTTTCTTTCTTTCTTTCATTCTTTCTTTCCTTTTTAAACAAGAACCTTAAATCTAATCTCCTTTGCTTAGCCTTTTTCCTGACCCTTGACAACAACTTGTAACCAACCCCCCTAAATATTGAAAATTATCCCAGAACCAAAACCCATTAAAAAGACTAAAAAACCACCCGCCCCACACCACCTCTTTGGGAATGTGGGCATCGTATTCTTAAAATTGCTTCCTGCTGGGTATGGGTGAAGTTATCTTTATCCTGAAAGAAAAATTTTAGGTTAATTGTCAAATTCTAGGAAAGGTAACTATATCCTTCTTTATCCAGTCTGTGTATAATGCCAGAGTTCAGGGTTTATCTCAAGTCCTTATTCAAGTAGTCTTTGAGACTGGATCATCTCAGCTAGTCATCTCAAAATTGCTCTGAGCACCTTGTAGTTCAAAGTTGATCTGAAGATGATGTTTGTCAGCTTAGTGATATTATTATTGTCCACGTGGAATTGTTGTTGTTGTGGGACCCCATCTTCTTTCTGGAGACTTCAGTTGATGTTAGGCCTGGCCATGATTTCCTGCAGAAAACTGATAAGAGACTTGAACACAAAGACATATATATGCAGCTAATTGAAGCCATTTTTTTAAAGAATTAGTTAGTACTCTATATGACCATTCATATCTTAACAAAGTTTAAAATGTATATATATCTATATATGTTAATATTGTAAATTTTGATATAAATTCATATTTTAAGAAAAGTTTAAAGATTCAGAATAGAATCAAAGAGTTGAGATTAGTAATAGAATAGTCCCTTAATTAATTTGGCTTTTGTCCTGTCCCATAGCAGAAGATGGCTCTTTTATTCTGGCATGATACAGGGAGTTTGCATTTTCCTTTTAACAACATGCTTGAGTTTAAAGAAGGAGAGAGCCATTCTCCAACTCCAAAGTCAGCTTTAAATTTTATTTGAACTGGGACTATTAGAAGACCAATAGTGTTAAATCTTTAGAGAAAAGCAGAAACAAACATTTAGGAAGACATAAAATTTTTTAGATAATATATACCCATATGCCGTTTCACTCTGTTTCTTGGGATAGATGATTTGTCCCCTTTCTTCAGTTGTCTCATTTGTCCAGTGTTCTTCAGATTCCTCAACCTTCATTCTCCTAAAAGACAAAAACAGAAACCTTTCCCCAAGACTAATTTTGGTGATGTTCCTTTTTGGCAAATTATTATCTGATTAAATGCAAAGGCATGTGTTATTGATACAAGTTAGTTTAAATTGGATGTTCATATTAGTTGATGAACTATCACCTCCTCTAAATAAGAGGTTTCTCTTGTTCAAATCAAACCTTTATCAGTTTTGATGGTACCCACAGCTTATCTTCTCCTGTAGAAACAAAAGCAAAACCTCGTCCCCAATGGAATACGTACCCTGGTTTCCATTCTGAGGTCAGCACATCCTTAAAGTATATAGGCTGATTTAATTCTGTAGTTTTTTCTATTATCTAATGTCTCTCTGCAGCTGTTGTTCTTTTCTCATTGGCATTCAGAAAATTCAAAGTTAATAGAGCATTATGCAGTCTATTTCTGGGGGTTTTTGTTACCCCTTTCTGTTTATTTAGCATATCCTTTAGAGTTCTGTTTGATCTTTCTATAACTGCTTGACCTGTAGGATGATGTGGTATGCCTGTAATATGCTTTATATTGTAACAAGCAAAAAACTGTTTCATTTTAACAGAGACATATGATGGAGCATTGTCAGTTTTGATTTGTGCAGGTATACCCATGATGGCCATAACTTCTAGCAATTGAGTGATTACAGAATCAGCTTTTTCAGAACTCAAAGCAGTTGCCCATTGAAATCCTGAATATGTATCGATGGTGTGGTGTACATATTTCAGTTTTCCAAATTCTGCAAAGTGAAACACGTCCATCTGCCAGATTTCATTCCTCTGAGTACCCTTTGGGTTACATCCTGCTGATAATGGCGTTTGATTGTAGAAGGAACAAGTCGGACATTTCTTTACTATTTCTTTGGCTTGTTGCCAGGTTATGGAAAAATCCTTTTTTAAGCCTTTACTATTGACATGATGTTTTTTATGAAATTCTGAGGCCTCCAGCACATTTCCTATTAATAATTTATCAATCTCATCATTGCCTTTGCTAGAGGGCCTGCCAGACCAGTATGGGATCGAATGTGAATTATATATAAAGGATGATTCCTTTTCCTGATTGTATCTTGTAATTGAATAAATAGTGAAGTTAATTCTGAAGCATCAGAGATAAATTCTGTGGTCTCAATATGTAACACCACTCTTTCAGCATACTGAGAGTCAGTTACTATGTTGAGAGGTTCTGAAAAATCCATTAATACCAACAGAATAGCATACAATTCTGATTTTTGAACTGAATTATACGGACTTTGAACCACTTTACTTAAAATTCTGATTTGTAACCTGCCTTTCCTTCTTTGTTGGCATCTGTATAAAATGTATGAACTCCAGATATGGGTTTTTGCCATACAATTCGAGGCAAGATCCATTCAGCTCTCTTTATAAGATCAATTCTATTGCTTTTGGGATATTAGCTGTTAATTTCTCCCAAAAAAATTACTGCAAGCTCTTTGCCAAGGTTCACTTTCTGTCCATAATTTTTTAATGTCCTCCTTAGTTAATGGTACGACAATT